>NC_068975.1:18761500-19386500 GCF_016808095.1 Vigna angularis
TTTCATCGGTAAGTGTCCCGATCTAGTTCATCTAAACCACACATTGATTCATCTTCATCACACCAAGATTCATCTTCATCACACCATGAGCTTTTAATGTTCTTCCATCACCTGATCACTTCCAACAACTATAGAGAATCACAACTAACAGATAATCGCAACAGAGAGGAATATTTTTATTCAAAAATTAAAGCCAATTGTGAAGCAACAATCGTGCGTATTAGTCACCAATAGCGTTGGAGGAAACTTCAGTCCAAAGTAGTGACTTAGTTAGTAGTGCAGGAACAAGAAGAAGAGGAGAGGAACGCGATGTTGGTGGCGCTTCCAAACGGCAGCCCTCAGATGGCTAGAGAACGTGGTTGGCGAGCGAACACGCGTGGAAGAGTGAAATCGAAGAGAGAAGAGGGCAAAAGTCACAACGACATCGTGTGAGCTCCCAAGCACGACAAGCGAAAGCCACGAGCGACGGTGGTGCGACTAGCGACGACCTGGTCTAGGACTAATGGCTTGCAAATGTAAAGGAGATGAAGATTAAGCCAGCACACTGGTTAAAGGGAAGAAGATGGGATGGCGAGGGCAAAAAATTTACCACTCTTTTTATCGATAGATTTATTGATTGATTTTAAGATTTGTATGACCCGACGAATTTTAATGATGAAAACATTTATCGGTAAATGAAACATGCATTATCGATCGATAAAAAAATCTGTCGGTAACTGAAATTTCAAAACATATCAAAAAAGTTTTTTGATAATTCAAATTTACTAATAATTTTATTTCTTATGGTAAAATTTTTTCAATAATTTCAAGAATTTTTATAATGGATTAGGATGGTTATATGTATTTATTTTTAAAGTTTGAATCAATGAAACATAAACAAATTTAAATTTTGTATCAAAGTTTAAAAATTAAAAACTTTTTTAACTCTGTTTATATTTTAATTTTTGAAAAATTAAAAACAAATTCTTATTATGATAATTTAGAGTTTTATTAAGACATTGAATTTATACATATTTCAATAAAAATGTCTCGTACAACTGAATGTCTTTAAGTTTATAACTTGATGCTTTCACATGCATTTAGGTAAAAGTGAGAAGGAAAAGAAATTAAGTAATCACAACTTGTACAATAAAAGCTAAACCAAAGGAAAAGGACAACACATTTTACGCATATCAAGAAAGAGAAAAAGACTTTTCACAATCAAGAATCATAAATAGTGAGTGGTGATACGCCACTTTCTCTCCTCATTTTCTTTTTCTTGAATTGATATCTCATGCATTTAAGACATTAAAATGAAAGAAAAAAAAAATCCATGTTACATGCTCAAGTTTGTATATAACTATTAATGACACATGTACTCATTTTTAATATTAAGAAATGTCTTTGTTTGAACTCATTTTTAATTTTTAGTTTTTTTTTTTATGTTTTATGTATTTGTTATCCTCTAAATAGTTATTAAATTTTATTGTAACCATTTTCAAAGAATGTAAGTTATTTATTAATTTCATTTTTTTCATCATTTTACTGTGTGTATTATATTATTTATTTTAATTCTTATATTATTTATATTTAATTTATAATATAATTTAATAAATTAATAGTCATAGATTTTTTTATTCATTTATCATTTTTATAACTTTTACTTAATGTTAAACTAGTTTAAGATATAAGATCAACATTTGAATATATAATACAAAAAATTATAATAATTGAAACTAAAAATTTGTACTTAAAATGATTATCGACAAATAAAAGAAAAACGTCAAGAATTAAATAACAATTTTAAAAATATAATTACAAATATCTCAAAGCGCATTGTTAACCATAAAAGAAAAATATCATATAAGTATGTATAAATTTGTGATTTACAATTTAAGTTACTTTAATGGATAATTTATTATACATTTGTTATTTATTAAACTAGCTCAACGGTTTCAGTTTTTCATAATTTTTTCTAATAGTTGTTGTAATCATAAATCTAACATCCCATTAATAATATATCATATCATCATTAAAAAGAAACATCACCTAAAAGGATAGAAAACTTGTGAATATATAATATTATTACATATAACTAAACTATAATTATAATATAAATATTTACAAAGAGTAGTGCTTAAGGAGAACATCTACTCACTTAGCGAGTAGTGCTTGAGAGCACCCTCGTCTAGTGACAAAATAGCTCGCCCAACAAGAATATTATTGGAACTTACAAACTTAAATTCTCATAACGTTCATCCAATGAGACTTGTCTTGCCCAACTACTGCTAAGTTAGTGAGTTCTCTGACTTTGGTTGCACCTAGCGATCACCAAGTTAGTAGTTCTCTAACTTTGACATCGTCCAACAAATATATTCTCGGTCAACGACTATCAAGTCAATGAGGTTTCTGACTTTGGTATTGCCCAACAAGTATATTCTCATCCAACAATACCAAGTCACTAGTTCTTTAACTTTGACTTTACCTAACGAGTATATGCTCGTCCAGCGAGTCTATATAACTTTGTAGAACATAATTTTGTTGAACTATCCCATTCTAGCCCTACAAATTAGTCCAACAATCATAGATGCCAAAACCTGTAAATTATCAAATTATACATAATTCAATGACTTCATTCTTCTCAATTGCATTATTAACCATACAACATACCAAATTTTAAAATACAATTCATGTAAGCCTAATTAAATTCTAACTCAACTCCACATATCATATTTCATCCGACAACTCAATTATCGTACAAGCATACAATTAGCAATTATAAGTATGTATCAGTTAAAAAAGAATGCAATTAGTTTTCCTTACCCGAAAGACATTCAAACTCCTCACGAACCCTAAAAACATCGCTAAACGCACAAAAAGTTTTACATGCTCTTATAAACAATTTAAAGATGATTAAAACACATCATTATGACTACTAATCAACAAATACTCTTATAGAAAGCTCAAACACTACATTCAAACAAAGATGGTCTATATGCACAAAAAGAATAAACAAAATAAGAAAAGGGTAAAAAGTCAACTTACTTTATTAGAGAAATTGGTCAGACAAAAGCGGAGAGTTTGCCGCAAGGATCACCCTAATGACCTCTGATCTTCAAATAGATGCTCAAATGGTGAGAAAACCTAAAGAGAAGGGAAATAGTTCTAGAAGGAAAGCATTTAGAAAGATAATATGATTTTAAAATAATGAAACTTGTTTATAAGAATTTTATTTATACTTTAAACTTTTATATATATATATATATATATATATATATATATATATATATATATATATATATATATATATATATATATATATGATGAATTTGTGATTCAATACTATGCTAAAATCATGTTAGATCACCACTTCCATGACATTTTCACAATTATATAATTGATCAAATCTAATTTTTGAACACACAAAATCATAAACATTATAATAAAATGATGCCATTAACATTAAAGTACAACACTTAAAATGCTCCTTGATCACCTCAAAATCCAAGTCTTAATTATTAAAGAATCCAATTCAAAACTTCAAGATTCCCGAAGACCCACAGCACACTCTCACCCTTTCATGCATATATCATGATGAGAAAATAAATAAGAGCTCGAAATTTGGTATTAGGTTATTGGTCTTTGCAACATGAAGGCTCCAATTTTTCTTTCTTTATGAGTAAGAAGAAATTATCTTGCGTAGTTTTGGAGAGAAGAAGAATGAGGAAAGTGAATGAAGTTTAGTTTATTTTGAGAAAGTACCGAGTAGACTTTTCCACACCCTTTAGTTGCTAAGTTAAGCTTCTCCTATTCTTTTACTTTCTAATCTATTCAAAACAAATTGTTCTTCAGCCAATTTATAAAGTCCAATGACTTAATCATTAAACTCTCATTTTACTAACTACACCCATTTTTATATACATTCATATTACAATTCACATATCATTAATTAAATTAAAACTTAGTTATAAATTACATTTAATTTATATATTTATTTTATTATTTATAATAATTAAAAATTCAAGTATGAGTTAAAAGTCTCATATTTGAATAAAAAAAAATTAAGTAACATTTAAGAAAAAAACACACAAATATTCAGTCGTAAGTTTATGTGTTGAAAGTGATATTAGATTTCTTATATAAATAATTTATAATTCATTAATTATAAATACTTGAAGTCTATTTTTCAAAAGAAAAAATTTATATACATTACTCATAATGTAATCCTCTTTTTTATATTTTTCCATGATAATGGAAGACGAAGAACATTTGAGCAATGTGAAAAAGGGTGAAAGAAGAAAATTATTTATATATAGGTCAAATTTTGAAGCACACTCTTTCCAGTTATCAAAAAGTCCGATATCAAATGCAATTTTTTGTTTTCAATTGAATATGATTTTTCAGTTATTGGCAGCCGTCCAGTCATAATATTATTTATTATTCTTTTCTTTTTCAAAATTAAATTAATTTTTCAAGTCAAAATCTAACACTGCCCTTGTTTGTTAAAAAAAAATAAACCAAAACTTATACTACCTTTGTCCAAATTATATGTATTTTTTTCCTCTCAATAATTTTAAATTGAAAATGTTGGATTATCATTTATTTTAATTTGTCTTTACGTAAATCACTTTAATAATTAATTACTGAATGAAATAAATGTGATGTGTTTAAATTGGGCCAATTTTCAAAATCTGAACAACCCTAATTGCTTGTTGAAGTTATCATTTATGGGATCAAACCTGCATGGTTTTGCTCAAAGCCTTATTCAAACTTTTGACCACAGAGAAATTTGACTTCAAATCAAATGATTTAAGATTTCAATTTCCATTGCTTTTGATTGTTCCAAGATTTGATTATCATGACTAAGGATGCAATGAAACACAGAAAACCTTACTTTGTAAAAGCATGGAACAGAAATCAATTCACAACTCATTTTCTCCTTCAATATTTTTACTGATAAATATTGAAGATTTCATAATATTTCAATGTACAAAATGACAATATCTCCAATTCGACACCCTCTTCAGAACAGGTCGAATTATGAGCTATCCAAAGGAAAGAATAGAAAACTTCTCACACCAAGCAATTCCCATGTATCTTCATTCTTCACAGATTGTTCAACTCTTATCCAATTAAACAGCCTACCTAAGATAAAAATAAAAGCAATGTGGCATAGTCATCAAGCCTACCCCAATTGACTTATCAACTCAAAAAAGGATAAATCATATTTCATAAAAGGAAAACAGCACATCAATATGTTATCTTGTAAACTACAGATGAGACAATTTTGGTCATGAAGTATTAGAGTCAACATCTTCATCATAATCAAGCAAATCAAAGAAGGGGTCCTTGAGCAACTCTGCAGCAGAAGGTCTAGCCCTTGGCTGAGCAAGACACCTCTCAATGAAGGCCTTCACTTCAGGATCTTGGATCTTACTCAGGGCTTGAGGTCTCACACCTGATGACACCTTCTTGTATATCTTAGCAACATTGTCACATTCACTGTAAGGAATCTCTAGTGTTACCATCTCTAACACACACATTCCAAATGAGTATATGTCAACCATTTCAGTGTAGTCTTCATCATACAACTCAGGTGCCATGAATTCTGGTGTCCCTAGAACTGAATGTGCAGAGTGGCTCTTCCCCACAATTGCTGCCAAACCCAAGTCACCAATCTTAACCTAAGAATGTAAATCAAACAAAACAAAAATCAGTTATGACATCTTGCAATAAACAGTAACAACAAAAATTATAATTATACTGGTTTAACCATGAGTAGCTAAATTTAGGATGTCCATATTGAGATTTGTTTGAGAAATGAAAGCAAATTTCATAAAATCATAAGCATTAGTAATCTAATTTCCAAGGTTTTATATGTCTGTTATTGGTTGTGTTGCAATTCTTGATATTATGAAAAATCATGGATAAATGTGGTCGGTGAAAATCACAATGATTGTCACAAACACTTCAAAAACCTTGACATTGCGACCAAAATGACAGGTGCAGATAGTTTTTGTGGAACCTTGGTAATTTTTACTGCTTTCTCTCCTTTGGTTGATTGAAGAAAAAACATGAGATTGAAGAAAAAGAATGTTACCTGGCCAGTGTTCCCATTGACAAAGACATTGCTGCAGTTGAGGTCTCTGTGGATGATACAAGGGTCATGAACATGCAAGTAATTCAACCCTTCCAAAATCTGCTTGGACCACTTTTTCAAGGCTCTCATGGACACATGCCTGTGTTTCTTTCTGTACTCCCTCAGATTCCCACTGGTGCAGACCTCAGTGATGAAGTTCAAAGTGTTGTGCTTCTCATCCCTCCAAACGCTGTAAAGGGAGATGATGTTTTTGTTGGTCAAGCTTCTGAGCAATCTCACCTCAGAGTAAAGCCTTTCCACCATTGCAGGATCATTACTGAAGTTCCTCAGTTTCACTTGGTTCCATGCCACCTCTATCCCCTCTTCCTGATCAAATGCCCTGTACACCTTTTTCACAGCACCACATCCCAGCAGTTCATTGTATCTGCCATATCTTCTTGTTGGATCAATTTCAACAAATGGCTCTGAGTCTCTCTCCGATACATCAGGCTTAACACTTGGCATCTGCCACCAAAACATTAATCACAACACCGTCAAAATAAAATGCCAAAAAGTTAAATAATTGCACACAAAATTCTTTCTTAGGTCTCATTTTCATAGAACAGAATCATCTGTTACTCTAGTTTGTTAGAGAGAAAAAAGGAAGAAAGAAACCAACCCATCATCAAAATTCATATAAAGTTTTTTACTTTCCACATCAAAGAAAAAGACTGGCAAGTTGGTATGCATGAAAATAAGATCAAAATTAATCTAAGAGGAAACTAAGGAAATAGAAATCAATTCATTATGGTTATGGAGATGATTGAGCAGACTAGCAGAATTACATGAGAAATTGATAGCAGAAGATAATGCAGAATAGAGAAAGAGAAAGTAAAGATGATTACCATGAAGAAAAAAGTAATGCTATTTGAAGAAGAAAGAGGAGCTGAAGAAACAAGTATGAGAGAAGAAGCAGAATGAGACACAAAAACAAGAAAGGATGAGGTATTGGAGGAAACTATATATACACAAAATCAAGGAGGGTACGTTA
This sequence comes from Vigna angularis, assembly GCF_016808095.1. NCBI lineage: Eukaryota > Viridiplantae > Streptophyta > Magnoliopsida > Fabales > Fabaceae > Vigna > Vigna angularis. The sequence continues at coordinate 18,768,610 of NC_068975.1, forward strand.
GTTAAAAGGGTAATTTCATTAGGATTAGGTATTAGATATTAGATATTATAGATATTATAGATATTATAGATATTACTTATTAGATATCATAAACTATTTTTCGTTATTTTTTTCTGATTGGTAAACGATGATTACGAAAAGAAATATAAAATAAAATTTTCATTATCCCTTACAAATATAATCTACTGAAGTTACTGGTCAACTCAAATTAAATTAATTTAATTACTTCTTGTTCAGATCTTTTAAAAGAATTTGTTTCAAACTAGCATTTACCCGCACTGTTTAAGAAATAATTTTGTGAAAAGTAAAATAAATTCACTTTGCGAAATATGTAAAAACATATAATTTTCAGTAAAAATTAAAACTACTTCATCTTGAATAAAAAAATTTAAAGCAGTTGTAAACAAAATCTGTTCTGTTTACTATCTTGAATTTAAAAAGATTAAAAATGTTTTCAGATATATCGTTTTAATCTTTTATATCTTTCAACTTTTTATCCTGGTTTTCAAATTAATTTTAATATTTAAAATATATCAATAACTAACTGATAAAATTTATCATAAATTTAACAAATAAATTATATGTTTAAAAATAGTGTATGATAAAGTAGTGAGAGTATTAAAAAGATTAAGCTACGATTATATTTTATATAATTTTTAAAATAGGTACTACACCATTAGAAAGTCAGAAAATTTATCATGTGCATTTTGTAATTGGACGCTATTATTAAAAAAGTATTTATTTATTTAAATATAATTTTGGTTATTTTTTATTTTAAGTTTCTAACTCATTTTGCCCTCACACTTTCATGGTAACCCTAGCTAACAGGGGAGATAGTGTTAACCTTTTTCCAAAATATCTGTTGTAAAGGGAAAGAAAAAGGTGCAGGAATCATATTTATTCAGAGATGGATATAGTTAACAACATGAATCTAAGAATATTAGGCAATTCCTACTATTTTTTAATCTTATTTGTAAATTAGTTCTTTTAAGTTTTTATAGATTAAGAATATCGATATAATGAGAATTAATTCATTACACAAACAATTAAATAACCATTTAATATCAGGTAGGTATAAGTAGGAAAACACAAACTGAATATGGTAGGCAAATCTTAATTTATTGTAATTAGGTTAAACTAATAATATGTTTGAATTGTATGATAGTTTGTGGTTAAATTTAATATTAGATCTTGTTATTCTAAGAAATAACTGAATATTTAAGACAGAAATAACCGAATATTGAGATTTTTAAGATCATCACTAATTGGTTACTCTTTGGTAGTTTTAAAATTATCATAAACTAACAATCTAATCACAAAAAAAAAACACTCAAAATTTAAACATCAATTTTCTTTTTACAATTTAAATTAAAAATACCAAAACTTGATTAATTTTTTGACAAAGAAATTATATTGAATATATATATATATATATATATATATATAAAGTTTGTTAACTTATCGTATATGACAAAAGAATTCGATATATTTCAAATACATAAATATTTTAATAATTTTTATTTTTAATTTAAAAAAATAAAATAAAAAATTATTTAAATATTCTTAACGGTACTTTAATATGTTAAGTAAGTTAGTAAATCTATATATATATATACATATATAAAATATATTTTGAATTATATTTTTACAAAATATTGAATTTTCTTATTGTGTAATGCATACTTGTAACTTAGTGGTAAGAATTAAATTTTACTATGACATCGAAATTTTGTTGCAAAATAACATAAGAGCCTTAAATACTATTCATTATTTTAGTATCCAAATGATTATATCAAAAATTAATTAGAGAATAAGCTCGTATATGTATAAATGGAATATGATATTAATGTTTTATAGTTAATTTAATTATCTAGATGTGTAAAAATTCTTCTAATAAATATACTATACTTCAGTTGTTAATTATATTTAATATATTAACAAATTATCAATTTTAATGGATTACTAGTTGAATAACAAAAAATGTAAACAAATAATAACCAGCAAGGTTACTTTTTTTATGTTTAATTAAGAACAAAAAAATGATAAGTGAAATACTTTAATTTTTTTCTTTACAGTTAACTTTTGGGTTATGGATTCAATATTAGATTGTACTAATTAATAATGGTACGAAGTGGAATTGCATTTTTATCATTAACTGACAATAGCTTTTATAATACCTTTAAAAAAAAAAGTTTTAATTAAATCCCTTGTTGCCTCCAACTATGATTTTTTATTTTTTTAATTGTTGTGCAATGAAAATTTTAAATTCCTTTTATTAATATTTTTAGGTAGAACAACACATTTAGAGTTCAATATTCTAATCCCACGTTGAATAAATGAATTTGTAATATTCATCAAGACATTTAAACTTGTTGAGCTCATAAAACCAATAAAGTCAGTAATATGGGATAAAGCTACAATAACACATAGATTGTGTTTAAATCACTTGATTAAAATATAAGAAAAATATGGTGAAGTTAGATCATGATACTTCTTTCATTTTGGAACAAAGATCATTGTTTTAAGTAGAAATTTCACTCAAATATTATCATCAACGTAAGAGAAAGTTTTGTTCATTTAATAACTAACCTATATTATATATTTAAAATATTATCAAGTAACTCGTATTTGTTGCTCCCTAAATTATCAAGATAACTTATTATTTATGGATCAATTCTCTAACTCACATTTAATTATTCAAGAAGTAAAAAAATGTATAGTCCCAAAGTCTTTTCTCATGGTTAAGGTTAGAATTAAAGTGAGTTTAATTAACTTTTAAAAGTAACACTTTTAATATGAATCATATATTGAGTTTAACTTTCTCTACCCAAGAACCAAGACAAGTCGGCCAAAGACAAAGGTCGAAACAGACTATTTTAGACAAATTTTTCAAACGAACTCTTTTAGACCAAAGGTCAAAGGTTAAGAAGGGTCAAATTAGGCCAAGAGTCGAAAAGGATCGACTTGGGCTGATAGTTAGGATTGGTTGACCAAGGATGAGACGGGTTAGTCTCTATCGAAGTTCAAGACAGACTAACTTAGCTCAATTCTCGAGAAGAGTTGGCCCAGGCCGATGATCGAAATAGGTCGGTTCGAGTCGAAGCTAGGCCGAGTTAACTCCAATGGAAATTTGATCGAATTCAACTAAATTTGCCATGACAAAACTTTTGCAAAATTCGGCCAAGTCGACTTCGACAAAAAATATGTGAAATTTAACTTAGTTGATCCTAGACAAAATTCAGACTACTCACTCCTGATCGAATTTTGGTCAAATTCGGCCGAGAAGACCCTGATCAAAATTTGTCTAAATTTGGCATAGTCGACCCCTAACGAAATTCGATCGAATTCGACTAAATTCGGCTTAATCATATCCGATAAAAATTTGGCCTAATTTGACCAAGTTCACCCTAACTGAAATTTGGCCAAATTTGGATGAGTTAGCCCCGACTAGAATTAGGTTGAATTTAACTCAGTCAACCTAGAAAAAAAATCTCAGAATTTGGCAGAGTCGAATCTGGTCGAAATCTTACTGAATTTGGCTAAGTCCTCTTAAGCTAAGTCAACATCGGCCAAGTCAACCCTAACCGAATTTGGCTGAGTCAACACCGACCAAAATTCGGTTGATCTTAATTGAGTTGACCACCAACAAAAATTCAGCCAAATCAAGATAAGTTGGTTAAGCTTAAGGTCGATCATGACTGGTTTGACTAAAAGTCGAGACATGCCTATTCCGACTCAAAGTTGAAACCTAAATCTAATGTATAATAATATATTTAAAAAAATTAATATTTTTTCATGTTTAAAAACAAAGCTCATGGGTTGGCATTGACTCAGAAGGTTTTTAATCTTGTGAGTTTTTTCTTTGGGGAGCTTTTTGATCTTGAGGATTTTCTTAGCTCTAACCCACGTTGGTCAAGGCCAAGCCATGTGGAGTGGACCAAATTAACAGCTCTAGTTATACCACTTTGTCAAGATAAGTGCTTCAAAGCTTGATGAATTTTCACAATAGATATTGTAACGTCCTCATTTTTCACTTGCTAAAACATATAAACAACACAAATTACAAATTACTTCCACATTGGTACACTTTCCTTCTAGCAGAAACATTCCGAACCACGAATACCCTTTTGTATCGTCATTCATCTTAACAAGAAAACGCTTACTTGAAACCCTTGCCAATAAGACTTTTGGTATAAAGACCATATTGTACTCGTTTGAGACAGTCACCAAGACTAACCATCACCACTTATTAGGTTTATTAGGGGAGGGAGTTCACTTGGGGAGATACAATACCAATGAGACTTGAGCGAACCACATAAAGATTGACATCACTCTCAATCCAAAGCCTCAAAGAAATGAGTTAATAGGTCTTCACATTTATATGGTGCTCTACTTTCTCATTTCTACCCAATATGTAGAATCACACTTGGATTCCCAACAAATAGAAGGGTTAGCTAACATACAAATATCAAAACATCATAACCAAAATACACATCACTCATAATATAACAACTCACTCAAGCCTTACATAACCACATGTCTCACAACACCATACAATTACACTGATTGTTTCACACAATCACACAAAACATGTCATTACTACAAATAATACAAACACTAGTGAACTAAGCACTAGGAACCAGTTTGTAACTTTCGCACACAGCTTACCTATAACTATTCCACTTCCCCTACTCCTTAAAAGTCGTATAAGCGAGACTCAGTTGTCACTTTTCATTACTTTCCTCGAAAGCCTCGACGAAGTATACATGTGTCACTTTCCATTACTCTTCTCAAAAGGTCTGACGAAGTATTTATATGTCACTTCCTATTACCTTTTTCGAAAGTCTTAACAAAGTATACATGTGTCACTTCTCATAGCCCCAATGAAATACACCTTTAGTACAACTACGTGAAGTTACCCTTCTCAGAATCACCACAGGCAAGCATACCTTTACATTTCGAAACAAAGACATATTAATATATCATCACAATTATACGAAATAAAATCTACTTCACAATTTAAACTTAAATAAAATAATACATCACATAAAAGCAAAACGGAATAAAGAAAACAAAAAAACAAAAAGAAGAAAAATGCAAGTTCCCTCTACTTCTTCCTTCAACCCCTTCAAAACTCTACCTTTAAAACTTTTTTCCTTCTTCTTTAATTTGCGTTGTTTCTATTAAAACTTTCATCTAAATATTATTCTTTCATTATATTTATAAGCTTAATATTTAAATATATATATATATATATATATAATATTTTATTCTCATTTATTATTATCAAACAATAATATATAACATTATATAAAAATATATAATGTGGTAAACATGGCAAATGAAAAAATATCATAATCAAATGAGGGTCTTTCAATTGATATTATAAAAGAAAAAATCAATAATAAACTTTGAATACCGTCTTTAGTCATTGTTGAGTTGTTGCCATTGTTGAGAGCACATATTCTAATTTAAGGGAAACACTTAAAAAAAATGGTTTGCATTCTTGAGATATTACGGCGTCGAGCATTGAAATTCTTGATCAAATTAATGATTATATTCTATTATTTGAAGTATTTCATAAAGAAAATTCTTTTTGAATGCGAAGTTGATAAAGAAACTAAGCATATTAAGTAGATGTTAATAATTTGATTTTATTATTTGTAAATGATTTTAGGTTAAAAACATTACAAGAAAATTATTAAATAAAATATTTTTTTTAAAAAAAATTACTTATTAATTTAGAAATTAATTTATAAAACAAAAATTATTAATATTTAAAATAGTCTCAATAAAAAATAAAGTAATTTATAAATTAGACTTTAAATTAATCTTTAGTTAGAAAATTTTTACAATCCCGAAATTAATGTCTAAATTGAATTTTATTTAAAGATTTTTTTAACGAAGTGTAATAATTGAAATGAGAGTCGTCTGAAAGGAGAACAAGAAAGATCATCTACATATTTAAATGTGTCTTTCTCAATATGGATTTTAAACTTATAAGGCAAAAATTTCTATCCTTTTCTATTGTAAATGATAATTAATAAATCACAAAATCAAAAATTAGAAAATAGTATATTGTGATTACCTTGATGAGTGTCTAGCCCTATCTAGTTAATTGTACATAGAAATTAGAGTAAAAATAAGCATGGTTAGGAGATTTTAATATATAGTAAGGAAACCATTAAAGACAATAACTAATGAAGTAACTATCTAACTTATGTGGCTAACTTTGAATATCCGTTAAATTTCTAGTAATTAGTGAAAAGAAAAGTTGAAAAGGAACATTTTCATATACCATTAATTATAATAAAGACATGTGTAACTTAGCTGTATAATAATCATAATGGTTGTTTTTTAATATTTAATTAGTATTATTAGTGTTGTTTTTTAAATAAAATAAATAATTATCTAATCAAATTTCATACTATTTATAATAATTTGATAATACGCATATGGGTAAGATTGCTTACTAATTTATTTTAATTAGATTACCGAATTTGTAAGATTTTTAAAATACCACTAATATATAGTTATTCTTTAGTAAACAATAGGGATGGCAACGGGTCTTTAGTAAACTTTTTAACGAGGTAATTTCACTGTCGAACTGAGGTTTAAAATGTTGAACTTTTAAAACATAAGTAAGGAGTAAATAAAACCTCATCATAATCTGGTAAATAACAGCTCTACTTTAAAAATCAGATTCTATATCATAGTATAGTTTATGTGATTTTGTTATAAATATCAATTTCATAATCAATCGACTAATCAACTTTAATACTACTACATATAAATATTTTAAGCAAAGAATTCAATAAAAAGATATAAAATTAATAAGTTTTGGATCTAATCCACCCAACATATTAACACAACCTTTAACTCAAAATATTAATACAATAAATTTATAAATTTTCTCTTTTAAAAAATACTCAATTTTCTTATAATTTATTTAATATAAAACTTAAACTCACATTTAATTCTTAATCATTAAATACTGTAAAAGAGTTTAAACTTATTATTCTTGAATCATGCAGGATGAAAATGAATTATGCGACTTTTTATTCAAATCATGTAAAAGCGTCAATATTCTTCTTGAGTCATGGAAGATGAAAAGGAAATTATGCAACTTTTTATTCAAATCATGCAAAAGCATCAAAACTTATTCTTCTTGATTAATGACTTATGAAAATGAATTACGCAACGTTTTATTGAAATCATACGTAAAAGCATTAAAAATTGTTCTTGTTATGAAAAGAAAACCCTAACATCTTTGAAAGGTTCAAGTGTTTATTTTGATGGCATAAAATGTAGTGTTATTCCATGAATATTGCAAAGCATGTGTAGCATTAACTGGCAAAAGATATGAATCCTCAACACTTTGAAGGCTTGCCTTCTCCCGTGATCCTAGGTTTAGCTTTTGCTCTTCTTGGAATTAATAAAAGATACACCAAACAACATGTGATTTGAACAAATCTGTGTCCAAAACAATGAGCAGTATCAGAAACCATTTGCTGGTTTTCTGCAGAACCTTGTCACTGATACGTTGCTCTTAATTGTTTTGATGGAATTGTAGTTGCTGCCTTTACAACTTTGCATGTCTTTTTTCTTGTTTATTTCTTTATTCAGGTTCTTCCACCAAAAATATATAATCTCTAATCTTTTAAATGTTGATATTTTAATAAGATGTTAATTTCTTCTTATGCATAGATCTTAGTCTAACTCTGTTAATGATCACAATGCTTATGAAATCGACAAAGTATTTGTCAATTGTACCACAATGCATTAGGGTTTAGTTGCTGATATTAGTTAGAAGAAATATCTGAATGGAAAATTGTGGTGTGATGCATGTGAAGAAGAGGTCACATGTTGAGAGATATTACATAATATCTTTTCATCCACCCTATATAATTTCTGAAAGTGAGAATAATGTGAGTGTGTTTCTTTTCTTCTAAAATGGTCATCTTCAATATGCCCATTTTGCAAAGTAAGATGAAGTTTTGTATATCTCTTCCCATTTCAGACTATGATCCATAACAAATAAAAAAAATAAATAAATAAAAAATAATAATAATAATATAACTAGTACGTTATGTTTGGCGAGAAATTTCAACAATTCGAAAATGTTGGAATACTATATATTCGAATTATTTGTAGTCAAAGTTTTTCATTTTTTAAATATTTTATTTGAATAAGATAATTAAAATATCTTATATTTTATAAAGTAATTAAATAAATAAATTTTCATTTAAAAATATGTAATTTAAAATTAAAATTTACAAAAATAATTAATTTAATTTAAATATTAAAACTTTTTCAATAGAGAGTAGTACTAGTCATTGGACCTAGCCTACGGGACTTCGCCCTGGTCTCGTGGATTGGAGCCAAAATAATGCACATGGCCAAAGAGTCATAAGAAAATTTTCACAGGACTAAAAGAATAATAAAAACAAAAAATAGTCAATTCAGATTTAAAGTTAAACTTAGTTTGAGTTAGATATTGATCTAAGACGATTCGGTTAAAGGTTAAGTCAAATCACTTAGGTTAAAATATGATGCAAAGTCAAAAGATTGAGTCAAGTCAATTAAGATAAAGGTTGAGCAAGCCAACTTGGACTAATGTCTAGTTGAGTCAACTTGGTTCGAAGGTTGAGCACAATCAACCCATTTGAAGGTCAAGTTGAGTTAGTCTAGGCAAAAATCAAGTTGAGTCAATCTAGGTCTGTTAGGCTGAAGAATCGAGTTCAGCCAGTCGAGGTGAAAGTTAAGTTGAATCAACAAAGGCTGAAAGTCGAGGCAACTTAACTTGAGCCAAAGGTCGACTCAAATCAATTTGAGCAAAGGTCAAGTCAAGTCGACTTAGGTTGAAGCTCGAGCTAATTCGATCAAGGTTAAAGATCAAGTTCTAGGTCGAAGGTCGAACCAAGTTGATATGACCAAAAATTTGAGCCAAGCTAGACTAAGTTGGAAGTCAAGCTAGCCAACCCAGGATAGAGGTCAAGCATAGCCATTTTGAGCCAAAGAATTGAGTCAAGTTAACATAAGTCAAAGGTTGAGCCAAGCCGATTAGGGTCAAAGACCCACTTGAGTCAGTCGGTTTAGGGAAATATCAATAGAAGTTGACTCATGCCAAAGGTTAACTCGAGTCATTAGGACTAAAGCTTATAATTGAATCAATTTAGGTTGAAGATCGAGCTAAGTTAAACTAAATTGTGCAACCCCCAAATTAAGCCGCTTATGGCAAAGGTTAGGCCAAACTAGATAAGGTCAAAAGTTGACTCAAATTAGCTAGAACAAAAGTCAAGTCAAGATCGACATGAGTCGACCAAGCTAAAGAATCAAATTAAATTGACTACAATTGAATGTTGACCTAAATTGGCTTGAGTTGAATGGAGTCTTTAACTTGAGCTTATTTGATTCAACTTTTAACATTTATTGAGTCAGTTTAAGCTTTGATTTTGAGTGAATTTTTATATTTAAGAGTTATAATTTGTAATGGAATTATACATATTTTAACTCATACTAACTCACAGAAAGACTATTTGGATTTGAGAAACGTCATTTAATTAGACAAACAATTCATTTTATTTTAAAGAGTTTTAAATCATAAAAGTAAATAAATTACTCTCTCGACTCGTCCAAATACATTATTGAATGTTTTAATAAATTTAATTCTCACAATAAATAAAATAAAAAACTATGTAACATAAATAATATAAAAAATATAAATCAATTATTTTAAGATTTTGAGATATAAATAATATTATGAAAATTAATTCTTAGAAATTTTTTTATATTGAATTCCCCAAATATATCCTTCTTTAAAGATGGGAAACATATAGAATGTTTTAACCTGTCTTATTACTACTTTAAGAGATGATCTTCATTGCAAGAGTTATAAGATTAAGACATTTGTTTTATAAGATTCCTTTATTAAATATGTTGATGACATAAAAAATAATTTTTTAGCTCATAAATAAAAAGTAAAGTATGTGCCTTGAAAGTATATATTTATACCTACAACCAAATAAAATGATAAGAATGTGAATATTATAAAATCTTTATATTGAAATAAAAATTAAAAAGAAATTATAAAAAGTAATAAGACCAAAATAAAATTCATAAAAATTAGATTAATTTATAATTGAATAACTCTTGAAATAAAGATGCTATAACCACCCTCAATTGCATCCACTAAAATTTTTAATTTAAAAGTGAAAACATCTCCAAAAATAAGAAAGAATTTGCAACAAGTAAACACCAACTAAACAAAATTGGTTGAAGAGCTTTTCAAAATTTTAAAGAACAAAGGTAAACACTATGAATATATGAATCAAAAAGGGTGATATTGAAAGTGTTGAATCAATCTAACAAGTTGCGAAAGCAAAATCAATTTGTATTATATAACTCTTAGTAATTAAATGAACAAGATCTAACACTAAACACAAAATTAAACTAGCCCACAGGAAAAAAATTCAGATGACAATAAATCTGAAGAACAAGATAGAGAAACAGATTTTTTTTTTTCTAAAAAAAAGGTTTCATCCTCTCCCAAGATGTTTGTGAAATATTTAAGAATGATAAATCGATGATGTTAATGAAAGATTTAAGAGTGATAAAATGGGCTTACTCTAAAGGATTAATGGCAAAATGGGAGATGTAACTCTCCCAACTTTAGTTTCTTAAATAAAAACTATATAAAAAAATCAAGTTTAAAATTTTTATTATGCATTTTTTTAGTTTTTATTGTTCTTTAAAAAACCAAATATATAAATGTGTTATTATTTTTAGTTTATTTTATATATTTTATTTTTCTAATGTTAATAAGAAATCAATGTTTAAATAAAATTCATACTAAGTTATAAAGATATTTTCTTTTTTATGATAAAATTAGTCCTTCTATAAAATTTTATTTTTAAAATAAAATTAATTTTGTTCATATAATGTGATCATCCTAATGATTTTTCAATTGAATTAATGACCTCTCTTCGTTGAAAACCATAATTTAAGGGAAAAAAAAGTAAGAACGAAATACATTGATAATTGTACCAGTAGGGACCGGGCATCAAATAGACCGGACGTCCGCATTATTATAATGGTCCAACCACACTACCCTTCTACTCGTCATCGGGAGGGGTCGGGCGTGATGGCCGGACATCCGTATGTCCATGATTGCGCAACCTTACCGCTTGCCATCCGGATAAACAGTAACTCATATGAGGTCGACCGTTCGTACTGCCATCTAACCAGATTGCCTATATGGACCGGCCGGTCATAAGGCCAAACTTCGGGAGACCGGCCGGCCATGTCGCTAATTAACTAGGTTTAAGGTAAGTAGTGATTAAAAGCTATTGGACTGAATTTGGGCCGTGATTAACTTTTCACTAATCCCAAGCCCATAGCAAAAACTATAAATACAGATGCATAGTGAGTGGTAGATAGGTTGTATTTACTGCATATTTATTACTGTTCTATCGAAAAATACTATTACTCTCAAACTGACTTTGGCATCGGAGAATCTTTCGCAGGTCTCCCACCCGCACGCAAAGGAGGAAATCGAGAAGTAAGGAGTGAGAACCTGACATTCGAGAGACGAGAAGCGGAGGGCGTGGAGGCATTGAACGACTCAGCTCTTACAACCGAAACAATAATTACTTTCACTTTAAACCTAAGGGTCATTCTTAAGAAACACACGACTTAGTTATTCAGTCATGTATTTATTTAGTTAGTTTAATTAATCATTAATAAAAAAATTCAATTAAGTTCTTATTCTTAAAATCATAATAATGTGACCACTTTTTACTCAATTAGTAAAACCATTTTTACAAATAAATGTATAGTTTTGGATGGGAGGATAGATGATGAAGTTGCGAAACTTATAAGATGGAAATGTTGCTCACGATGTTATAAGGGTTGGAGGAACATGTCGTTTTTATATCGCACAAGTAGGTTAATAGCACATTAATTAGTTAGTTATAAAAGAACAAATTGACCATAAAGACTAGTATTAAAATTTCAATTTATCAAATCATAATAAAATTTGTTTGTACTAAATACTTAAACAAAAGAAAATAAGTTATTTAAGTGATGAAAAATATTCATCTACAAAATCATTGACTAAGATGATAGAAAAAAATTTAAATCTCATTAAGGAAAACAATAAAATACTATTTTTTTTCTCATTATTGTGTAAATTGCATATGTATATATTTTATGTTGAATTTGTTATTAGTAGACTTTCTGACTGTCAATTGGATCTTGTTTTGGACTAAAAAAATCAATAAAAATCTTAGAAAACTTAATCAAAATCTTGACTGGGTCATAAAAAAGAAAGGAAAGAAATTTGAAGCAAGATGACAAAAATAGGCATAATAGGGATACTGAATTGTATAGCTCCTTTGAAGTTCCATATTTATACTTTTCATCTCACATCCCTTAAGTCATGTTCCTTGTAATCTCACTTTCTTTAAGAGAGTAAGATCGGAGGTTCTCAATAAACTTAGAAATTTTAATTTTTTTTCTTATTCCTCAAAACCTTAAAAACATTACTTTTATTTATCTTTTCTTTCGTTGCTTTCCTTTTATATCTGAATAGTGAAAGATCTTGAAATCATGAAAGACAAGAAAACAAAATTATAACTTTTTAAGTTCCATGAGGAACTTAGGTTTCCTAATCTTAATGAAGATTTAGGAGAGAGAATGAGAGAAAATTCTCATCCAAAATGAGATACTACAAAACAATAAAGAAGGATATTATCTATAAATATACAAATCTCTTACATAGGTCATGCTGCAAAATCCATAAGAGAAAATACATATATACAACTTATATAACTTATGCAATAATAAGAAAAAAAAATCTAGTTTCTTGTATCTATAAAATATACAAAACAAGGAAAGAATTTTTTTTAACATATGTCACATAGAAATTGAAAATAGAATGAAAACAGAAAGTAAATAACACTTAACTGAAAAGGGGAAAAAATGTGGCTTCTTGAATGATAAGAATGTGGCTTCTTTAGCAAGAAGAACGCAAGTTCTTCTCACACATAATTTTTTCTTCTTCCTCTTTCTACATGTACCAAAGCATAATGAGTCTAGCTCTTCCTCTCTTAAAGGATCACGGTTGACCTTTAATTACCCTACTATCTTTGCAATTTTTTTTCATTTTTAATATCTATTCTTGCTTTCTTATTTTTTCCATTTAAAAGCAATTAGGGTTAACATTGTTATCTCTGCATTTTTTTTTCACTTTTAATCTTTGCTTTTCCTTTTTCATTTTTTCCATTAAATGTAACTAGAGTTAACTTTCATTAGTTTGCCCAAGAATATGGTGTTTGTCGTTATAAAAAAAGTTTTAAAGAATAATTTAAATATATTATTTTAGATATTAGTATTATATATATATATATATAAATAAAAGGATTCTATGATTCCTCATTTATTAAAGGAATGAAATATGCACAAATTATAATAATGTCTAAATTATAGTTAACATATATTTGACTTATCTTAACATCCTCATTCAAGTTGGTTTATGGATATCACACATTCCTAATTTGAATAGAGATTCATTAAACACTTTGCTTGACATTCCTTTAGTGAGAACATCAGTCAACTACAATTCTTATCTCACAAAGGGAAAGGAAATTATTCCAGCTTCAAGCTTCTCTTTGATGAAATGTCTATCAATCTCCACATGCTTTGTTCTATCATGTTGCACATGATTTTGAGCAATTGCTATAGCCAATGTATTGTCACAATACAAACTCATAGATTCATTTGGTTTAAAGCCCAAATCTAATAGCACATTTTTAATCCGCAATAGCTCACTTACACCTAGTACCATGTCTCTGAATTCTGCTTCAGCACTAGATCTTGCTACTACAAGCTATTTTTTACTCCTCCAAGTTACAAGATTCCCTCATACAAAAGTAAAGTATCCAAAAGTAGATCTTCTATCATCTTTTGAACCTTTCCAATCTGCATTAGTATACCCTTCTACCTTTAAGTTTCCATGATTTGAAAACAAAAATCCTTTTCTAGGAGTGGACTTCAAATAGCTCAAAATCCTCTCAACAACATCCATATGAAGCTTTCGTGGGTCATGCATAAATTGATTAACAACATTCACTGCATAGGTAATATCTAGACATGTATAGTGTAAATAAATTAATTTTCCTACCAACTGGTATCTCCCTCTGTCTATGCTTGCTAAATTTTAGCATTGAAAGAGTTTATGATTTTGTTCAATTGGTGTATTAATTGATTTACTCCCAAGCAGCCCAGTTTCCAATAGTAAGTCAATAGTATATTTTTTTTTTGCATAGAAAAATATCATGTTTTAATCTAGCTACTTCAATGCCCAAAAAATATTTGAGGTTTCCAAGTTGTCTCATTTCAAATTCAAATGCAAGGTATTATTGTAAACTAGAAATCTCATCTTAGTCATTTCCTGTAACAATCAAGTCATCTACATATATAATCAAATATGTAACTTTTCTTTTTTCTCTCTAAACAAATAAGGTGTGATTAGAGCTACTTGCTCTATAGTCAAAAACTTTCATACTTTTGATAAACCTTCCAAACCATGCTTTTAGGGATTGTTTTAATCCATATAGAACTTTCATTAATATGTAAACCTTCCCAATTGAATCTGTCATGCCTGGTGGAAAATCCATATAAATTTTTTCTAAAATTTCTCCATGTAAGAAATCATTTTTCACATCAAATTGTAGAAGAGGCCAATCTTGATTTGCTGCTAGTGACAACAGTATTCTCACAATGTTGAGCTTGGCTATTGGTGCAAACATTGTTAGCAAAATGATGAAGATGAAGTTTTGATGATACCTAAATCAAGTCAACAAAAATCAAGATTCAAGAAGATCTTTTGAAGACTTGTATTGGGATAAAAAGCTTTTGTAATAATTGTAATTTAGTGTCTAGGACTTATGATCTTAGTGGTATTGATTCCATGTATCTTAGAATTATAAAATTTATGTTCAAAGTCAAAAAAACATTGAATTAATCGATTAGTGATAACGGTTGAAAAACCGTTATTTTTATACTTAATTTTGATATTAAAAACACTCTTTTTGACTTAGAAGCTTGCTTCAACTTATGTTTTTGCTTTTGTTTTGTGAATAAGAGAGTTAAAGGTGAATTTAATGGTTTTGTGCTAGAATCCCTTGATTTTGTAGGCTATTGGAATGATTTGAAAGAAGAGTTAAAGTACCGAATGGTTGGAATGCAGAAAAGTCAACCAGAATGCAGAAAAGTCAACCAGTCAACCAAAAAAGTCAATCAGTCAACTAGTCAATCAGAAGGCAGAAAAGTCAACTAGAATGCAGAAAAAGTTGCGTTGAGCGGTAACTTCCGCTGAGCAGCAGTTTTGAAGTGCTGAAATCACCGCTGAGGGCTAAAATTGCAGTTGAGCTTCATTCTGAAGAGCCGCACTTACTGCTGAGCGACAAAAGTGTCGTTGAGCGCCATTTTTATGGGCTTGGACCTGTTTTTTGTTATTTTTATGGGTTTGGACCTATTTTATGTTATTTTTATGTTCTATTTAAGGACTTGCACGTCCTAGGGATGATATCTTTTGATGACTTGAGCACAAACACACATTTTTCACCCCTTGGGGGCATATTTGGGGATATGGGAGTCTCCTCTTCTCTTTCTAGGGTTTTTCTATCTCTTTCATTCTTTCATTCCATTGTTCATCTAGTTTCTCCATGATCATGGGGAACTAAACCTTATTTGTTGTTGTGAAAGATGTAACCTCTTAAACTCTCATGTATTGAATTGATTCTTGATTATATAGGCTTTACTTCATTAATTGTTAGGGTTTTTCCTCTACACTCTATGCATACTTTGTTTAACTCATTCAATTGGATGATCATTGATTTTGTCGATATGGACACATACGGGGAAATCTAGAACTGGGGAAATTCTCCCGAAAGCAATATTACCTAGACATAGGAATAGGAGGATCGATTGCCTTTAAGCTTCTGTGCGAATGTAATGCATGAATAATTGCTAGGGAGACAAGACATTGTAAACTAGTGATTAGGAGTAAGCTTTCTTCACCGAGATATCGGGTTTAAGGTAAATTAGAAAGTGACATTAACAATAATGAAGAAGATGAATTCATATATGCATGAGAGTAAATTAGGTGAAATCTAAACCCAACAACAATATCATCAACTTCATCCATTCATTCTTGTGTTTAGCCTCAATTGATCAAATTGCATTCATGTTTATTTTATTGCATTTGCATTCAAAAACCCCAAAATTTGTTCTTTAGAGTCTTAATTAGTTGAGTAATCATATAACTATTTAGTGTCGTGAGTCTCTTGGGAAACGATACTTGGTCTTACCATTTATTATTACTTGATACGATTCGGTACACTTGCCGAGGTCTTCACAAGTTTTGGATTCCGTTTTCGGGGATTAAAAATTTGTTTATCAATTAGATTTAGAATTAATCGATTAATCTTAGCAAAAGCTGAAAACTCGAATGGTCTTTGGAATAATAGATTAAACTACTATTTAATAGATTAGTCAATCGATTAACAAGTAGAATAATCGATTAAATTTGACAGTTGAAGTTTTCTAACCGTTGAACTAGCTCTTACAATTAATTTACTCGATTAGTTAATCGATTAAAAGCGTTAGATGACAGAAAACAGAAAATGGAAGGGTCTTTGCTTGATTCTATAAATAGACTCTCTTTTTCCTTCAACAATAACTCTTCCCTCGTGCTCTAGTACTGAGAAACCTTTGAGACTTGTGTGTTCTTGTTCGGCTTGAGAAACTTGTATGTTTTTTAGAAACCTTTGAGCATCTAAGGAAGTGTTTGGAAGAGGAAGTCATCCTTCGTGAAGTATTCGGAGGAAGTGTTCATCCTTTGTGAAGATTCAAAGGAGGTGTTCATCCTTCGTGAAGTATTCGGAGGAGGTGTTCGTCCCTTGGTGTGTTTAAGGGAAGTGTGACTCATCTCTTGTGGCTTCTCTTGTGGCTTCAAGAGAGGTCTTTTCTAAACTATTACAAATTGTATCTGTGTGATTGTAGTTTGTGATTGTAGTTTATAATTGTTTTGTGATTAGTGAATTGTCTATCTTGTTTTGAGATAGGCGACTAGACGTAGGATTGGTAAGATTCGAACCATGATAAAATCATCTGTGCAAATTTCTCTCAACCTTACTCTCTTTATTTGCTATTATTATTTGCTTAGTATGTTTAATTGAGTAGAAATTTTAAAAGGCATACGTTTTTATTAAAGACCAATTCATCCCCCTTCTTGGTTTGTTATCCCACGCTAACCATTCCACTACAATCGCTTTGACAAACATCTCTTGGTAATCTACACCATAAGACTAAGTGTAACCTTTAGCCATAAGTCATGCTTTATACCTCTTAATAGTTTCATCAGTTTTATGCTTAATTGTAAATAGCCATTTGTAGCCCACAATTTTCTTTTCTCTTGGTAAGGACACAAGATCCCAAGTGTTTTTTCTTTCTAAAGTTGTCATCTCATCAACCATTGCTTTGGTCCATCAAGGATCTGCCAAAGCTTCTTACTAGGAATAGGAATTGAGGATAATTGAGATATAACCCCACAAAACCGATTCATAAGGTGGGGTTTGCACCCACATATATACTATAAATTGGTCTTATCTCTAGTCGATGTGAGATTTCCAACACACCCCCTCACGCCGAGGTATATACATCTCAAGTGTGAAACTAAACATTAATGGGTGGTTCAATAGTGGCCTGATAGCTGGTGGAACAATATGTCCACACAAATCTCGCTAAGATAGACTCTAATCTGGCTCTGATACCATGTTAAAGAAGTGAATGAAAGAACTAACTCAACCCCCAAAACTGGCTTGTAAGGTGAGGTTTGCACCCACATATATTATAAATTGACATTATCTCTAGTTGATGTGGGACTTCCAATAGATGTAACATTCCATGTTTTTTTTTCCTTCCCCAACGTTCATAGCTACATGCATAATCCTATACAAAATAATTACTAAAACAAAAAATGTCAATTTTATTTAAATTTCAAATAAAAGGGAAAATTCATGTCTTATGTCACGATACATTATTAACTTGACAAAATTGAAAATAAATAACAATGAAATCTCTAAGACTGCCTAAATCTCAATTGGTCTTGTTCAACTCTCAGTCTTTATTATTGTGCATCTTCCGAGCAGCCTCCCAATTATGGTGGAAGATAACACTCTTCCAAGTAGCCTCTCCGACCATGGTGGAAAAGAATGCTCTTTCGAGCAGTCTCTCTAATTAATGGAAAACATCTCTCTTCTAAAGAGTTTTCTCGACCAATGGAAGACAATGCTCTTTCGAGCAACCTTACCGACTATAGTGAAACATATTCACAAACATAGATCCTAAGAAAAGAAAAATAGGCTCTAAACCCTCTGATTGCATTTTCTTAGGCTATGTTGAACATAGTGATGCCTATAGATTTCTGGTTCTTAAAAGCTATATACTTGAGAGTAATTCTATAATGAAGACAAAAAATGTTGAGTTTTTTTAACATGTTTTTCCTTTAAAGGTTAGTGGGATGTCTCAACTTGTAAATAATAATAATAGTGATGCATTATGTGAGGATTTTAGAAGAAGTAAAAGACATAGGAAGGAAACTTCCTTTGGTAATGATTTTTATACTTTTCTTGTTGATAATGACCTAATAGCTTTATAGAAGCTATTAGTGGTCTTGATTCAAAACAGTAGAATAAAACCATTAAGACTGAAATTGAATCAATTCAGAAAAATAGTACTTGGGCTTTAGTAGATTTGCCTAAAAGAGTAAAACCCATTGGTTGTAAGTGGATCTTTAAGAAAAAATATCACCCTGATGGATCTATGTATAAGGCAAGATTACTAGCAAAAGGTTTTACTCAAAAACCTAACATAGATTGTTTTGACATTTTTGCCCCTATGACTAAGATTTCCTCTATTTGAGTGTTGTTAGACTTAGCAGTTATCCATAAGCCAGTGATACACCAAATAGATGTTAAAGTTGTCTTTTTGAATGGTGATTTAGAGGAGAAAATTTATATGACTCAACATGAAGCATGTGTTGTACCTAGTCAAGAGAATAAAGTATGTAAATTTTTAAAATCTTTGTATGGATTGAAACAAACACCAAAACAAATACATGAAAAGCTTGATAATGTATTGCTATGTGATGGTTTTTCACCTAACAATGTTGATAAATGTGTATACCCTAAATCTGAATATGGTGATTGTATCATTATATGCTTGTATGTGGATGACATGTTAATTTTTGGTACATGCAATGAGATTGTTGCTAGAATTAAATTGTTTCTAGGGTCAAACTTTGAAATGAAAGACATGAGTGAAGCCAATGTAATAATTTTAGGTGTTAGAATCATAAGGAAGGGATATAGTATATTATTATTCCAAGAACAATACATTGAGAAACTTCTTAAGAAGTTTGGGTATTATAACTTCAAACCCATGATTATCCCTTATGATGCTAACTCTAAATTAATGAAAAATATAAGAGAATTTATATCTCAGCCTTAGTAAGCCCAGATAATTGAGAGCTTACTACACTTGATGAGCTTTTCTAGACCTGATATTGCTTATGTAGTAGGTAGATTAAGTAGGTACATTCAATGTTCAAATCAAGAACATTGGGATTCACTTTCTAGGCTTATGAGATACTTAAGAGGTTCAATGAATTATGCCATTAAATATCATAGATTTCCCGATGTATTAGAAGGGTACAATGATGCTAACTAGATCTCTGATTCAGATGAGACAAAATCCATTAGTGGTTATGTATTCACACTTGGGGGTGGTGTGATTACATCGAGATTAGCCAAACAAACAATTATTGCAAGATCAACAATAGAATCTGAATTTGTTGCTCTTGAGATGGCTGGTAGTGAGGCTGAGTGGTTGAAAAACTTCTTAGCGAACATTCCACTAGGAATGAAACCAACCCCATCGGTGTCAATACACTATGATTGTCAATCGACAATAGCTATAGCTAAAACCAAGAATAATAATGGAAAGAATATACATATACAATTAAAACAATTTTGTGAAGCAGGTTCTAAAGAGTGGAACTATTTCATTGGTTATGTGAAGTCAGAACAAAATCTAGCAGATCCTCTGATAAAACCCTTGAGAAGAAATATGATCTTAGAAACATCGAGGGAAATGAGACTTAAGCCACTAGCAAACAAACTAATGATGGTAATCCAACCTTTGTAATTGGAGATCCCATGAATAATGTTCATATGGGTAAAAACAAGTCACTTGTTAGTTCTGATAGAACTATTTTGAATTTAGATCAAATATGTTCATTCCTATGATATGTGTGAAAGTGCTAGAGACTGCATTATTGAGAGGTTAAACTTTGTAATTAAACAAAGTTTTTAATGATCTTCATATCCCTTATAAGTGGTGTATGATTTGCAGCATACACTTGATGAAATCACCTATATAAGTTCCAAGTGGGGCTACTTGTATGAGATCTTAGCATAATCTCTAGAGCACTCATGAATATCGAGCATGCGCATGGCCTAGTAAGCACATCACATCGATAACAACAAGGATTGTGGGGGTGTATTATGATTGATAAACCTCTAACACACTCAAGTGTCTTTGGTTCATATAGCTTGTTATACCAACTATATTATGTGTTAAGTTTCTTGATCTATGTTTGGTTCATATAGCTTGCTATACCAGCTCTGATGCATTACATCTTATAAAATCCATGATTTTTTCTTTTTCTTTCAATCGTTGCTTCTTATCTTTTGTAATATGTGGAAGATTGTTATAAAATTTGAATATGATATTTCAAAAAATATCTTGTTTTTGAACATTGACACTGTTTTTCTCTTCCCTCAAGTCTCATTTCAATTTTCTTCCACAAGCAATGCTACTTCTCTTCCCACAAGGCTTGGGATTGAGTTGGTTGTTGAGCTCTTCCTTAAGCCACGAGATTTTTTCCTAGTGAACATTGTGGCTCCCTTTTAGCTTTACAAATAGAACATCTCATTCACTCCAAGGACACAACAAAAACAACTCTCTCATAATCTTTTTCTCTCATTTTCTCTCCTTTCTCTTTCCTTCTAATAAAATCTTGAATTTTTCTTTTACTCTTTTTAGAGTTTCTTACCAGTTTTAAGATCTTTAGAAATTTTTGAAAAATTCCTGTTATTTTAGGAGACTTGCGCTGAATAAGTCTTTAAGAATAATAATTTATATATTTGAAGAAATTTTGTTTGTAATTTTTTACAATAAATATAAAAAAAACCATTTACCTTGTTGAACATGATAAAAATCTTTGCAGCTTTTGTTTAGTACAGAGAAAGGAAAGAAAAATCACATTCTACACAAGTGAACATGCAAAGAAAAAGAAAAAGAAGAAAAAGGGTTGAAGAGAGTGTGGGACTAAGATGAAGAAATAGAAAGGGGTGCAGCGCCACACTTTGTTTAGAGTTTTAAATTCCAAATCCAAAATGTGTCAAGGTGATGAGTCTGTGACTTTATTAAGAGAGAAAAATGTTAAAAAAATTTAACCGCTTAAATTTTTTTACCAAAGATAGTTATGGAATTTTTGAAAGAATTAGAAGTGCAGGAGAAGCCCTCAAATTCAAATATAGCAGTGTCGAAGACCATCGTAAAATAACAACTTTTTAGATAAATCTTCATGTGTACTTTAAGTGACATACACTGAGATTTGATGATAGAAACTCTATAATAGATATTGTACTCATTTGTTTGTCATATTTAAACTTTTAATATTATACAAATGATTATTATACTTATTTATTTTATTTCAGATGACAAAAACCAACACCTAAATATATTAATACAAAAGCAGATGTTATTAAAAGTGCAAACTTTTTTTAAAAACAAATTCAAATATTTAAACTATTATCTTAAGCTCATTGTCAATTGATTACGAATTACGAATACTATTTTCAACATCTAAAAATTCACATATAATACATTAATATTATTCATTATTTTTATTTAAATTTGTCACGTAGTATTCATTTAATTATTTTAAATAATAATAAAAAAGACTAGTTCTAAGAAGTCTTCCCGTGTCAATCTTTTATCTTTTTCTCTCCTTTCCAACATTAACTCTATAAAATATTATAAATTTTTAAAATTCTTTCTTTTAAATTTCCACACTATACATGTCATAAAAAACAAAAATACAAAATCCTTGACTACATTAGAACCGAAAAAGACTATAAAATTACAACCTCATTAAATTTTATTTTTAACCCAATTTTAGTCATCAAAATAACATTTTCATAGTTTCTTCAGGCACCTCCATTCGATTAACGTCGTTCGAATGTACATGTGAATTTTGAAAGCCCCAACAATGGATACACTGAACACGATCGCAACGGCACTTAACCTGGTCGATTCCAAGAAAGAGAATCTGAAGAAAGCCTTCGATGATCTTCAATCCCTTCTCTCTCCTCTTCCTCTCGCATGGTCAGACCTCGATTCTCACTTCACCTCGCTCCACCACTCTCTCTCCCACCGCCTCCACCTCCTCCAATCCCAAACCCTAACCCTCACCACAACCCCAATTCCCGACCCACCTGCTCAAACCCCTAATGAAGCAAAATTTTCATCAAACCCTAAAAATTCATCATCGAATCATGACGAATCTTCACCTGGGGTGTCCCCCCAAAACGACGCCGTTCCAGGCCCGGTTGCACCTGGAAACGAATTGGTCGTTCTTTGCGAGAAAATGGACGGCGTGGGGCTGAGAAATTACGTCCATGACAATTTTTTGGACATGGCCAGGGTTCAGGCGGAGCTTCCCGGTGCGTTTCGCCATGCGCCGGACGCGGGTGTGATGGTTCTGGATGCGTTGGAGGGGTTTCATGGAGATGGTAGCGGATTGAAGAAATGGGAATTGAGGAATATGAGGAAGAGTTGTGTTGTGCTGTTGAGGCAATTCAGGGTTGCCGCTCTAAGTGTGAGTGCTGAGGCCAGTTTGAGAGCTGTGAAGTTGGCCCAGGCATGGAAGGAGAAGTTGGTGGGTGATGATAACAACGCGTTTGAAGCTTTGGGGCTTTTGCATTTGATTGCTGCATTTGGTTTGGTGTCTGAATTCAGCTGGGATGAGCTTGTTGACTTTTCGGTCGTGGCCCCCGCCAATGAGGAGTTCCCAGAGCTGTGCCGAGCTGTCGGGTTGACAGAGAAAGTTCCCGGTAAGGATGTTGTCTTTTGTATGAGTTGATTGTGTTTGACATTTTAATTGCTTGGAGCATGATGTGATTGATGTGTTGTTGTTGGAGTTTGGTGTTTTAAAATAGTTGTGCGTTAGAATGTATTTTGTTTGAGAAATGATTATTGGACATTAGTTTTGCACGCATATCTCACATAGGGGTATTAGAACTGTTGTGTATTGATGAATGATAAAGAAATGAATGGTAGTTAGAGTTATGCACTTGCTTTGTATGTGCAAGTAATATGACTTGAATTGAAAGGGGGGGTCTTGTTTAACCTTTGTTTTCTGTTTTGAAGATTCTACAAAAGAAATGGTGAAAAACACGAAGCAATTTGTAATCAGAAAATATGGTGAAAACAACGTGATTATTAGTTAAAAATTTAAAGTGTACGGGAATGAACATGAAAAGAAAAGGACACTGTAGGTGTTATTTTAACCACTGAGATTTATTTTCAATGGGAATAACTATAGCTTCCTTCTCCAAATGGTCTTGGTATCCTTGACTTAGGAACCACATCTGCACTGATGCAGACCAAGAAAAGTAGTTTTTCCAGTTGAGTTTTACAATTGTAATGGTAGGAGTACCAGAAAAAGGAAGAACAGGACCTGCAAAATCCATTTCAATTGCACAAAACATGCTGCTAAAGGGAGAAACGGAGAACCAAAATGTGCCCAACATCAAGTAGGTTGAAACCAAGAATTAAGGGCAGAGATGTTCCAAGAAGATGATGATGAAGCTGGCAGAGATGGTTGGTTGAGATTCCAACAAGTGGATGGTGATGTGTGAGATTCATTTGTATGGCGGCATATTGCTGGAGAAAATCTGAGTGAGAAAGCGTGCCTGAGTATTTGGCCATGCGGCTTCTTGAATTGGGTTATGCTCCTTGAGGCAGACCTGACCTTAGGTTTGAGAAAATTGTGATTGATGATGGCAGTGGTGCATAGCGGCCAGACAGGTAAGGAAGATGTAATGCAGGATCTTTCCTGCTCTAGTACCAACTAGATACATCCAAAAAGGAAAGCTTTATAAAAGCTACTCAATAAATAATAAACAATTAGTTAACAATATGTAACCGTTGACATAGTTCACACGAGATGCTGTGTAGTTTACCTCCTTCCTTTATGGTGAATAAGATGGCTAACTCGGTTAATCATTGGAAATTGGAATCTTCCACTAAGTAAGGTTTAGTGATGATCCAGGGAAAGATTCCGTTACTCTCTCCCGAATGATGAAAAATGATGTCTAGTTAATGAAAAATTAAGCATAATTTGTTTTCTTTCGGCATGAGTCAGTTTTCTTTTCCCATTTGGAGTATGGTTATCAAACTCACGATTGTAAGAGTTTACAATCTTACTGTTCGTTTTCAAGTTGACTCGGTAGTAGAATCATTTTATAGTAAACTCAATGGGCTCATGGTGAACTCGGATGAACTCAGCCAACTAGCAAGTTTAGGACCGAGCGGGCAAGTTCAGCTGTGGGCTGTTTTCTTTAAATGAAACACCCCTGTCTTTGTCGTTTGGCTTGTGAAAATAGGAAAAAGGAGAAGACTTGCAATAAGGGTTTTTCATTATTGCATTTCACGATTTCCCTTTTATTCATTGTTCTTCTCTTCATATCTCCTTTTCTGTTCGTGATGCCCGTCACCACATCCCCTTCTTCAATGTTCTTCATCTGTGAATTGGCTTTGATCCTGTACCTCACTTTGATTTTCCTTTGTTCTTTCCCTACTGCTGTTCAGTTAGAATTGCTAACTGTTGCTCCTTGGACATAATTTCAGCTTCCTGGGACTGACTTTAATTGCATTGCATCTTCCTACAAGTTAACTGATAGAACTAGTATTCAATCAAGATTAAAAACACACTCTTCTTGTCAATCTTTATTGCTATACCCAGATCCAATTCTTGCCACTGCAGTAGGAATAGACCAGAGTCTGAAAGCATTACAATTCTTTTATCTACCAAGGTTATACAAGAGAACCCCACTCTCCACACTCCGACTACAAAGTCCCCCCCACCCCCACCAAAAAAAAAAACTGTCCCTGAATTATTTAAATAGTTCAGATCCAGCTGGCACACCGCCTTAGTTATTCCTTCTCTTATATACAATACAAAACCTATCATTAATTTTCTATTGTTTTGTATTTTGGATCATAGTTTTGGTTGAACATACTGCTTGTCCTTTCCCAAATTTCAGAAAATGAATTTGTTGAAAAAAATGCTTTGTTATTCTAATTTGTATAGTTTGAAATTATTTAGAATTATCTACTGCTAGTTACTTTACTGTTGATGTTTATTAGTTTGTTTTATTATGAAATTAAAATGTTGAATTATTATATTTTATAGGTATTTTAATATGAAGTAAAGTCTCCCATAAGTTAAGTTTATAAAGCTCCCATGAATTTATGTAAACTCTCAAGTTTGATAACTTTGATTTGGAGGACAATAAACTGTGTGTGTGTACATATACATATGTATATTGGAGACTTAATTTGTGGTGTTACCCTCTCTTATGTAGTTTCATTGATTAGGTTATACTTGTGGTTTGCAGATATTGTTCAGAAACTTATAGATAAGGACAAACATATCCCTGCTGTCAAGTATATTCTTGAGTTTAATCTTGCTGATAAGATTCCACCTGTTCCTATTCTGGAAGCTGCTGTGGATGAGGCTAAGAAACTTGGTAGAAAACTTTCCGAAGAAGGAAATTCATCTGTAAGTGTGTCACCTTGTCAATGCATGTTTCCTAAAATAATACTCTATATTTATTGAGGTATGTTTGCAGAGTGAGAGTACTGCTAGAGAAATTCATACACTGAAATTGGTAATCAATATTATTGAGAATTTTAAGCTTGAAACTGAACACCTACGAGCCAGCGTTGAGCAGCGTATAGAGCAATTAAAGAAGCAGAAGACAAATAATAAACGATCTACTCCAGCACCTGCTTCAAAACCTCAACATAAGCAGCAACAACAACAGCAAAAGAGGAATATGCAAAAGCAGCAGCAGACTTGGATCAAGCATCCTCGAGCATCTGCTCCAGTTGTTGCTACAGCTGTCCTCAAGAATGCCAATTCAGCAATGCACCGCTACCAGCAAACTCGTGTCCATCCATCAGGTTTGTTTCCAGAGCATCCAAATCCCTATTGGAGCTCGCCAGCCGTGCCATCTGGCATGATGGCTTCTACCGCAAAATTTCTTCCATATGCAGGTCCTTCAGCCGGATCTTATTATGGCCATGATGGTGTCCCAATGGGTCCCCGTGGCAACCCCAATGTAAGAGTTTCTCATCTAAGTTCATCAGAGCCACAAGTGCCAACTGGTGGTTATTATGATAGAACCTCTACCTTTGGTGGTAGTGGTCTGCAACATCATTACCAAGCATCTTATTACCCTCAATAGATCACTAATTCAGTTATTTTGTCAGTATTCAAGTTTTTACACCCAGACTGTTTAGTCCTCACAAGTTAGTCTGGGACTTTGCTTCATTGACACAGGGCAAGTATATTCTGTAACTAAGAATTGTGAGGGAATGTCCAGTGTCACAATTTTTTATTACTTGAATCACTCTGTAATTGTATGTATAGAATTTACTTCTAGGTTAATCATGGTCATGGGCACATGGATCTTCTCATTCTCTCTAGCTCACTATTCCCTAGGCTTTGTTGTTTAAAGTAATCGGAATCGACTGGATCTGGAATAGAAGTTTAATGTTTCAAGTGACAATGATCTACTGTTATTCATATTATTATAGTGGTGTGTGTTTGTGTCTGGCAACATCAAATCGTATCTAATCAGTACTAGGTGGGTCTGTTACATGTGGCAGTCATCAATGGGTTTTATGAACTATCAAATTTTCAGTAAATTTATATTGAACAAAGTCTTCTATTAAATATTTTTTTCGTATGGTCTCAGATGTTATTTTACAATTGTAATTTATTTTTTGTTTGTTCAATATATAAAAGATTCCAAAAGGTTTTACGTTGGCTCTTGGCCACTGCCTAATTCAACCATGCTCTTTCTTATCCATACATGAAATTGGGGAGGATATATGAAGTTTGATAAAAAAAAAAAAGCATACAATTTTTTGTCATGGTCGGAAAGGCCACATATTTAGAGGCTTTTTATGGTTAATCTTGTAACAAATGTAAACGTGATAAATGTAAACGTGAGGCTTTTTATGGTTAATCTTGTAACAAATGTAAACGTGATGAAAGTATGGTTGTATTCGTGTTTAAAACTAGAGGCTTTTTATGGTTAATCTTGTAACAAATGTAAACGTGACGAAAGTATCTTGTTTAAAACTAGGCCTAAACTGATTGGTACCGGAAGCTGAATTCGTCTGACTGGGATAATAGCTGCGAAACATACTATTTATATGGACATATTTTAATTATTGATTATTTTGTTAATTCAGAAATTCATGGAATTCAAATTGACTATCGGTCTGATTTATGAAACACTTGGCTCAATCTCACTCAAAATCTCACCGTTTCTAATGGGAAAGTTTTTAATCCAACAACATTGAAGGTCTATCATTAGACTTTTTGGGAAATTGTATTGAAGGTCTACCATTATCCAAATTGGATGACCAAGGCCAGATGTATCTTTTACTTACCTCTGGTTTCTCTGTCTTGTTACTCGTTTATAAAATTCAATGGCAATTTTACATTAATTGCATTTTTATTCTAATTTTCTGTACATGATTCAATTCATGACTTTTTAGGTTGAAGGGTCCTTGTTATGTATTATGGTTTGTACTGTATCAGAATTATTTCTAAATCTCATAAGAGTTGCTACTGTGATTAAAACTATTTCTAATTGAGGCCGCTGGATGCTTTTGTAGTGGGAGATGAATTGATGTTAGTTGTCTTCAATGCTCTGGGGATATGTGGTTGGATCACGATGTGCATGCTGTTTTATATTTTTTGGTAAGCACGTTGTGCATGTTTTGGTCTATAATGCTTGAGCTCTTCTTTCTTGTGAAAAGAAGCCCAAATTGGGACATGTGTGGGTTCCCATCGCTCATAAATTGCTAAACCCATGGGCTGGCTCGCACACTTGATTTTGAATCCATGGGAAGTGACATGACAAGGTAGAAAAATGAACTAAACATTATTCAAGCATCAAATAGCTAATAAAATAGAAAATGAACATCAATGATACAAAAGTTAATGTATTGGAGAAACATGTTACTGTTCTACCTATGAAGTGATTTTTTACCAACGAAAGGATTTGTAGCTATTACTGCTTCTTGTTGTATAGATTGTGCCTCTCACCTTTTCAAAATCCCAATTACCCTTTTGCATGATGCTTTGGCTGTGGAATTGGTTATTCTGCATGACATTATGACATGTTCTCAATGTGTTGAACAAAAATTTTGCTTCTGATAGCTGAAAATTCCATTCATACAAGAAAATAGACAATTCATCCATAAAATAAATGAATGGCTTAGCATCAACTTGTAGTAATTGGAACTGCATTGCTTCACCACATTTTAAAGTCATTTGTTTATGTATTTGGTGTGATTAGACAATACCCTACAATTCACAGTGACAGCATATGACAGTAAACTAAGCATTCATGATATCTCAAAAATGTATTGGGACCAAACATGCATTCATGGCGACAATCTTCCTTAACACTCAATACATAGAGAGGCATACAATTAAGAAAGAAAGTTTGACTAATGACTTATCTACAATGTTTCACTCTCTTAATAATGTATTGCCATGTTAGTGGATCATATCACATCTAAAACTCATCCTCTTAGATAAAGGAAGAATGTTGAGTTTTTCAGAAATTTATTTAATAAGAAAAGATGGGCTGATATATTCATCGGCAACATTATTGAGTTTTTGAAATTCAGTTTCACCTAACTGGCTCAAGATGATTAAACTATTAATAAAAAAGTTTATGATATTCATTATTAGATTTTCAAATTTAAATGCAATATTTGTTTATTTGTTGGTATAGTTTATAGTTTAGTTTACCTCAATGTCCAGATCAGTTCACGGCTATGCTTTATACATGATAGCTCACGGTTATTTTTCAAGATTATTTAGCTTGAAAATTTAAATTTTGGGTCATTCAAAAAGCAAAAGGGTTAATATAGAATAATTTAAGTAAGTTAATGAGAATAATAATAACTTTAGAAATATTTTTATTGATCTAACATATTCAGTGCACTGAAGCTTTTAAAAGAAGACAAATAGAAGGTAGTGTAGCACTCACACGATGAATGATTCATGCTTTAAGTTTATTAAATACCAATAAAGAAAAGACTCGAGGAACAATGCAATCAACAACTATGGATAAAAGATTGAATGCATGATGCTCTGATTGTGACATGTTTTAATATTAGTATAATTCATCAAGGAAAAAAGTATTCCATAAATAAAATGGCATAGATAAAATATTGAAATTATTCTTTAAATATCGAGTTTGAATAGTAAAAAAATATGATTTAGAGAAAAAAAATCATTAAAAGTAATAATATTTTATGACCAAAATTAATCATTAATAAAACATGATAAAAAAAACTTTTATAAAAAAATAGTAATATACAAAATTGGAAAATGAAGTTAAAGTATGCTCTACCGCTTGTTAAGTCCTAGATTTTGGGTTCTTTATCTTTGCCTAATCATAATCATAAGTACACTTCTTTCTTTCCAATATTTTCTTCAGGTAACATAGCTTACCCTTTCTTAGACCATGATTAATTAAAGCCTATAAATACTATATCAGTGGACCAGAAATTATCCACAAAATATCTTCTTAACCACTTTTAACAACTTGCTATTTTCTTCATCATCACTGAGAAGAGTGATAAAGCCAACATATTAACTCAGTCTCTTTGCCATTTGTGTATGCCATATCCATGGAAACTCAAAACATTCTCATTATTTATTGTGACGGAAGGTTGAAGAAATATCCAAATTTGAAAGGAGTGGTCAAAAATTGCCTCATTTAGAAGCAAAATATAAATAAAAATTGAAGTCAATGTCCAAAGTCACAACTTCATTTTTACTTTCTCAATCCCACCAAAAGTACCACTTTGTGAACTAGTTTTTGCTTCACCAATTGCAACTTCATTATTCACAATAACATAGCTTGCATGATGTGATTTATAATCCAAAGACCAAAGTTGACATAACTTACACAACCAATTTGAATATGATATGAACACACTACTAATTTTGATCCTCTATATGTTATTTTTATTGTTAAGTGGCTATTTGAAATGTTTTACTTGTACTTCTTTTTTACTTTAAAGACTACTTAGAGTATAAAATAACTATTACTTAACAACCGTTTTTTGCTTTGAATTTAATGTTATTTTCCCTTATCTAAATAGAATTAGTTCTCTTAAAATTATTTTTGAGAGAAATTGAGGATTTATTAGAAAAATTATGAATGAATAAAGCAATAGAATGATGCATTGAGATCGGATTGTGGTGAGAAAATGATTTGAATGTATCCCTTTTTGTGGTGTGGCCTTAACTTCCAACTTGAGAAAGAGATTTTATTTGCTGTTTTGCACCAATCACTCAAACTCTTTTCTGTGTGGTAAAGAGTAACATTGAGTTGGTACTTAGCATACACACCACTTTTCCCTTTCAAATCTTACCTATCAACAACAAAATCACTTAATCAAACACTAAAATTCTTTATTATTTCGAAGAAGAAAAAAAAATAATAATAATTTTGTTATGAAATCTTTGTCCAATAGTGAAACAATTCCTTGACAAAATCATCTACCACATTACTTTTTAAAAAGTCTAAAAGTTCAATCCACACAAACCCTTTTTCCTTCTCTCTCATCTATCAAACTATCATTGCCAAATTAAAAATATCACACTTTCTTTTATATTTAAATAATTAAATCCATGTGACTTTTTTCAGTTAATATTTTTTATTCTGTCTTTGTAATTGTAGTTTTCCACCCTAATTGTATCCCTTTTTAACTATATGTTTTCATTCCTAAATAAAGTTTTGGTCCTAGAGAGAATTAATGTGTTTATGCATGAGTTATTTTAAATGATTTTATATGATAAAATCACATTGTCACTGTTTCATAAAATTTTATATGCTATAAAAAAAATTTAAATTTAAGTAGTTATTATGAAAATAATTATAATTTACTTATTCTGACTAGTGTATAAAAATTAAAATTGTAAATTAATAATTTATATTTTCAAGTGAAACTAGTGATCATGGATTTTTTTTTAATAACATAATATTATCTGGTATTAGTATTTAAACATGAATGACTTTATACATATTCTATTTTTTTTTTGTATTTACGTATGGTTAAATATGACTTTTAATCGTAAATATAAGATATAATTTCTAACAAGAATCACATCATTTAAAAAAGAAACTAAGTTTACTCTAATTTATTTTTCTTTTCTGTAAGACAAAACTGCTATTGTTTTTTATCTGTTCATTTAAATTTTCAAACAATATTAACTTTATTTTCTAATTATATACTTTCATCTCGTAATTCTTACATATTTTAATAAATATTGATAAAAATCATAATAGGGAGTTAATAATTATTTTGCATATCGATCTATATTTTTAATAAACTAATACTGTAATTAATGCACGTCATTTTTTCAAAAATCCCGAATTCATAGAAGTTGTGATTTTTTTATTTTTGGTGAAAAATATTCACCCTTTTTTTATAAATTCAAAAACATGATTGATTTGCATTAATAGAGTTTTTCCTTTTCTAATAACTTCATTTCCATTCATAAAGTTTGAACCTAAGATTTTATTTAAAAGATACAACTTAGTTGCTAAACTAATGGCTTATTATTAGTTAAATCATTTTTATTAATATTAGTTTCTCATTTTTATAAAAATAATAAATGAGTGGACTTTTTTTTATATTAATTATAAGATATATATATATATATATATTATTTAGTAATTATTAATTTTTATACTTTTAAAAAGTACATTGGGTAATATTAAATATAATAACCTTTTATATCATTTAGCTTTATGAATAGCTTTTAGATTCAAGCTTAATTTTGTTGTAATATTTATTAAACCAATCAAAATAACTATATTTATTGATTTTAATTAATAAATTATTTTTAATATAAAGGACAAGATACAATAACAAGTCTCACCCGTGTTTTTTTTTAATAAACTTGTGGTGATCATGAAAGAATATATTCTGCGGCACACTTTACTTTATAACAAACTTCTATATAATAAATTTATTAATTTTTATATTAGAAATATATCTTTTAGTTGTTTTGTAAAAATATTACATTAACAATCCATGATTGTTAAACAAATATAATATACATAAAAATACATGCATTAAAATATGTTTTTTATACTGTATTCAAACACAAATTATTATATATAATAACATGTCTTTATTATTTATCAATTTTTAGAATAATTTTGTGCTGTTTGAGATAATGTCATTTTTTTTATGTAATACATGTTTTTGTGTTTAAGATGTATCAAAGATTCAAATTTAAGACTACTAAACATATTTAGCCGAATCACCTAGCTAAATTTTGAAATTGAAATTACAAATTAAATTTGAACAATTTCATTCATTTGAGTTTTAGAATTCAAATTTGGTATGTAGTTATTGAGTCTAAGGAAATAAAGGATGATAGCAAGAAATTGTTCTTGGCATTTCATATATTATTAATATATTAAGAGACATTAGCTTCACACATTTGTATAACATGGTGATGAGAATCAGTAGTATATAGCAGCACACACCATGAGAGAGAGAGAGAGAGAGAGAGAGAGAGAGAGAGAGAGAGAGAGAGAGAGAAATGCAGAGAAAAGGTTAAAATGACAAGCCAAAGACCAAACACAACACTGAACACAGATTCATAATTCTTTTTGAGATTCATTCTCACAACAAGTCAATTTGATCTCTCTCTTTCTCACTGACATACATACCCTTCACATGAAATGACTCCTTTGCCCTCTCATCTCTGCCTCCATTTCCTTCTTCTTTGACTCAACCCTTCTATTTCTGCTCGTCCAAGATACCAACTTTCTTTCTCTGCACCGTAATGGACGCCGCCGAAGCCCTCTCCGACGATCCAAATCGACCTGGGTCCAGGCCCAATTCCGCCCCAGACGCTGCTCCGGCCGGCGGTGGCGCGAGGTACAAGCTCATGTCACCGGCGAAGCTCCCGATCTCACGCTCGCCGTGCGTCACGATTCCGCCGGGGCTCAGTCCGACTTCGTTTCTCGAGTCGCCGGTGCTGCTCTCCAACATGAAGGTTAGTTAGTGGTGAATGCATTCGCCTTTTCAATTTCTAGGGTTTCTGATTATTTTGGCTGGCTTCGAGGCTCGCGTTTGATCCATTTAACTGCTCAGAAAAAAAGAGTAAAGGAGAGAAATGGGTGTGTGAATTCGTTGGCAAATTTGATTTTTGTTTTTCTGTGTTTTTTTAATTTTTTTTTTTCAGTTGAACTTGGTCAAAGTTGTGTTTAAATGTTTTTACTTGACCCGAGTGAGTTGAAGTACACACAGTGAGTGGCATATAAAAAAATATTGGTCTTTTCAGTGTGATTTTCATGTAAATGCCAAGGGCATCAAAATGGGGCATATGGGACAGTGTTACACTTTGGACGGAATAATTTTTAAAAATGAGGTGATTTAAATGTTGATGAATGGAAGATGCTGTTTGTTTCACGAAAAATTCGATGTGAGTGAGTGACAGAGTGAGTATATGTGCTTTATTTAATCTGGTGGTTGAGGCTAATTTGTTTTTCTTGTTTTTTCTATTTAATTAGTTTTTTGTAATTAGGGTTGGCCCTTTTTCTGTGTTTGATCTTTTTCACTTGTTAGATTTTATTATTTGTGTTGGGACCGTCAGATTCTGATGCTTGCTCTTATTGAATTCTACATTTTCCCTTTATGCTCAATACGGTGTTGTGTTGGAATATGGCTTTCTCTTACGATTGTTCAACATTGTCATTATTTTCTTTTGCGTCAGTGTTGTTTTTTCACATACTGAATCTTCCTTTGCTTCGGTGCTTTTCCTTCTTGTTTTCAACGGTGTTGCATTGCAGGTTTTATAGGAAATGCTTTTCTTTTTCCCTATTTATGTGTGGAACAACAGAATAAATGCTTTGTCAAGGGTTAGTGGATCCATATTAGTTCTGTATGGCATACCATTGGAGTAATATGAGGAATGTCAGAGATTGTGGGTCGTGATTTGTAATTTTGTGAAAGTACAAAAATACATCACATATTTGTTAAATCTTGATGTAATTGTGTGGGTGGTCCTAATCTGTGCATAATTAATGTGGGGGTGGCTTTTCTGAGCTGAATTTATATCAATAGGTTACGTGGTATAGACTCTAAATGATAAATATGCAATATTATCCCGAAGAGAAAACTAGAGTTTTGTATTTGCTCAATTGTAATTGAATCTTTTTGCATAAGTAGCTGATAAATATACTCGATTGCGTGGTAACTCTGATGATTTTTTATGTACTTTCTTTCTGTTATTATTCATGGTCCCTTTAATACTGTGTGTTCTGAAACCTCCTGTTATTTTGTCACTTTCTTTGTCCGTTTGTTGCTCTCAGAAATTAAAATTTTGAAGTGTCTTCGTTTATATATTTTTATGATTCGTTCAGTACTTACCTACTTAGATTATCTAACGCTTTCTCACATACTTTGTAGGTGGAACCTTCACCGACTACAGGATCCCTATTTATTCTTCATCAAACAGCGCATGCTTCTGTGACTTCTGCTGCATCTGCTTCATTTCCTGTAACCACTGCAAGCTTCAATACCAATACTATTGATGACCGAAAACCCAGCTTCTTTGAGTTTAAACCGCATAGTAGACCAAATATGGTAACGAGTTACTCTATGCTTCTGCTAGTAAAATTGGAGAGTATAAACTTTGAACTAAATGGACTTGACACTGATGTTTTTCTCCTTAATTGTATCTGATCATAACCTTTATACTAAGTTAACAAGATAGGATAATTCTATGAAGCTCGAACATGCCTTTTAAACTGTGTGTCCTTGTATCTGAAACGGATCAGACACTGACACACATATGAACTCGTACAACAGTATGGGTGAAGTGTCCAATTTAAAAGACATTTGATTGGTTTTGACATGATTTTGATACCGCTCCAGTACAATGTTAATAAGAACAAATACAATTGTTTTCTAAATACTCATAAACTTATTGTATAAGTTTCTATTAAGATTATAGAGATAAGAAATAAATCCTATATGATTAGGAATATTTAGATTATATATGCATTGTTGAGAATTTTTGATTTAATCTCCTTTTTATATTAGGTGATAATTTGTTTATATTGTTATATTTGACTAACCTTGTTTATAAATTATAGATGACTTTAAATACATAATTCTTGATTGTCAATTTAAATAATTCATAATGATGTAATATATAGATATGTGTATGTGTCTTACATTTTAGAGACTACACATGTTAGTATCTGTATTGTGTCTATGTCGAATTCTATCCAAATCAGCGTCTGTGCTACATAGGGATAACTGGTTAAATATATTGCAATGTTAACTGGAACCAAATTTGGTTTCAAGTTTCTTGTTTGGGTTGATGTTGTTTTGAAGATTACTGGTTTCGTGGTACTTACACAGTGCTATTCGTTTATTTAAGGTTCCTGCAGACCCTAACAATCATGCAAGTGAAAAGTCTACTCAAATAGATGAAGGAAAAACTCAACCTTTTGATTCATCACCATTAGTAAAAAGTGAGATAGTAGTCCCTTCAAATGAATTAAGTCTATCATCACCTGTTCAAGGTGATTTGGATGAACTGAACCCTAGGAGCAACATAGCAAATGGGCTTCACGCATCAAATATTGACAATAAAGGAAGTGGACTTTCCGTTGCAGCTGATCGAGTATCTGATGATGGATACAACTGGAGAAAGTATGGGCAGAAACATGTTAAAGGAAGTGAGTTTCCTCGCAGTTATTACAAATGTACACATCCTAACTGTGAAGTTAAGAAATTATTTGAACGCTCTCATGATGGGCAAATCACTGAGATAATTTACAAGGGAACACATGATCATCCGAAACCCCAGCCAAGCCAGCGTTACTCTAGTGGAACTATCATGACCATGCAAGAAGAGAGGTCTGATAAAGCTTCTTTCCGAGATGGTAATACCTGCTAGATGATTATTGATGCCATTTTATTTGCACTTATGGTAAACAAATAATGTGGCTTTCTTTTTCTCCTAATTCTTGAATTGCAGAGAAAGGATCCAATATATGTGGCCAGGTGTCTCACCCAGCTGAGACTGACAGTACTCCGGAGTTATCGCCTGCAGCAACAAATGATGGTGATCCAGAGGGTACAGGATTTTTTTCAAATCGGACTAATGATGAGGTTGATGATGATGATCCCTTATCAAAGCGAAGGTTTGACAGCTTTAGGCCCAAGACCTATGTTTCTTTTTGCTACTCATGTATGTTTGCTGATAGCCAGAAGTTTTTCTATTGAGCAGAAAAATGGAGCTTGCAAATGCTGACATTACTCCCGTAGTTAAGCCTATTAGGGAGCCACGGGTCGTTGTACAAACTCTGAGTGAGGTTGATATATTGGATGATGGTTACCGCTGGCGCAAGTATGGGCAGAAGGTGGTGAGAGGCAATCCTAACCCTAGGTATGTCGGTTCACTCTTATGCCTACTGTAAGGAATGCTGAGTTAACCTCATCCTCATTCACAGAGTGGTGCATTATAATATATTCTAGAAAAGTTGAGTAGTTACTATAATATATTGTGAAATGTTGTATATTCTAAATTCTGAATCCTAACCTTTTACAAAGTTTTATTCCAAACCGGTTCTAAATATTCACTCACCAGATTCTGTTGTCCTCTTTACCAATAGTCAAATACAAAATACTGGAACTGTAATGGTCAAAATATATTATATTAATGAAAGCTAGTTGATTGTAAGAGCATTATTGCTAAGAATGTGCAAAGTGTCAATGGAGAAGTTTACGGGACAGTAGACTGTTAGATACTTAGATATCAAGAAAGTGTAGATCTATATATATTATTCCTATGCTCCGAGAGGAAAAAAAATCAATATAAAATTTGTCACGATTTTAGTTAGTGAGTTAAAAGGCAAATTAGGGGAAAAGGAGGGCCAGTATGATATTCCTGATTTGCTTGATTCAAGATTTGAGATTTTCTGTGTTTGTAAAGTATTTTCTTTTTCACTGAACTCCCACCCTCCTTTTCAAACCTACCAAATCAATCTTATAACTCCCAAGTGTGGAGGGAGTTGAACCCACAACCTCTATTATCCTTCCTTCTAACTTTACCACTAAACCACCTTGTAACTCCTATTCCTTGGCTGACCAAAACAATATACCAGCATAGTTTTCACTTAAACAACTATCTGTTTGAACTGAAAGATGCTTAAAATGCATTTTGTTATATTTACATTGTAATGTAATCGTTGTTTTGGCATGAACTTCAAAGCATGGAATGAAAATAAAATGGCTGGTCTCTTTTAGTAAGATCCTTTCATTTTGTGGTTGACGACAATACGATGCTTAGTTACATATTTCTTATTAACCTTGTTTCTTACAAGGACTCACTTCATTTCTCAGGAGTTATTACAAATGCACAAACACGGGGTGCCCCGTTAGGAAACATGTGGAGAGGGCTTCTCATGATCCAAAAGCTGTGATAACCACATATGAGGGGAAACACAATCATGATGTGCCAACTGCAAGGAATAATAGTTGCCATGAGATTGCAGGATCAGCAAGTGCTGCTAGTGGACAGACAAGAATTAGGCCAGAAGAAAGTGATACCATCAGCCTTGACCTTGGTATGGGAATTAGCCCTGCTTCGGAAAACACACCAAACAGTCAAGGGAGAATGATGCTTCCTGAATTTGGGGACAGCCAAGCTCATACAAGCAACTCCAATTTCAAGTTTGTTCATACTTCGGGGGCACCGGTGTACTTTGGTGTTCTAAATAACAACTCTAACCCATATGGCTCTAGAGAAAATCCAAGTGATAGTAGTACATCTTTAAACCATTCTGCATATCCCTGCCCTCAGAACGTGGGAAGAATACTAATGGGTCCGTAAAATTGTTTGCACACACAAATAAAAAGAAATACTGAGTTCCATTTTGGTTTTTCTTTTTGGCGGGTAAAGTTTTAAAGGCATAGCTCCTCATTTTCTCTTTGGAAATGCTGATAGTTCTTTTATGTAGATCTTTGCATGTTGAGAGCTGCTCTTTAGTAGAATTAGTAGCTGTGCCCCTTCAGGTTGACTCTTAAATCTAATTTCTGTTTGTATAATTATATATAGATTCTTCTGTACAAATATGAAGCTTATACCAAAATTGCTTCAACAAAACCCCTTGTAAAAGTGTTTGAGTTCATCTATTTATAAGATGTAGCTTCTAGCTTGTTACTGAACTTAATGTTTTTATTCCATGGTAAACCAGAGTACCCAAGCCTTCCTTACGACGCAAACTTCCCCACGTCACAAAGCAAGTTGTTTGTTATTGTGTTTGGTATGAGTCAAATTCAAAGGCACGTGACATGTGTAAACAGTGGAATACACGATTGGTTTTCTCGCACTGTTTTGTGCATACAATATAATGTGAAACAAATGCTTGAGTTTCTGGACAGACGTTTGTATCTAATTCAGAAGATACTCTTACTATTTTTGGGACAGACTAGAAGTGGATTATGTTATTTGAAAATGCAGATCCAACATGAATATATTAAACGTTTCGATTGATCTTAAGTGTATACATGTTTAATTCTATATAGATGAATTGCATTTTGGTTCCAAAGTGACACTAAAGTAATTTTGGATACCTTTTTGTTGGATGCTTTGTTTTCTGGTTTTACAATTAAGTAGATTGAGTAAAACTCGAATCTAAGTGTAGATGCGATGAATAAAACAGAAGTCACTGCAACAGCAACTTTCTTTTTCTTTTCCTGAGTTTGATTGCTACAAATACGTGCAAATGTAACAAACAATGCATAATGACAACTCCTAGGGGAAAAAACGTCAGAAAATTTTTTCGGGTGCTATTGATATGTGAGGCAACTTTTCAGACCAAAGGGTGTATTGCATACTATAAGGCTTTGTTCATTTGAATGAATTGGAGAAAGAGTAATTGAGGAGATTTGAGAGGATTTGAAAGTAAATTTTTTGTTGTTTATTTGAGTAGATTTGGAGGTAATTGAGAGTAGATTTGGAAGTAAATTTTTTAATCTGTTACATCAATCAAATCCTACACTAATTCTCACAAATTTTACTTCCAAATCCACTCTCACTCACCTCCAAATCCACTCCAATAAACAACAAAAAAATTTACCTTTAAATCCATTCAATCATTCCCTCAAATCCATTCAAGTGAACAAAGCCTAAGAGTTTTCTTTTTTCATAAAAAATAGGCTTAATACCCTCTTTGGTCCCCAGTTTCAGTGGTTAATGTCAATTAAGTCCCCTACTTTGGAAGTGTTTGTAATATGTCCAAAGTTATTCAAAATTGTGTCAATTTTGTCCCTTCCGTTAACTATTAGGAAATGAAGTTAATGCGTTGATGATGTGGCAGTAATTATTGGCAACGTGTGAATAGATTGTTGTGTGTGTGGTGATGTGTATGTTACTGATAGCAGTAACCGTGCTGTAATAAAGATTGGGTAGGGCACTGATTTAGGGCACACAAAAAACCAATAAGGGTCTTCTTCTCCATTACGACACAGGTACAGTGGTAGGGGTAGGTCTTCTTCTTGAAATTTGTCTTCTTCTCCTCTGTGTTGTTATTGTTTACGGTTTGGATGTTACTGTTGTGAGTTGGCAGTAAGGTGGTGGTTCGTCTTTGGCGGTTCGTCTTGGGCGAGTTCGTGTTTGGTCGTTCACAGTTGGTTGGCGAAGTGGTTCATGGTTGGTGGTTGTCTCGCTTTGAGCTTCGCGACGTACTGACAATGTCTTTCAATCAAGGTTGTTCGTCTTGCTCATGGGGGAGCTCTCGTGGTGCTTCATCGAGGCGATTCGTTGCAAACCAAATATGCCATTGCGGGGAGGTTGTTGTGTTGAGAGTGGCAAGAACAGTTAAGAACCAGGGGAAGCAATTCTGGGGCTGTCCTAATTACAAGGTTTGTAGTTTAATTTTTGTTATAAATTGTTTTGGTGATTAACTAAATGTTTATGGTTGGGGACTTTGAACAGCGGACAAGAAATGAAGAATTTCAAGGATGCAACTTCTTTAAATGGCGTAATGATGATAATGTAGATGATGGTGGTAGTATTATTGCTTGGCAAAGGAGAAAGATTAATACTCTGGAGAAATCTCTTGTGGGTTGTCAAAAAAGGGAGAAGATGTGGTTAGGGATGGTATGTTTGATGGGGTTGATGAACATCATCGTTGTATGTATTTTGTTTAGTAGTCCATGATGTGTTCTACTATGATTAATGTTTTGAAGAGCACTTTGTCCTTATTGTAATATGATATTTTGTAATGAATGAGAAGAACACTTTGGCCTTATTGTGAAGAGCATATTAATTTGTGGTCTGAATATACATGTTGTCTCATATATATAACATAAGCACGCTAAAGTTTAATTTGAAATTAAAATAAAATAAAGAAGTGGTTTAAGCACAATCATGGTTTAAGCACATCATGAAGAAGTGGTTTAAGCACAATCATAAGTGTCCCCTGATTTGACAAAGATGAAGGTAAGTTACATTTACTTAGTGTGACCTGGACTGAAAAAGATGAGTACCTGTAAATTGACTATACATCACAACAAATAACCACAAGTAATTTATATTGTAATTCACATTATAATCAGAAATTGGAAATCAAATTGACATCGAAAAGATAAATTGTCATTGACATTGAGATTTTAAGCATCCAAATACATATTATACTTTACAAAATACCCACATCATAGCTAACAAAATACCCACTTCAAAATGGAGTTCAAAGTACAACTCAATGTTTACAAAGAAGCCAATAATGGCTATTATACTTAAGCTAAAGTTGTGAATAATGTGATGTCAATGTTCAAAATACAAGTGAAGTTGTATATAACTTCTAAAGTCCTGTTGTAGATGGTTGGGTTTGAGGTTCCTGACTTGGTCCTCTACTTGGCTGGGTTTGTGGTGCCTGACTTGGTCCTGAAGTTGGCTGGGTTTCTGGTTGCTGACTTGCTTCACATTGGTTTGTTGGATGACGTTGTAGGCATGTATTTCTTTTGTGACCAAGTTGTCTACATATGGAACATCGGTTACGAGTTCCATTTTGCTTTAGCTGTGTCTCATCCTTCTTCAGTTCCCAAGCCTCTAGCCTTCTCTTCTTTTTTGGTCTACCAGGTAAAGTCCTTTTAGGTGGGGGCAAAACATCAGGCTGAGAAGTCATTTCCCATAGTTGATGACCGTTGACAGGGTATATGATTGGGATGTATGTTTCTTGGTATGTTGACCTTCTAAACCAATTTGGCACGTAGTCTTGTCCATTGATGTTTACGAAATTCATTGCAGCTAATGCATGACAGCATGGCATGCCTGTTAAAGTCCACTTTCTGCAAGTACAGTCCAATTGGTCTATGTCAACCACATACTTCTCACCAATCATTGAAGTGTGTTTGACCTCAAAAATTTTATCTCATGCCCAACTGCAATGACAACCAATTTAAATAAGTATATATAGAAACAAAAATTATAACATCAACATTAAATCCAAATTCTTATGTGCAGATGTTCACATACATAGGTAGCCAAATTGAGTCATGTGCAATTCCTTTTGAAATCTTTTTTTTATCTTTGGGCAAAGATGACCTTCAAATGTAGTTATTTTCTGTCTATTTGTTGACCATCTCTTCATGAGATACAAACGAATGTCTTCCATCATTGTAATGATGGGATTACCTCTTGCATGTAATATGACACTATTAAAAGCTTCAGACATATTATTCACTAAGGTGTCACAAACAGCTTTACCCGTAAACCTTGAACGTGACCAAAATCTAATTACAGAAAAAAACAGTTACATATAATCAACTAGGCAAACAAACAAGAAGAATAGATTTCAATATATGTTACCTTGGTGGAATTGCTAGTAAGTGTTTAAATGCATCTAGATTGACATCTTTAATATCTCTCATGACTGCCTCCCATGTTGTAGGGTGTGTAGATGATGCTGCCTTCCATAATAGACGTCTTAGAATTTGGCCAGGAAATTTCTTCCTAAAATTTGCATAAATGTGGTGAACACAAAATCTTTGCTCCACACCAGGGAGAAGTTCTTGTAATGTTGGCAGAAGTCGCTATCAGAGTT
Source organism: Vigna angularis (assembly GCF_016808095.1). NCBI lineage: Eukaryota > Viridiplantae > Streptophyta > Magnoliopsida > Fabales > Fabaceae > Vigna > Vigna angularis. Next base: position 18,811,218 of record NC_068975.1, read on the forward strand.
CCAAACATGAAGTTATACAAGGTATAATACAAAACAAGAAGGTTTGAAAGATATATAATGTTGTGGGCTACGTTACTTACTTTTTGTTGATCTGAAATATATGTGTTAGTTGAACACAGCTCTACACCACCAAGATCATCAATGAGCAATTGTAAAAACCAATGCCAACTGTCCTTATTCTCCACTTCAACAACAACATAGGCCAAAGGACACATTTGGTCATTCCCATCTCTTGCAACTGCAGTTAACAACTCACCTCCATATTTTCCTTTTAAGAAACGACCATCTAAACCTATAATAGGCCTACAAGACACAAAGCTGTCTTTACAGGCCTTCAAATACACATACATTCTCTTGAATATTGGATTGTCCTCATTAGGTTCAAACTTTACTTTCACAGTTGAACCAAGATTAGACCGAAGCAACTCATTTGCATAATCATAAACTCTTTTATATTGTTCTTTAAAATCACCCTCAATTCTTTTAAAAGTCATTGCTTTTGCCCTACAGGTAGTAGACCGAGAAACACCAATGTTCCACTTCTTAGAAACTTTGTTTTGGAGGTTATATAGATTAATATTCGGATTCTCTTTGATGGTCTTTTCTAACCTCCCACTCAACCATTTTGAAGTCATTAAACGGATGTTAAATTCTCTACTGCATGTGTGCTTGTCTATAATCTTCCTCAGCTGCCATGTATCTTCAGCTGCCTTATATGCACAATATGTATACCATGAACATTTTCCTTTTGCCCCACAACATCTGACACACACTCTTCTTTTGTCATTTTTGTAAACTTTTAACTTCCTTCCATTCTCTACTCCATACGTTCTTATAGCTTCTGTAAAATCTTTTTTCTCAGCAAAATAGGTGCCCACTTCCCATTGATATTGCTCCATACTTTTGGGCATTGAAAAAGTACTGAAATCACCATACCCATCTCTATCATCATCATCATTTGTGTTATAAATTTCAACAACACTGTTCAAACTCTCAGATTCCCAATCACTTTCTGATAAACCCCGAGGTCCCCCAACTTGTATTTGGTTACTAGCTTCAAATATATCACATTCCACTTCATCTCCATCGTCAGTGAAGACATCCTCTTCGGACCCAGTCCAACTTCTAACATCATACTCATCAACATGTACATCACCCTCACCCTGTCCATCCACACCATTACCCTCTACCTCAACTTGTACATGAGGCTTTACATAAGCCACTCCCTCAGCCTCACCTTCTATCACACCATCTAGATCAGCCACTGCCTGAACTTCAACTTGTACATAATCTTCTACAGCACCATCTACTTCAGTCACTGCCTCAACTTCAACTTCTACATAATCTTCAACAACACCATCTACATCAGCCACTACTTGAACTTCAACTTGTACCTCACCTTATACCAGAACATCTACATCAGTCACTGCCTCTACTTCAACTTCTACCTCACCTTCTACCAGAACATCTACACCAACCACTGTCTCTACTTCAACTTCTACCACACCTTCTAATTGTACTTCAGCCTCTACCTCAGGCTTTACATTACCCACTGCTTGAACCTCTGGTTGACCAACCTCCATCTCAACACCCAATTCAACACTATCTCTGTCAACTTCTGCTTCACCACTAGGTGCCACAATTTCTGGTTGAGAAGAGTATTCCAACTCAAGAATATACTCAGGCTCACACACCTTGTGTATAACATAAACGTGACCTTGACCATTCAACATAGCAATATTCACTACATGACATGCACCTTTGTCATCTAATAAAGGTTCCATACAATCTTCTAACATAAGACCACGACCCAATGAATACCACAAATCCTTTACATTCCTATAACCCATGTCCTTAAGAATGCTTAATATTTCAAAATAACTCCATCGATCTGGATCAATTTTTAAAGTTGTGGTTTGACCATAGCGGTATCTGAATGTCCCATTATTCTCAAATTTCCCCGCATGGTGAAACACAATTTCAATGTCTGAGTTGGACATCTAAACTAATATAAAAATTGTTTAAAGTTAATGATTGCTTAACCCAAATGTTATCTCCCCAAAAAACAAGTAAAACAAAGCAAAAGCACAATTACAAAAGCATAATTACAAAAATAATCAAATATTGTCCAAAAACCATCAGGGGGGACCACAACCACAATGGCGCAACAAAAAACAAAGCACATGCACAAATAATGGGGGACAATAAACAGACAAACCATAAACAAACTTTTGGGGGGACCATACTAAAAGCAACCAAACATAGATAAAAGGCTATCGTAAGCGGACCTTCGAATCGCGATTTCGTAATACCCACAAACGTGTCAACGCACCTTCCAAATCCAACGAAGATAGATCTATCCACAATTTCTATGCTCGCAATCTTCGTCAGCGACAATGACTCTATCTACTCTCCCACATTTTCAATTGCCCTAATCTCGCGTATCAGTGCCCTAAATCAGATTTTCCCCAAAGTACAAATCCCAATCTTTATTATAGCATGGTTACTTCAGTTACTAACATACATGTCACCACACACACACAACAATCTATTCTCACGTTGCCAATAATTACTGCCACATCATCAACGCATTAACTCTGTTTCCTATTAGTTAACGGAAGGGACAAAATTGACGCAAATTTGAATAACTTTGGACATATTAAAAACACTTTCAAAAATGGGGACTTAATTGACATTAACCACTGAAACTGGGTACCAAAGAAGGTATTAAGCCTAAAAAATATCATCCTACAAACATTTAGGGTTTAATACCTTTTTTGATCCCAATTTTGGTTGGGAATGTTCGAAATGGTCCCAATTTTTTTTTGCTGTTTAATGTAGTCCTAAAGAATGTAATTTGTGTTTAATTTAGTTCTTTTTGCAAACATCATTTAAATCGTTAATGGCCGATGTCCAAATATGCAATTACAAAGTGAAATGTCATGTATTGGCTAGGTGGAGTCCTTTGTGGCGTTGTGAGTTGGATTAATTATTTTTGAAATTCTATTTTATGAAACCCTTTACAGAGGTGAAATGAGGGTGGATTCTCAAATTAGGGTTTTTACATTTGTTCTTTGAAAGTCATAGTGATGTTGGATGTTAACCAATCTTCTTCCCAATCTTGGTGGTTAATAAGCCATGTTTGCTTCCCGATCTTCTTCTTCTTGTTGCAATAGCTTGGGGCACCGAAGTTGTCATTGTTCACATGGTGGTGGTTGTTAATCTATTTGGCAAGTGCACCAAATCGTTCAAGTAATAAACCGTGGTAAGACCAGGTATCATTTTCCCAAGAGACTCGTAATACTAAAAAATTGTGCGATTAACAACTCATCTAGACTCAAGAACAACTCATCATTTAAGAATATGTGCAAAAAAATAAATTCACAAGTAATTACAAGGTTTGACTTTGGTATTGAAGGCACTTGGAAATGGAAAAGACTAGAAATGGTATGAAATGACATTGTTAAGGTTAGTTTTCACCAATGCACTCTTGTGTATAACCAATTTCATCTCCTCTATATCAATTTACTAAAGTCAATCCACTAAAACACTCTAGCCCTAATCCCTTAGGTTAAAGAGCCTAGGTTTTCCTTATCAAACTCCAATCCCTTGGACAATCTAACAAGCAAACCCGCATTAAGAACTAGGATCTAAGACAACATGTGAATCATATCCCATCCCTGGCTCAATGACCCACAAGGACTCTTCTTTCAGTTCAAGATTTCATATCCCATCCCTAGCTCAATGAAACCCAAAAATTAAGTCATGAACGTCCCCATTACATGCAAGCTTTAAGATCGAAAACAAGAATACTAGTAATAGATAGAAAAGACATTTATAAATACAAAACAATCATTCATTACATAAGAGTTCATAGGCTACATCTAACCCTAACAAGATGAATCTGGCATGGAGAATCCTAAAGCTTACAAAAATGGAAGATGGAAGAAGAAGGAGACCCAAAGGAAGAGGATGAGATGTTCCCACAAGCTCCTTGCGCCCTCCATGAGTTCCAGACGTGAAATCGCGCCTCCAAAGAACCAAAGACCATTTTTCTTTCTGCCTCGTGAGTATATATACTGCCTGAATTCTCGCTTAAGCTAAATTATTCTCGCTTAAGCGAAAATGACTTTTAAATCAATGACTTCCTGGATCACCGAGGCTCTTCAATGTAGTGGAGGATCTTCCTAACATCGAAATAGATCAAAAAAATAAGGGATTAGAGTATTATTTACATAATGTAGCTCAAAATATAGATAAATACTAAAACTAAATAAAAGAGAGGATTTAAGCAAGTAATAAGCTAAAGAAGAGTTGATTTTGCTACTAAAATGATGCTTAAATAATGGTAAGAATTAGCATTATCAGTGTTTCAATGGGGCTAGGGATAATCTCTATTTGCAATTGTGGTGAGATGGCAGTAGTAAAAATGGCTAGAACTTCAAAGAATGCAGGAAGATATTTTTGGGGTTGTCGTAACTACAAGGTAATCTGAATAACCCCTATGTTGTTTATGTGTTAGTAATTAACATTGTGTTTGAAGTTTTTGTTGTTCATGAATAACATAGTGGAGCTGGTAATGCGATGTGTTGCAACTATTTCAAGTGGTGCAATGAAGAAAATGTTGATGAAAGGGATGTTATTATTGGGAGGCAAAGGAGGAAGATTTATGATCTGGAAAACACAGTCAAAGCTTTAAAGAAAAGGATCCAATTATTAGTAGCAGTGGCTGGTGTTGTTAGTGTAGTGAACATAGTTATGTTCTGTGTGTTTTTAGTATGATGTGTTGTGTGTATTTTGGTTCAACTGATGATGTGTTTTAGGTGGTCCCAATCTGGTTGAATGTAGTGTTTTTAGGTCAATGGAGTTGAACTGTTGTGATGTTAAGGTTGTGCCTATGTCTTTTGTAATGAATGAAGGAATGAAATTAGTATTAATAATTAATTGTTCAATTTAGTCCTCATTTTCGTTAATTATTTGGGAATATTTTCCCTATGATGATGACTGATGTGCGCATAAAGCAATAAACAACAATGTCTTTGCAACTGTATAAAGCATAAAAACGATATCTTTGCATAAACCGAATTGAGGTCATGGTTACATGTAAGGATTTAAATTGAAACATCAAAACATGATACTGGTCGCTTAAATTTTAAAGTACATCAAAACATATCCAGTGTCATTTCCAAATGTTTAGCACACAAGTGACCAATTCGAACAAAACAAAAGTACAGCAACATTATAACATTATATAGCACATGGTCTTCTAATTGGTAACTTGTCCCTTCTTATTTTCTGAGTTTGTTCTTCTATGGATTCTTGTGTTGGTTGTGGAGGTGCTTCAGATTGTTGTGTCATTTCCTCAGTTAGTGGTTGGGGTGGTGGTTGAGATGCCTCTAGTAGGTCTGCTTCATGTTGAGGACATAATGGGAAATTATTTTTGTTATGCCCAAGTTGACGACAAATACTACATTTTTTGCGGTGGCCACCTTTGGTCATTTAGGTCTCATCCCTCCTTAGCTCCCATTGCTCCAACCTTCTTTTTTTCTTTGGTCTGCCAGGTAATTTTCTCTTGAATGGTGGGAGGACGTTTGGGTAGGATGTTCTTTCCCATAATAGGTGGCCATTGACTGGAAATATGATGGAGGCATATGTTTCATCATATGTGGACCGTCTGAACGAAATGGGTACATAATCTTCTAGATCTAAATTTAAGAACTTCATGGCTGCAATTGCATGGCAGCAAGGGATCCCAATAATAAGTCATTTCTTGCACGTACAATCTTGTATGTCCAAGTTAACTACAAACTTGTTTGTAATCTATGCAAAATGCCTAACTTCATAGAGTTTTTCTGTAGACCAACTGCCATGAAGTAATAGATGAATACAAGTTAAAAATTAAATGATCAATACTGCCATTTTAATCACAGACCAAGTGCCATAAACTAATAGTGGGAAAGGAAATGCATACCTAGTGATCCTATTTTTGGATAAATTTGACTCTTTTGTAAGTCTCTTTCTAATCTTGGGGCAGATATCAAAGTCCATATTACACATTTTAATTCTGTTGGTTGCCCATCTTTTCATGAGGTAAACTCTAACTTCTTCGAGCATGGTGGTACGACTGTCGCGGTCATACAAATTTGATTGCAATTAAGTAATGCAGTATAGTCTAGGATGTGACTCCTAGGTCGTCTCTCAAGGACCAATTTGGGTTCAGTCTCAGATTTTTAACACGAAGTGGGGAGGTTTTGTTGGTGTTTTTGGTTGTGGAAAAATAAAAGTTGACTAGAAATTAAATAACACAAAATTAAAAACACTGAAATAAATTTTAAACACGGTGAAAACTGCACGGTATAATACGGTAAAAATAGAAAACATCTGAAAATAAAACGAACCGTAAAACGCAATTACAAAATTTAACAGTGCAGAAAATCATTAACGGTAAATTTAACAGATAAAAACATTTAACTGGAAATGGAATAAAAACAATAAAAAAAATGTTTGACTGAAAATGAAATTCAACATTCAACATTAAAAATTCTGAACCGTAGAAGTGAAAATGAAATAAGCAATGCTTCAGAAATAAAAACTACATTTTTGGACTATTTGAAATGGAAACTCAGCGAGAGAATTGAAAGACTGTCCTAAACTACTCCTAAAACTCTACTAAAATCTGATAATTCTCTTCTCTGCCGCTGCCCTTTTATATTGCCAATTTGTCTGAACCCGTGAGCCTCTCTTTTGCCAATTTGTCTTCTTCAATCACTTTTTATGGACATTCCACCCAAGCACTCTTCTCCCTTCTCATGTGAATATGCTAAGACAGTGACATTCTTTTCATTCCCGTGAAGCTCCCTTGGACGTGCTGGAATGGTGCTGTGCTGCTGGACGGGTGGAGCTGTTGTGTTGGCTTCTTGTTGCTGGCTTCCGTGGTGGCTGTTATACCGTGAAGCTTCTTTGCTGGAAGCAACAACCCGCTGGATGAAGCTGTGTGAAGGCTGGCCGTGAAATGTTTCTGGCCATGTTCTTCTCTGGGTTGTGGACGTGGTTGTGTTGGCCTCCCATGGCTGCAACCTCGCTGCACTTGCTGGACTCCACTTCAACAACATGTGTGCATCTTCTCTTCAAGCTACTGGATACCTTGTTGCTATCCACCTGCTTTCTCTTCTCCCAGCTGGACCATCTCCATGCTCATCTTCTTTAAGTATGGCTGCTGGATCTTCTTGCTGGGTGCATGAAGATGTTGGACGTTGCTGCCCACTAGCCATGCCGTGACAGCAACTCCAAACTGCTGGAGCGTTGGACGGTGTTCTCTCCAAACCGTGAATGAAGCTCTCCAATTGTGTGTTATTTCCTTCCAGCTGGTGTGGGTCGTAGCTCCTCATTACGCGAGCTCTTCTCCAGACGTAACAACAGCTCCCACTTCTTCATCAAAATATTATCCCCTCTCCTAGTGGAGGCCCCCACTTTTATCCCATTTGTTTGCTGCCACATTTTGGATGTAACCGTACACTCACAATCAGATGCTCGTCATGAGTTTTGCCAAGCAAACTAAATGCCAAAAAAATGAAACCGTGAGTGGAGAATGTGGAGAATAAAATCGAGTGTGGCCCCTTTGATTCCAACGCCTGTAATGTTTTGGTATGTAGTAGAAACACATAGGGATAAAAATCTGCATATATTAAGTGAATGGACCATGAGCTTTCATCCAAGTGGTGGCTCCCACTTTTAATTGCTATGCTGTGACCTCCACAAAATGTCAATTCCATATTACATTTTGCAATTTTCCCGAGAGCTATTCAAGGGTCACATACCACTTTTATTTTTGATTAATTTGCACACTAATTCTCTCCAATGTGCTGCATGTTACTTCCCATTGAGTCACCATTTCAGCCGCTAGGAATGAGATCAACCTGCATCACCAACAATAAATTATCGTGCACTTCCAATTCAAAATGATTTAACACTTTTCTCTAATTTTATTCAAAGAATATATCCCTGGTTCATCTGGATGTCTCAAAGTATTGTCCAATAATTTTCCTTAAAATTACTAATGCAAATAATTAACCCAAATAATTCAAATTAGTTAAAATAAGAATTTTTGGTCAAATTAAATACAATTAAGAAATATAGGAAAATACTGGACATTTAAGCATAATTCCCTAATTAATTCTAGTACAATAAACTAAGTGTAGTGAAGAAAATAATGATTCATCAAAATAGATCACACTTAGTCTTTTGCACTCCTGGGCAAAATTAAGACGCAAATCAGGGAATGGTTCAAAAGACTTTTAGGGAGGGTGACACAACACTCAACATACAGAAAACAAAGACTAAAGAGAAAAATAAACAGAATTTACAAAGTTCTCAAAAAGCCTGGACAGAGAAAAGAAGTAGACAATATCCAACACATAGTCAAGAAATGCACATACTTACAGAAATCATCCAAGCAATTCAATACATAGAAAAATGATTAATCAGTTCAAGAGGTAATTCAAAAATAACGAAACCTCACAAATGCACTAATAGTGTTTCTCTCAAGTGTTTAAGGTAAATAATTTCAACTCAATGTACTCAAGAAAACAAACACAAGTAGACTTGGCAAGCTTCTAATATCAACACTCAAAACATATGCACGTTTAGATCAAAAGGTCTTTACTGGGTTGTAATGGGGCCAAGGACAGGGGAGGATAAATTTGGATAAGTAGCTATAGCTCAGAAGAAATAGAGGTGCACTAGGGAAAAAAATGTAAACACAGTGAAATCTCACCCAAACCTCTAATTCAATCCTCTTTTCGACTCCATTATTCACAAAATTATTTTTCAATTTTCTCTTTTTCTCATCAAATTTTTTTCATCCTGTCTCCCTTTTTTTTTCTTTTTTTTTTTTACCACACAACAGGATATAAATTATCATTTCAAAACATGATGAGGAACCAACTAGCCAATTCATCAGAATTCCCAAGGAGACCACACTTATTCTCAAAATACTTCTATAGCTCCAGACTTTCCTAAGGTTAAGGTAATAATTTGTTTTTCACTTAGGATCAGTGTATGAGCTTCATCACAAAGAAATATATACAGTATAGGCTCAAAGGGGTTATCAAAGGATAATAACAAGGTAGGCTTATTTGGCTAAAGAGGCTTAAGAATAAAATTGCCTTTATCACTTCTAAACATGCATATAAATCAAGTATATAAAAAAAGAATCAAGCCAAGGCATATGTGCAAGAAATCAAGAGTCATATCACACAAGAAAGAACATTAAGTGGCTCAAATCTCACACAGGGTATCCGTGTTATAATCAATTCAACCTCTTGAACACATAATCATCTTTCCAAGCAAAGAAAAGCAAGGATTTCAAACAATAAGTATTAAGTAAGTGAAGGAAAAATCTACAACTTAGAAATCATCCAGAAATCAAGAGAAAAATGTAAAATTTATTTCACACAAAACACACAAAAATAATCGTGAAACAAAAAAAATTTAACACTCAAAAACAAAAAAATTTAACACACAAAATACATACTAACAGAAACTAACAGAAAAATCAGAATTTCTTCCCAGTAGACCACACTTAAATCACACAATGTCCTCAGTGTGTTACAATCATCAGATCATCAATTTCAGAGCAGTCAAATAATATAGACAAGTGCAATAAAAAGTAGGAAAAAGGGAAGAAATTTTCAGTAACATCCATCAGTAGATGTTATCATTGACATCCATCAGCAGATGTCGAAATCACCTAGCACCCATCAGTAGATGCTAACTATTTTTTTATTTTTATTTTTTTTATTTTATTTTATTTTATTTTATTTATTTATTTTTTTTTTGAAAAAGGATACCGGTACTGTGACAACAGTCTCGGTGGCAACGACCGGAACTATTGCTACAGTGGAAACAATTTGCCTATAAATAGGCCAATCTCAGCGCCTGAGTGGCATTTCCTGACTTCCCACTCTCTCTCTGCTCCTGTCTTCTCACTACTCCTCTCTCTTCTCTACTCCTCTCTCCTCCTCTCTCTTCTGAGCATCTGGAGTCTGCGCGGAGCCTTTGCCACCGCGCCTTCTGAAGAGTCTGAGAACCTCGAGGAGCCTCTGCAAGCCCTACTACTCCAGGTAAGTCCTCTACACCTGGATCCCTTTTTCTTTCTGCTTGCTTTACTTTTCCTGCCGTCTCTTTGCTTCATTTTTCTTCTTTCCTTTCATTCTGCTTATTTTGCTGTTATGCCTTCCTGCTTTCCTTCTTCTCCTTTTCAATTTTTTTCTAAACATAAAACACTTAAAACACATAAAACACAAATGTCTTAAAACTTAAGGGGTATATCGGCTGGAAACCAGACGTTAATCTCCCTTCGTTTGAAGGTATGACAGAGACAATCGGGTAGAACAACGCCACGTACCCCACTTAAAAACTAAATAAACACAAAAACAAAATTAAAACAAGAACAACACGGACAAGGACAACAGGACATAGATCCGTTTAGGACCCTTTTGCAAGGACCGTGAAACAGATCTGAGACCAGACCCAAAAACATCAAAGACAGACAGGACAAATAAATCTAAAAGGAAACAAGAACAAATAAAGAAAACACTCAACTAAGAATCTAATTATATTTTTAAGCTCTTTTCTTTTTTTTTTCCTGTTTTTGTTCTTTTTTTTTTTTATGTTTAAGAATAATAGAGAGGAATGATGAGTGAGATGGAAATCGAGAGATACACGAGTCAGCGGTGGCGTCCAACAGATGATCAGGTCAAGATGATGACCAACATCTTCAACTATGGGGTCACTCATCCAAGCCGAGCGCAAGTCGTCGAGATCACGTCTCGACTAAGGACCTTCGGAGATGCCAGCGAATACAACGTGCACTGCTAGTTCAACAACCACGGCAATCGGGTCAGGCGTTGGCAAGCGGAGATAGACCCCACTGGCACTCAGTTTTCACAACTGCCGCTATATATGTACGGTAAGACCTCTGATCAAATCTCACTTTTATTGATTTTTTTTTCTCTATTTTTATTAACAAGATTTTTTTGTTTGTTGAAAGAATATGGCTGGGTGGTAATGAGGGCACCAAGGCTGCTGGATCTGTTCCCCGTTCCAATCATCATTGATGACGACAGAGACGAACGACAAATCCCGCCACCTATGCTCCCTGCATTCCGCACCAGAGCTCCCTCGACGGAGCTTACGCTAAGATCGCCACCCAGCAACAACTTTCAACTTTAATTTTTTATGTTTTTTTATGTTTTAATGTTATTATTTATTATGGTGTGTAATATTAACGATCAGAAATGATCGAACCCCGAACATCTTTATTATGCTTTTTATGTATTTTATTTTTATTATTTTTTTTTTGTTGGACTGTAATCCTTAACTATCATTACTGATCGATCACTGCCCATGTTTTATTATGTTTTTTTTTATTATTATTTATAATTAACAGAGTAAGACAATATGTTTTCGGTGAATTTGGTTTTCAATAAAAGTACTCAGATAGTTTCAGCTCAAATAACACCTCTCTGCCCTTACATGTTAATTATGCTCTTTGTTGATTTTATTTTTTTATACAAAAACTAAATAAAAAAAAAATAGAACACAAATTAACAAAACAAAAGACCTAATACCGAGCACAAAATATCAAAGCACACAAAACACAAATGTCAAAAACAGCAGACAAACATATATTTACAAAACATAAATTAACAAAACAACAGATCTGAAACATAACACACATTTTTTTTATATATAATTTTTTTTAAAGAAAAATAATAATAATTTGTAAACTAAGAAAATCAGAATGCTCCCCTAATTCGCCAACTAAGAAAATTAAGGGAAGAAGAAAAAAGAAAACTTTCCTGGTTATGGTGGCAGTTTCCAAACTTGGACAAGTAGGGAGATGTTTTTCACCACAGGATTCAGCAAAGAAAATTTGAGGAAGAACTGCTTCATCAGCATTGCCCTATCATCCATAGCAAGATGTTTCTTCTTTCTTTTCATAGCAAACTGTTGTAACAATATCCCTCCTTCCACTAGCAGTTGTCGAGTGTGTGACACTAGAATAGATTTCTCTAGCTCGCTCAAAGAAGTAGCAGTATACTCTCCTTCATTAATCGTGCATTCCTTAATGTCAACACCTGCATTCTCTTTTAACTCTCCATTCTTGTCATCAGACTCACTGACACGACTGTCGCGGTCATACAAATTTTATACAACAAAATTAATGCAGTACAGGACTAGGATGTGACTCCTAGGTCGTCTCTCAAGGACCAATTTTGGTGGTTTAGTCTCAGATTTTTTTACACAAAGTGGGGGGGTTTGTGAATGTTTTGATTTGGTAAAATAAAATTAAAACTGACTGGAAATTAAATTAAACAAAACTGAATTTAGAAACACTGAATATAAATTTTAAAAACAGTAAAATCAAATGGTAAAAATGGAACAGTAAATATTCAGAAATGGTAAAATTAAACACAGAAATAAAAACATTAGCGAAAATAAAACAAACGGTAAAACAAAATTACAATATTTAACAGTGCAGAAAATCATGAACGGTAAATTGAACAGATAAAAACATTTAACTGAAAATGGAATTCATGCATTCAACACTTAAATTAAAATTTTTCAACAGTACAACTAAAAAATGAAACGAGCAAAGTTTACACAATCAGAAATAGAAACTTCTTTTTGAAATTAAAATACAGATAGCTTTGGAAGAGGAAGAGGCAAGAGCCTCTTCCAGACGTGGGTTTTATACTGCACTACTCCTAATATTACTCTAAATATCTGCTTCCAATCTCTGCCTGCTGCTGTCCTTTTATTGCCAATTCTCTAATTTCTTTACTCAATTAATGAGCAAGTGGGATCTCCATTTTGTGGTGTCCGTTTCCAGCCCAAGATTCATGTGAATTCCCCTCCAGCCATTCCAAACTGCTGTAGCTTCCTCTACTGCCATGTCCGTGAACTACTCTTTCTTCCAACCAATCCATCACGTGAATAACTCAACACTTAGTGAAGCACTTTCTCCTTTCTCACGCTGGACTTTGTGGTTGCTGCATTTGAAGCTACTAAATGCTTGCTGGCCGTGAGCTTTGCAGTAAAATAACGTGAATGGTGGTAGTTGTTCTTCTTCCAGCGTGTGCATCCTCCAAGCTCTTCTCCCAGCTGGACATCGCTGCTTCACGGTGCTAGAATGGTGGAGGGCGCTGGATTTGTGCTCCAACCGTGACACCTTCTTCTGCTCCCAGCCATCAACGTGCACATCTTCTCTACTGTTTGTGTGAATGTTCAGCCCATCATCATGTGCATCTCTTTGCTCAAAGCTGGACGTGACTTGTATGCTCCTTCCAACCGTGGCACATCTAGCTGCTTTCATTTTCGTCACAGCCCCTGGAAGCTGGATTGTGTCCATCTTCCTCCAAGCTGCTGGAATACCGTGTGCTTTCCAATACTTCAAGTGCTCCAGTTTTGGCGTCCTTCTCCCTGCCAATGAGTGCAGCCTGTGCTGCTTTTGCTCCATCCATTTCAAACTTTATGTATGTAGCAGCTACCGCCATGGGAAGTGACCGAGAGCTCCACTCCAAGCTGCTGGACTGGTGGAGAACGGTGATGGTTTTGCTGGTGGAGGACGCTGCACTGCTAGATGCTTGGAGGCGGCCGTGGCTTGTTGGAAGATGGATGAAGTTGGAACGTGACGCTTTTGCTGGATTCAAGACGTGAGATGGTGGCTGCTAGACGTGGGCTATGAGTGCCTCTTCGTTCTTGCTTTGGCTAAATGCTGGAACGTGGAAGTGCAGCCCCGTGAGCTCCTTCCTTCACGTGGCCCCTGTCATGCTTTTTAATCTTAAAGAATAACATTCCTGGCAGCCCATACTTTTTACCCATTTGTCTTTCAATTTGTAATTTGGACACATTCAATCATAATGCTCTGAAACCAAAACCAAAACCATTAGTGGTGGCCCCATGTGTCCCATGTATTTATAATTTTCTTCTATCATTTTGACAAAAGTAAGAAAGGGACTGTATATTATTCTATGTTTTCAGATATTCCAGCAAATGACGTGAGCTAGTTTTCAAATGTAAGTTTCAACACTAAATGAGTGTGATGAGTGGAAGAGTATGGTAAAAATAAATCTGCACATTCTTTTCAAGTTAAGGTGGGCCGTGACACATTTTAATAAAATTCAATACTTCATTTTGGGTTTGCTCCCAACTAAACCGTGAATGGTCGTGTGGTGTGTATGTTTTGCAAACCAATTTTTACTCCTTAAAAATTCTAAGAAGGGAGATGTTTCCAAATGTCCAAAATAACACAATGTGCAAATGAATATTCTTTTGAATGTCCCAAATTTATTTCCAAAATTTTCCATGTAATTACTAAAGCGAATAATTAGCTCAGATAATTCAATATTAATTAAAATAAGAATTTCTGATCAAATTAAGCACAATTAGCAAAAACGCAAAATACCGGACGTTTAAGCATAATTCCCCGACTAATTCTAGCACATTAAACTAAGTGAAGTGAGGAAAATATTGGTTCATCACTCACATTTGATAGCATCAATCTCTAAGTCATCAGCTGCATCCTCAGGGATATCAGTATCAGAATCCAGAACAGGCTGCTCAGGTTCTTCCTTTGCTACCTCAATTGGACTTTCACCAGCCAGCTTGCAGAGCAACTTCCTCGCTTCTGTTGGGGTTATATCCATCAAACATCCACCAGAAGCTACATCCACAAGTATCCTTTCACTGTCCAGGAGCCCTTCATAAAAATAAATCAAGAGCAAATGCTCTGAAATTTGGTGGTTTGGACAAGTTGTGCAGAGCCTGTTAAACCTCTCCCAATAATCTGCCAGGCTTTCTTCTTTAAACTGCTCAATGGCAGTGATCTTCCTCCAAATGCTGATCACCCTTGCTGTTGGAAAGAACTTGTCGAGGAATTTTCGTTGTGTTTCCTGCCAACTATTAAAAGGATACTGGTATATGAACCAGTCTCTTGCTTCATCTTGAAGGGACATGGGAAACATTTTCATTAACACTGTCTCCTTTGAAACACCAACAGGCCTCATAGATAAACACACCAAACTAAACTCCTTGAGGTGCCTGTATGGATCTTCATGTGCCAACCCAAGGAATTTGGGAAGACACTTAACTAGATCATACATCCAGTCTTGAGAATCTGTCATCTCCTCTGTTGTAGTTCAAAACCTATCTCAGACCTGGACTTTCACTTCAAGCAAAGATTATAAAAAAAAAATACGAAAGCATAACACGAAGTAAAACTAACAACTATAGTTTTTTTTTACTAACAGATAAAATACATATGACACGCATACAGAAAATAGAACATCACATCCAACACAAAATAAAACACAACACAATTAAACATGCTTCAAACAAGACAGAACACATTTTTTTTTAATTAACAGATATAATACAAAACACAACATAATAAAAATATAAAAGACTAAACATATATTAACACAACATATATTAACACAGTAAAAATATAAAACAAAAAACCTGAACTGAAGTGACAACGCCGCCAAAATTTGCTGAAGGTGTCGTTGTCGCC
Organism: Vigna angularis; assembly: GCF_016808095.1. Classification (NCBI taxonomy): domain Eukaryota; kingdom Viridiplantae; phylum Streptophyta; class Magnoliopsida; order Fabales; family Fabaceae; genus Vigna; species Vigna angularis. The sequence goes on from NC_068975.1 coordinate 18,826,795, forward strand.
TACAAAAATACAAAAGACAAAACACACATATTAAGAGAACAAAAATTTACACAACAAGAATCTAAAACCAAACCGTCATTGGTCCCCGGCAGCGGCGCCAAAATTTGGTACGACTGTCGCGGTCATACAAATTTGATTGCAATTAAGTAATGCAGTATAGTCTAGGATGTGACTCCTAGGTCGTCTCTCAAGGACCAATTTGGGTTCAGTCTCAGATTTTTAACACGAAGTGGGGAGGTTTTGTTGGTGTTTTTGGTTGTGGAAAAATAAAAGTTGACTAGAAATTAAATAACACAAAATTAAAAACACTGAAATAAATTATAAACACGGTGAAAACTGCACGGTATAATACGGTAAAAATAGAAAACATCTGAAAATAAAACGAACCGTAAAACGCAATTACAAAATTTAACAGTGTAGAAAATAATTAACGGTAAATTTAACAGATAAAAACATTTAACTGGAAATGGAATAAAAACAATAAAAAAAATGTTTGACTGAAAATGAAATTCAACATTCAACATTAAAAATTCTGAACCGTAGAAGTGAAAATGAAATAAGAAATGCTTCAGAAATAAAAACTACATTTTTGGACTATTTGAAATGGAAACTCAGCGAGAGAATTGAAAGACTGTCCTAAACTACTCCTAAAACTCTACTAAAATCTGATAATTCTCTTCTCTGCCGCTGCCCTTTTATATTGCCAATTTGTCTGAACCCGTGAGCCTCTCTTTTGCCAATTTGTCTTCTTCAATCACTTTTTATGGACATTCCACCCAAGCACTCTTCTCCCTTCTCACGTGAATATGCTAAGACAGTGACATTCTTTTCATTCCCGTGAAGCTTGATAAGTGCCAAGAATTGCATATCCTAAGCACTTATTTTAATCTCCTTTGATGCATTATGGAGTAAAATCTCATGAAAAGTTGTATAATATGTATATATTGTTGATTTTGTATCAGTTTGAGTGTTTTTGTGTGTTTATTTTGCAGTTAAATAAGGATTGGAGAAGAAAATAAAGAGTCACTGTTCACGCGTTGACTTTACTGTTTGACTCGCCCAGCGAGTTGACTCTGCTCGCCCAGCGAGCCAGCTCGCCCAGCGATCTGGAACAGCTCGCCCAGCGACCGACGCTCGCCCAGCGAGCGTACGTTCGTCGCCCAGCGAAAAATCACTTAAGGTTCTTTCTTTAAAAACGCGATCCAGAGGCTGAAACCAGGCAGTTCTGGAGGGGAGAAGCTAGGGGAGACTCTGCAGCTCGCGTCCATGCTCGTTTTGGGTGCTCCGGAGTGGAATTTCACCACTTTCTACCATCCAATCCATCCTTTATCGCTTCTATGATGTATATGTGTAGCTAGAACTCCATTTCACTGGGGTTGAGAGTACATTTCTGAAACTCTTTGTAATTTCTATATTAATGCGTGATCTTGTATGAATTTTGTGTTCTATCTTTATTATTCATGCCTATGATGAGAATCTGAGCTATTTGAACGGTTAAATCATTGAGAAATGTATGAGACCGCGGACATAGGATAGAACTGCTAAAGGATTTCGAGTCCTAGACATAGGAGGAAATTCTTAGTCATCTGTGACATTGTGATTAAGGCAAATCTGATAACTGAATTATCTAAGAGATTAGGATTTAGTTTGAATGATTCTGAACGGTCATCTGAGAGATCAGGACTGCATGCGCCTAGGATGTTGATGCTAAATTTTGAGGAATTGTGTTAGTAGAAAAATTACTTGAGTGATGAACTTGAAAATCAACCCCAGTGAACTTTAATTCATCTGTTTTTACCACTTTAATTTCATCTGCATGCTAAAATTCATCTGTGTTATTAAATTACGTAAAATTTAATCGCTAAATTAGTAAACTTTAATCAATCTGTGAATCAAAACAAATCTCTTGGGAAACGATATTCGGACTTACTGATTTATTACTTGTACGATTCGGTACACTTGCCGAGGTCTCAACAAGTTTTTGGCGCTGCTGCCGGGGATTTGTTTTTTGTTTTTGTTGATTGTTTGTTGTTTATCTGGTTTAGTTGATTTTTGCTATCTTTTGTTTAAGTTTTTATTGTGATCGTATTTGAATTATTGTGCATATTTGTTATCATTTGTAGAAATTGTGTCTTTTTTTTTGGATTGTTTTCTTTTAGTTTGTGTTTTGTATGAGAAGCAGAGAACAGGTTGAAAATCTACTCTTTGATCCGGAAATTGAAAGAACTGCTCGAAGAAACAACAGTAGAAGAAGGAGACAAAGTAGAGAATCTAGAGAAGCCTCTGCTATTTCTGAAGAAATTTTGAATTTTTCATCTAGTCAAGACAAAGAAGAAATGGAAGATAATCGTACTGGAGAAGGTTCTGGGCAAGGAAGACGTACTCTTGCAGATTATAATACTTTCTCAGGACCTCTGCACTTCAACAGTATTGCAAGACCAGTGGTGAATGCTGCTAACATGGAGATGAAGCCAGCTCTTATTCATCTGGTGCAGAACAATCAATTTCATGGATTATCCCACGAGAATCCATACACTCACTTGGCTACTTTCATGGAGATTTGTAATACAGTGAGGATTCATCAGGTTCCAGATGAAGCAATTCGACTCAGCTTATTTCCATTCTCATTGGCTAGTAATGCAAAAATGTGGCTGAATTCCTTTCCAGAGAATAGTCTGACAGTATGGGATGATGTGGTTGCTAAATTTTTGAATAAGTTTTTCCCTCAGTCCAAAGTCAATAAGGGAAAGCAGGAGATCTCTTCTTTCCAACAAGATGCTGATGAAACTCTAGGTCAAGCATGGGATAGATTCAAAGGCCTACTGAGAAAAACCCCTACTCATGGATTTGATGAGCCTACAATGTTAAATTTGTTTCTTGGAGGGCTGAAATCCCAAACAAAGTTAATGCTAGATGCATCAGCTGGAGGTAGTATCAGATGGAAGACGCCTGAAGAAGCACATGATCTGATTGAAAACATGGCTGCAAATGATAATGAAGTTCAGAGTGAAAGAGCTCAATTTCAACAAAAAGGTGTTCTTCAACTTCAATCTCAAGATGCTTTACTAGCTCAGAACAAGATTATGACTCAGCAACTTGAGACATTAATGAAGAAGTTATCTAAGCTACCTAAAGAACTGCAGAATGTTTCTCAAACTCAACATCAGATGGTTCAAAGTTGTGAATTATGCGGAGGAAATCATAATAGTGGTCAATGTGTAGTGCAAAGCATGTCTCATGAAGAAGTGAATTATATGGGAAATCAAGGTCTTCAGACGAATTATAATCAAGGTCAAAGTTTTAATCAAGCATGGAGACCTCATCCGAGTATGGGACAAGCTGTTCCTTTCAATAGACCACCTCCACAGAACTTTCAGCAACAACCTACTCTGACAGACAGAACTTCAAAACTGGAAGAAACTCTTCAGCAGTTTATGCAGGTATCAATTTCCAACCATAAAAGTACAGAAGCCTCACTTAGGAATTTGGAGATTCAGGTGGGTCAATTAGCTAAGAAGTTGGAAGAAAAACCAGTGAAGGACTTTGGGGCAACCATTGAAGTAAATCCAAAGGAAGACTGCAATGTTATTACTACAAGATCTGGAAGAATGCTGGAAGAAAGAGAGAATGAGAAAAAAGTGAGTGAAGAAAAAGATAAGATGAGTAAACAGGGAGATGAAGAAGAAGAGAAAGAGGATAGAGAAATTGAAAAAGAGAGAGAGGGAGAGAAAAGGAAAGAACAGATGTATGAGAAACCTCTTCCTTATCCAAAGGTTTTCTCTAGAAACGAGAAGGAAAAACAGTTCAGGAGTTTCATTGATATTTTCAAGAAGCTGGAAATCAAGATGCCCTTCTCAGAAGCACTGAAACAAATACCCGCTTACTCGAAATTCATGAAAGATTTGCTCACAAAGAAGAGAAAGTATATTGAGGAAGAAACTATAGAAGTACAGGGCCAATGCAGTGCTATCATTCAGAAGTTGCTTCCACCAAAGTTTAAAGATCCAGGCAGTTTTACAATTCCATGCACCATTGGTAAACTGGCTATTGGGAAAGCGTTAATTGATCTTGGAGCCAGCATCAATCTTATGCCTCTGTCAATGTTTAAGAAGATTGGAGAATTAGAGTTGAAGCCCACACGCATGACTCTACAATTGGCAGACAGATCAATCAAATATCCGCATGGAGTAGTAGAAGATGTGTTGGTAAAGGTAGACAAATTCTTATATCCAGTGGATTTTGTTGTCATGGAGATGGAAGAGGATAAAGAAATTCCTTTGATTTTGGGAAGGCCATTCATGAAGACTGCTCGAGTATTGATTGATGTTGATGATGGAAAGCTTAAATTGAGAGTTGAGAATGAAGAAGTAAATTTTAATGTTTTTGAAGCAATGTCTCACCCAAATGATGAAGATACATGCTTTCAAACTGATGAGCTTGAGGAAGTCTGCATGATGGCACAGAAGACGATGCACATATCATCACCTCTTGAAAGAACTCTTGTTGATGCTTGTGAATTTTTACTTGTAGATGAAGAGAAGTTAATTGATGAATGTATACAGAGTCTAGATGCTTTGAAGGAGATTCCATCTGATGAAAAAGAGATAAAAGAAAAGAAGCTGGACTTGAAGTTGCTACTTTCACATTTGAAGTATGCTTTTCTTGACAAAGATGACAATAAACCTGTGATCATCAGCAATGCTGTATCCACTCTGGAGGGAGAAAAGTTAACTGAATTCTTGAAAGTGGACAAAGGAGTTGTAGGTTGGTCAAATTCTGATCTGAACGGAATAAGTCCTTCTTCTTATTCCATGCATATAATATTCATGAAGGATGATTTCAAACCATTGGTTCAACCACAGAGAGCTTCTTAGTGTCAAGCTAAAGACGTTAAACAAGCGCTCACTGGGAGGCAACCCAGCTTTTCTAACTCTATCTATTTATGTTTTCAGTTATTTTGGTTGTGTGGATTGAATCTGAATCTGTTGGTTGTGTGGATTGATTTATGTTTCTGCAATGATTTGATTGTGAATTGTGTGTTTGAAGTTTGAATTTGAATTTGGAATTCTGTCCATGATAACTGGCATGATTGTGAGATTGTTATTGCAAAATCTGAGTTTTAGAACTTGTGTTATGATTATATATGAGTTGTTCTTGAATCTGATTGATTGTGACCCAGAAGTTGAATATCTGAGTGTACTGAGACAGCTTTGAAAGCAAGTGAGAAGTTGTTATTGCTATGAATTCGATTTTTGCATAATTCTTATTGATACAGATGCATTCTGGTTTAGAAATGAGAAAGGCAGTTTTGTTTGATGAAATTAGCTACTTGGCCAGATGACTACCCATATGTGAATATTCATCCTTTGTTATCCTGTTTGAGCCTTATATATATTTGTTGTGAACCCTGAGCTTCTTACAGAAAAATCTACCTTATCCAACACTCTAGGAGAAGAGAACAAGAAACATATTTGTCAAGATGATAGGTAGAAATTAAGTTTGGGGGAAATCATAATCAGTTGAATCTTAAACTGATAAAAAAAAAGGGGTTATTGTATCATGTAAATATGATAAAGTATCAAAGTTAGAGAAAAATTCAAAAAAAAAATGTGTTATGTGATGAATGAAGAGGTAGTTGATGAATAAAGTTTCAATGTTGTTATGTTCTTGTTCTCCTCTTCTTTAGTGTTGTTTTGTTTCCCTGTAAAACCATGTTTCTTCTAGCCAAGCCAAGTTATAACCTGAGAAAGTCCTTTTGATTTAAATCAGAATGTTTGATGTGTATATGAGATGACTTGCAAAAGTTGATGAAGTAGTTGATAACACTTTGAGCGTGAATTTGAGTGTAAACACTTGCAGGTTGAGGTAAACACTGATTGAGCACATTTGTACTATTCTTTTTCTGGTTGTCTTATCATTTCGGATTCAAGAACTTGTTAATATAGAAGTTATAACATTTGATCTGAATATTTGGAGGTGTAGGTACAATCCTTACTTTCGTGACAAAGATTATGTGATGGAATACTAACTGCTTTGTTGGGTTCGTTTTTCTGTTGATATTGCTTTTCATGAGGACATGAAAAAGTTCAAGTTTGGGGGTGTGATAAGTGCCAAGAATTGCATATCCTAAGCACTTATTTTAATCTCCTTTGATGCATTATGGAGTAAAATCTCATGAAAAGTTGTATAATATGTATATATTGTTGATTTTGTATCAGTTTGAGTGTTTTTGTGTGTTTATTTTGCAGTTAAATAAGGATTGGAGAAGAAAATAAAGAGTCACTATTCACGCGTTGACCGGCACTATTCATCCGTTGACTTTACTGTTCACGCGTTGACTTTACTGTTTGACTCGCCCAGCGAGTTGACTCTGCTCGCCCAGCGAGCCAGCTCGCCCAGCGATCTGGAACAGCTCGCCCAGCGACCGACGCTCGCCCAGCGAGCGTACGTTCGTCGCCCAGCGAAAAATCACTTAAGGTTCTTTCTTTAAAAACGCGATCCAGAGGCTGAAACCAGGCAGTTCTGGAGGGGAGAAGCTAGGGGAGACTCTGCAGCTCGCGTCCATGCTCGTTTTGGGTGCTCCGGAGTGGAATTTCACCACTTTCTACCATCCAATCCATCCTTTATCGCTTCTATGATGTATATGTGTAGCTAGAACTCCATTTCACTGGGGTTGAGAGTACATTTCTGAAACTCTTTGTAATTTCTATATTAATGCGTGATCTTGTATGAATTTTGTGTTCTATCTTTATTATTCATGCCTATGATGAGAATCTGAGCTATTTGAACGGTTAAATCATTGAGAAATGTATGAGACCGCGGACATAGGATAGAACTGCTAAAGGATTTCGAGTCCTAGACATAGGAGGAAATTCTTAGTCATCTGTGACATTGTGATTAAGGCAAATCTGATAACTGAATTATCTAAGAGATTAGGATTTAGTTTGAATGATTCTGAACGGTCATCTGAGAGATCAGGACTGCATGCGCCTAGGATGTTGATGCTAAATTTTGAGGAATTGTGTTAGTAGAAAAATTACTTGAGTGATGAACTTGAAAATCAACCCCAGTGAACTTTAATTCATCTGTTTTTACCACTTTAATTTCATCTGCATGCTAAAATTCATCTGTGTTATTAAATTACGTAAAATTTAATCGCTAAATTAGTAAACTTTAATCAATCTGTGAATCAAAACAAATCTCTTGGGAAACGATATTCGGACTTACTGATTTATTACTTGTACGATTCGGTACACTTGCCGAGGTCTCAACAAAGCTCCCTTGGACGTGCTGGAATGGTGCTGTGCTGCTGGACGGGTGGAGCTGCTGTGTTGGCTTCTTGTTGCTGGCTTCCGTGGTGGCTGTTATACCGTGAAGCTTCTTTGCTGGAAGCAACAACCCGCTGGATGAAGCTGTGTGAAGGCTGGCCGTGAAATGTTTATGGCCGTGTTCTTCTCTGGGTTGTGGACGTGGTTGTGTTGGCCTCCCATGGCTGCAACCTCGCTGCACTTGCTGGACTCCACTTCAACAACATGTGTGCATCTTCTCTTCAAGCTACTGGATACCTTGTTGCTATCCACCTGCTTTCTCTTCTCCCAGCTGGACCGTCTCCATGCTCATCTTCTTTAAGTATGGCTGCTGGATCTTCTTGCTGGGTGCATGAAGATGTTGGACGTTGCTGCCCACTAGCCATGCCGTGACAGCAACTCCAAACTGCTGGAGCGTTGGACGGTGTTCTCTCCAAACCGTGAATGAAGCTCTCCAATTGTGTGTTATTTCCTTCCAGCTGGTGTGGGTCGTAGCTCCTCATTACGCGAGCTCTTCTCCAGACGTAACAACAGCCCCCACTTCATCAAAATATTATCCCCTCTCCTAGTGGAGGCCCCCACTTTTATCCCATTTGTTTGCTGCCACATTTTGGATGTAACCGTACACTCACAATCAAATGCTCGTCATGAGTTTTGCCAAGCAAACTAAATGCCAAAAAAATGAAACCGTGAGTGGAGAATGTGGAGAATAAAATCGAGTGTGGCCCCTTTGATTCCAACGCCTGTAATGTTTTGGTGTGTAGTAGAAACACATAGGGATAAAAATCTGCATATATTAAGTGAATGGACCATGAGCTTTCATCCAAGTGGTGGCTCCCACTTTTAATTGCTATGCCGTGACCTCCACAAAATGTCAATTCCATATTACATTTTGCAATTTTCCCGAGAGCTATTCAAGGGTCACATACCACTTTTATTTTTGATTAATTTGCACACTAATTCTCTCCAATGTGCTGCATGTTACTTCCCATTGAGTCACCATTTCAGCCGCTAGGAATGAGATCAACCTGCATCACCAACAATAAATTATCGTGCACTTCCAATTCAAAATGATTTAACACTTTTCTCTAATTTTATTCAAAGAATATATCCCTGGTTCATCTGGATGTCTCAAAGTATTGTCCAATAATTTTCCTTACAATTACTAATGCAAATAATTAACCCAAATAATTCAAATTAGTTAAAATAAGAATTTTTGGTCAAATTAAATACAATTAAGAAATATAGGAAAATACTGGACATTTAAGCATAATTCCCTAATTAATTCTAGTACAATAAACTAAGTGTAGTGAAGAAAATAATGATTCATCACATGGTTATAATGGGCTTTCGTCGTGCATCAACAATCACACTATTAAAACCTTCACTCATGTTATTGTTTAGTGTATCACAAAGTGCTCGACCTGTAAATCTAGATCTAGACCAATACCTGTTATAAGGAATAAAAATTATGTTTATATCCGCTCTATATGTCATCAATGTATTGTTAAGGAACAAAGAATACCTTGGCGGGATAGCAATTAGGTATTTGTAAGCCTATTCATTCACTTCCTTTATATTTAGCATTTCTCTCTCCCAAGCTTGGGGGTATGTACTTGCAACAACCTTTCACATCAAATTCTTCAAGTTTTGCCCAGAAAACTTTTTTCTGAAATTTGCATATAAGTGTCGCATGCAAAATCTGTGCTCTGCCCCAGGTAAAAGTTTAGACATAGCTGGCAGTAAACCTTGTAAAAAGGGACCAAATTGAACATTTTAAACAAAAATGGGGACTAATTTTGATATCACTAATACAATTAATCTTAGGAAACAAAACAAAAAAATATAAGAAATACATTTACCTTTTGTTGATTAGACATAAAAGTGCATGAAGTGCATACTTCAGCACCCCAAGGTCTTCTATCAACAACTCCAAAAACCATGTCCAACTATCTTTGTTCTCTACTTCCACAATTGCATATGTCAAAAGTAACATCTGGTCATTAGGATCTCTACCAATAGCTGTTAATAACTCTCCCTTATACTTTCCTTTCAAAAAACATCCATCCAAACCAATAAATGGCCTACAAGAGAGGAAGCTAACCTTGCAAGCTTTCAAACAAACGTAGTATAAGAAATACATTTACCTTTTGTCTCACCATTGGCACTATCCACTTTAACTTTTACTGTTGATCCAGGGTTACATCTCAATAATTCATGTGCATAGTCATATATTCTTTTGAACTGATTTTTAAAACTACCTTCAACTTTGCAAGATGCAATTATCTTTGCCCTATGAGCTTTAGAAATTGTGACATTAGTATTCCATTTCCTCAAAGCTTTTGAGCGTATTTCATTTATCTTAAAATTCGGATTTTCATGTAGTGAATTATCTAATGTCTCACTCAACCACTTAGCATTCATCGTTTTAATGTTGAATTGCCTACTGCAAGTATGATTATCCAATATTTTTCTAAATTACCATGTCCTACATCCTTCCAAATACCCACAGTAATGTTAGCAAAATGATGAAGATAAAGTTTTGATGATGTCCAAATCAAGTCAAGAAATCAAGATTCAAGATGTTATGAAGACTTGTATTGTTATGGAAAGCTTTTGTAATAATTGTAGCTTAGTGTCAAGGACTTAGATTAGAAAAAGAAAAGTGTTTTGTAAAATACTGTAGCACATTACTGTAGTAATGTACTGTAGCAAAACACTGTAGCAAACCTGAAAAACCAAATTGCCTATGGATTAATCGATTAATCCTGAGATTAATCAATTAAAACAGTCCGTTGGGGGTTTTCAGAGTTGAAGACTAGCCGTTGCACTGGAATAATCGATTAAAGCCTAAAATAATCGATTAGTTAATCGATTAAACCCTAGAATAATCGATTAACACTAGCCGTTGGGGGTTTCAAATTTGAAAAACTAGCCGTTGTACTCAGTTTAATCGATTAATACTTGGTTTAATCGATTAAAACAGTCAGATGGCTCATTTTCGAAGAATGGAAGAGCCTTTGGATGAGTCTATAAATAGACTCTCATTTCCTCTCAAGAAAAAGAACCAGAGACACAGAAACTCTTCCCTTGTGCTCAAAATACTCAGAAATTCTTGAGACTTGTGTGTTCTTGTTCGGCTTGTGAAACTCTTGTCTGTGGAGCTGGTGAAGTGCTGCTACGGTGATAGAGGAAATAGCCGGTTCATCCTTGGTGTGTCTAAGGAGGTGTTCGGAAGAGAATCATCCTTCGTAAAGTATTCGGAGGAGGTGTTCATCCTTCGTAAAGACTCAAAGGAGGTGTAGTTTCATCTCTTGTGGTATCAAGAGAGGTGTTTTCTAAACTCTTACAAATTGTTTATTTGTGATTGTAATTTGTAATTGTTTTGTGTTAGTGAACTGTTTATCTTGTTTGAGATAAACGATTGGACGTAGGATTGGTAAGATCTGAACCAAGATAAAATCATCTGTGCAAATTTCTCTCAACCTTACTCTTGCTTTATTTGTCTTTATTAATTGCTAAGTAAGTTTATTTGAGTAGAAATTAAAAGGCACAAGTTAGTATTAAAAACCCTCTTGGTTTGTTATTCCACGCTAACCATTCCGCTGCAGCCGCTTCTGACAAGTAAGCCATCCTGGACAACTTTCTTGGGCACCCAAACATCTCACTCGTACCCTTCTGTTATGATTCTTAATAAACTTCAAATTCCTCCCACCATGGACTGCATAACTTCTAACGCAATCCATAAACTCATTTTTATTCCTAAACTTTGTTCCCACTTCCCACTTGTATTCAGACATACTCTTTTGCATAACAAATGTCCCAAATGGACAACAACTTTGCCTTTTATCACCTGCACCCTCACTTCCACTTTCTTTCGGAGTGGCCAAAAAATCTAAGTCTCACTCATTATCATACAACCCCTTGTCATATGGGTTTTTCTGGCTATGTGCAATATCATCTGCATCCTCACTTTCAATTTCTTCATTTTCATTAACTTTCACTGATACAGCCCCTTCTATATCGTCCAAAAGTACTTCATCAACATTTATATCAACATCCACTAGTCCTTCATCCACTAGTCCTTCATCCCCTTCTCCTTCATCAACATCCCGTTGTCCTTCATGGCCTTGTCCTTCATCACCATGCACCTCCCCTACATCATCAGACACACTTGAAGTAAAATCTTCAACGTGTACTTCTTCCTCCACATGCACGTGTTGTTCCTCCATGTCATCTGCCTCTTTTTCTTCCTCCCTCTACACCTATTGTTCATCCTCCACCTCTACTTCTTCCTCCTCTCCCTACACTTCATCATTCAAACCATGCACCTCCACTTCATCATCCAAACCGTACACCTCCACTTCATCCAAACCCTTCACTTCATCCAAACCCTGCACCTCCACTTCATCCACACCCTGCACCTCCACTTCATCTCCATCCCCACCTACATGGCTATCTTCTCCACTATCTAAACTTCCATGACAGAGCAAAAGAACTTGTTCACTTACTTCATTTTCAACCACTTCTGGCTCATCATCCACACCGTGGACCACAAACAAGTGAACTTCCCCAAAATACTTAGCAGCGTTTACCATGTTCATTGCACCTCTTTCCTCAACCAACTTATGCAGAATATTTTCAACGCAATAAAATATGTCAGTTACTTTAATATACCTCAATTCCTTAATAGCATCTACCACTTCGAAATAACTCCATTTGTTAGGGTCCACACTCCAATATGTCATTTCCCCACCAACATATTCAAAAGGAATATCATTTAGTAGGGTCCCACTATGGTGGACCACAACATTAAACCTCTCTTCAGAAATCCCAAACGCAAGCCTACAAAATGAGCTTTATGGGCATGGGACCAATATATAAACGCTAAAAGTAACTGCTAACAGGTATGGGAAACCAAAACCAAAGACAAAAAAGCAACAATGACCTTCACACAACCAATTATAATACGTTACACAACAATGCCCTAAACAATTTACATAAATGTTAAAAAAATTCTAACTTTTCCAAAATCTAACACTCACAAACCAAACATTTTCAAGGTTTTACAATGTTGAACAAAAATGTTAGATACAAATGCCACAAAGCAAAGATTACGAACGCAAACCTGATTTTCCCAAAGATGAATGCTTCCAATTCGAACAACATGTCACCGGTGTTCTCTCCCAAACCTGTTTTCCCAATCTCGTAGATTTCCCTCCCAAACCACGATCAAAACTTCAAAACTAAATACCTTTAATTTATTTTTCAAAAGAATAACCTTAATAAAAGAAATAGAATTTCAAAAATAATAAATCCAACTCACAACGCCACAAAGGACTCCACGTAAGCCAATACATGACATTTCACTCTGTAATTCCACATCGACATCTTGCCGTTAACGATTGAAACAACGTTTGCAAAAAGGACTAAATTAAACACAAATTACATTCTTTAGGACTACATTAAACAAAGGTTTAATGTCTTTGTAAGTCCTTATTTTGGTCCGGAATCTCATTTAAGTCCCCTTTCTTTTTGTCGTCTCAATTGGGTCCTCATTTTTGTAAAATTGGAGCAATTAAAGCCCTGCCGTCAAATTGGACAAACGATCGTTTAATTGTGCGTTACATGGCATGGACAGTGTTTTCACTAATCACACGTGGAATTAAAAAAGAGTTTTGTATTAAAAATTTGGATTGAATCAGATTTAGGGAAGGGCAAAGTGGAGAAAATGTAAAAAAAATTTAAGTGCAGCCCCAGGGTCGCGTAAGGGAAAACTCTTTCCCATCTCTTCTCTGTTCCAGTTAAAAGCAAAACTCCAGAAGCTTGAAGCTTCTTCCCTTTCTCCTTTGACGCAAATAGACTTGATGGAATCCTGCTTGATGTACTTCTCCTTTTGTATTTTTACTTTTTATAGTTTAGCTCTTAAGGAGCATGGTTTACTATAAATACCCAGCTCCTCTATTGTATTAGGGACTTTTGAAATTAATGAGAATTGAGTTTTCTGAAACCAGAAACAATTCTCTTTTGAGAGTCAAGGCTAGAGAGTCCAAGGACTCCCTCTAGCCACCTTCCAAGCACCTTTCTCACTCTCATATTCCATTTTCCACGGTGCTGCCTCTCCTCCACGCTGCCTCTCCTCCACTGCCACATCTGGCACGCGTCAGCTACTGTCAACACTCAATTTCGTCCGGGTTGTTTAAATAAAATTTATTTTCACCAACAAAGGGAATAAATATATAAAATACAAAAAAAAAGGGGTATATAATAACAAAAATTAGAAAAAAAAATAAAAAAAATAATAATAAATAATAAAAAAGGGGGATCAGACGTTCGTCCTCTATGAGGCCGTTCGTCCAAACAGTTGCTGTGGGCGCTCGTCCGAATAGTGAGCGTTCGTCCTTCCCCTTTGTTGCTGTGGCCGCTCGTCCAAACAGTGAGCGTTCGTCCTTCCTCACTGTTTCGGCCAGATGTTCACTAGTCGACCGTTCAGCCACTCGGTCTTAGAAGACGTTCGTCCTCCTTTGGACGTTCGTCCATTATCATTGACGTTCGACTCTTTCACTATTCGGCCGTTCGACCATGTGTTAATTTAGGACGTTCGTCCTCAGTTTCGACCGTTCGGCCTTTTGTTCATTTTGGACGTTCGTCATTTGGTCTCTACTGTTTGAACGTTCGTTCTTAATGTGGTTTTGTTCTCAGTTTAGCGAGCGTCCCAGCCGAGCGTTCGGTCTGTTTGAGATGTCGAGCGTTCGGGTTTTGATTGTGAGCGTTCGGTTTTCTTTGGTCGACCTTGTGAACGTTCGTTCTTTGTTACTGTTTGCGTTCGGCCTGACCTCGTGAGCATTTGGTTTGAGCGTTCGTTCATTTAATATGAACGGACGTTCGTGTTCTGTTTGACCGAGCGTCCAAATAGTGGCTGCGTTTTAATTTTGTCTGAGCTTTCCAGCTGCAGCTGTCTGCCATTAACGTCTGAAAAAAAAAAAAACACTCAGAGTATGGGTCTTTGGAAATTAAAAAGAGGAGAATCAATCTGCTGAAGGCCATCTGAGTTGGTCTCCCACGAACTTCAATCTGGCATCTCTGTACAGATTCCAGATGGCATCTGTAAAGCCTGCAACGTCCAGCAGCTCTATCTTCATCCAGCAATCACCAAGAGGAAGAGAAAATATCACGGCCTTCACATGCAAAATGATGACCAGCGTTTCATCATGGCTGGGAGAAGCACACCACAGCAGAGGCACTCACGCTGGAATGGTGCTGCACTGTATTGAATAGGCTGTCCCATGCACTCACTAAATCAAGCACATGGAAGAGACAAAATCAGCAAGCAGCACATGATTTCTCTCTTTTAAAATTTAGTGCAATATGACATGGAGAGCATTACTGGAGTTGAAGAAGAAGAGGAGATTAGGTGAGCAGACACGACTGGAAGCATGGGGAGCAACACGCTGGCAGCGTCATGGGCAACTCCATATTCACGGCTTCGCTGGAAGGGAAGCACACCAGCACGACTGAGCAATGATTGGAAGCACATGGTCATGCGGCCACTCTGAAAAATCACTTACAGTATGGGTCTCTGGAAATTAAAAAGAAGCAGAGAATATTCCTGGCTAACACTTCCACTTGTCTTCCACGTGCGCCCACATGGAACCTCTGCTGATTCCGTCTGCCATCTGAAACGCATGCAACACCTGGGGCTTCCACTTACCTTCAGAATGGTTACCTTATTCGAAAAAAAAGAGAAATCTCCAGAAGGTCACCTCGGCATATCCATCTTGAACACCCATACCTTAGATACAGCCCACACTCTGGACCCCTCTGGAATAATCTTCAGGGACCTGGGGAAACTGCCTGGACCGGATCTTCATTTTTCAAGAACCCAGACTCCACTGACCCGGGGAGGATCATCATTCGCATACAGCCCAGATCATCACCACCCCTGCATATCCATCTCGAACAGCCACTGTCACATCCACCCTAAAACACCTCATAACTACACCACCATCACCACCACGAGTCCCCACCGTATCCAACTCCACTATCTCCACTTCTCATCATCACTCACCTTTGTCTCCCACTCACCTTCAACTCCCATGGCCATCAACCTAAAAACTCCATTGCCTGCAACCATCATGCAGAGGCATTGACCACATTACTGAACACCATGGCCTTCACCTCACCACCGCAAGCCACCGTGAAGCTTCTATCACGCACCACCACGTTAAAACTCTGCATGCAGTAGTCTCCATCACAGCCTCATCCACCGCCACACAAACTCACCATTTCCTCCTCTTCATTTTTTTTTATTATCACCAACACCCACCACCAGCCCACCATATTCATCCCTACCCTTCGGCCATCACTTTCATCTCCAACATTGTTCCACCACTGGACCTATAATTAACCCTTATACATTATCATCTCCATCCATATTCACCCATTGTCACAGCCAACCTCAAACGCCTCGTAACTACACGACCATTACTCACTACGCCGATCATCCTCACCAAACCAAACTCAACCTCCAGCATCATCATCTTCATCCATCAGATCCAACACCCATAGCCAACCTCATCACCTTCATTTCCAATACCCCTCACGACCATCTTTCTTCATCCTTATACCATTTCATGGCAGCATCTTAATCTTCATCCATTTCCAATCACCAACACCCACAACCAGCCCTCCTTTTTCATCCTCATTTCCAGTAACTATTCTCACCCAGTCATCACTTTCACGGCCTGCGCCCATCACCATATCCAACATCTTAACCTCACAGCCAACGTCCACATCTTCATTCACCAGAGAGAGGAAACCACTAGAGAGGCTACGGGAAGGAGAATGCCATAGAAAGAGGAAGGAACCGAAGTGGAAAGGAGGGACCCGAAGCGAGTAACTCTGAGTGTTGCGAAGAAGCCGCAAACGGAGAGAAGGAAGAAAGGAAGATTACAGGGAGGGCAAAGAGAAAGCTACTGGAAAGAGCAAGGGCATTTGAAGGAGGCTACGGAGAGCGGAAGAAATTAAAGGAAGCTTCAAGAGGTGTGTGTTTAAATTGCGAATTGTATTCATTGTTGAAATGCATCTCTGAGGTACGTAAAACTATTTAGCTATGATATGGGACTGCACGTCAAAGATTATCTCGTATGTTGATTGTGAATTATAATGTTGCACTGAGTTCATATTATCTTTCCCATGCCCATTATTCAATCTGAATTTCGAAGATTCATGCATAATCCACCAATTCATGGTTTCATCTTTCTATCAATCAACCATATCCATACTCATGCATCCGACAACCCTTAACACAAACCAAATCACCCAGCCACCTTACGCCATTATCACTGAGACCACTGGTTCATTACCGTTACCTCCCACCATACACCAACCGGGAAACCTGATACATCCGGCAATCCTTCAATCACCACCTCTGACCACCACCAGGAATCCATCTTTGAGTCACAGCCGCACTATCACCTTGCTTCACTACTCCCAGCTAAACTTCTCTTCCTCTCAAATCGCACCCCCATCTTCATCATATTCCCATCTAACCCAACACTACAGTGGCAGTCACTGTAAGCCACCATCGAAACTACTTTCGTCACTGTGACCTGCCGCAACAGCACCTCCACAACCAATGTAACGGTCACCATCCCAAGCTCTTCTCCATCTTCATTGCATCATCCTCAGCCGTTTTGGTTGCCGAGGACCTCTATTCTTCTCCCCATTTTCACTGGTCATCATCAACCTCCCAACACCTTCGCGAGCCACCCATCTCCTCCACCACCGAACACTCTCATGCTTCCTTAAGCACCAAAACTCGCAACCAAACCCATACCATCCGTGAAACTCCTTATCACCATCTTTCCTCCTAGCCAATATCATCATCTTCACCGTCACCTCTCACTAACAACACAACCTTATTTCCATCTTCAACCTCACTGCCATCATTTTTCAGCCGCCACTGTCATTCAGGTCACCGCCGCACTATCACCTTGCCTCACTACTCCCAGCCAATATACTCTCCAACCCCTCTGCTCCTCTCATCCGGAACCATTCCAACCATTTCTTTTTCACAACTCACTCACCGCTTCCATTACATCTTCCCATCACCATCCTTATTCTCTCGAAATATCATCATCTTCACATCATCTTCATCTTGCTGTTCATTCATCTGGAACATCTGGTGACCACGGATAGAGGAAGGCACTGGCTCTCCCGCGACGCCCTTCCAGCCACCTTTTCCTTCCACTACCACTTTTCACATGACCAGGGAACCAAGCTTTCAAGCCTCCCTTCATCTTCAACGTTCAAGGCTACTAGAAACACACATCATATCCAGCATCCATCTCTTCATCCATACGACCACTGCTGCTAGTAACTGCCCATCCTCTATATTCACTCACTACCATAGCCATCTTGACACGGCCAAATACCCATCCTCCATATTCACACTCGCGGTCCATAAATAAACGCACGTTATTTGGCCTTTATCGAGCGTGCGTCACCATTTTCTCTCATCTTCACGAACGAACGCTCGTCCATAACGAGCGTTCGTCGTCAATTTCCCACATCTTCCCAACGAACGCTCACCCATAACGAGCGTTCGTCACCAATTTCCCTCATCTTCACAACGAACGCTCGCCCATAACGAGCGTTCGTCATCATTTTTCTCATCTTCCCAGCGAACGCTCGTCAAAACGAGCGTTCCTCATCAATTTGCCACATCTTCCCAACGAACGCTCGTCCATAACGAGCGTTCGTCATACAGCCTCATGTTCTCAACGTTCGTTCGTCATCTTCAAAATGAACGCTCATCATTAAGCCTCCTTTCCCAGCGTCCGCCCGTTATCTCCACCAGCGAACGCTCATTATACAGACTCCCTTTCTCAACATACAACGTCAACCTTCCCCACGAGCGTTCGTCTTCTCAACAGACGCTCGTCCACAATGGATCTCCTACCTTCCCCACGAGCGTTCGTCTTCTCAATAGACGTTCGTCCCCATTGGAACGTCAGCCTTCCCCCACGAGCGCTCGTCTTCCCAATGGACGTTCGTCCTCAGCGGATCCTTTTTTATGAACGTTCGTCTTCCCTAACGAACATTCGTCCTTGTACAGTAACCATCACCCCTTTATTTTATTTATGTATAGTAACTTGTTTATGTTGTTTTTGTATAAAAAAAATTATTATAAAAACTGTAAATAATAAATATATATAAAACGTTAAAAAAACATTTAATGTAATAAATCGGTATGAGTACTCGTGCGATCGTACGCATCAGCCTAGTACTTATTGCCCAAATATAAATAAATAAAAAGCCGTGTGAGTGCTCGTGCGATCGTACGCATCAGCCTAGTACTCATTACGCAAAACAATAAAAGAGAAAGCCGTGTGAGTGCTCGTGCGATCGTACGCATCAGCCTAGTACTCATTACGCAAAACAACAAAAGAGAAAGCCGTGTGAGTGCTCGTGCGATCGTACGCATCAGCCTAGTACTCATTACGCAAAACAATAAAAGAGAAAGCCGTGTGAGTGCTCGTGCGATCGTACGCATCAGCCTAGTACTCATTACGCAAAACAATAAAGGAAAAAGCCGTGTGGGTGCTCGTGCGATCGTACGCATCAGCCTAGTACTCATTACGCAAAACAATAAAGGAAAAAGCCGTGTGGGTGCTCGTGCGATCGTACGCATCAGCCTAGTACTCATTACGCAAAAAATATAAATATCACAACAAAAATACCAAAAAAATATAAAATCTTCAAAAAACCAAAAACATCAGCATTTTCAAACAACAAACAATATCGCCTTGCCAGAACTACGTGATCCTTGATTCTCCACCAAAAGTGGAGATACGTAGGAGCAAGGCCAGTCCTTGTCAGGCTCACTCTCCCAAAAATCCAAATCATTTTCCAAACAATTTTCCAAACAATGTTCAAGCAAATTTTCTCAAGCAGTTTCTAAAAGAACTACGTAACCCTGATTTCTCACATGAGAATACGTAGGAGCAAGGTCAATCCTTGTCGGGCCCCAAAAAGCTAAAAAATATTGTTTGTTTCTTTAGAGTTTTATTTCAAGGGAATGTTAAACACTTTGAAAACCACATCCACATTCGCACATTTAGTTAAAGGTACTGCCTTAGGGCAGGCGTTGTAGGGTGCTGATACCTTCCCTACACGTAACCGACTCCCGAACCAAGAATCTGGTTCAATTTGACCATGCCTTATCATTTTATGGTTTTTCCGTAGTTTTCCAGAATAAACTATGGTGGCGACTCCAAAATCTCTTTTCAATATTTAACCTTTTTTTTATTGGATCGTCGTCCCGTCGCGATTCCGGTTGCGACAGCTACCAGTACATCTTTCTCTCAAATCCGCATCATCAACATCCACGTCTTCATTATCCTGAGGCTTCATTTCGCTCAAGCCTCTTCTCGCTTCTCCACACTCCCAATCAGGTTATCCTCTTCACAGATCTACATATTCACCTTCTTCTTCATCACAGAACCACATCTTCATTCTTCTTTTTCAATCTCCAGCCACACATTAGGGTTTCTTCCTTCTTAGACCATTTTCCTCCATTTTGCCGATTGAAACCCTCCTTTACTTCGATCTAACCCTTTTCCACATTCAATCTTCATTTTGAACCGATTAATCGGTTCATTTTGGTTTTCCCCTTTTCTAGGGTTCCATCGGTCAGTCTAGAGTTTGGTCCGATTAGAGCTCGACTGTAGTTTTCCTTCGAGTCAATCTTCGATCTCGTGTTATCGTCATCATTTTGTCATTTTCCGCTGCGTTCATCTCTCTAGAGGAAGCTTCGAGGAGTCCGCGTCACGTCTTCGGTCTCTCCTCGGGCATTCGTCCATCAAGACTCAACGTTGGGGGAGAGAATATTCTGCATTTTCGAGCACAGGCAGAGACCTTGTGGAGGGGCAGCGGAGGCGCGACGATAACAAATCGATGGAGCACCAAGGTCGCGGCGACTGCATGAGGACGTTGGTCGGTTCGCTTCGTGGTGCAAGGAGGGAGGGTTCGTTTTGGCATCTCAATGGTCGTTCTCGTGGATGGTGCGGATCACGTTCTTGGTTGAGTTTCAGATTAGGGTATTTTTTTTTAAAATTGAAATTAGGGATTTGATTCATCTGTTTTCTCTGCAGATTGATTTATTTGGGAATTAGATTAATCTAGGAAAGGTCAGGACTTGGGATTGAACCAAGTGGCTTATGATGAGTTAACCATGCCATCGTCTGTATGTTCTTGTACTGGTGTCCTGAAGCAGTGTTACGAGAATTCCATTCATCTGTAATTAGTGGATTATTTGATGATCTTCCACATCATTGCAGCATTTGTGGCTTTTTAGACTTAGATGGTAAGACTTGATTTCATGCAAATTTCTTATCAGATAACTTGATTTCAAGTGTCCTTGAGATGGTAAGACTTATTACTTGATATTCGTGGACAGAAACGGGGTTTTGTTTAAGTTCAATGTAACACACCTTTCACTCACAGCATGATGATGGAACATCAGAAAAGCTTGGATGAGGGAGATAAATGCTCCAGAGATTAATTAACAATATAAAAACCAGAACTTTAACGAATGAGTTTTCCCACTTTACCCTTTCCTAAATCTGATTCAATCCAAATTTTTAATACAAAACTCTTTTTTAATTCCACGTGTGATTAGTGAAAACATTGTTCATGCCACGTAACGCACAATTAAACGGCCGTTTGTCCAATTTAACGGCAGGCCTTTAATTGCTCCAATTTTACAAAAATAAGGACCCAATTGAGACGGCAAAAAGAAAGGGGACTTAAATGAGATTCCGGACCAAAATAAGGACCTACAGAGACATTAAACCTTAAACAAAAAAAAATCGGACCATTTCGAACGTTCCCAACCAAAATTTGAACCAAAAAAGTTATTAAACCAACATTTAGAGTGTGATTTTTAGAGGCGTGAACATCATCAAAGAGTTTTGTCTCTTTCTAAACAAAGGTTTTTTTCTATTCACATTACCAGAAATCAAATACCTTGTAACATGATTAAGAAAGTCAACTATCTATCAATGACCCTGAATCTCGTTGATAGACTGTAAGAACTAATAATCCATATATTGTGTGTCTTACCAAGACCTTAAGCATGAATTTACAAACAAGTGATAAGATATTAGCAGTGGCTTAAGAGCTTTTGTTGGTCAAAATGAAATTCTTTGTCCCTTAGAAAAGAGAGATCTTTTGATAAAAAAATCTCAGAAACTCAAGTAAAGTAAAAAAGTTTAAGATCTTTATGAATACAATAAGTACGAATGATTATTAAGTGAATCTTTTTTTAGAAATACTAGTTATATTTATAGAATTAACATAGCTATGGACCTATATTCTCATAGGAATAATACTTATCTCAAGTATATAATAACATAATGATACTTTATTATAAATAATAATCATAATATCAAACTATTGAGATTAGTTATGATATGTGAATATTATTCCAATAAACATAAATTTGGACTCCTCTATAATGAAGTTTATTGGACCGTGTTTTTTTAGTATATCTATTCGATCGAGTAAGAACATGTAAACATAATTGGTTTCGAGGTCATGTGACACTGTTGTTGTAACTAAAAGACATGAAATGTTGAAACTGTATTTAAATAAACTGAAGACAGTAACATTGTTGAAAATGACCCTCTAGTATTTAAATGAAATAGTCTAAAGTAGACACATGTCTCGGACAAAAGTCTGTGCTGTTTTGCTTTGTCTCCATACTGGAGGGGACAGCTAATTTGACTAATCCCTTCCTTCGTCATAATATATTTCAAACCACACGCGTTGCAATGTTTCCTAGGAAGCCGGAATCATACAGCACAGAAATTATTAGAGACTACGAGTCAATGATCACTCTGCTACCTTAGAGTTATTTCTAGGCCAAACAACACGGTTTCACGTGAGCTTTTAGACTAATAAAACTCTTTTACTCGACACTTTTGATTACGTTAAAATAAGGCACTTCAGATTTTACATGCATTCACACAGCTTGTGAACCCTGTGTAGATCCGTGTAGTGGTTGTCAGTGACAAGTAATTCAATTCATTTTAAACTTGGAATATGGCCATATTGAATTGAATTTAAAGAGCAAGGAGTTTAGTGTACAAAATTACCACAAGCGTAAAGAATATAAGGATATGAGTGTTACTGGTGATTATGAAGGCTCAGATCAAACTCAGTTTAAGAGAAATGCAATTAATCATAGAAAGAAAGTGAAACTGCAGTAAGAAATACCAGATCCATACTTTGTTTTGCTATAGATTTCAACTTACATGTTTTGCAGTTATAAAATACATCTCAGAAAATTTAGAATATAAGTCTTTCTTGATATTGCTTGTATTGCTGACATAATAGATTAAGGATGTTCTCTTACAAAACAGTAATTTGACTATGAAGTGAGGAGAAATTTTTCAAAGAAGTTAAGGATTATACATAACCTAACTAGAAGCCTGGAGTAACAAAAAATGAAATCACTGTTGTCGGATTTTCATCTCCAAGCACAAGAGGCAATAAGAACTTGATTCTTCCAACCAAGAAAAAGTGCTCCATCTTTCTCTTCTAGAGTGTAGTGGCCATGGTAGCTCTGGAGAAGATCTTTGATTGAAGAATTAATAAAGGAGTTCAAAGGATAAGGTGAAAATCCAGCATCTGTGAAACGCATTCTCCACTTATTCAGAAGCTCATGACGTTCAACTCTTTCTTCTCCTTCACATGCTATTAAGTTGACAACTTCACGAGCCAAACAGTGCTGCTCCACATTAATCCTCTCTTTGTCCTCCCTTGGACGAGCAGCATCAATTGAATCAAAAACAGCCAAGTAGTAGTTCATTGTCTCAACGAATCGCTGCAAGAATGGGGCGTTGTTGGTGTTAAATTCTTGCTCCACAAGAGTCACCACCTTAGGAGACAAGTGCTTGGCTAATCTCAACAACCTATCGCGATGATTGTGGCCATTCACACTTGCATCAGGCACATGGTGCAACATAATGGCAAAGTTCACAGCCACAGCTTCATAAGGGCGTAGTTCAAGGTCTTTAAGCTGCACTTGAGAAGCAGGTACTCTCACAGCATTGAACTCAAAGGGTACATTGCATGACTCTGCAAGTGCTGATAACCTTTTCCCTACAATATCAAGTCCTCCTCCCCGGGCATAAGATGAAAAGGAGTCATCGACACCTGATATTCTGATCTTTGGTGGCCCTCCGGGACGGTGAGCAAGAGCATGAATCAGGCTCACCCATTGAGTTCCCTGGGAAATCTGAAAGTCTATTATGTGAACTTCACTTTCCTCCTTCAGAGCTTCAGCAATTGCTCCATTTGCTGACAAGTATCCAAACTTGAAATATGGACAAACTTCATAGAGTACATGCATGTATGAAAGTAGCTCATTACCAGTAGGCTCACTACATTTCAAGGATTTATAGATTGTGCTTCCTGAATCAGCCATCCTTGCTACAAGAGACTCCACAATGTATGCTCCCAACCGCTGAATCGGATTGCCAGAAACGGAAACCATCTTGCGTGACTCTGACATCATCCATTCAGTTGTCTCCATATCATTCACAGCCATTGCCTTTGCACAAGTATAAAGCATCTCTTTCAAATCCCCTCTAGATACCATCTCCATCATTTTCTTCCACTTCTCAGCCTCTAACAAAATCGAATCAGCTTCTCCTGGCATTAGAGCGCCGTAGATATCTAGCATATCCACATTAGGTCCTAGCATAGCAGTTTCCAGTTCTCTCATCTTATGCGACAGGTCATCAAGGTCGAGAATCGCGTAAGGATCATTCTCAGGTGGGCCACTAGCAATTTCAAGAGAATGCTGTGGCCTTAGCACATATGAATTTGACTCTATCTTTGACAATGGGCTATTGTTTGATGAGAAACTGAGAGCAGGTGGAGAATTTTGGCAAGGGAAACTGTTGCTTGTGGAAGCAGATTCAAGGGTGCAATATTGCTCTAAAGTTTGGACAGAAGGGTAGGTTGTTTGGCTGCTGTTATCAGAGGAAGAGTAATTGTCTATGTTCTCACTTGATGGTAAGCAATAAGACTCCAAATTTTGCACAGGCTCAACATAGAACCCACCAGAGCCATAAGAAATTTTATGATTCTGAGATGTTTGCATTGAGAACAAGCCAGCCAGTTCCAGATCCAGATACAGTCAAACTCCAAAAGATTTCCACACAAAATCAGCTGAATTATGGACTCTATTCAAGCCTGGCTAGCATTATCCGTCTTTTAATTGTAGTGTAATGAATATCTGAGCTGTTCTGCAGAAGGCCAAGGAATCAATTTAAACAAATATGATACTTAACAAAGAAATCTTAAACTGTAAAAAGATCAAAACAAAGATACAGTCTATTAATACTGATTGAAGAAGGTAATGTAGTTTTCCTAAATCTGTTGGCAAAGGAGCATGTGATCTATTATTCACATAAAGTTCAGAAACTAAAGATTAGAGGTGAAATTTTTATTAAAAGATTCCTTGCATTTCAAAACCAGAAGAGTAAGCTTCTTGACAACACAATCTATATTTCCCAGATTAGTAACAAGCTATTGACATGAACAGCAAACCGAAAGTGTCAGAAGATCTTTTGATCAATGGTTTCGATTTAAGCAATAAAAAAAATTAAAAAATTAACTAAGATAAATCTTTACACTACGTAATGGATTCGGAACACCTACATAATGTAAAAACAAGACCCTATTCTTTTCTTCTTGGCTTATCCTCAATAGAAAAAGTAAAAAAAGGTGAAGTTATTCCGAAAAGGATCCCACGTGCTATACATCGCTTTCTAAACACAAAAGATTAGCTATACTGTAAAACCACCAAACGGGCAATTAGGAAAACTCTATTGGTATTCTGGGTTGGACTCAACTCTGGGAACTCAATTAACACAGAAGATTTTATCAAACAGTTTTAAACCTTCCCTTGGTCAGAAACTACCTCCAAAAAGTATGCATTCAAATCCATATTCAAACAGAGTAGAAAAACACAGATAAGAAGCTTTCCCTCAATGACTATTGAAACAAAGCCAAAAGGTAATTAGAAAAAACATACAAATATAGAACAGAAAGAGCTTAAACATCCCATGAGTATCAATGAACTCCAACAACAACCCTTTTTCACAAACTCAATAAGAACAACCATTGAAGAAAAAACAAAAATAATACATTTGATGTGGAGCACCATCATCAACTTAGCAAGAAGAGACACTTGATGATATGAACCAACAACACAAATCATGAAAAGGGAGAGTTCATAAATTTGAGAGACTCTCACCTCTGCAAAAAAAGCTGATCTGAAAGAAGATTACCCAGTTGGATTTGAAGCTCAAAGTGAGTGAGAAGAGTCTATCATGCACATACACATATGTGTCATACAAAGAAATTTTGTTTGGAAATATAGAGATTATATCTTAGAACACATGGCAAGTCACAAAGGTTGTAGTTGGGTGGTGCTATGGTCCCTATGAACTATGAATTGCACTTTTGCCATTTTATATATGGACGCCAACATAGAAAGTCTCCTCCACTGCCAAATTACATTTTTGACTCTGACATCGCACTTAATTTACAAAAGACTTTGATTACTTTCTTAACTTTTTCTTTCTTTTGTTTCTACTCACTTCAATTATTCTCGAATATCTTTCGATTTCTAAGACTATATTTATATCTATTAATATTTTACTTTTAACACCAACATGTTCAAAGGTTTGTGACGAAGAGGGTGATCGCTACATCGACATTTATTTAAAGAAAGTAACCAAATTCTTTTTTTTAAGATAAGAAAGAGACATGATATTATTTTCTTTTATTTTATTTTTTGTGTTTAATTTCTACACCATTGGAGTTATATTAACACTTATTAAGTGTTTTAGTGTATGTTTTGTCATCTTCAACAAAAGCTTTTGTACCTTTATTTTAAGTAAGAAGGGAGAAAAAAATTTCTCAATTCTTTTCTTTTTGTCAAAAATGAAAAGAAAAAGGTATGCATAACACGTTAAGTTATAATTATTTTGTATGTCCCTTATGTAAAGTTATTTTTACAAAAATTTCTTTTGAGTAAAATAAATAATATTCCAGTAAATATATAAAAAAAACTATATATAACCATAGAATGACTAAATAACATGTTTTTTTTTTTCACATCCAGCAAGAGATTTGGAGAAACCAAATCAATACAATTACAGAGTCTCAATTATCTCAAATTACTGTTTTTTAAATTCCTTTATTGTTTTTTAGTTTTTCTGCTCCTCCTAATTTCACACTCTTTAGACAAAAAATTATCAAATAAAATAAATGAAAAAAAGCCAAAAAGGGAATTCCTTTTAATGGAATTAACTTCAATTTTAATCCCAACAGAAGAAAAGTTACACTGCCTCAGTTCTTGAAAGTCCTTATGTAGACATATAAATTCTGTGAATAAAAAACTTGTTTATAAGCTGGATATTGAGTAAGATAAGCTTGTGAAAAAGTTGGCACTTTAGAAAGTTTATAAGCATTCACTTTTAAACACTAACATTTATGGATAAACAAAACTAAAAAAACGTACGAGTTTAATACTATTATATTGAAAATGCAAATTTAAAGAAACAATTTTAAAAATAAATATCGTAAAAATCATTATACTTATTATGCATAATTGTAAAACTCTTGAAATATTATTTTTTTTTAAAATACAATTGGAACATTATTAATTTTTTTGTTGTTTTGTTTATTAAAAAAGGCATGGAAAAGTGGGTATGAGTGACATAGACACGTCATGGAATTGAGTGGTAGTAAACATCCTAATGATGCATGTGCTGGCGTCTCCTGGAGTGGGCCCCACACGCTTTCACCTCCTTTCATTTTAATTCCTAGTTTTCCATAAAGAAAAGTAAATAACTATAATACATAATATAGATACATAAATAAATTTCATTATTTTTTGTGTATGACAATTTATTATTTTCTTCCTTAGTTCTTGTGAGTTTATTTTATATTTTTGTAATGTTTAAATTTTGTATAAAAACGCAAACTGCTAAGATATGTGAGATGAATTCGCGGAATAATTTCTTTTAGATAGATAACTTACTCACTATAATAAGTATAATTTATAATCTAATGAAAAAGGCGTAGTTTTAATACAAAAAATTTAATTTTTTAAACTTATATAAACTTTGTGAATGATTAGGATAATAAAATACGTGTTTGATCTTTAATCATTATTATATATTATACTTATTAAAGAGTGAAAATTAATGTTAATATATGATTAGTTTTGAAGAAACATTTATATTTTTTAATCTAAGTGGTTATTTAAATATTAATGTTAATTTTTACTTTAATAATTATATGCCGATTATTAAAGATTAACTGTGTCCAATTATTTTAATTATTTATAGATTTTAAATAAAATTAACAAAATTAATTTATTATATTAAAAAAAATATATTTATTATACTGAATCGATTAATTATCTAATTTTTATTTGTAAAATAAAAGATTGAAAATCTGAAAAAAAAATTATAGGAGGTAGATATACAAGAGAAGGCTAGCATGTTGAAAAGTAATGTGATGGTGAGTAGTTATTTATTATCATTAAAAAAGTTCATATTTTATTTAACGCTTGAGATGGTGAATTGGTTGTTTAAGTTGATTAAATTGTGAATAAATTGATTAAAAGGTGGAATTTGTCCTTCTAAGATACGTCGGAGGAAAAAGAGTTAATGTGGTGAAAGAGATGAAGTAGATAGATTGCGTTGAACGTTGAAGCCCTACGTGTCCGTGGGTGTGCATGGCTCTAGGGTTTCTCATATCAAAGGACTTTCAATTTAAAGCTTGAGTTCAGGATATTTTTATGCTTAGGCTGCACTTTTTAAGCTCATTAACATATTTGCTTCCTTCTCTACTTTCAAGATACTTGAAGTTAACTTTATTTTAAACTAATTTTATATCTTAATTAGTTTTGTTATGAGTTAGTTCCTAGATAAAATGAAAGATTTAGTTAAATTGTAGGATTTTGAGTTGTTAGTCCATCAAAGATTTTGAATGTAATGGTTTTATTAAATGCACATTCAATAGATGATATCGTGACATACTTTTAGATTTATTTGACACAGACTATAATGATAAAATGATCAAAAAAGTATAAATTTTTGTATTGTTTTAAGAAGAAAAGAGTGAAAAGTAAGTAACGATAGTATTAAATGAATATAAAATATTTAAGTGTCAAAGAATCTTTAGTCTTGATTTTAACCATATTATATCAACAAATTTAAAATTAAAAAAATACTTTTAAATTATGTTTCTTTGTATAACGTGTTTTTGTTAAACATATATATTTAACCTTTATAGTTTAAGACTAAGATATTAGGCTTTTTGCTGGATATTATTTTAATGAAAGGAACAAACTTTTTGCATGATTACGTAACATTTGATGATAAAACACAAATTATTGTATTCCGACAAAGAAACGTACACATGATAACTTAATTGTACTGTATATATAATTAAATACTTCTTGGTTATACTAGTATAAAACTCATTCTTAAATAAATACATGTCAGACTTATAAATATATATATATATATATATATATATATATATATATATATATATATATATATTTATTTATTTATTTATTTATTTATTTATAAAAACTCATAATAAGTAAATATAAATAATATATATTATAAGGTATGTTAATTATGTTTCATTAATTACTATATTATTTGTTAACGTGCTAAATTAACTTGAGTTGTTGACATAATCAGTCCAGGGAGAACAAACACTTAAAAAAAAGACAAATATTATAGAGATTGATTGTAAATATTTGAAAGACAAACATACACTCGAATAGATAAGAATACTAACCTAACACATGACAAAGTAACATCATCACATATCTAACGTATAAACTTGAAAATATACAAATTATGGATTAGCTGTAAACTTTTAAAAAAATTATACTTTAAACTTATTTATTTTTGTAGCAAAATTTCTTTATGTAAAATAAAACTTCTTCAAGTTTACATATTTAGCAGTTTTACATTAGATTTTTAAAATCTTTTGATTATTCTCAATATTTATAAGCTTTATAATCTTTTTAATTGTTTTCAAATGTATCTTCGCAGTTGAAATCACTTTCAATTTCATTATTAGGATTAACAATGAACTAATTCAAATTGCTCTTTGCAGGGTTAATGGTTGTTATTGCTAGGAGCACTTTTTCAAGGGAATTTTTGCTTTTGATTATTTATGTATTTTATTCTGGATAATTTTGTGAAAACAGATAGAGTAATAAATGTCAGTAAGAAGTTTTTTTTTTTTATTTCTATAATTTTGTATTTGATTTGTTATATAACTCTAATTTAGGCTTTCTTTCTATATTTATTAATTTTAATTTATTAAAAAGATTTATTTGAGAAGTTTTTTTTTAAAACAGGACCTAGTTATTTGATTCATTAGGATCTTGCATGATTAATAAGAAATTTCTCCATATATGCAAGACATGTTCGGAAAGTGAAGAGAATGTTTAAAATAAATAGCAATCTTTGAGTTGAAAAAACAGTGGGTGAGAAAGTATGTCTCATAAACTTTATAGATGCAACTTCACTTACTATAAATGGTTACAGTGATGAAGGCAAATTAATAACTTTATAGATGCAACATTTTTTAATAATAAATAAACTTATTTTCAAAAAGACATTCATAAGAATCTTTATTCACATCATCGTCATGATAGTCTCCATTCATGTCATCACAGTCATCATCAATATTATCATATTATGTGACAACTTTTATTAGAAAAAGTTTATAATTTTTCTTAATAATCTTACTTCTTAAAATAACTTTGGTTTAATCATTTTCGAGGTCCCTAATTTTGTTGAAAAGTCTTAATTAGTTTCTTAGTTGTTTTTTTTTTCTCAATTGTGTTCCTATTTTTGAAAATTAAAGCAATTAGATCATTGTCGTTAGTTCCGTACTAACACCTTTAAAGGAGGTGTCACGTGTCAGTTCCTGGTTTTTTTGAATTTTTTGAGTGTGTGTAGTTGAGGTTCCTCTAGACGAGAAGGTTTGGTTTTTGTTTCTTCTCACCCAATGTATAATTATGGATTTGGATAAAAAGGGAGGTAGAAGGAACTTGTGAAAGCAACAAGTGTGGGTTTGACTTATTTATTTTCACAATACACTTTTTTTAGGTGTAAAGGCACCTTGTTTTCACTATTTTAGTCTTTTATTCGGTAATTGTGGTTGTCCACCTTGTAATGTCACACTTTTTTAATGTATTAGTTTTCTTGTTCTGCTTCTCTTTAAACGATGTTATCCCTCTTATCTCTTGTGTTTTTCATATATTTTTTCAACTAGGTACTTCCATTTAATATTTTATTATTCTTTAATATTATGTTGAAATTACAGTCTTTATGCTAGTTAAAAATTTACAAAGATGCTTGTATATCTATAGTTATATAATGCCACGCCAAGGGTAACTTGAGGATGAATTGTATTAATTTTGATTTATCTTTTTCTTTAGTGATATATTCTTTCTTTTCTTTTCTAAAGTTTCCTGTCTTTAATATCCTACAAATAAACACTTCCAAAATTCTAAACTTTCATTATTTATATATTGTGTTATGGCACAGAAAGTAACAATATGGATACAAGTTGGATAAATTCTAAACACACAACTAATGAGAATAAGAAGAGCAAAGTAGAACAATTTATTAAATTTTCCATGAGGAATGTTCTAGATAATAATGAAAGATTCTATTGTCCATATGTGTTTAAATGAGAGAAGACTACCCACTGAAATAATATGAGAGCATGTTTTATGTGATGGATTCCTATATAGTTACACAAAGTGAACATGACATGGTCAAATAGTAGACATGCCAACAACACATATAGAAGATTAGTTCGATGATATGAATTGTGATGTTAGAGATAATGTCTTTCAACATTCACAAATGTATGAAAAATTGTGTGTGGACTAAGTTCATTCGATTGTCGACAATATTAAAAGTGTTCAATCACTAGTACAAAAATCGCGTACAACGTTGAATATTTTGGGCTTTTAACGGCGAATTCACGAACGAAGTCATATTAGGAGATGTTAAATTGACGTCGAATTTAAAAAATTCGACGTTAAGTTAACGTCGAATTTTGTCAATATATGACTTTAACTTAACGTCCAATTTTGTTAATATACGACGTTAATCATCTTTTTTTTTAATTAATTGTGATACTTTTTTACAACTCTACGAGACTTGAAAAGTAGAAAAACAACAAATTTCAGTTTTTGTTATTTTATAAAGCAAGAACCATGAACGTAGTATCAAGAACAAACAACAATAACCAACAACAAACAAGTTCAATTAAACAACAACAACAACAAAAAAGTTCAACCAAACAATAACAAACAAGTTCAACAAATAAGTTCTTCAAAACGAAAACGAAAACTAACCTTCAAAAGGTGAGTTCGTTGGAATAAAGTGTCGTCACTGGTGACAGAGAAAACAAAATGCTCCTATGAAGGACAAAAGCACGAAAATAATCGGTCAAAACAAACGAAAATCATACATAAAATGCATTTGTATCAAATGAAAGAAAGATTATATGTGATGGTCGTCAAACTTCGTTTTAGAAAAGTTTGAGAAGAGAAGAGGATCTCGCACTCTAAGATAAAGTGAATGAATTTTCAATCTCCCGCTCAAATTTTTATTGAATTCACTAACCTTTTGACGTTTAACGCTGGGGCATTCGACGTTTTATATCATTTTACATCGAATTACAATTCTAAACGACATTTAATAATTGCATTAATTTACAAAAATGCCATCGATCCTTTTTAACGTTGGCTATTCAATGGTTGGACGTTAAACGCGTGACGTTATACGCTGATTTTGTACTAGTGAATGTAAAAGCAAGAAGTGAGTGGACTAGTAAAAGTTTCATAAAATTGCTTGAGTTGTTGAGTGACATGCTTCTTGAAGGTAACACAATGCCAACATCTAATTATGATGAAAAAAAGATATTGCATTTGTGTTACAAACAAAGTTTCACAT
This sequence comes from Vigna angularis, assembly GCF_016808095.1. NCBI lineage: Eukaryota > Viridiplantae > Streptophyta > Magnoliopsida > Fabales > Fabaceae > Vigna > Vigna angularis. The sequence goes on from NC_068975.1 coordinate 18,859,202, forward strand.
TGGGTAAAGCAAGATATGAACATGAGTTTATATACACATAAAATATCTTCATTGGTAAAAGACCTTTTGGAGTGGTACCAAAAGAAAATCCGCGAGGGCTTGGTCCAAAGCGAACAATATCATGTGTTTTGTGTTGAATTCCATGAAAAGATGTAAGATTTGTATATATTCTTCATAGATAGATATAAATTTCTGTATATGGATTATTTTGTTGGAAAATGGAAGATTGAAGAATAATAGAGTTGCTACCAGGAGTGATCAGCGAGTAGAGTAATCCAATGTGTCAGATAAGCTATATCTCGCCCAATGAGAAAACACTTTCTAAAGAACTATTAAAAATGTCGAGAGTTGAAGAAAAGGGTATGGGAATGCAACTAAGACTCAAGACACGGGTTAAGGCACTTCCAGGGTTCAAAGACTCCATCTTTCTTCATCCATTTCACCATTTCAATCCCCTCTTGTGTTTTAGATGTATAGGAGTAACTAAACTTCATTTCATTGGGGTTGGATGTAATGTACCTAAACTCTTTGTAGTTTTTTCTATGTAAGACAATATCTTTCAAAAATCTTGTATTCTCTCTCTCTCTCACTCTCTCTCTCACTCTCCCTCCCTCCTTCCCTCCCTCCCTCCCTCCATTTAACTAACTCTACAAAGTTCTAAAAAGTCCTACAAAAATGCTATTTTTTGGTGTATTTTTCTAAAGTGCCATTGCTTTGAAAAATGTGGTGAGGTAACAATGCTCAGTTGTCCTATGTTGCTCCTTATGGGCCATCTCATGATAAACTCATATTAAGGATGTGAGCTACAAAAAGAATTTATCCTAGGAATTGCTAATTACACCAAAATACAAAAGAAACACTTAAGTTAAACTAGTTTTTTTTTCTACCCTTGGAAACTACTATGATCTTCCAACTTAAACTGCATCTAGTTCAAATGTCCAAAAGTTATTTTCTTGTACTCAAATTAAAGCCTTTTTAGTCTAAAATCCAATGCAACAAATTTAAGTTCAATTGGACATTTGTGGAAAAAGTTATGAACACAACTATTAGCAAATATTATTGTCTGAAGTAACTTAACCTCGTACAATTTGATGAGAGTATCACAAATATCCTTTGATGTAGTCTTCTTCGTAATGCTAGATAAAATCGCATTTAATCTTTCTAAGTGCAAATTTGTGATAGCATTATCATTAATTTTTTTCCACATTTGATTCATGATGTTTACAATTTTTTCTTCATTTGTTTCTCATAAATTTTCCTATCTTAATATTGTATTCATCTTCAATTTTCATAATGAGAAATTATTTTCATTGAACTTCGCTATCTCATTTTGTCATCATGGTTTTAAATTTGACTTATACACTTCTTATTATCGATAATATTGTCTATTAGAGCAACGCCAATCAACAATATTATTCTAATGATAATAACAACAAAATATAATTTGAAACAAAAGTTTTTACAAAAGAACTAAACATATATATACAATAATATAATTTTACTAAAAAAATTACGCACCATTTTTTTGAACAATAATGTAATTTTACTAAAAAAAGAAAATTACATACCATTTTTTTAATTCCAAGGAAAAAACTATACACTCTTTTGGAAATAGAAAAAACAACTTCTTGAAATATCTTAAAAGAAAAACTAATTTTCTCTTTAACTTTTCTCTCAAATTTTAAAATAATAATAAAAGAAAAAGAAAGAAAATTACATACCAACTTTTTAATTCCAAGGAAAAAACTATACTCTTTCTTGAAAATATAAAAAGCAACTTCTTGAAAAATCTTAAAAGAAAAACTAATTTTCTCTTTTAACTTTTCTCTCAAGCACTAAAATAATAAAAAATAAAAGGAAAAGATTTTGATGTCCTACTAAGAAAAGAGTGTGCTCCTGTAAAAAGTAAGACTAAGTCAAGTTTTCTCATTATAATTTTGATTAAAATAATTTTTTTCATTGTTATGATACTTTTTTCGATTCAAATTTATTTCACTATTTTGAATATTTTTACTTTGATCTCATTTGTTTTAAAAATTTGTCAAAATAATGATAAAAGTATTGCAACAATGACATATCACCTGTAAAAATTGATTTGTTGATGAAAGAAATATATCGCATGAGAAATTAATATTATACGATATAAATTTGAAAAAAAAAATTATATTAAGTCGTTTTTTAAAAGTTTAGAACAAGTAAGAGTAATTCAAAATAGAAATTAAAAAAATACCAGTGAAACTAAAAAAAAAAAAACTATTCAGCCTCTACAAGAGATGTATTTCATAGAAAAGATTATGCAAAATTTTCTTCCGGTTTAAATTGTGGAAAATTCTCTATAGATAAACTTAGGGAAATTTCCTAAAAAAAACCGTGACAAATATTTCCCATATATATTATCCATGAACTTTCGAACGTATATTTTTATATAAATTTAATTATTATTCATTAATTTTAGACGAGCGATTACACTATAATTTAGACCTTAGAATAAATTTTAAATTTCATACAATTCATTGAACTTTGAATATTTCATCTTGATATTGATCTTAAACCTTGAATCCTAAATAATACTTAATAAAAATAACATCATCTCTTATTATTTTTGGATACTAATCTCAACCATTTAGCAATCACACCAACATATACATAAATGTGTTTCACATTCAAGTATGTGATCATGCATTATTTTCTCTCGTGGTGCTATTTGCTTAAGCTGAAGTTATTCTCATTGTGACCCATAATCTCTAATAAATGCTTATTATAAAATTACATGTTGAAACCCTAAACTCTTTCATATTGAGACTAAAGTAGTAAACCCTCCTTTTAGGTATAGTTTTAGGTGAGAACTTCAACATTAGAAAAGAGGAAAAGAATGTTTGGTTAAGTAGGGACAAGGCTAATTCTTTAATATTTCATGTAACCACAAAACATCTTTTGCCATGCATCTAGCCATTAATTTAGTGAACTTTCAAATGCACTTAATAAATTCATATTTGTAATATTTTTTATTTTTTTCATAATAGAATTAATTTAGATTTTTAAGTACTTTCATTTTACAATTTACATGGTAAAAATGATGGCCAAAGGATCAATTTTACATGAATTCAGCTTTATAATATTAAATGTTAACCTGGATTTTACAGTCAGAAAAAACAAAGCGCTACCAATTAGATATTATTATAATTCATAAACATTTCATCTAATATAATATTTCAGCTTTCTCATCCATATTTTTTCAATATTTTACCATCGCTTTTATTCACATATTAAATGTCCAATACGTCTTAAATTATGTAGAAATATAAAAATTGCTTGAGTTTTTTGACAAAAAATATTTCAATACGAATCCTAACTAAGAGAGTTGCTAATTAATCAATTTAAAGAAATTTACATTTATGAAACTCGTATTAAGATATATTTTTATTAATAAATTATTTATATAACTGACTCCCATTAGATGCTCTTATATATTAAGAAATTATTTTAAAAGACTAAAATAGTGACATTCATATCATTACGCATTTAAACAAAAATTGAAATATAATAAAATATGTAAGCAGAATTATGACAAAGTTGATAGCGTCATAATAGTTTAATTAATTTTAAAATATACTATCAAACTTAAATATTCATGAACAAATCCATTAAAATATACAAGCTGATAGATTTGGACCTAATGCAAAAATTTTCAAAACAACAACATACTAATAACATTTAAATAATGTTACTCTTGTTGTGTTTATAAATAATTATTTTTGTTGTCGATTGTCATACTTTAAAGTACAGTACACGACAGCAATTTCCTTGAAGACAATGATAGAAAGATAACGTTTTTGTTTTTCAACTTTTTTTGTATGACTTTGTTTAATTAATCCTTATTAATGTATGATTCACAAAATTCAAAGCTGCATGTTATTCAAAGGTAAAAAAGTCTAAAAAGTATGCATTGTCATTCCTGCTGTGTTATAAAAGAAAAGAAAAACTATGCAAAATTCCAAATTTAGAAGATTCTAAAGGATAACAAAAACAAGGGTGTTGCATGCCATGAGAGCGAATTAAACAAGTTTAAACTCAGTTATCCAACTTCTTATAATTTGAGTTAGGTTAATTTGAGAAAAATATATAATAAAATGATTTTGGTTTAATTAATCTACATATTTAAATTTAAGTTGGGTTGAAGGTAGATTCACTCCTAACTCAACTATATATAAATTCTAAATTTTCTTTTTCAACTTAACAATATTTTTAAATTCCAATTTAAATAAGTTGAAGAATAAAATATATTTAAGTTAGTCAATCTACCTAACTCATTATTTTATGGTAGGTTAAATAGAGTTTTTTCTAAACTTATTATAAAATGTAAAATAAGTTTAGTTGAATTGATCAAATCTTAACTCCATCTATGACAAAAGAATCCTTATAAGATAGGGTTTTTCACTTTCAACAAGTTGGTTCTCTTATCCCATATTTGAAAGTAAAAAAGCTTATGCTATGGTTTGTTGAAGTTGAGTTGAAAGTTTGCCTTGTTATTAAGTTTTGAATTTGTTGTTTTGTGTTTTGTTTTTCAACGCACCAAAATGCACGCCATGATTGTTTATGTCATATTTGTTGTTGTAGAATGACATTGATTCATCGTCAACCGTGCGTCACGCATGCTGCCAACAATGGTTTTCATTCATTTTCCTTCTCATTTTCTTTCATAACTTTGTGATGTGATGATGTAACTTGTTACATTTTAATTCCTTGTCGATATAAGTCTAAAATTGTGGCTCTTCTCTTATTCAAACATCACGACAAAACACTCTTAAATGTATCAATGACTCAAATTTGAAAGCTCATCAACCTTTTTTACCTTCTAGTTTCCAATAACATGCAATATCATTAAAGAATCTAAATTTAGAAGAGACGTGATTATAGTTATTCTTGATGCTAAACTACGGGGTTCTTTAAAGGAATCAAAAATTATATTTTAACAACCAGAAAATGTCTACATTTCTTTCAAAGAAACTATATTTTATACTTATATACACTATTATTTTATTTTATTTGAGCTGTAGCTTATCACATTTTTAATAAAATATGTTTTTCTTATGATTGTATCTTATATTGCATAATTAAATACGCTATTTGTATTAATATTAGTTATCAAATATTAAAAACACATTTTAAAAAAAAGTATATATAGCTACTTTCGAATTTCTTGATGTAAAAGATTTGATTAATGAAAATTTATATGGAGGATTCAAAACAGAAAATTGAAAATGTTTAGAAACCAAAATAATAAGTTGTATAAAAATAAGTGTATTTGCAATGAGTAACCATCATATAGGTATATAATATTGTCATATCAGTATGGGAATTCTTCTGCAAAGTCTAATCTTTCTGCTGGATTCACATCAAGAAATATTCCATTGGATAAAGCTGGTTCCCATCAATTATTGTAAAAGAAAACTATACAAGAAATATAAAATTTTAGTTTCAGGATATAGGATGGGTCAACTGTTTAAAATTTACTCAGTTGTTGTCTTGAAGTCTAAGTTTTAGTGTAATTGTTACTAAATAGTTTGGAAGGTATTTAAAAGAAGGTATTATGATATTATAGTTAGTTTAATATTGACGGTTTAGATAATATTAGGATAATAAATATAACTCTAAACTTGTATTTATAAATTTTGAAGAAGATTTTTAGTTTAATAATTATAATTCAATTGTGGAAACTTTACTTCTAAATTGATTAATAATAAGATTAATTATATTTACTCATGATTGATTCATTTCCATACCATTCGATTTTGATAGTGGCTACTTCAATTATTCAAGTAAAAATTGATCTTCGAATCCGTGACTGACTGTATGATAATATGATACAATAATATTTTTTATTAATTAAAAAATTGAATATATTTTATATCAAAATATGTTTATATTTAAATGGTCTTAATGCTAAAGTTTTAAACGCAGCTCCTAGAGAAAAATAAACCTGTTTATTTTTGAATGTCTTTGTCCTAGGAATGTATTGTTTCTTTAGATATGCTAAAGGTAATGTTGACCTTATGATATATGGGACTTATGCAATGAATACAAAAGTCAGACAAAAAAAATTGATAAAATTTTTGTTCCCCGCCAACTTGCAATCTATGGAATCATCAGTAAATCTGAATTTCATTTATGTGGATTTTACAATTAACATCTTAGTATTAAGAAAGGGGTTGAATTATGTTATTTAAGAAAAATGTTTCGAAAATCCTTTTATTTTGTTTCCGGAAGCAAAAACTTTTTTATAAAGAGTTTTAGAAAAAATAAGGTAAAAATATATTAAATATTTTTATATTGATTCCTCTTTTTACTTATGTTATGTTTAACCTTTCAAATTTTCTGCTCATAATTAAACATAAGAAAATATCTAAATAATAATTCATTTTAGTGACTAAAGATATTTAATCATTCAAATTTAGATATTAATTTATAAACTAAAAATCATTGGTAATCAAAATAAATTTTAAATTGATCATTGTAATGAATTGATCTTTAAATTGTCACTAACATTAGCTATCAAGATTTTAACTATAAAATGAATTGATCTCTAAATTAATCACTATTAAAGACCAATTTAGAAATCAATTAATTAATAATGAGAATCTTAATAATTAATGTTAGTGATCAATTTAGAGATGAATTTATTATATTGACCAATTTAGAAATCTATTTATAAACTATTTTAGTTATAAAAATATTTTGGTTTATAAATTATTATTTAAATTGGTCACTATATAATGATGATTTTTTTTTTGTCATTAATATTGATTATTATTTTAGAATTTGGAAGGAGTTCTTTTTTCATAAATATTAAAAAAAACAATACAAGATATACTTACAAATAATGTAAAATTATATGTATAATCTATTCTAACATATAGACCAGATATATCAATTCATCTACACTAAAACTCTAAATTATATTTCTTCTTCTAACTTAAGACATTTATTTATATAATATTCATTAAAACAAAGTCTTTACCCAGTTCTTGTTTTCTTACTTATTTCCTAACAATGTTTTGGATTTTACACATTAATGAAACATTGAAATTTGGTCCATAAGACAAAGTCTCCTCCTTCATTTTTAAGTCAACCTCAGTAAATTAACCTACAAAGTTTGCTTCCTAGTATACTTCCACAAATCATGGGTAGATCATTTAACAATAAATGTGATGTGTATGTTTTCAGGTAAAAATTAAAATTAAAATATAAGTTTTATATATGATGAATATTCTTTCGATTTTAAGTGTAGTGAAATAGCATCGAGTTTGAAGTTCGTTATAATTTTATTTTTAAATTGTATTTTGAAAAAATAATACAAGAAGGTGTATTTAAATTTTTCTGGATCTTAATTGTTTAAGTAATGTCAGATTATTTAGCATATCTAAACTTAAAGTCCAAAGGAAATTATGTTCATCTTTAAAATCATTTTCCTTTAATAACAATTCACATTTAAAACATTTCATTCTCACAAATAGTGTTAATGTTATGATCCAAGTCGTTAAAAAATATTTATCAGATCAATTGCACTGAAGAAATTTAAAACTCTCTTACATTTTATCCTTAAATTATGTAAGATAATACTAAAACGAACATCATTAGTTATTTTATATTTTTATCTGTCGTATCCTAATATTACATATGTATCTTAGTGTTTTTTAACCAAAATACAAAAGGACTGTGGATCTTAGAGTAATTATCATTCATATAGACAATTAATTAATCAGAAGTTCAATAAGAATCATAAGAATTTTAATTAATTTATTAATAAAATTTTACATTTTAATTTATCAAAATATATATATATATATATATATATATATATATATATATATATATATATATATATATATATATATCAATACAATCCCTAAAATTTATCCAAAATATTTGTTGATAAATTATCATCACCATTCTTGATGATTGAAGCTCTTAAAACTATCGGTCTGATAAATTATAATTTTATTGCTAATAGATATTTCTATCATTACTTTATCATAAAAGATGAGTGAGAAAAAAAAAAGAAGAAAAAAGAAAAAGAAAAAGAAAAACAAGAGGAAAAGCAATAATATGAATCATTTGACATGCTCATATATTGTTTCAATGTGATACCCCCTGTAAAGTAATTGGATTAGCCTACTCTTGTATAGTTTTAACTCAATTTTTCAACCTTATTAACTAGTATATTCTGATATTAATAAGCATTATTTTGTGTGCTTTAACTTCTTTTTTATGCATAGAAGCATGATCTTTGCATTATTGTCATGTATCCACCTCAAGTCATATAAGTTAATACATAAGAGAAAAAAATGATAACAAAGGGTGTAGGGAAGAAAAACAAATTGAGAAGAAATTTCAACCTAAAGAAGAAATAAAGAAAGAGAGAAAGAAATGATTCGTAATTTTTATTTTTTATCAATAATATATTTACAGTATAATTTAAAGAGTTATATTTTGAGTGTTATTATTCCACATTTATATTTTCTCTCATAAATCTGATTAAGAGAAATTATACTAAATTTCTCAATAACTAGTATCAGAGCCGATTGTTATTATTGTAATCAACGGTTCAATGAGAGTCAGATTTAAGTGAAAGAATGGCTGCAGATGAAGGAAAAATAAAAATTGAGAAGTTTGACGTTATGGACTTTGACTTTTGGAAGATGCGTGTAACATCCCAAAAATATAGCATAAAACTATATATAAGTGTCATCATTTAATAATATGATAGAACAATTATAGGCCATAAAGTTAACCTTACCGTTATTACAAAATAACTATAAAATTTAAAACTTTACAAAAGCTTCCTATACTACTGCAAAATTATACCCATAACCGATCAGTTATATACAGAACTAAAATGATGACCGAACGGTTCACCCAAAACTGTCAACACTACTATGATCGATCGGTCATAACCTATTCAGCAGGAGTCTCGCCTTCTAGCTCCTGCTCCAACGTACACTCCTCCTCCTCTGCTCACATCCAAAAAGGATGATCATCGCAAGAGAGAAATCGAACGGTAACATGGACAAACAGGAAATAAGGGTAAGCTAATGTAATTTAATTGGGCATACATACATACATTTAGTATAAGTACAAACAATACAATGTCGAACACTACAACATACCAAAACCAATACAAATAGACATATACAAACTGGACATTATATTTCATGCATAAATCGAGCACCTGACTTGACCATCCAGATTGTATGAATATGTAGCTTGAGGTTGTTCATGCACTCGGGTGGTGTAGTAACTGGAAAACCATCAGCTACCACCTGAGGTTAGTCCGTTATAACTCACCCAAGAACCTATGGGCTAGGACCTCTTGCCATTCTCACATAATGCATTACCCATCTCTATTTGAGAATTGGTAATCATCAGAATATCAGGATGAACTCCGTGAATTTCACTATCCATATTCATACTTTACCACATCAATACACATTTCATTGAGACATTCCTCCTTGGAATTCTCTTCCACATTACATGAAACTTATACCTTATTGGAATATCCATAAAATTCCCCATACACATTATTAGATCAATACTCTTATCTCAAACAATCAGAGTTACATAGTGAAAATATCAAATATTCCTTCATAGAAGAAAATCGAGCACTCAAACTTAGACTGAACACTTATAATTACTGAACCTTTGGTGTAATACCGAACGGTATTTCACTATCCACAAAACAAGACCGAACGGTATTTCATACTAAGCAAGGATGAGAAATAGCTGATTACTAGAACTAAATAAAATACTAACACGAAACCGAACGCTATAACCTAAACACAACATTTCATACAACATAACCAAATCATCAAATCATTCAATTTCACATAAACACAGAATCATCACTCAAAACAATTAAATTAAATGGCTTCCCTTACCTCGTAATAGAACGCAACACTCATAGTGAAGAACTTACTCACCACCAAAAGTCTCAAAACCTAAGATTCACTGGTTGAGGAAAACAGACCAACCAATAGACCAGAAATGTGATCAGAATTTTAAAAGAAGAAGAAGATAAACACATGCAAATGGAACTTGGCTTGCATGTGCCAGAAACTAGACTTTCTCAGAATAAGAAAGACCTACCAGTTCAAACCACCACTTGATTGTTGAAAAGAGAACTCTTGCTACCAGTCAATCTCAGACACAATCAATGAATGATTAGATGAAGGAAAACGTGAGAATTTGTAGAGAAAAGGAGGATAATTTAGAAAGAAGTTAGAGAGAAGGAGGAGAAAATGAGATTTCAGAAAGTTGGGAAAGAAATTGCATGTAGAAAGTGGCATTAGATTTGAAATTTTCACTTAAATACTACCGTAAAAAATCGATCGGTCCACTCTTCTACTTACACCTATCTTCCACTTTCTAAATTTCTACATTCTCACCCCTCCACCTGACTTCCACTTTCTCTACAGAAATTAAGGGTCCTGACAATGCGGATAAAAGATTATTTGTAACAAAAAAAGCTATATCAATCTCTCATGACATAAACCAGAAAACATGAAGGATGAAGATTGAACTCTTCTTAACCGACAAGCTCTCGAAGTTATTCAATTGACATTATCCTGCAATGTTGCATTTAATATTGTAAAAGAAAATGCTATATTGGGTCTCATGACAACTCTTTTAAGTATGTATGAAAAGTCGTAATCCTCAAACAAAGTTTAGTTAATGAGGCTGTTATTTAATTTGCAGATGTTAGATGGTGTAATGGTAGCGTAACATCTTAAGGAACTCAATATAGTCACAACCCAATTAAGTTCAATTGGAATCAAATTTGATGACAAAGTACGAGACTTGATACTTTTGTCTTCTCTACTAGAAAGTTGGAATGCTACAGTCACAGTTGTGAGTAGCTCATCAAGCAGTAATAAATTGATGCTTGATGATGTTCGTGATATGATTCTTAGTGAAGAGATTCGACGAAAAGAGTTAGGAGAATTTTCAACCTCTTTAGTTTTGCATACAAAGTTAAGAGGAAGAAGCTTGATTAGAGGATATGGACGTGGAAAATCCAAGGAAAGGAGGTCCAATTCTAAGAATCATCGTAGTTTCCAAAACTCAAAGACAATTGAGTGTTAGAATTGTGGAAAGGTGGGACATTACAAAAATCAATGCAAAAGCGTATAAAAGAATCATGATGATAAAGCATAAGCAAGTTTTAGAGAATAAGGTTCATTGATATGTTCTTTAGAGAACAAGGTGGGTGTTAGACTCGTGAGCATCCTTTGATGCCACCTTACATAAAGAATTCTTCAACAATATGTCCCTAGAAATCTTGGAAAAGTTTACCTTGGTAATGAACAATCTTGTGAGATTGTTGGTGAAGGTGTGGTAAAGTTTAAGTTAAATGGTTGTATGAGAATTGAAAAATGTTAGACATATTCCCAAACTAACAAAGAACTTAAAGTCAGTAGGCCAGCTGGGGCTACACAATAGTCTTCCATTCTGATCATTGGAAGATTTCAAAGGGTGCAATGACAATTGCTCGTGGTAGGGAGAGTGATACTCTTTACAAGATAGAAGAAGCTTGTCATTTGATTGCAATCGCAATAAATGATAATCTCAACCTATGGCACCAAAGGTTAGGTCATACGAGTGAGAAAGGGATGACGATCATGCACTCAAAGGGGAATCTACCAATTCTTTGGGCAATAGAAATTGACATATGAGAGACTTGAGCTTGTTCACTCTATTGTTTGGGGTCCAACAATTGTCTCATCCATTGGCGGTAAATGATACTTTGTGATTTTTATTGACGAACACTCTAGGAAGGTATGGACATACTTTCTTAAAAATAAGTCTGAATTATTTGAGGCTTCCAAATTTTGAAAGCCATGATAGAAAATGAGACAGGATTAAAGATCAAGAATCTTAGATTGGATAATGGTAGTGAATATAAAGACACTAGATTTAAGAAGTTTTGCTATGAGCACGGAATAAAAATGAAGAGGACTGTGCTAGGTACGTGTCAATACAATGGTGTAACAAAACATATGAATCAAACATTAATAGAGAGAGCTAGAAGCTTGCGTTTTCAATTAGGCGTACCAAAACAGTATGGACAAAAGCAGTCAACACAACAACTTACTTAATCAACCGAGGTCTATCGGTCCCATTGGAGCAAAAAATACCAGAAGAGGTATGAAGTGCTAAAGAGATAAAACTTTCACATCTTACAGTTTTTGGTTGTGTAGCATATGTGCACATTAGTGATCAAGGTAGAAATAAGCTTGATCCTAAATCAAAGAAGTGCACTTTCATTGTTATGGTGAAGATGAGCTTGGTTATAAGTTATGGGATAATGAAAACCAAAATATGATTCGTAGTAGAGATGTGATATTTAATGAAAAAGGTGATATATAAGGATAGGGATAACACATGCAATAACAATTCATATTAAAGTAAGCCAATGTATGTGGATGTGGATGATGTCCTAGAAACTCCTGTAATTGAGACTCCTCAATTAGAGGAATCAATTGAAAATAATGATGATGAAGAACTTGACACACCAAAACTTCTATTCCAGCTCTTATTTTGCGAAGGTCTTCTTGGTCTCATGTACCCAATAAAAAATATCTTAGTTATATATTGTTAACTAAGGAAAAGGAGCCTGAAAATTATGAGGAAGCATGCCAGATGAAAGATGCTAATAGGTGGGAGCTTGCCATGAAAGATGAGATGAAATCTTTAATGTCCAATCAAACATGCGAACTAGTAGAGTTACGTACTAGGAAAAAGGCATTTCACAAAAAATGGATGTATCGGGTGAAGGAGGATCATGATGGGTCCAAGAGATACAAAGTCCGACTAGTTGTCAAAGGATTTTAGCAAAAAGAAGGGGTTAACAACACTGAAATCTTTGCTTCAGTTGTGAAGCTCAATACAATTATATTTGTTTTAAGTATTATTGTCAGTGAATGAATGTACCTTAAACAACTAGATGTGAAGACTGCATTTCTTCATCGAGACTTGGATGAGGAGGTTTACATGCATCAACCTGAAGGCTTCTTAGAAGAAAGAAAAAATAACATGGTAACAAATTAAAGAAAAGCTTGTATGATTTGAAAAAAGCTCCAAGACAATGGTACAAGAAGTTTGAAAGCTTCATGCACAAGAAAGGTTTCCAAAAGTGTAATACTAACCATTGTTGTTTCTTCAAGAGATATAAGTCCAGTTATATCATTTTGCTACTTTATGATGATGATATGTTAGTAGTTAATTTAGATATGAATGAGATTAGAAGCTTGAAGCTACAATTATTGAAGGAATTTGACATAAATGATTTGGGTCCAGCAAAAAGGATCCTTGGAATGAAAATCACAAGAAATAAGCAAAAAGGTATTTTGTAGTTATTTTAGGCATAGTACATTAACCTTTTTTTTTCAAATATTCAACATGGGTGACACCAAAGGAGTTAGCACACCTTTGGTCAGTCATTTTCGTTTGTCTAAAGAACAATCCCCTCAAACGGAGAAAGAAAAGCAGTTCATGGATGAAATTCCATACGCTTCAACTATTGGATGTTTGATGTATGCGATGGTATGTACAAGGCCAGACATGACTCATGTAGTGGGAGTTGTTAGCTGGTTTATGTCAAATACGGATAAAACTCATTGCAAAGTTTTTAAATGGATTTTGAGATATCTACGAGGCACTACAAAAAAGTGTTTGTACTTTAGCAAAGGAGAGTTAAAAGTACAAGGTTACCTAGATGCAGACTTTGGAGGTGAAGTAGATCACTGAAGAAATACCACTAGTTACATTTTCATTGTTGGTATTACAGTTGTTAGCTGGATGTCACAAGTACAAAAGATTGTTGCTTTATCTACTACAAAAACTAAGTATGTAGTAGTAATAGAAGCTAGTAAAGAATTAATATAGCTTCAAGGATTATTAACAAAGTTGGGATTCATCCAAAAGATGAGTGTTTTGCATATTTATAGTAAGAGCGTAATACATCTAGTAAAGAATTCAGCACTTCACTTTAGGACAAAACATATTAATGTTCGTTATCACTTCATTAGATCTTTGCTTGAATTTGGAGATGAGTCGGAGTGGATTTGGAAGTAAAGTTTGTGAAAATTAATGCAAGATTTGATCGATGTGATAGATGAAAAAATTTGTTTAATTGGTAAAAATTTAAGATTACCAAAATGCACATAATTATTAAACTAATATAAAATGATAATTGTTAATGTTGTATTTATGAGTAAAAATATTTATAAAGAGGAAAAAATTAAAAATTAATTATTAAAATTAATTTTAAAAATGTAAAAAAATGTAATTTAGTAAAATGAAATATTTTTTTCTAAAATATAATATTTTTTAATATAATTTATCACTAAGTGGTATGATTTTATTTGTTTCTAACCCAAGTCACTTTTGTGAGATGCTCTTAAACTATCTTGATCATTAGCCATTATTGTTGCTAGAATATAGCTATAATTTTTTTTTGCAAAATAATTATAGTAAAAGTAGAGAAGTAGAAAAAAGAATAGGAGTAGTGGTTGGTGGTAGGCAAAGGCAAAAAGGGAAAGAAGGATTGTTTTAGGTTGTGGATACAGTAACGTAGGGTAAAAGGAGTCATGTACATTAGGTTAGATTAATAATTTTTTTAGTGGGCTTGGACCAAATTTTACCTTATAGTATAAACATACATACATAAAAGTATGAGTGTTGCTACCTCCACCACCACCAAATGCTCCCTACATCACTCCATATTTAATTTGCCCTTTCAATAAAACAGATGTCAACATCCGTTTCACCTTCAACGGATTTCAAACATCTGTTTCACCTTTAACGGATGTTAATTTCGTATCTACCACAATAACATGAATTCATTTCAATGAGACATATTGCACAATAGTTTAACAGTACTTAATCTGTACAACAAGATTTAAGTTAAAAACCTGTCGAGTAGACTTCTAGGAAAGAGAGGTGCGTCAAATGGACAACTTAAGTACCAAGTCTTTCCTTAGCCAACGTGTTCCTCAACTAGTTTTTAACAAATTTCTTATTTACAGATTCAAAACAACAACATATAATACTAACACCGAAATTCAATATAGATAGGCATACAGTAAGCATTAACAGTATTCACACATAATTTCAAGACATGCATAATAATAAACAATACTAAATCATAATATAAAAGCATAGAAAGGTTAGCTCACCTACCTCTATTCCAGACTTTTCTTGCTCCGAATTTGTTTTCCTCGAAAACCCTTGAGAGCCTCTACTCTTCTTGCAACTAAAAATTTCTTCCTAACTCTTTCTTCTCTATTTCTCAAGGTTTCTCACTTGATTCATTCTCTCTTTGTGCAAAATAGCCTCCCCCTCATGGCTATTTATAGTCCAAAAATTTTACTATTCATCAATTTTTTTAATATTATTTATTTTTTTATATTATTTTATTATATTAATTTCTTAATCACCACTTACATAATGGATTCATAATGGATTTCCCAATATTGACTTCAAATCTGAATGTTTTCTCCATTATCAATATTTTAAATTTTATTTTACTTTTTCGTTTTTTGTTTTTCTAGAAAAATGGTAGAAAAGAGTTTGAATCCATCACCAAAATTTTCTATCAATTAAGCTACCAAAATTTCTTATTTAACTTTCCACATTTTATAAACTTATTATATTTTCCATTCACAAAGAAATTTATTACTACTAGTAATAAAATTGTTACTATTAAGGTAAATATTTTTCATGGGTCTTATAGTATATGTATATCCGTTTAACTAATTAAATAGAAAATATTTAAATAGTTAATTAAATAATAATACATAAATTAAATTAATAATAATTATTTTATTAAATAAAATAAAATTAATTTATACATAATTAGTAATAAGTTTTAAAACAATTTAGATAATATTTATATATTAATTTAAAATACAATAAATTAATAAATTAAAAACTAAAAAAAAACCTTAACCAATATGGTGTGGCCACATCCGTTAACGGCACATCTGTTTAACTAATTATATAAAAAATATTATAATAATTAATTAAATAATAATACATAAATTAAATTAATAATAATTATTTTATTAAATAAAATAAAATTAATTTATAAACAATTATGTAATAAATTTTAAAAAAATTATATAATATTTATATATTAATTTAAAATATAATAAATTAAGAAACTAAAAACTAAAAAAGAAAAAAAAAACTTAACGGATGTTGTGAAACCCAGAAAATGGTATTTTAGAAGTGGTGGTACTCTAAAAATAGTGAGACTCGATTATTTTAATATTAAACAGTTTTATTATAAATAGTTTTGTTATAAACGAATTTTATTATTTTAAAACGTATCATCTCTCTATAAACTACTTTTCTAGAGATCTCTACCATCTCTCTAACCTTTCTCACTCTTGGATCATTTGTTCGACGATTAGGAGGTGTCTAGACGATTGCGGCGTCAAGGTCTACCATTCTATCCGATCAATTTGTTGTTAAGAGCAAGTAAGTTAGAAACCCTTTTCTTTGGTATTCTAGGGTTCTTGATCATGCATGACGTTTCTGTTTTGCATGAATCAAGACTCTCTCTTCTTTGTTTCTTGGTTCAATTGAGGTTCTAAGGTTTCTCTTTAATCGTCAATCAGTGATTTGTAGGTGTTTTTAGAAATTCCTTGCGGTGCAAGCCTCGGTCGAGGTATTTCTTGAGTTGTGCGAGTTGGATAGAAGTAAGGGAAGCTAGATAATTGTTTTGAATTAAAGTGTGTGGTATAAGTTTAATGGTATATGACTACTAAACTGTTTGGATGAAAAATGTTATTGTGTGGTAGTGATAATTGAACTAATTGGGTGATATTGATGATTTGAGTGATAATGAATGTTGTATAACATGTTAATCTGTTGTATGTATGTTTATGATAATGAAATTTGATATTGATGAAGTGAATTGTGTTAATTGTACTGTTGAAGGAAAATAATAATACTAGTTGAAGAGGATTTGGTTGAAATAGGGGTTTTGAGTAGAGAATTGGTGAGCAAGAGTGTGTGAACCATTTTGAGGTATTGAAGATTAGTTATGAACTAGTTTGATGCAAGTTGAACATCTTGGAAGTGGTAGAAATCTAAATTGTAGGTAGATAATAAGGATGGAGTAGAGTTCTACTTGGTTTAGAACTCATTTTGGAGGAAGTGAACTAGTGAAATCTTTAGTTTGTGGTTCTGTGTGCATATGGTCAGTTTGGAGAGTTTTGGTAAGTCATTTGGGACTTATGAGAGCCCCTAAGTTGTTTGGAATTTTGCCACAAATGGTACAATTCAAATAATATTTATATATAATTACGTAATAATATTTTGCCACAAATGTCACAAATTAATTTATATATAATTACGTAATAAATTTAAAATAATTTGAATAATATTTATATATTAATTTAAAATATAATAAATTAATAAACTAAAAATAAAAAGAAAAGAAAAACCTTAACGGATGTGGCCACATCCATTAACAGATGTGGCACATCCGTTTAATTAATTATATAAAAAATATTTAAATAATTAATTAAATAATAATACATAAATTAAATTAATAATAATTATTTTATTAAATAAAATAAAATTAATTTATATATAATTAATAATAAATTTTAAAATAATTTAAATAATATTTATATATTAATTTAAAATAAAAAAAATTAATAAATTAAAAACTAAAAAAAAACTTAATGAATATACACAACACCCATTTAACTAATTATATAAAAAAACACTATAATAATTAATTAAATAAAAATATATAAACTAAATTGATAATAATTATTTTATTAAATAAAGTAAAATTAATTTATATGTAATTACGTAATAAATTTTAAAAAAATTAAATAATATTTATATATTAATTTAAAATATAATAAATTAATAAACTAAATATAAAAAAAAATAACGATGTGGCACATCCATATAACTAATTATATAAAAATTATTTAAATAATTAATTAAATAAAAATACATAAATTAAATTAAAAATAATTATTTCATTAAATAAAATAAAATAAATTTATATATAATTATGCAATAAATTTTAAAAAAATTTAAATAATACTCATATATTAATTTAAAATATAATAAATTAATAAAAAAAAACCTAAAAAAATCCATTAACAGATATGTCCGTTTAACTAATTATATAAAAATATTTTAATAATTAATTAAATTAATTATTATTATTTTGTTAAATAAAATAAAATTAATTTTTATATAATTACGTAATAAATTTTAAAAAATTAAATAATATTTATATATTAATTTAAAATACAACAAATTAATAAACTAAAAACTAAAAAAAAGAAAGAAAAAATTGAACTGATATGACTACATCCGTTAACGGATGTGACATATTTGTTGAAGAATTTTTTCTTTAACAGATGTCGACATCCGTTGAAGAAAAGAAGTGGGGTTGTAGGATATTTTAAAATATAAAGGTTAGTTTTAAAATTTTTAAAAAATGTGGTGGTGCAGGGAATAATATGGGGGTGGTGTAGGGAGTAACCCTCTAAAAGTATGAATGCAATTAAGTTTTGCTGGTTATCACTTATTTCTTTCTTCTACATGGTTGTTGTCATGTATCTTCCATTTGCTGCTCTTTTTCTCCAAGTCTCAATTGCTCATTTCTTCTCTTCTTTTTTGTTAAGTTCTCTTTTGTTAACGTTTTCACCACCAACCTTGGAACCAAACACCAAAACGCCAAATTAGGCTGCATCCTCCACCTTCGTCACATATAATGGGGCACCCACCACAAACCTTGCAACCTCTAACATCATCAAAGATCATCACGCCTCCACCACGACGCTTGCAACCCAAATTGTTCCAAGGAAATCGATTACACTCACTTTGGAACCGAATACAACATCCAACGTCCATGCCAAAGTGTCATGGAACTAAATACAATGTTGAAACCAAATACACTTTTTCTGAAAATTAGGGAACTGAATAAAAAGAAATGGGAATCGAATACAGATTCCTGTGTTTTTCTTGCTACTCTTGGAATCAAATACGTGTTCCATGAAACTGAATATGCCTCAAAAAATTTTAATCTTCAGCCATTGTTCTTCTTCTTCATCTTCAAACACTCTTCCTTATCTTCAACCACTTTGTTCTTCGTATATGAACTTCATCTACCATTTACAAAACATAGGATAATATACAATGATCAATGCCAGTTCAATGTGTTTTTAGTATTACCAATGCATTTGGAAACAATTCTTTTATTAGTTAATCAAATATGTCAACGTGTGGAATTATAGAATATCTAGAAAGCAAACGAGACTTTATACCCTTTATTCTCGGCATTTAACCACATTTGCGAGAAAAATTTCTTCATCCCGTAATTTTCTACATTTCTTTTAAAATGAACATAAATTATAATAAACATAAATTTCACCTCAATTCTACAAAATTTCTGAACAGTAAAATATTGTGAATCCAGCCTTAAAAGTTTTTTAAGTGTGATGCGATACATGGGACCTACAGAAGATGAGATATAAGAAGCTAGTTGGATTGTCCTAATATTTCTAGATTCTCTCGGTTGAGTATTTTAAACGTATTTGAATGAATTTAAAATGTCAAATTGGAGACTTTCAATTCGCCGTTGAAGACTCTGAAAACACTTTTTTAACGTTGAAATGTTGACACGTTAGAGCCTTCCTAGAAGCTCCAATCAACGATGCCTATTAAATATTAAATATTGTCACATAAAAGGTAAATCAATTAAGATCACGTCAAAGGATGTGACATGGATCACAATATATAGATATTGTATACCCTAACAATAGTATTTAATTGTTTTGGATAAAATCTCACCCTTTCTTTCCATAAATTCACGTCTTCCCCCTTTTTAATAATACTCTTTTTACTATATAAACTTATTACACTATATCAGTATCATAGCAATCAATAGCTAATAGAGAAGGCGTAGGACATAGAGAATTGGAAGGATTTAGGTAATTGTTTAAGGAAAAAGGATGTGATATAATTAAGATAAAATATGAATATATTATTGTTAAATATAAAATAGAAAAGAATTAATTATTTAAACTTTATTTTAGAAAAGTTATTGTTTTATTAAAATATTGTTTGTTTATTTTTTAATTTTTTTTAAATATGCTAATTTTTTATAAATTAGATCTTATTTTAGGAATTTTGACGGAAAACAAAGTAAATATGTTTTACCAAAACTTATTTTAGAATAAGTTTTTTTTTTTTGTCTTAAGTTGACTTTGAAAAATTTGTAGAGTGTTGCTCCCTCCACCCCCACACATCTCTTCCTCCACCTCCTCTTTACTATTTTGCCCCTTCCTTCACCTTTCCTTTACTATTTTGCCCCTCAGTAAAATTTTATTTTTAAAATTATTGTTTTTTAATTTTATTCATTTATAACATATTTCACTGATAACCTACGTAGTTCCTTGTATGAGTAAAATATTTTTCTGCAAAGCTTGGTGATCGTGAAAAGAATTATCAAGCAATCTTCCTCTTGTTCTCGGTGCAGTACGTGGTGCAGTGCGTTTGTGGTGTAGTGTCCTTGTCGTGGTTCCTCTCCAGGTACGTAGTCATAATCCTTCCAATAATCCTAAACCCTAAACCCTTCCCATACTTCCAATTATCCTTTTAATATCCAAGCCTATAATCCTTGCATGAGCCACAAAACGTTAGTAAAATAAAAATGAAACGTAAAAGGAACACTGCCTCTGGACGGATGACATCCTTCAACGGATGTCAACATCCGTTTAAGGCGAAACGGATCCGTTTCGCCTTAAACGGATGTTGACATCCGTTGAAGGATGTCATCCGTCCAGAGGCAGTGTTCCTTTTACGTTTCGTTATTATTTTATTTGTTTATTTTATTTATAGTAATTTATATTTAAATTTATAATTTTAAATGTTATATATGGTTAGTTTTTAAACGTAATAATTTTGTTAAAATATGAATTTTGTTAAAATATGAATTTGTTACAAATTTACTAATATTAAATAAATTAAATTGATAATATTTATTTTAAGAAATAAAAATAATTTAAATATATAAAAGTTTTCGTATCTAATTCTTAATCAATTTATTTACAAACTACAAATAAAAAAATTTATAAAATATTCAAATAATAATCTAAGTCAAAGAAAATTTAAAAACATTTAACAATAAATATATCAAATATATAAATATATATTTCAGTTATAATAATTTAAAAACAATTAAAAAAGTAAAAAAAATGCAGCAGAGCCAAAACGGATGTGGGATATCCGATTGGCCTTCAACGGATATCCCACATCCGTCGACGGAAGTCGGACATCCGTCGAAGGCAAACGGATGTCCCACATCCGTTTTAGCCTTTCGTGCACAGTAAAATCGACAAACAGAGCACGGTGAAAGAACCAACCTAGACGCAGATCTCGCTCCTCCACGCTGTTCCTCCGCACACGCTATTCCTCCGCACCAGTCTTGCTCCACACCAAACGGTCTTCTACAAAAACGAAAAACAAAGAAGAAGTGGAGAAAGAAATGGAGAAAGAAAATGGAGAAGTTGGAGACGGAAGTGAGAAGTGAGAGAGAGGTTACGGAAGTGAGAAGTGAGAGATGGAAATGAAAGGTTGGTAGGTGTAGGCAGTAAATAGAAAAAAGTAAATTTAAATTAATTAAAATATTAAAATAAAAAAAGTAAAAAAATTTAACTTTAGGACATAATTGGAATTATATAAAATTGGGGAGGTGGAGGGAGAAGCATGTGGGGGTGGAGGGAGCAACGCCCAAATTTGTATGTGTTAAAGATTTTGTATTTGGTCCTATTAAGCTACATGTCCAAAAGCCTTAAACAAAGGCCCAAAACGTAAGGCCTAAAAGAGATAAAATATCTCTAAGATAAGGATACTGCCTTGAGGCAGTCACATAGTAGAGAGAGAAAGTGTGCAAGACTTCTAAAATCTAGAGAGAAAAAGCACGAAGCTCTTTGCGGTGTGCATTCGTGTCTTTAGGAAGAAAGAAGAAGATTTGTGTCTTCAGGAAGAACGAAGAAGAGATTATCGGTGCAAAGTCTTCTATAAAGGTAAGAGAAAACTTCAATCTTTTGTATTACTGTAATAGTGTAGTCATTTTCTGTATTACATTTTGAAAGGGAAAAAACCCTAACCTTAAATAGGTTAGGAAAAAGGGGGAAAAGGGAAACAACTAACTTAATCGATTACTACTGCAAAGTAGTAATCCTAACTGAAATAACAAACTTCAATATCCTCCCCTTAAGCTGGATTATGTATGTTCATCAATCCAAGCTTAGGAATGATAAATTGGAAGCGCACGCGATGAGGGAGCTTCGCGAAGATGTCAGCAAGTTGTTTGTTGGAGCGAATAGGTAGGAGACGAAGGAGATTTGCTTGAATCTTCTCGCGAACAACATGACAGTCTAGTTCGATGTGTTTAGTTCTTTCGTGAAAGCTCTGATTGTGAGCAATATGTCTAGCAGACTTATTGTCATAGTAAAGCGCAACAGTAGTAGTGGTCTCAACATTGAGATCTTGTAGGAGATAGTGGATCCATTGAATCTCACAAACTGTGGCAGCCAGGGCACGGTATTCAGCTTCAGTAGAAGACTTGGACACAATGTTATGCTTCTTAGTCTTCCATGATATAAGAGAGGATCCGAGGAAGATACAAAATCCAGTAGTGGATCTTCTAGTGTTAAGACAAGTTTCCTAGTCCGAGTCACTAAATGCCTTTATTTGGATATGGGAATCAGCAGCAAAGAAAAGGCCTTATGAGGGGCTGGACTTAATGTACCTTAACACATGTTGCAAAGTCCGATAGTGATAATGAGTAGGAGCTTGAACAAATTGACTGAGAAGATTAACAGAAAAACATAGATCAGGTCTAGTATTAGTGAGGTAAAGCAACTTCCCTATAAGTCTACGATAGGAATTGGGATTGGCCAAGTAATTCTCTGTCTTATACAAAGAGATGGTGTCACTTAGAAAGGGGGTAGTGCGGGGCTTGCATCCTAGCATTCATGTCTCTTCAATAATGTCCAGTGCATATTTCCTTTGGCATAGGTGTATCTCCCTCTTAGATCTAGCTACTTCAAAGCCTAAAAAGTATTTCAGCTCCCCTAGGTTTTTTATACAAAAGGATTGATGAAGAAGACTTTTAATGTGTTCTATTTCGGTAATAGAGTCTCCTTCCAGAATAATATTATCTACATACACAAGGAGAGCAGTGACATTTGTGGATGTTTTATGAATAAAGAGAGAATGATCAGATTTAGATTGAGTGTAACCAACAGAGAGAAGAAAGGATGATAGTTTATCAAACCATTGTCTGATGGCCTGCTTTAGCCCATATAAGGATTTAGTTAGCCTACAAACCTGACCTTTTGTATGTATGTTTAGTCCTGGTGGTGGCTCCATATATACCTCTTCATTAGGTCTCCATGCAGAAAGACGTTATCAACATCCAGTTGATGTAGATGCCAATTTCTTGAGGCAGAAATAGCAAGAATAATTCTAACAGTGGTTAGTTTAGCCACAGGGGAAAAAGTGTCTAAAAAGTCTATACCTTCTTATTGTGTATAACCTTTAGCAACTAACCGAGCTTTGTATCTTTCTATGGTGCCATCAGCTTTGTGCTTGATCTTGTACACCCATTTGCAACCAATGAAATTTTTTCCAGGAGGAAGTTGAGCTAAGTACCAAGTGTCATTGTCCTTTAAGGCTTTTAATTCTCTTTGCATGGTGTTAACAACATTTTTGATCCCCGGCAGCGGCGCCAAAAACTTGTTGATGAATCGGCAAGTGTACCGAATCGCACAAGTAATATAAAATGGTAAGACCAAGTATCGTATCCCAAAGGACTCTCGGCACTAAACAGTCTGTGATAACTTGATTAATTAAGACTTAAAGAAAACGAGATCATTGGTTTCAGATGCAAAGACAAAAAATTAAATATGAATGCAGTTTGATCAATAACATAATAGCACAGTGATGAACGAATGTTGTTTTGAATATGAGATGAATATGTTGTTGGGGTTAGATTTCACCAAGTTCCCTCTCATTTATGTAAGAATTCTTCTTTATGCATTAATGTTAACGTCACTCACTAAATCACTTAAACCCGATCCCTCGGTGAAATAAGCCTATCCTTAATCACCAATTCATGCAATTCCTAGCATTCCTAGTAATTAAATGTGAAGATCAAGAGCTTTAAGACGACCAAGACTCATACCCTCATCCCTGAGAAATACTACTCTTATGAGTAATTGAACAAGAACCTGAATTGCAAGGAACCTCCCGGCACTCATGCAATTCATACATCACGCTATGAATGAGTTAAAAAAAGCATGTAATAATCACAAATGAATTACTCGACCAATTAATGAGAAAATATATATTATTAAGAATCAATTCAAATACATGAGAGTTCACAAGGTTACATCATCCTCCAACAACAAATAGAGTTTAGTTCACCATAGACATGGTGAAACTAGAAGAACAATGGAGAAGAATGAGATAGAAAAACCCTAAAAGTAGAAGATCGAAGCTCCCGCATCCAAATCCGCCTCCAAAGGGTGAAAGAGTGTGTTGTTGCGCTCCTCAAGCCAAAGATACAAAACATAGGACGTCTAGGTCCTTTAAATAGAGCGAAAACAGAACATAAACAAGGCCCAGGCCCGTGTCGCTGGCGCTCAAGCGCCCCACTTAGGGCGCTCGGGCGGTGAGCGGTGGTTCCTGACGCTTAAGCCTCAGAAAGGAGCGCCCAAGCTTCGTGCTTCTAACGCTCAAGCGCCTCAAAATGGGCACCCGGGCGGTGAGCGACACTCTTCTGCGCTTAAGCCTCCAAAAAGGGCGTCCAAGATTCGTGCTTCTGACGCTCAAGCACCCCAAAAGGGGTGCTCGGGCGGTGAGCGGCACTCTTCTGCGCTTAATGCTCCAAAAAAGGCGCCCAAGCTTCGAGCATTCCTTCCTTCTGTGGCTTTTCCAGGCCTTTCTGAGCTTCATCTCCTTGGCACTTCATCTCTGCTTTCCATATTATCTCATTCCCTGCTAAAACAAGATAAATTAGTCATAAAACCATCAAATTCAACCTCAACTCTCTTATTCACACAACTTAACAGAAAAACATGATTCTAAGCAAGTTTCTAAGCAGAAAAGGGTGCATTTAGTGTCAAAATTACATCACAGATAATAGTATTTTCAACCGTTATCACATGGCCATGACCCATTCACTGTTGTCTTTTGCCTCATTATAGGATTTAGGCTCAATGTTGGCAGATATGGCAAGGTGTACTTTAGATGTTTTTCCGATAGAGAGTTACAAGACAGAACATTGGAAATAGGATAGGGAGTCTTGTAGCTATTTTTTGCATGAAGATAATTGGTTGAGGAATGATTAACCTGGTGTATGTAGTCATTTAGGTATCCAAGGACCCTTTTAACTCTAGTAGATTTTCTGGAATTGTGATCTTCTCTATCATTAGTGTGATCAGTACTAGTCTCAATGATAATATCTTCATTGTCATCAAACCTCTGTTTTGTATCTCTATTCTCCTCAAAATTCTGAACTTCATCACAGTTTTGACCATACCAAAAATCATTAAGTAGAACATTGTCAATCTCTTTCGCATCATGGCTGGTCTGATTACCTTGCGCATCCTTGTAGAGAAAAATATTTTCATAAAAATAACATTTCTGCTTAAAAATATCTCCCTAGTACTAACATCCAGTATAACATATCCTTTAACACCATTTTTATATCCTAAGAAAACACCTTTTGTGGCTCTAGAATCGAGTTTATGTTTGTTGTGCTCTAAAGTGGAAGCAAAACATAGGCAACCAAAGGTTTTTAAATTCAAATAGGTGGGAGGATTGTCATACATTAAATCATAATGAGTCTTACCATTTAGAACAAATATGGGTAATCTATTTATCAAATAAATTGCATGAGATATAGCATAAGACCAAGTGGCAGTAGGTATATTGGATTGAAAAAGAAGAGTACGAGTTTTATCTAGAATATGTTGGTGTTTATGTTCAACAATAGAATTTTGTTGGGGAGTCTCAACACAACTTTTTTTATGTTCAATACCATAACAATCATACATAGCAACACAATTAAATTCAAGATCATTGTCAGATCTAATAGTCTTAACAATTTTGTCAAATTGATTTTTAATCTTTAGAATAAAATTTTGCAAAAGTTCTCTAGTTTGTCCTTTATTATGCATCAAGAAAGCCCAAGTGTGTCTAGTGTAATCATCAACAATTGTGAGAAAGTATTTATGTCCATGAATAGAAGGGATAGAGATAGGACCCTATATATCACAATGTATCAATTCAAAACAGTTAGTAGAAGCAGTAGTGCTTTTAAAAAAAGGAAGTTTATGTTGTTTAGCATAATGACAAATGTCACAAACAGTTTTGGATGACATTTGAACATAAGGAATTCTTACAGATTTGTTTTATGATTTTGTGGCCAGGGTGACCCAGTCTATAATGCCACAAATCATCATTAACTTGCTTATAAGAAAAAACAGATTTAGGAACCTATTCCTAACTAAAAACAGGGAAAGATTGTAGATAGTAAAGGCATTTGTAAACATTAGCATGCCCAATCTTCTTCAAGGTAGAGTTGTCTTGTATCTGACAAGTCTTAGAAGAAAATGTTAGAGTGCAGTTTAAGTCCCTAGTTAGACTTTGTACAAATATTAGGTTAAAGGAAAATGCTGGAATATAGAGAATATTAAAGATGATGAAATTCTTTGAAAACTAAATGGTTCCACCATGTTGGGCGGTAACTATAGAATTATTTGGAAGCCTAACAGATATGGGTTTAATTTTATGAAAGGTAATAAAATGTTTTCTTTCATGGGTCACATGATCAGTGGCCCTAGTGTCTATAATCCATGAAAAATTACTTGGGTTGTCTCCAAGAGTGTTTCTTTGCACTTGGCTAACACTGTGTGAGGAATTGTCAATGCCTTCTATCATTTTAGTAGTTTCTGCATCTGTTCAGGGGTAAAAGATTGCATAGAATTACTGTTATGTCCTTGTTGAACATTCTATGTCTGGGTAGAGGTAGAGTCGTCCTTGTTGACATTAGCAAAACTCCACTCATTTTGTCCTCCCTTTTCTTGAGTGTTGTTGTTGTCAGTTTTTTTGTACCATGGTAGGTAACCATGTTTGGAATAACACTCATCAACTGTATGATTCATCTTGTGACAATGGGAACATTGTTTCCCATAATTGTTATTTCTCCCTCTTCCTCTGCCTTGGCCACGTGAGCTAGTGCCACGTCCTTGAGGCTTCCAAGTGGATTTGTCAGTGGTGTTGGCCAGGATCTTGAAGGGGTCAGTTTGAGGAGTTGCTCCAGTATGTGGTCTTTCCTAACGTTCTTGCTGCATGAGGAGAGAAAAAACTATGTTGATGTTGGGCAAAGGCTCCATCAAGAGGATCTGGGTTCTAACAGTTTGGTAAGTGTCATTTAAACCTTTCAGGAAGCATATGACGTGCTCCATCTCTCGGTACTTGAGAGTAACTCTAGACAAATCACAAGTACAAGGGATTTGATAGCTGCAACAAGGTATGGGTCTAAGAGATTCTAATTCTTTCAAGTCGGTGAAATACTGGCTGACATTGCGCTCTCCTTGTTTAATGGAATGTATATCTTGTAGTAAATCAGAAATCTTAAAATAGTCTCCTTTAGAAAATCTTTCTTTAAGTTCTTCCTACAAATCTTTGGCATTGTCAACATAGATGACACTATCTGCAATCTGGGTTGAAATGGTATTGATGATCCAAGATAAAACCATAGTGTCATATCTTTCCCAAGCATCAAACAAAGGATCAGTTCTTGGTGGCTTCTTGATACTGCCATCAATGAATTTGATCTTGTTTTTGGAGAGAAGAGCCTGTTTCAAATTTCTACTCCTAGATGAGTAGTTAGTCTCTTTGAGAATCTGGGAAATAAGAGTAGTACCTGGATTTTCTCCAGGGTGAAGATAAAATGGGCTTGAAGGTTGAGTGGTGGGATCTGGGGTGTCCATTTTGCCAAGAAACAATAAAGAAACATGTTATACTTCTGATACCATATTAAGCTACAGGCCCAAAAGCCTTAAACAAAGGCCCAAAACGTAAGGCCTAAAAGAGGTAAAATATCTCAAGATAAGGACACTGTCTCGAGGTAGTTAAACAGCAAAGAGAGAAAGTGTGCAAGACTTCTAGA
This sequence comes from Vigna angularis, assembly GCF_016808095.1. Classification (NCBI taxonomy): domain Eukaryota; kingdom Viridiplantae; phylum Streptophyta; class Magnoliopsida; order Fabales; family Fabaceae; genus Vigna; species Vigna angularis. The sequence goes on from NC_068975.1 coordinate 18,887,487, forward strand.
ATCTAGAGAGAAAAAACACGAAGCTCTTTGCGATGTGCATTCGTGTCTTCAGGAAGAAAGAAGAAGATTCGTGTCTTCAAGAAGAAAGTAGAAGAGTTGATCGGTGTAAAGTCTTCTATAAAGGTAAGAGAAAACTTTAATGTTTTGTATTACTGTAATAGTGTAGTCATTTTCTGTATTACATTCTGAAAGGGAAAAAACTCTAACCTTAAATAGGTTAGAAAAAAGAGAAAAAAAAAAGAGAAAACAACTAACTTAACTAATTAGTACTTAATCCTAAATGAAATAACAAACTTTAACATGTCCTTCTAAGATATAAGATAATAAGTTTAAAAATTTATTATAAAATTATCACCTATCAATTTATTATTATAAGAGCTGCACTATACTTTTGATAATAAGTTATCGTTCCTACTATTTTTCTAGTGAAGATATTATTTTATCAAGGCTATGAAAATGAAGGAGAGGACGAAAAAACAAATAGACGCAAGCACGAGGAAAAACAAGAAAAGCAAATGGTTATTTTATTACAGAAAAAGTAGAAACGAAAAAGTTTATATACACCAATGCAAAACGACTTTAAACAAAAAAGACTGAACTAAGAATACTAACTAAAGGACTTAGCGGTGTAGTGTAAAAAACAGAAAACAGAAGAAAATAGAGATGCGATGCAAAAATAGAAAACAAAAAAAAGGGCAGCAAAAAAAAACTATTTCTCTTGTTTGAAAAGCAATTCTATTCATTAGATGTTTGTTGGATTTGCAACTAAATCTATGTTCTTTTATATAATAGTTTTGCTACATATTGAAATCAAGTTTTACTAAGTCAAACAAATAATAATTATTTACTTCAAAAATAAAGATTTAACTAATTACATAATAGCTTTTCAAAAATGAAAACTAAAATATTTTTCAAAGCAATACAAACTTTATGATATAATCAATTATATCACAAAATAATCCATTAATATATATATATATATATATATGTATATATATATATATATATATATATAATAACTAAATAAACAACAAATATTTCTTTGGGATCAAGAAACAAATACTTGTAATTTATTTCCCTTACTAAATCCAGAGAGCATTTACTCAATGTATAACATGGAATCAAGATCAGGTAAAGAAAACCAAAAACCAAATACTTGTGACACAAATTAAATTATTTGACTGTTCTCCTCGTAATTGGTTACTCATACTGTTGTAGAAACCAAACATCCTCGTAATCTTTCTGTGATTCTTTAAAAGGAAAACTATAACCTTCTGAAAAGTTGTTATTGTTAATTCCACCAACTCAGCTTTTATGTACTTGCAACTTTGACTAAACTGTGATGAGCCAGTTGAGGAAAGAGACCAATGGAAGGGCCCAATTATGTGTCAAACTAACTCTCTATATTTCTCTTCTTTCTCTTGTAATCTTGTATGCAGTCTTCTATGTCTTTCTGAAACTAAATTACTGCTGAAATTCCACTATCTACTGGAAATGAAAATGGGCTGTCTGGGAGATTCAGTCCTTGATTGCTGCATAAAATATTTTTCAAAAAAAACTCAGTTAGACAAACTAAATTAACTCAGAAAATAAGACATGTTTGGAAACCATTATCATTATGAATGAGTGGAACAAAGAAGAATGAGATTAAACCCTTTGCAAAAGGAACAAGTGTTTAAAGAGATTCTAATGTAACTATGATTTTTATCAGTTACCAATACCAGTCCTTTATTTTCCATAAGAAAATATTTTATGTATCATAACATGATTCACACCTGTCCTCAGCAGTGTAATTGTTATCCATATATCCGGATTTGTCATTCACAACATGATTCTGAGATTCTGCAGAATGGACATTGAAAAGATCTGCAAGAAGGGAAAATGAATACAAGATAAGCAAAGAGAAGTATAATGAAACTGATCATGAAAAATATGCAATCCATGTTAATAATATATCACAGCACACCATTTGAAGCTTTTGCTACGCCAGTGTTAAAGCCTAAATGGGGTGAAGTGGTAAAAGATTTCTGGGCCAACTGCAGCTCTGCAAAACGTCTTCTATGAAATTCAAAGGCAGCCTCCTCTTGCTGTTCAATGATCAGGCTCCTGAGTAATCGAGGGTTACTGCAACCTCTTGGAACTATGAAAACTAAGTATTAGTGCAAATGCTTCTTAAACAAAAGGAACAGAGTGAAAGAAAGAGCATGTGCATAATATATACATATATCACTTTGAACTGATACATGAAATCTAGGTTCCAAACTAGAGTATATCATGTTCTCACTTGGCGTAGGTTCAGTGTCAACATCTACGTAGTGTGCTGAGTAATAAGCATGGTGCTGGTGCTCAATTCTGTCTGATTGCTTTCTGCATCCAAATTGAAGATAACATAAAAAAACAATGATGGTACTAACATCTGTCAATGTCTCATTTTACTTCATCATGAAGGATTTAGAGAGTAAAAGTGAAAGGATATAGAGAGAAAAAGTGAACAGGTGAGTTTTGAGACTTCAAATAATCACCACCAACCACGACTTCACGTGCTTAGCTTTGTGCTTGAAGCTAACATGTTAGTGAAACTATAATGCGAAATTAGCATTAGGAACTACAATGCCAAACCGGGAAGGTACAACAAGGTATCAGAGATAGAACATGGAATTTACCTCAGCATAAGTTTTGGCTTCTCTTTGTAAGGTTTCACAAGAACCCTTGATTCGCAGACATAATGGGGATTTCCCTTATCCAAAATTGCTTTTACAGTTTCAGGATCATCAAATGTCACAAATCCAAACATCCTTCTTTCTTGGCTTGGAATCCTTACATCTTCAACTTTCCCAAAAGTGCTACACAGAAGAATATGTTAAAGCAATTTGAATCTTCCAACACAAAATAACTACATAGAAGTTTGAAGCATTCATTCACCTAAAGTAGTTTGAAACATCAGCCTCGCTAAAAGTGCTGTCAGCTGGAAATGTCAGGTATATCTGTCGTGATGCACTGATGTATCTACCATAATCTCCCTTTCCATTGAACTTCGGAGCATCTTCAGCCAGAACAACCGAATGCTGCCCATGAGGCCTGGTAATCAACCATCACAAAATGAAAATTCTAGCATGAAATATTCAACAAATTTTCTACACAAGAATCCAAAGGGAAAGTACAAATCTTCACCTGTCAATTAGCCTGATGCTATTTTTCAACCGTGCAAGAAGCTTAGTCAAACTGTAGCCAGATTTTCCATGTCTCTGACTCTCAGTGAGGTAGCCATCAGCCTGCAGCACCTTCTTATACTTCTCAAAGTATGCCATTGGAAGGGAAGCAATTGATATAGAACCACCCTTTTTCAGTTTCAGGAGTTCAACAATTTCAGACTCTAGTTGTGCCAGTGACCCAGGTGAAATCATCTGATCATCATTAAAACTATCATTTCCATACATGTGAGGGAATGCATCAGGGGGGCCCAGTCCATGATAGTATCTACAGCTATTTCCATGCTTACAAAATCCTTTGTTAAAGTAGTGACAGGTCTTGACTGGATGGTCGAACCTTCTACCAGCTTTTCCACCCAAATTACCAACTGATAAAGCATCTAAGCCATAGTAATCATTAGAAATACTTGGAGTGCCTGAAGTCCCAACAGCACGAGAATTTACAGCATCCATATGATTCTCCAGAGTGAAGAACGGAGTTTGCTTTTGAAGTTCAGAGATGGAATCCAAATAACCCTGTGCCATATATTCTGCATTGGCATTGTTAACAGACTGAGGATCCCAGAAGGGAGATTGAAGCTGGAAGCTTGGCGCTGTGGTAGGGGTGTCAGCTGTGATTACTGAAGTAGGGGAGATTACTGAAAACTGGGAAAAACCTGGTTGACAGTTCATGGGAGGTGAAATTGGAGGAATGATTGATCTAGCAGCTGACCTTGGAAGCTTGGTTCTGGTCTGGAACGCCACTTCACCGATTAAATGGTCAGGGAGTGAAGCCAATTTCGCCATTTCTTCTTCCCCATGTTCTTGGACAAGGAGATACCCTAAGATCTTTGAGGCGTTCTCAGGCTCAAATTTCTGAAGTTTACCTAAAATTATACCTGTGTACTCTGAAATATCCATAGCTTGAAGTCACTGCAAGGAGTTAAAACAACACTCAACAGAAATGAGTAAACACTGCTGAGAAAATAGACAAAGAGAAACAATGGCCATAATTTAAAAACATCAAACATAAACGAGTCCTAGAGTAAGAAGAAGATAAGAAAAAGTGGGATAAAACCTCAGAACAAGAAGTACGTTCTTCCAGCAAAAGGTATCAAACTAGTCCATGAATATATTAGTAAGCAGTGAATCTATTATAGATCATAAATTATTTGTTTCCTAATTTGGAATATGAACAGTGAGAAATAATCGAATGCTCCCAAAAAGTACAAAAGCTGTACCCATCAAAAGCAGAAACATATGGTGAGAAATAATCAAATGCCAAAAGAAACACAAAAATTGTAGATTCTCCTGTCTTTCATCCAAGAGAATCCTCATCCGATCAAACAAAAGAAAAGAAAGCATATATTTAAAATGTAGCAAGGTTCATACTCATCAAACACAAAAGAAGGACATAAGCAACCTGAAAGTGCTTCAAGCACAGATCTTTCAACAACCCTTTTCTCTTCTACATATCTCAGAGCTTCACCTGACATTCAGAGAGCAGTGTCGTCACAAGCTGAGGAAAGGAATGCTTTTGGAAAAGGTCCAGTGAGCAACACTCGCACACTAGACACTAACACTCTCTGTTATGTGACTCATTCACTGTGGTGACTAATCTATATTTGGCCTTCTTTATACCCATCTTTTCAACATCACACACAGCTGTTACGTAACCACAGATACCAGGCAAATTATTTTGCTTAATTCTCGAAGTCTATAACTGCTTCTCACTGACTAAAACACCCTAAAATTTATTCATTTTTTTTAATAAATGCTTATGATATATCTGCCATAACAAGCATAAAAGAATTTCTTAATCATAATATATACAAAATATCTGCATTTCATTGTTACATATTATTATAAACATTAAGAATAGAAAAGGTCCGCCAGCAATGTGCTAAATTTAGGAGTTGATAACAAGAACACGTCTGCAACCTATGTATGGCACAAACTGAATTTTTGTTGTGTCTCAGTGAGAAAAATTAAAACAGGGAAGTGGGGTCCAGATGGATCTGAACCACTGGGTTGGATCCTTCAGATTCTGAAACTCAGATCATGTTGGTGGGACCATACCAAGAACAATATGTATCTTCCATGCAAGTTTGTTATAAAAAGAAATTTTACTTGCACAACATTAAAAGATTAAATTAAATCTAAAAAAAATTAAAATAATTCAAATAAATTAAAGAACTAAATCATTAGTTAAATCTTAAAAGTAATATTTAAAACTCATTTTCACAAATTTTAGGTTACTTTAAACCACTCCAATACACTCTAATTTAAATTAGACTAAAATTATACAAAAAGTTATATGAATATAATTTTATAATTTAAAGATGGATAAATATATAAAACGTAATGCCACATCTAAACTACACGTGGCGTGTTAAAGGGCCCATTGTTACCTATGCCACTACATTTATCTGTGTTGTGATAAAGTGGGGTCACTTCACGTGAGAGACCAAAAGACTTCCTGTTTTAGAGATGGTTTTTACTATATTCTTTAATTTGCTATATGTATGCAACACCATTTTATATATTATAAAAGAAATGTGTTTTTATTTTGTCAACTATTAAATATGAATTAAACAATATCCATTTTTTATTTTTTGATTTACGGATATTTACATTTTAAATCATTTTTAAAACTATTTTTTAATTTAATAACTAACACAAAAATAAAGCTTAATAATTAATTATTTTAGTGATACATTCGCTCATTCTTACACGTTTCTACATACTCGAGTGAATATATCAGCGACTTCCTTAATAATCATGTTTTACTGTAGTAAGTCTTCAACCAATGAAAGAGTTTAATAATTCATTAAATTGTATTTAATGTTGAAAATTACATTTAAGTAATTATCAACCCTTTAAATGTTTTAATTTTGAACAACATAACAAAGGTGTAAAAGAAATATGTACAAAAGTAACGTATTTGGTCGATAAAATCAAATTTGATCCATTTTCAATCATTGAGCGAATTTCGATCATGGTCGTTTAGACCAAAATCGTCTGATATTCAATTGAAGTTAACTCAATTGAATTTTGATCGAGATCAATTTGACTAAGTTTCATAAATAGCTTTTTTGGTTTAATTAGGTTGATTTTAGGTTGGGGTTAACTTGACTGAGTTTCGACTATGTTTGTCCTAGTTGAATTTGATCGAATTTAAACTTTGACATATTTCAATATTTTTTCTAACTTGACTTGTCTCAATTTTTGGTATGACCTAACTCGTCTCAACTTTTTAATTATGTTATTGGTGGAAGAACCTATATTATGAATAAAGTGGGTAAATATTATTTTTTTTATTTTTTAATTCAAAAATATTGTAATTTGGTTTAAAGTTAGTACAGTTTGATTCAAGCTAGTTTAAAATTAGTATAGTTCGGAAACAAATTAAGGTACATAACAATTCAATTCATATTATAGGCCAATATAATTTAGTGTAGTGCAATTTGATAGAATAAAAAATAATTTATCAATTTGTCTAAATTAATTTTTAGTTCGGTTTAATTCATGCAAATGAATTTTGGTTCAATGCAATTTTTAATAGTATAATTCATTACACTTCCTTTTATCCCTCCCTAATTACTATATAATATGGATAAATAAGATTATAGAATTTCGCTATGGATTCACCAACTAAATGAGTTGCTAACAACAATAATGGAAGCATCTAAAATCATTGTCAATACACTGTCAGCCGGATTTATGAAGTAATTGTTATTCATCTCCAATTTGTTACCCAAGGAAATTAAGAAACTTTTTTCAAATTCTATATTTTTAGGAGGAATAGAAATTTAGATATCAAAGTATTTATAGTTTGAAAGTTTACTTGTACTAATAAATCAAACATAAATAAGGTTAAACCACTTCCACATTCCCTATTTTTGTTGGGTTTTTTTAAATAAGTCTTTTCTTATTTTTATTTCTAATTGAGTACCTAAAAGTTAGAGCGGTTAAAATGGGTTACAACTCATGGGTCAATCCGGCCCATCACGGGTTTGAGCTGGATTGGGTTTGAAAAAATTGTATTTCTTTTATGCGGGTCAGATTTCAACCCGGCTCATTTAAACCCGGCTCATGCGGGTTGAACCCGTGGTGGGTCAGGTTAGCCTACCAACCCACCTACGTAATTTTATTTTATTAAAATTTAATTTTAATTTTATAAAAAAATATTTATTATTTTGTTTTTGTTTGAAAAAATTATTTAAGTTCCTTATTTTCAAAATTAATTAAACACCCATGTTGGGAGTGAAATTTGTATAGATTTAAATTATAGAAAATTTGTAATTTTTTTTATTTTAAAAAAATTGTAATTAAGTGAGCTAGTGAGCCAACCTGTTTACCCACCAACCCGTGGTGGGTCGGGCCGGGTTCGAATTTTTCTGGCTCGCTAATAAATGAGCCGGGTTGGGTTGACTCACTAAGTGACCAACCCGTGGTGGACCGGACCGGGTCAGGCCGGGTGGCCCGTTTTGACAGTTCTATTAAAAGTGAAAAATTGAAGCTCCCTCCTGTTAAATTGGGTTAACGAGGTTAACTTTCAGGTGATGTGTTTGTGTGAGATGGAATCATTAAATGACGTGACACATTCATAGGAGGTTACGTGGAATATATAATTAAAAAAAAGTTTATGAGAATTTAAACCCAAAATAGGATTCATCATCTTCAACCTTACCTTTCATCATCTTCAACCCTAGCGATTGATGCTCAGGGTTCATCAAGAAATTAGGGTTCATGAAATCCAAAGAGTTTCTAAAATATGAAATTAAGTACCACCAATTTGGGGTTTAGCAAAATCAAATTGGATTCGAGATTAAAGATGCAACAAATCACAAATTCATAGAATTCGAGATTGGAGCGAAGTCCAATATCTCTCAAGGCCTCTCCATCGAGATTAGACGTTTTCTCATATTTCAATTTGCGCAAGAGAAATAAACTAGCAATGTGTTTCTGTTTCTATGTTTTGGATGAGCAAAATCCAAAGGGAAAACTTGCACATTCAAGCTCCCTCTTATCGATGGATTCTCTAGTATCAGCAACTGCGACGCCCAACCCTATATTAGATACCTTTCTTGCTTTCCTTCATTCTCTTCTCAAACTCTTACAAAAATTTCTCTCCTCCACCGTCATCGTTTTTCCTCACCACCCAAATGAAATCTTTCCCAGAATCTTCGAGCGCACACGTGATTTCAACAAGCTGGGAGTACGGAAACTTGTTCATGCTCCCACGAAACCAATTCAATTCCCCAAATCTTGGTCCCCATCACGCCCTTGTAATGCTCGTAGTAAGCACTCTTGAGGTCATAGAAACTGTTGAAAATAAACCCATAGCTCTTTTTTTTTTACTCTTTAATCATTTTCATCAACCCCATGTACTGGTTCGGAGATCTGAGCCAATCTGGCAATTGCAACCGCGTCATCTCCAACCTATCGGGCAACCAAAGTATCTCAAACCGGTCGTTGTCGGATTTCGCTGCCAGATGATGCGCGTATTGCTCCACCGCGTGGGCAGCAGAGCGAGCGAGATAACTTGCGCCGTGGAACATGTTCTTGGGAATGCGGAGCTTGGCGGCAACTTCAACAGTTCAAGGGTGGAACATGTCGGTGACGATGAAGTCAGGTTAGAGGTCGTGGAATAGTTGTTCGAAGCGAGGTTAGAGAATGGCGAGACCCATGTAGATTCTGGGACCATCTCGCGAGACGTTGAAGGCTTCGATCCCCGGCGGAAGCCCCACTTCGGTGGAATCCCCTCTACTACCCATCAATCAGAGTCTCTCAAAGATTCTTCCTTTTTAGGTTTCTTGTGAAGATAGGGGTTAATGAACAAGAATAAAAATAATATCAAGATATATGATTTCAGAGATAATGATAAGAAGATTTGGTTGGTTATATTCAAAGAAGATTATTGAAGAAGATGGACAAAGTATGGGATTGGAAGAAGAGGCGGCAGAGTATATCTTGCACGATTCCTCCTAATTTGGAGTTGATTTTCTGGTTTCTTTTCACTATCTTGATGCATAGGGAAGAAGATTGCTGGTTGATGCACAAGGAAGAAGATCTCTGGGGGGTGCTTCATCGTAACGGAGGATGACTTTTTTTTTTTGTTTTTTAATAAATATTTTCTACCCAAAAGACTTTACTCATTAAATTAATTCACGTCAAACTCACATCTCATCAGAAAATTAATCCATTAACTCAATTTAATGACAGAAAGTCAATTGCTTCAGTTTTTTACTTTTAAATATCAAATTGAAAAAAAAAATAAGAAAAAAACCTATTTGAAAAAGCTCAGGATAAATAAAGACTATGGTTTAACTTATGAAGAATATAACAAAGTGTAACTATGAATTCTATCAAGATCTACATAAACCGATTTTTATAGATCTGTACAGAGTTTAAACATAAAAGTTTTGACTTTAACCCTCATAAAACAATTTTCCCTTTAAAATGATACAAAATTTAGAAACATTTATACATATTTCTATCATCAAATGCGAACAACAACAAACTCCAACTAGTTTCAGTGCCCATTATTATTCCACACAATGGCCATTTGTAGCCATGTCGGTTTTCCAGATATGTTTGTTACTTTTACATGCAATCCAAAAGGGCTAAAAATAATAAGATTATTGACTGATTTAAGCTAACTCCATTAGTTCGACCAGATATAGTTTCCATAAATTTTAAGATTAAATTTGAACAACCACGTGAGGACTTAACCAAAAAAACATTGCAAGGAAGGGTGGTTGCATGTAAGTATTAATGTTGAGTACAAAATGAACTTACTTTTAGAATTCATAACTATTTAAGGTAACAGTAAACATGTGTTCATTAATTAATTAATGTTCAATGCAGACTATACTTACATCCTCTTATCATAAAGGCTAAACCTAACCACTGAAATTAACTTGGTCAAACATGTAACTCAATTCTTAGACCTTTGCTCGAGATGAACAAGCTGATATCCTGTAATAGCTACCTTTAATTATGATAATAATACTTAATAACTAATTCAATATATTTACCGCACAACACTTGACGCCATCCTACATCGCACAATAGGTGGAGTCAGGAATTAATCAAAACAAAGGGAAACTATCCAAAATTAGATATAATAAAAAATATTAGGAACTCAATTAAAAAAGTTATTAAATGTATAATTGATAGATATGTTATATTATTATATATTTTATATAAACATTTTAGCTTTATTTTTTATTTCTTTTAGTTGTTATTATTATTTTATTTGTATTTAGACTTAATTTATATTTCTTTTATTATAAATAGAATATTATATGTGTATATTCAATATAAAACAAATTAATCTTATACATAATTTTTATTATATTAAACAATTACTAATTTGGAACTTAATTAAAATTTCAATTTATATACTTAAGTACAATGAAAATTGAATTAAGTTGACTTGTAATAACAAAGAATTATAAACCTTTTATTATTTTTCAAGTAAAAAGTAATAATTTATTTAAAGACTTATTAAATTATCAAAACCCAAAAAATTAAATAACTGAGGGATTGAACAAAAATGTTTAATATAATAGTTTTTTAAAGGTTAAACTCCTTCGAAAGTTATTATTTATTTGGGGTTTTCTCAGTTAGATCTCGTCTTATAGGTTTCGCCAATTTGGTCCTTTATATTGAAAAATTGACTCAATTGGACCCTTACCGTTAAATCAACTTAATGGGGTTAAGTTTTTGTTGACTTGTGAGGTTGACGTGGACATTTTTTGAGACGTGGCTTGCACAGACCATTCTACGTGGGTTTTTATTAATGAAACCTTTGTACGTGGCATTTTGTAAAAGAAACATTTTAAAAATTGGGGTTTTTCTGAAAGATTTTAAAATTAGGATTCATTGAAATTTGAATTGGTTTTAAAATTGGGAAGAGGAAATTTGAAGCGGAGTGTATCGCAAGCACACGCAAAGTCCTTAATGGAGAGGGAATTTGGTAAGTTAGGGCATTGGAGGTTGCTATATGGAGGTTGGACGTGAATCGCGAAGTCCTTCAACGTGTATCACCAGCGGTTGGTGTGGATTTTCGTGGAAGGTTAGTCTCTATACTATAGATAAATATCAATTTAATATTCGGTGTTTTTTGTTGTTATCTGGCCATGCTTTTTTGAATGTGGGGTTGGGGTTGTCTGAAAATAGATTGTATGCATATTGCAGTTGTGGTCGCGCATGTCCCCTATAGTTAAAGTTCCTTGTCTGCTGTCATTATCAATTGATGAATATTTTAATATTTGGTGTTTTTTATCGTTTTACATTTATTTATAGGTGTAGAATATTCTTTATTGTGTTGTCTGTGATGGAGGATAATATAGAGGTTGTTATTCACCATGGGGGGAAGTTGGTGAACGAAGGGTACCTCAAGTATGAAGGGAAAAGTGATACTATGTATTTTGACACTGACTTATGGAGTTACTTTGTTGTAGTGAGTGTAGTAAAAGGGCTTGGGTATGATGGATTTAAGGATTTGTGGTATTCTGTTGGATGTGGTCCTGTATTGGATGATAAGCTAGAAGCCTTGTGTGATGACATAGGAGCCATGCATATGGTCAATTTAGCTAGGTTAAATGGTCAGGTTCATTTATATGTTGTGCATAATGTGTTTGAACCTGAAGTCATTCACATGATTGAATATAATGTTGATGAAGGAGGTGAGGAAGTTGCACCTGAGATGCATGAGGGTGGTAAGTGTGCAGTGTTGGATGAAAGGACAGAAGAAGATGATGGTGGTGTAACTTCACAGTTTGGTGAGGCCACAGATGATGGTGTATGTCTTAGGCAATCCTTGGGAGATGGTGGTGTGACAAGTTGGATGAGGGGGTAGGTGGTGATGGTGAGAGGATAGAAGTTGATGTTGGTGAGGGTGATAGAATAGAAGTTGATGTTGGTGAGGATGACATAATAGAAGTTGATGTTGGTGAGGGTGACAGAATAGAAGTTGATGAAGGTGATGTTGAGGGTGACATAGTAGAAGTTGATGAAGGAGATGATGTTGAGGGTAAGAGAATAGAAGATGATGAATCACATGACAGATGCAAATGATGTTGAGGACACAATAGAAGTTGATGAAGCACATGATAAGAGTACAGAAGCAAATGATGTTGAGGAGACAATAGTAGTTGATGAAGCACATGATGAGAGGACAGAAGTAAATGATGTTGAGGGTGAGACAATGGAAGTTGATGAAGCACATGATGAAAGGACAGAAGTAAATGACGGTGAGGCTAACAAAACAAAAGTAGAAGAGTTGGAGGACATAGAAGTACAAGTCCGTGAATGGAGTACATCAGATGATGATAATGGTAAGGTGAATAGTATGGACGGGTTAATAGACATAAATATCCAGTGTGACTTCAGAGAAAGTGACAATTATGGTAATATAGAGGTTGATTGCAGTGCTCTTTCTGAGTCAGATTTGGAAGAAGATGATATTAATGATACCAGTTTATTCAATGATGAATGGGAATCTGAGGACTTAACTTCTCCTAACATCAATGATGAAGAAAGTGATGTTGAAGAGGGATATGGGAATTTTATTATATTCATTATGCCAAAAAATATGGTTGATTTCAATTGGGAGGTGGCAAAATATTTTGAGTAGAAAAAAAACATCTTGGATGCCATCAAAACCTATGCACTAGAGAATGGAAATAATCTCAAGTTTATTAAAAATGATAAGAAAAGAATAAGGCTTAAGTGTGTGGGAGCAAAAGGAGAATGTCCTTGGATGACTTATTTTGGTTACATGTTAGGAGTAGATACATGACAATTGAGGACTGTGGTAGATAGGCACACATCTAGTAGGGAGAACAAGTTGGGCGTATTCAATGCAAAATGGCTAAGTTAAAAATTGGAAAAAACAGTAAGAGAGAATCCTAATGTTAAGGGAGTTGACATTAGAGATAAAATAAGTAGAAAATGGAACATAGCAATATCTAAAAATATGGCTTATAGGGCGAAAGCCCATGCTTCAGACGAAGTGGAAGGATCCTTCACTATGCAATATAGAATTTATGATTACGCTCATGAGCTATTAACAAGAAACCCAGGGTCCACTATCAAGGTCAAAGTTGAGGAAAATGATGGAAAGCCAATATTTTTTAGGTTTTACGTATGCCTCAAGGCATGCAAAGATAGCTTCGTCTCATGCAAGCCAATCATTGGCCTAGATGGAGCCTTTTTGAAAGGTAGACATCGTGGTGAGCTGTTAATCATTGCACACAGATTTTGTGTAAGACATTTATATGCCAATTTTAGGAAGAAATTCCTTAGAAAGAATCTTAAGAAGCTTATGTGGAGGGCAGCAACAACAACCCACCCACAGAAATGGGAGAATGAGTTGAGAAGTATAAGGGAGGTCAACGAAGACGTGTTTCGCCACTTGATAGCTATTCTTCCAAGGTTAACCAGTCTCACTTTAGATTTCTTTTACTTTCTGATTATTTTAGATACTAACAAAGTACTGGATTCCTAGGTATTCACATATTTATTTCTTTCTTTATTTGTAAAGTAACTGTTTGAACATTATAATTACTAATGTTGTCTAATGTTCACAGCTGGTCTGCACAAAAGCTATTTGAAGTCAGACATGTGTCCCAAAGTGGGGACAAGTTTGTGGTGAACATAGATGAATATTCATGCTCCTGCAGAAAATGGAGCATTAGTGGAATACCTTGTGTTCATGCATTGACAGTAATGAGGTTTCTCAACCTAGATGGAGAGGACTACATACATGTATGCTTTCTCAATTCAACGTATGAAGAAATGTACTCCTCTATTATCTATCCTATTAATAGAAACAACATGTAGGAGGTAACCGAATATCCAAATGTCATGCCTCCATAAAAAAGAAAGTTGTATGGTCGTCCTAAGAAGAAAAGGAGGTTAGAGTAGTGGGAGTTGAAGAAAAATAGCACCAGAAGAGATGTAGCAAGTGTAGGGAAGTGGGTCACAACAAAACACGTTGTCCCAAGAGAAACGAAGAACCTGTTGTGTAGGCATAGGGAGAAGAACCTGTTGTGCAGGCACAGGGAGAAGAACCCACTTCATTGGCTGAGGCTCAAGCACATGGAGAAGAAATACATGGAGAAGAATCACAGCAGAGTTGAACAATGTTTTAAGTTTTATGAAAGGAAAATGTAACAGATAGACCAAAGTTTGATGTAATACATTACAACACTCTTTTATAAACAATGTTTTATCTTTCAGTATTCTATATATTGGTATTTGTATCAACAATGGATGACTAAATTTTGGTATTATTATACAATATTATTGTATGACAGAGTTATTATGGGATATGTGATATGTTATTGTTGTTATTCTGGGATATCAATGGCAGGTGATATGCACATTTTATGCAAATTTGATTGGAACATTTTATTTGTTAGAAATGTGATATGTCAAATCTGAATAAACTACATCAGATATGTCAAACATGAATAAACTACATCAGCAGCATTACATGTTACATTGGTTCATTATAGGCTTATGTGACATGTGAACAAGTACAATCATGAATAATGTTTACTGCAAATCTTCATTTCATTAAACATTGAACATCTTCATTTCATTAAACATTAAACATCTACAACTAATACATCTTCATTACAGTACAAAAAAGAACCACATTGAAACTAATACATCTTCATTACATTAAAGAAAAATACATTAAACTGCCCTACATTACACCTACACATAAAAACATATTATCATGCCCTTCCCATCAACATTGCAACTACAATGATGTTCATTACACATACAATACTAACAACCCCAACCAAAAATTTCGTCCACCTTTCAAGACCCATCACGACTTTCTGCACAACAACTATCTTCTTATCACTTTCATTTTCAAAACTCTTCAGCAACCTCTCATCATTTGCTTCCAACACCTCACAGTTAACACTTTTGTCAATTCCCTAATCACTGGACCATCTGAAGTAATTGCATCCAACATTTTCACTTCCAACCTTATACCTAGGGCAACCCCAGAATTGTTTGCCTCGATTCTTACTGGTTTTCGCAGTCCTCAACACAAACTTCTCTCCACAACGGCAAATCAGTGATGCGTTATTTCTATTCCAACCTCCATCTCCACAAGAGCTCACAGAGCGGAATTGCTTTCGACACTCGCTGCAAGTGCAAGATGAACACGAATGCCTCGTAGACATTGTTGCGTCTTGCGCTTTCCCACTTCCCTCTTTCGAACCTTTAACTGCTTTCCAATCTTCAACAACAATGAACCCTAATTTTTACAATGTTTTAGAAAATAAGTGATGCCAGCTTTTAAAATCTTTTAGAAACCCTAATTTTTAAAATGTTTCTTTTAGAAAATGCCATGTACAAGGGTTTCATTAATAAAAAGCCACGTATAATGGTTTGTGCAAGCCATGTCTCAAAAAATGTCCACGTCAACCGCACAGGTCATCGAAAACTAAACCCCGTTAAGTTGATTTAACGGCAGGGGCCCAATTGAGTCAAATTTTCAATATAAATGACCAAATTGGCAAAACTTATAAGACAAGGATCTAACTAGGAAAACCCCACATAAATAGAAACTTTCGAAGGGGTTTAACATTTTTTAAACTATCTCACCGTTTTTGTCACTTTTTTTTCTATTTAATGGGTAAATTTGAAGTTTTTAATCCTTAGGGTATTATGAGTAGATAATGAATTAATTGTCTTTAGTTGTTTTTGTCTCTTTTAAATACAACATATAAAAAACATGTGAATTTATAAATTGCATTGGTACTTACATGAATAACACAACACAAAAAAAAAATATAGATGAATTAGTTTACTCACAAAATAAATTTCTTATCAATAAAAGTTGTCTCGCCACAAACAAGCTTTGACATATGCTCATCCTTGCTACTCAAAAAGTCAATGTTACATTATATGAGATTATATGAGTTTATAATAATAAATAAACCTATTTTGGATTTATACACTTATTTTCTCTTTTTTATCTTTATTTTATTACAACTGCTAAAAATATTTAGACAATTTGACTAGTTTTTTTTTATTAAACATTCAATGTAGAAAAAAATTAGAGTCTATGAATCCACAACATCATCAAGCATCAAATCCATGTGTAGGGGTCTTTCTTAACAAGTTTTTAAATCTATCTCAAGTTTGGCTCAATGACTCATCAACATCTTGTTAAAAGGAAGATATTTCTTGTTTTTCTTTATTGGTTTTAGATTGGGAAAAATACTTATGCATGAATTTGACAACTACATCCTTCCAAACAGTTAAACTCCCTTGTGGAAAAGAATTTAACCAAAGTATGGCATTACCAGCCAAAGAAGGGAAAAAGACTAATCCTTATTGCCTCATCTGACACTTGATGAATTTTAACAGTGTTACATTTTTCCAAAAAAGTTTCCAGATGAGTATACGAATTTTCATGTCACAGACCATGAAATTAATTACTTTGGAGAAGATGAATCAAGGTCGGTTTCATTTCCATATTAGCTGTATTCACCACTAAACGAGCTATGCTATTAAAGTTCAACAGTGTTGAGATTAAAGCATAATCCTCCAAGGTGTGGCGACCTCAATCATGTCCATCATCTCAATGTCTTGCCATTTCTTTCTCCTCCAATTCAGAAGAAGAGAGAGGATTTGGATTTGAACTAAAACTAGCTTCCCTCACTTCTTTTTTCCTATTTTGCCTTCTACACCTATTGTTATTCCTACGGGCTGTTCTCTTTATTTCATAATCAAACAACAAATTTTCAGCTTTTGTTTTACTTCTCATGCAGAATAAACAAAGCTCGACTAAGCAACCCGAGGAAGTAAAACAACAAACAAAATACACAATCTATCTGCAAAAATTAAAAGAAAATGGATGCACAAATAAATGACAAAGTTGAAATTGGTAAACAATCACACAATTGAACTAACAATAACAAACAAATCATCGCCAATAGAGCCAAAAACTTGATAACTGCATGACAAGTGAACCAAATCGTTACAAGTAATAAATGTAAGTTTCCAAGTATCGTTTTCCTAAGGCACCTGTGTTTTGTTTGTCTAATCTTAATTATTTACCAAAGTCAACTTAAATATGATGATCATTGAATTCATAATTATGAATTGAATTGTAATAACAAGAATTTAAATATTACGATTGAAATTGAAAAAAGAGCTTCATTGGAATTGGATTTCATGAATCACATAAGAATAAAACTCTGTAAACATATCACACTGTCATTCACACATTGACATCAAGGTATACTTAATTTAATTCCTTAAGATCGAATTCTAAATATATATGTTAAATTATTAATTCCTTAATCCATTTAACATATAATTTGCATTAAAAAAAGATGTTCAAGAATGACCAAGAAGAATTGACACCATTCCTAGTATCACTCCTTTCGATTGCTCTATCTTATGTTCATGTTCAAGTTTACTTTCCAGTACTCATAAATATTCAAATCACATTATACTTCCATATAATGACTGTCAAACTAAGAAGAGCATATAAAGGTAGTTGCTTCCACTTGCGAGGGGAGAAAGGTAGTAACCTTTCCTTTTATGATGGGTAGAAATGTGGATCTCTTTTAAAGAGACGGTGGAAAAGATGTGTATCTTCGTCCATGATGGGTGGTATAAGGGACTAGGATTGAAGTGTTTTCTTTTCCTCTTTCGAGGGGGTAGAAAGGGATGAATGTCTCGCCTGTAAGATTCTGGCGTATGCTGAGTTTAGTGTTGAGGGGAACAGTTTTGGAGTTTTTGCTCATAACCCTTGAGAAGCAGGAGATATAGGTCCAAAGCTGCGGTAAATGACCACTCGAATCGTCTTGTTTTGGTAAACAAGAAGAATGCGATGAAATATGAAAGATGACATATGTTTATAAAGATGGTAACTATTAGCACAAATGACCTTTAATTGACATGTGGTGTAGAGATAATGGGTTGATTATGATTCCATTTGAAGAGAGTATATGTGTTATTATTGTATTGCTTGTTGTAGTTGTATTGCTTGTTGTAGTTGAACTATGTGTTAGACTTGGGTTAATGTGATAGGTTTATAATATTGACTTGATGATTTGATGTTTATATTATTGATTTGATGTTTTGACAGGGTTATTAGGATCAATATATTATATTGATGTTTTGATGTTTTTTTTCTATTAACTAACTTAAATTTGTTTTTGTGTGTGGTGATTATCATATAACGTTTATGTTATACGAGAACATATATTTTAGGAATTGTATAGACGTTGAGAGATGAAAAAAACTATTGCACTACAAAAAATTAGATTTTTTTCAGGGGTTATGTTTTTCGTTTTCGGCGGTTTTAACCCCCGAAAAATATGTTACCCGCGGTTAGAAAAACCGTTGGGAAAAGCTGCGTCGTTAAGTAATTACCGGCGATTTTTTGCAAAACCGTCAAAATTAGCGGGGGTTTTTCAGAAACCGCCGGAATTAGCGGGGGTTATGCTGAAACCGCCGGAAATAATCGGGGTTAAAACCGCCGGAAATAATCGGGGTTAAAACCGCCGGTACTAATGGGGTTTCTAAAACCACCCCTATTTATAGGGTTTCTTTATCTAGGGTTCTAAAACCGCCGAAAATGTGTCCATTTTTTTTTTGGTTTTTTACTGTAATAAAATAGGATTATGATAAAATTAATTTTATTAACCAAAAAGATAATGAAATAATATGAACTAAAAGTGAATATTATATGTAAAATAAACTACATTATTATATGTTCATACAACTCATTGTTCATGTATTAAAAAGAAAGATGTTCAATAATAAATTAAAATAGTAAAAATATGACTAAGATGTTCATTACATTACTAAAAACAAATATATAATTTCTCAAATGTCTCTTTAGTTGCCCACTTCCCTTAAACTCCTCCAGCTAATTGCCTCAGTTCCATTTGTTTGGGAAGAAAACCCAGGAAAATCTCTTCCTAATTTCTCAAATGTATCAGTTCATCTTGTGGTTCCCAAACCCGAGAAAATACTCATTCATGTAGCATCTTCAGGTTTTTCTATTGCATGAAACTTTGGCCACGATGGCAAAGAAAAAGGAACCTGCAATTATGACAGTGAAAGCATAACTAGTTTAGACCTTGAAGCTTTTACATTTGATGCAGACCAGTCATTTGGTTCGGTTCCCTCAGTACTTCCAAACTGTGTTGAGCCATCAGAAAAAGCTTCCACTTCCTCTTCAGCCTCCTTTGAGACAGATAGTAGCATAAACAACTATGCAACTGCCAGGTCAAGCCCAATTGGTCCTACTTTCCTTGAGACCCTTTTTTCTTTGTATGCAAGGGATCAGAACCTGGAAAAAGAAGCTTCAAACACAAGAAGTAGTAGGACCCAAAGATTTATCTGATGAAGATATCATTTCTCAGCTTCAACACATTCATTTACAACCTACACAACATTAAAAAGAAATCAATTTCAAATTTATTCACAAACATTCAAAGAAGCGAGAGAAAGAAAGTTTGAGAAGTCATTACCTTGTGTTTCTCGTTAATGTCAATGTGATCAAATTTGGGGTCCTTTCGACTTTGTAACCTAGCTATGCCAAGGCATTTAACTACTCATTTGGTATGTCTAACTTTACACAACATTAATAAGATCCAAAACAAAGTTAAACACACATCAACAGATTAAAATGAACTCAAATTTAGCTAACACACTAGATATTCATAATATGTAAAATAAAACAATTTAAAATAATATAGTTATTCAATAATATATAAAGTTTTCAATGATTTTAGTTATCATGTATGCTTCTATGTTTCTCAAATTGGTATCACTTGTAAATACCCTTTACAGACATCATTTACTGCTATTTTCTTAGTTAAAAAATGTATTTAAACAGATAAATAATAGTAAATTTAAACTATAAAGAATTATTAATATTTTAGTAAAAATATTAGCTCTTTCAAATTATATTTTCTTTTTAAATTTCTTTTAAGATTAAACTATAACCAGGGTACTATTGTAATGATAGAATAATATAATTTGAAAAGGTACAAGGTGAAAAATACTAAGTGATCAATATTTTTATTAGAGTATAAGTGATTAATTCTCTATTATGATTATTTTTTCTTCTCTTTCTATTGCAGTTATTAATTTAAAGGAATTTATATTCTTGTGAGGTTTGATATATTAAACTTATTGTAAGTTTATTTTTAAAAGTGTAAAGAAAAAATTTGAGATGCTGCATGCATTCTTTCAAAATAGAAAAAAACAAGACAAAGGGAAAATACCAAAAAAATCAAATGAAAATGGGAAATGGATTAACCTATGGAGTGAGATTTAAGATGAAAGATTCAGATGCTGCATGCATTCTTTCTTTCAATTGCAACTACAGTACTCTTATTAGAATCCAGTCTTTTCCTTTGTTAAAGAGGGAAGCCTCTTTTGGCTTCTACATACGACAACCACTCCTAAAAGCGAGGGTGTACCGAAAAGAATAGTAAATATGCTCTACAGTTCTTGGAACCTGTAAGATTTTTTTCCCTCTCTAAAGATAAAAAATGCACACTTTAAGAATAAAATGTCAGGTAATCATACTGATACTGCTCCTACAAAATCATCCATTAAAAGATCTGACAACTCTATATTCACATAATGATCCATTTTGAAACATTGAGAAACCTGAAACCTGATGGAACCAAACTCATGTTTGACAAAGGAAGAATACATTAAATTACATAAGGAAGCATTAACTATAGCTAGATTATCTTTTGAACACATTTCTTCTTGTTGGGTAAATTTTTTTAGTATTCTCACTAATAAAAAGTGAACCCAAATGATGATTTAGTGGAGCCTATAAAAAATTTAACCAAACAATAACAATTTTTAAAACAATGTGTTGTCTCTCTTCCTTAAAACATAATTTAAATCCCAATATAGAGTATGCAAAGATAAAATCCATGAACCTGCGAGAATACCACAGGAATATGAATACATATAAGATAAATATATATTAAGAACATATTACTATGGTGGCAACAAGTTTTGTACAACAATCAAATAACTATGTTAAGAAAAAGAAAAGGACGAAACATCAGGAATGAAGGCTTATTTTGGTCCAGCAAGTTCAGGGAAAATGCTATAATGCAAAGATTTTCACTCCTACAAGGACGAAAAACTCCTAAAATTGAAGATGGTAATTTTCTTTTTCTTTCTAGCAGTGAGAAACCACAACAAAATTACTAGATAGCATGAAGACAAAAAGTTAGGTTAGATTGTGGATTACCATTGTCGTCATAATCACCCTTTGGTTTTTCTGAAAATTGAATGATGCGGCCTCTATCATCTACTTTAACCAATCCATAATCTGATGCAGGGTTGTAAAGCAGATAAATAAATATGTAAATTTTGTTACAAGAAAATTAGTCGTTTCTATTTACTCACCCTGGAAAGAACAACTATAATACTTGCTCCGGTCCTTTTTATAAAAAAACACTATACTTTCTTCTTTATATAAAAGAGGGTACTATCAAGCAACAAAAAAGAAACATATATGATGGACTTTTATAAAAGTAATCTTTTACTATGAAAAAGTTTTTATGGAATTTATGTATTTGAAAATATTTAAACTCGAATATTTGAATTGTAATTATTAATTGGATTCAAGGTATTTGAGAAATTATTTTTGATTGTAAATTTTTTTGACGCATTTTAATGAAAAAACAATTATAATGTTTCACTAGTGCAGAAAATGCTTTAGACTTCTGTTATTTTGGGCTTTTTATGTCTGATCCCGACCTGACATCTATTCGAGTGACGTTGATGGGATGTCGGACCCCAGTCAGACGTCTATATAGACGTCTGACTTGTACAGATCAGACGTCTATATAAATGTCGGACCTGAACAGATCAGACGGCTAAAACGTTGCTGTATTTAATTGGATCTTTCTCCACTTGAGGCCTCTCGGGTTGCTCCTAGCTCAAGGTGATTCGAGTTTACAACTTTATATTTTAGTTGAAGAGAATGAATTGTAAGTTTTTTTTTTGTATTAGATGGTTTTAAAAATGTAGTGGAAGGAATTGAAGGAGTGCAAAACGCAAGAAATCGCCGCCCAAGAACACCGCCCAAGGACACGAGCAAAACTACACCAAAACCCAAAAAAAACGTATTTTAATCGATTCAAATGAAAGATAATTCATCAAAGAGTAATGTAATCAGAGTAAAATTAATTTAAAACGGTGCAAAAGTGAAAAAACGAACCTGAAAAACGTAGCTCTTGGAGAGAAAACGCGAGGAAGATAATGAACAGTGAGTGCGCGTAACAGTTGCCTCGCGTTCGCGGTGTTTTAACGCAAAAATTTAGAAGTCAGTTCCCCCCATAACAGACTTAAAAGTCAGAGTGGCGAGATCAGACGTCTAAAAATGGAGTCAAAAAGTGACTTTTTTAAATTATTGGGCTGAGTATTTAGAAGTTTGTTTCCCCCATAACATACGTCTAAATGACTTTAGAAGTCCGAGTGGCGGGATCAGACGTCTAAATGGAGTCAAAAAGTGACTTTTTAAATTTTTGGGCTGAGTATTTAGAAGTCTGTTCCCCCATAACAGACGTCTAAATCGCTTTAGAAGTCTGTCCCCCCATAATAGACGTCTAAATGACTTTAAAAGTCGGAGTTGCAGGATAAGACGTCTAAATGGAGTCAAAAAGTGACTTTTTAAATTTTTGGGCTGAGTATTTAGAAGTTTGTTCCCCCATAACAGACGTCTAAAATATACTATAAACGTCAGATTCCCCAACCCAAACGTCTAATAGTAATAAAAAATTATTTTTTTTACTTTTACGTATCGTTTTGGCATCTGATGGAGTTGTCTGACGTCTAAAAAGACTATAGACATCAGAATCCCAATATCAGACGTCTATTTACTTTTTTTAATTACAAAAATACCACCAATTATTTTTTACGTTTGATATTTGGGAATCGAACGTCTAAACTGTGAGGTCAAAGGTCTTTTCTGGATCAGTGTTTCAACCTCCTCAAATATATAATTTTTGTTATAAAAAAAGAAAAGGTAACTTCTTTTAATGTAGAGGAATAGTTAATAGCAAGATAAAATTGTTATCAAATAAAGCATGAAATTGTAAAATTTTTCATTATTTACCAATTGAAACTATATTTCTAACGATTCAATTCTTAAAAAAATATATATAAAATTTAAATACAATATTAGGTTATGATTTAAACAAACATAAGCACATATTAGTTTCTATTTTATTATTACTAGTTGCTTCCACTTTTTTTATTCTTGCAAAAGTTTTTTCAATTATAAAATATTTTTTATTAAAAAATTACGGAAATAAATAACTTTTTTAAATAAATAATTAAATAATTTTTTATTAAAACGATAAAATTGTAAAATAATTATTTTAATTTATAAAATAATTACATTTAGATTAACGGTTATTTAAGGGGTGAAAATAAAAATATATTTATTTTAATTTAAAATCGCAAATATTTAAAGTTTAAAATTTGAGAAAAATGTGTACATAAATTTTTTCTTCTTTATATATGAGTATAGATATAAAATAAATAATTTGTATAATTTTTATTATTAAATAATTTTTTATTATAAATAATTATTTGAATGTGAAGAAGTATTTTTTACAAAGATAAAATTGTAAAATAATTATTTTAATTTATAAATAAATAAATTTAGATTAAAAATTATTTAAGGGGTTAAAGTAGAAATGTAGTTATTTTAATTTAAAATTACGGATATTTAAAAGAGAAAATTGAAAAAATATGTAAAAAGAAAACGACTAGTAAATATAATAGTTTATAAAGTAACAAACTCATAAATTAGTAATGAACAATAAATATATTCTGTTAATGAAACACAATTTATATTCTAATAATAAAAATAAAAAATATCTATATTTTCTTACAAATGTTTAAACTTAATTGCATATCAAGAAATATACCTTATTTAGTTTTGTAATAAATACTTTCAAAGATACTTACAAACAATGCAACAGAAAAAATTACAAAAAGAGGGAAGGTAGTAAATAATACTAAATCATTTGTATAAAGCAAAATTCCAGAAAAAGTTATAGAAAAGTGAAACAGGAAAAATATATGTGAAGTAAAATGTTCATCATACGAAATCAGTCAACAAGGATAATAAGGCCATTTTCATCGATGACGTGAAATATTTTAAAAGGCTAAACTATTATAGTGTTTTTATTTAATTTAAAATAATTAATATATGAATAAACATTTCAAGACTGTGAAATTAATTAAACTAAAATTAAAAATATATTAAATATATTTTGTTAATATATACCATCATTAAAAACATGTTAATTTAAAGGATTGTTATATAAAACAATTATCCAACATGTTAATTTACTAAATTTCTACTACCTATTAAATATTTATTTTTATTTAAGTCTTTAGTTATTTTCTGTATGGAATATAATTTAAATAAAACAACAACATATTAACTAAATATATGAAAGTAAATTATGTTGGGATTATTGACTCAAAGGCCAAGCTTAAGGGGATCCTCCATGCATCTTCAGGATTTTCTATGTATTTCTAAACATTTTTTAATGTCAAAACTACTTTTTTTTATAAAGATTTTCCTTCTTCTTATAATTACTTCATTCATTCACTGTCCAATTTTATTCTCACTTTTTTTTTTAATCTACACTTAGTGGTAACTTCATTTCTTACTTCTTTGGTCGTATAAATATTTATAATTTGATTCTTTCAAAAATGAAACATAATAGATAAGCTTTTAAATAAAATTAAAAGACTAATAGATAAATACAAGATTTTAAAATCTAGTTAAAACTTTTATTAGATTTCAAAGTCCGATTAAAGTTATTAATTGAATTTTAAAATCGGATTACTATGTGATTAAATGTTATTATTAATATGAAAGCAGATAAATTATTATTAATAAATAAAAAAGAAAAAATATCATAAATTAAATTAATCATTTAAAATTTTTTATTTGGTTTTGCTTATTAATTCATTTATAATAAATAAAAACAGTAAAAATTAATATATTATTACTATAATAATTAATGATAAAAAATTATATCATTAATATTATTATACTATCCATTATAATATTATTAAGAGTATTATATAAGTTATAATAATATCATTAAATAAGCCTAAAAATAAATTATTTATAAATTAAAATCTGTATATATATCATTTATGATTACTAGATTTTGAAATCCCGTGACATGTTTATCAGATTTTGGAATTTAGAAAAATAAATATTAATTTTGAAATCCAAAAAAATAAATATTAAATTTTGAAATTTAAGAGAAATAAATATTATATTTTGAAATTTAGAATATTTCAAAATTCGAGAACAATGAATATGAATTTCAAAATTTGATGAATTTTAAAATAAGATACTCACACATGACATCCGTTTTGGAATTAGCTTTTTAAAATATAATTTTTGAAAGAAACTTTTCACTATATATGATATCTTTTATAATGAAATGTCTAGAATGAATTTTCTAAAATACGTTTTTTTTGGAACAATATTTTTCTAATGTATATTTTTTCTTGGTGAAAAAGAATATTTTAATCTTTTTTTATTATGAAGGTAGATGCAATTAAAAATAATAGAATTCCAGTTAGCAATAATGAGGTGTAGGAAGAAAAAACTTAAATAAATAGAATATTATTTCCTTTGAAAAACATAAGACGAAGAGGTTCGTCCTGTAAACCCTAAACCCTAAATATCTCAGTTCCTTCTCAATTCACATAACCGCTCTGCTACTCCTTTCAATTCCTTTCAAGTGCTAACCCGACAGACCACTGGAAAGCTAAGAAGGAAGAGAAAGAAGCACAACAAAGATGTCGGAGGAAGACGAATCAATGGGGGAACAGAGTGACAATAAATCAGGACTTGATTTTATACTGAGTTTAGAAGATGTTCCATCAAAGATCCCTCCACACCTTGAGCTTTTCAAAACGCGTGTTATGTGTAACAGCGATGCTCCTATACATGTAAACTCTCATGCTCTTGACCTCTTTTTTATTCTCTTCAAGTTGTTTTAATTTTACCCTTTTTATGCTACATTATATTATTTTTTTAGCACTCATTCATGTTTTGATAAAGTTTCTATCTTCTCAAATCGGGTCTGGAATTGTTGGAATTACGATTTCAAATATTGCACTTGTTATTTATCTTAGAAGGGGTTTGTTTTCTTATTTATATTTTTCTATGTTGGTGTTTGCAGACGGATACTATACATTATTCTGGCGCTTATGCGGTTTTGGGAGTTGATAATAGTCAGCAGTTTGATAGCTTCCGTAAAAACTTCAAAGTTGAAGTGAAGCGGCTTACTGATAGTGAGATGGAGTTTGATATGATTGGTATTGATCCAGCAATTGCCAACGCATTTCGAAGAATTCTTATATCAGAGGTGATATATTCTTGCTCTCCTTATTGCGTTCCACGTTGATGAGATTTTTTTTAATATTTTGATGCATTTGTTATTGCTATTTTTCAAGGTTAGATATCTTGCCATAATCTACAACACTTGTTCGTTCTTCTTAAATTTTGTTTTTTAATACTAAGTAGGCTATAGAATGATGCTCAGTCATGAGCCCTTACTAGTTTATAGTTTTGAACGTTTTTATTATAGAACTGATGGGTTTACACCATGTTAATGTGTCTGTGTAGTATCTAGAATGATTTGTCAGATTCTCTGAATTTAAATTAGCTTGTTTTAAACCTATGTTGTACAAGCTGCTATATTTGCATGGGATGTACGCGTTTCTGTCCTTGTAGACAATAATGTTTTATTGTAGGGTTTGACAGACTTTGATAGGAACCCGGAAATAGTTAGGCCCAAACCCAAAATATCTAAGGTGTATGTTAGACAAAGAAGGAAGGGCAAAGTAGGGGATCAAAATGGTCAGAGAGAGAATGAGAAGAATCTTTCTATATAACAAACTGCTGAGCTGGCACAGTAGGAAATGAGTGATTATGTTGTTTGGGGTATAAGGAGTGGAAAGAGAGTGGGGAGAAGGGGGGGCTGGAATTGGCTGGGAATCGGGAGAGACTAGACACTCTCTAACTGTCTAGAAATACCTTTTTTGCGCTGTTACAGATCTGTATTCTCTTTCTGGGATATGCACTCTGTTTTTCTTTGATAATAAAGTGACTATTCAGCTATTGTGTGCTTCCTTATTTCTAGTATCTATCAATTGGTATTCAGAGCCCGCGCTTCTTGGGGTCTGGATGGTTATTACAAGAACAACAATGGAGTCGAGGATTGAAAATCTAGAGAAAAGTATGCTTGAATGGAAGCATGAGAGTCAAATTCAAATGGACGAAATCAAACAGCTATTGAAGGAGAAAAATCGCGGAGACACAAGGGGTCGATCACGACAACGACGTTCTCCGAGACGTCACGCGGAGGGGGAGAGTCAAGGTAGTCGAGCTATTTCATCACGAGTTTCTGAACCCTATTCTAGAACTCGCGATTCGCGGAGAGGGAGTCGACCACCGAAAGGGGATTACAGAGGGCGAAAATTGGAGATTCCTATATTTGCTGGTGATGATGCTTATGGATGGATTACCAGAGTTGAACGCTACTTCAAGGTGAACGATATGGATGACTCTGAAAAGATGGGTGCGGTGTTAGTAGCATTAGAGGATCGGGCATTGAATTGGTACCATTGGTGGGAGGAACAAACACCTTCACCAAGCTGGGTCCAGTTCAAGGAGGCAGTGATTCGGAGATTTCAACCGGACTTAGTGCAGAATCCTTTTGGGCCATTGTTGAGCATTAAGCAAACTGGGACAGTAATGGAGTATAGGGAAAAATTTGAGATGATTTCAGCTCCATTGAAGAAAGCGGACCGGGTGATGTTAAAAGGAATTTTTCTAAACGGACTCCATGTCGAATTGCAAGCCGAACTGAAGCTGTACAACATAGAATCGTTATCAGAACTCATGGATCGGGCCTTATTGTTGGAAGAGAAGAATTGGGCTTTGAAGAAAAGGGTGTTAGGCTCGGGTGAGAAAGTAAGCATGGGTGAGAAGGAGATTTCTCCAATGGTGACTAAGATGGGTAGATCGTATAATGCAACAGTAGATTTTATGAAGAATAAATTGAATGCTAAGAAGCCCAATTTTGGAAGTGCGGGTACAACGGAGCCCAAACCACAAAATGGGCCAAGTGGAGAAAAACAAATCACTATGGGCAGAAGGCTTTCGCAAGCTGAGTTGCAAGAACGGAGTAAAAAGGGGCTGTGTTTTAAATGTGGGGAGAAATGGGGACCTGAACATGAATGCAAGCTGAAGCATTATCAGTTGGTTTTGATGGAAGAACGTGGAGAGGAAGAATCGGAGGATGAGGAGGAGGAAGGGGAAGAAAAAGCAGAGTTGGAGCACAAGACACTTCAATTGTCTTTGAAAAGTAAAGTGGGGCTGACCTCTCACAAATCTTTTAAGATTTGGGGAACTATTGGCCAAAGACGAGTGCTGATATTGGTGGATTGTGGAGCAACCAGCAGCTTCCTTTCTAGAAAATTAGTAGATGAGTTGGATATTCCAGTGGAGAATACCCCTACTTATACTGTGGAGGTAGGAACAGGTGAAAAGGTGAAGGGTAGAGGACTGTGTAGAGGAGTTGATCTTGAGGTGCAGGGAGTCAAAATTAAACAAGATTTTTTTCTGTTTAATTTGGGTGGAACTGAGGTGGTATTAGGTATGGACTGGTTGGCGGATCTTGGTGACATTGAAGCTAATTTTCGAAACATGATCATTAAATGGGGAGATGAAGGAGGCAAGAAGGTGTTAAAGGGAGACCCTTCCCTAAGCAAGGCGCAAGCATCCTGGAAGAGCATGATTAAAGCCTTACAAGATGAAGGAGTGGGCTACTATATTGCATATCAGCAGTTGGAGGATACAAAGGAAAATCAACAAATATTATCTGATGAGATGAAGGCTGTCCTAGAGGAGTATAAGGACATTTTTCAAGACCCACAAGGGCTACCGCCAAGGAGAGAGCATGATCATGCAATCAATCTCAAAGAAGGTGCTCAAATACCAAATATCAGACCTTATAGATATCCCTATTATCAGAAGAATGAGATTGAAAAGATAGTAGGTGAGATGATGCATGCAGGGATTATTAGGACTAGTACTAGCCCTTACTCTAGTCCTGTTATTCTTGTAAGAAAAAAAGATGGTGGTTGGAGATTTTGCGTGGATTATAGAGCACTTAATAAGTTGACAATACCTGATAAATTTCCTATCCCTGTAATTGATGAATTATTGGATGAAGTAGGATCGGCTGTACTATTTTCCAAACTGGACTTAAAATCTGGTTACCATCAGATTCGAATGAGGGAAGAAGACATTCCTAAGACAGCTTTTAGGACACATGAAGGGCATTATGAATTCTTGGTCATGCCATTTGGGTTAACCAATGCTCCTTCTACCTTTCAAGCTCTTATGAACAGGGTCTTAAAACCATATCTAAGGAAGTTTGTGTTGGTATTCTTCGATGACATTCTAATCTATAGTCCGGATGAGGGAAGCCATAAAAAACACCTCAAATTGGTGCTCCAATTGTTGCGGGAAAATAATTTATTTGCAAATTCTAAGAAATGTAATTTTGGGCAGCAACAGTTGAGATATTTGGGACATTTGATTTCGGGAAAAGGAGTTTCCGCAGACCCAGACAAGGTGAATGAAATGATAAATTGGCCAGTTCCGAAGGATTTAAAAGGGTTGAGAGGATTTTTAGGACTCACGGGATATTATAGGCGTTTTGTTAAAAATTATGGCAAGATTGCTTGGCCACTCACACAGTCGCTCAAGAAGGACAATTTCAAGTGGGGAAATGATGCTCAACAAGCTTTCGAACAGCTCAAGAATTCAATGACCACTTTACCTGTCTTAGGTGTTCCAGATTTTGACAAACCTTTTGTAATAGAGACAGATGCTTCTGGAAAGGGAGTAGGAGCAGTGCTTATGCAGGAAGGCAGACCCATAGCTTACATGAGTCAATCATTGTCTGATAGAGCTCAACATAAGTCTGTTTATGAGAGAGAATTAATGGCTATAGTGTTGGCTGTTCAGAAATGGAGGCATTACTTGATGGGTAGCCATTTTGTGGTGCACACGGATCAGAAAAGTCTGAGATTTTTGGCTGACCAGAGGATTATGGGGGAGGAGCAGCAAAAGTGGATTTCAAAATTAATGGGTTTTGACTTTGAAATAAGGTACAAACCTGGTTGTGAAAATAGGGCAGCAGATGCCCTTTCTAGGAAGCTACAATATTCTGCACTTTCCACGGTACAATTCAATGAATGGGAGGGGTTGGAAGATGAAATTCAAGCTAATGCTCGATTAAGGGGGATCATCCAGGATTTATTGAAACAACAGGATGCACATCCGGGGTTTCAATTAATAAAAGGAAGATTATATTACAAAGGACGAATGGTACTACCAAAGAATTCTTCTAAAATTCCTCTAATACTCAAGGAATTTCATGATTCAGCGTTGGGTGGGCATTCTGGATTTTTCAGAACATATAAGAGAATTTCGGGATTAATATTTTGGGAAGGTATGAAGAAAGAAATACAACAGTATGTGTTGAGTTGTGCAGTTTGTCAACAAAATAAGTATCAAGCCTTGAACCCAGGTGGGCTGTTACAACCTTTGCCAATACCTACTCACACTTGGTCTGACATTTCGATGGATTTTATAGGAGGATTGCCTAAAACCCAAGGGGTTGACACCATTTTTGTGGTCGTGGACAGGTTAACAAAATATGCGCATTTTATAGCTATTGCCCATCCTTACACTGCTAAGGACATTGCTGAAATTTTCATCAAAGATATTGTTAGGTTGCATGGGTTTCCCTCCTCAATTGTGTCTGACCGAGATAGAGTTTTTATCAGTCATTTTTGGACAGAACTATTTAAAATGGCTGGCACTAAGCTGAAATTCAGTTCTGCCTATCACCCTCAAACGGACGGGCAAACTGAAGTGGTGAATCGCTGTTTGGAGACTTACCTTCGGTGTCTCACTGGGACTAAGCCTAAACAGTGGCCTAAATGGATTAGCTGGGCAGAGTTTTGGTACAACACTAACTATAACTCATCTACCAAAATGACTCCCTTTAAGGCTTTATATGGGAGAGAACCTCCAGTATTAATTAGAGGAGATATGACACAGTCTTCGGTGGAGGAGGTCAATAGGCTGATGGCAGATAGGAACCATATGTTGGATGAGTTAAAAGAGCATCTTGTCCAGGCCCAAAACAGAATGTGCAAGCAAGCCAACAAGCATCGACGGGAGGTGGAATTTGAAGTTGGAGATGTAGTATATTTGAAGATACAGCCTTATAAGTTAAAAAGCTTGGCTAAAAAGGTCAATCAAAAGTTAAGTCCGAGATATTATGGGCCTTATGAAATTGTGGAGAAGTTTAGTCCTGCTGCCTATAAACTGCAACTACCTTCAGGAAGCAAAGTGCATCCAGTTTTCCATGTTTCCGCACTTAAGAAATCCATTGCTGCAACAATTACTAGCCAACCATTACCCTTATTTTTAGCAGATGATTGGGAATTGAAGGTTCAACCAGCAGAAGCACTTGCTGTTAGAAGGAATCAACAAGGGGATCTCGAAATTCTTATTAGGTGGAAAGATTTACCCGATTTTGAAAATTCGTGGGAAGCTTTATCTATAATCAAGGAGCATTTTCCTGATTTCCACCTTGAGGACAAGGTGCATCTTGTGGAGGGGAGTGTTGATAGGAACCCGGAAATAGTTAGGCCCAAACCCAAAATATCTAAGGTGTATGTTAGACAAAGAAGGAAGGGCAAAGTAGGGGATCAAAATGGTCAGAGAGAGAATGAGAAGAATCTTTCTATATAACAAACTGCTGAGCTGGCACAGTAGGAAATGAGTGATTATGTTGTTTGGGGTATAAGGAGTGGAAAGAGAGTGGGGAGAAGGGGGGGCTGGAATTGGCTGGGAATCGGGAGAGACTAGACACTCTCTAACTGTCTAGAAATACCTTTTTTGCGCTGTTACAGATCTGTATTCTCTTTCTGGGATATGCACTCTGTTTTTCTTTGATAATAAAGTGACTATTCAGCTATTGTGTGCTTCCTTATTTCTAGTATCTATCAGACTTCTAATAATAATTTGAGAAATTACTTAAATGCAGACATTGATTGTTTTTTGCAAAGTCTTAAACTGTGAAAAGGAAACAAAGAGATCTATTTCTACCTTTATAAAGCCTCAAGTTACTTTGGATTGGCCCAAATAGATTTAGTGTCTATTACTAGTCAATTAAAGGCATTGAATTGTGTGAATCGTTTTGTATGGCCTGAAACACTGTGATTCAAGCTGCCCAATATTTTCTGTTATTCAATCAGCTTTGAAATAAGAGTAAATATCAGTATGAGGGAAAAGAGAGAAAACGATCATCTTCTAATAAGATGAGTGTTGGGTGGATAGGTAATGGTAATTGCAATTTTTGAGCAATAAAAGTAGGTTATTGACATGTGCTCCTTGGATTTTTCATTTTCCTTTTGGTTTTACAAATTCTTCGCTGACTATACTGAGGTATGCTGCAGATTTATAGTTACACAGTAAGATTCTTGATTAAAGTTGTTGCAGATACCCATCGCTGCTATGCATTTAATTCACTTGCTCTGATGTTTTTTTCTGAATAGAATTTTATTTTATTCGCTCCGATTACATATAGCATTTTACAATAGTCTTATTTTGGTTTTTCTTTGCTGTTTGTATGATAGATTTGAGTACTTTAGTAGTGGTGTTGTTGTAAAGTACCAGTGGAAATAATATTTTTTTGTGGCTATATATTTTAGGTTCCAACAATGGCTATTGAAAGAGTATATATCGCAAACAATACATCAGTTGTACAAGATGAAGTTCTTTCCCATAGATTGGGTCTTATTCCAATTCGTGTTGATCCCAGGCTATTTGAATATCCAGGTCTATATCTGCCCTAACCTATGCATAGTTGTATTTCTCATTAATTTTATGACTTTCTCATATGTAGTTTGAAAATTTGAACTATGTATGTACGCTTTTCATATTGCCCTTGTATGGACGCAGTTTAATGTGTTATTTTTGTCTTTCTTTTGAATAGATAATGCAGGAGATGACAATAATGAAAGGAACACCATTGTCTTTGGGCTACATGTACGATGTCAAGTCGGTCAACCTCGAATTACTGGTACATGACATGAAGCTCCTGCTTTCTAACATATATGTTACTCTAATTTTCTTATTTATCTATTTAACTCTATCCTTTACCCTTGCAGCAATCTGTTTTGACTGATGATATTGGGATATTATTGCAGTGAAATCCGATAAACTAAAGTGGTTGCCTAATGGGAGCGAGCTTCCCTGTGAAGATGTCAAACCAAATACATCTTCAAAGCCAAAGACGTTTACATCTTTTACTTGCAGCCAAAATTCACTTCCTGGATTTCCCAGCAATTCAATTGATCTTACAGATTCAGATATTATATTAGCTAAACTTGGACCTGGTCAGGTAACCTCTAAAAGGAGTATAATCATTTTTTTTTCCCTAGATTTTATGATTTAAGCTTTAGAGAGGTAAATTATTTCTCATGGATAATTCTCTTCCCCAAAAGGATTGCCTTTTGGACTTTTTTATACGTGACATTGTGACTGTACCCATCTCCCTTCCGGAACTAGAAATTTGTACCAATCCTAGTCTCTATTTTTATTGGGTATCAGATTTGTGTCTCATCTCCATCCTTCTTGAGTAATGAATATATTTGTACTTGCATCCATACCCACTTTCACAATGCCCCAAATATTAATTACATAATATTTAAAAATAAATAAAAATCAAAGCAAAGAAGGCATGATATTATAATAATTATACGTTGAAATTTTATGATAATGGTAACATCTATTATATTCTGCAAATGTGAAAGAGAAAGTATCTCGGGAATTTGAGTGAACTCGTTGGATATAAAACTAGTTGAATGATTGAAATAGAGAACAAAATGTAATGTAGTGAGAGAAGAGTTCTTCATAGGAAGATCATCCAAGAACCTGTCTTGGAGTTCTTTACAGTGTTAATAAAATCTGGGTACCTATCACTTTTTTAAAAACTTAACAAAGGAAAAAAATTTGTAATTGAGGTTGTGATGAAAGAGAAAATACCTTGGGAATGAGTGAACTTGGTGGATATTGAATGAATTTAATAATTAAGAGAGAAAATGAAAAATTGTCTAGCAAAAAGAAGACCCTTAAAATGAAATGAAACAAAATAGCAAGAACAGTACATATAAGTTTAGGATATTGGACAATACCCTTAGAAACTGGATATTGCCCATACCCATCTGAATGTACAGTCAATATGGAGATTTTCAGTCGAAATTAGGATGGATTTGGACAATCCATGCGGAGATGTGTGTGTTTGTCATCCCTAATTTTCAATGCCTATCCACTCCTGGACAACTTCCCTTTTTTCTCATAGACTGGATAATTGTAACATTGTTGCTCATTAATGGTCTATTTGTTACCACACGAGGTTCATTTACCTCTGTTTGTATCTGTCATTTCTTTTACCATGCAATGCAAGATACTGAGTTATCTGTTTTTTCAATCTTGTTTCTGTTTACTTGTCTTCGTATAGAATACTGAATGGCATACATGTTCTATTGTAGGAAATTGAACTTGAAGCACATGCAGTTAAAGGCATTGGTAGGACACATGCAAAATGGTCCCCAGTTGCCACTGCTTGGTATCGGATGCTTCCGGAGGTAAGGCAATACGATATATCTTATCTACTAGTCATATTCACTTTGAACGCTGCCAAAAACTTGCAAATTCTGCCATGTGTAAGAATGTTTTGTTTTTTAATTTTTAATTTTTTTTATCTAGGTTGTACTCTTGGAAGATATTGTGGATGAGCAGGCTGAAGAATTAGTAAAGAAATGTCAACCTAATGTGTTTGATATTGAAGACATTGGAAAAGGTAGTTCAGTTTTTGTTTCAGTGCTGTCGTGTACCACATTATATTGTTTTGCATCTATTTCTGCCATGTGCTGCACATTGTTAGTGATTAATAACATGTAATCTCAATATCTGTTCTCTTTGGTACTTTCTTAGTTTATTGATTTGATTATTGAGTGTAGGTAAAAGAAGGGCAACAGTAGCCAGACCACGGAACTGTACTTTGTGTAGGGAATGCATCAGAGGAGGCAAAGAATGGGAAGATCGGATATCAATACGTCGCGTTAAACATCATTTCATTTGTAAGTATTATATAGCGTACTGATTTAACAGGGCTAAACATTTCAAAGCTATCTGAAATCTTAACATACAAAAATTTACATAATTTTTAATAGTCTAGTCTCAAGGTAACTGGTTCATGTAGTGGTTCAGCTTAGAAAATTTATTGAGCAG
This sequence comes from Vigna angularis, assembly GCF_016808095.1. Lineage (NCBI taxonomy): Eukaryota > Viridiplantae > Streptophyta > Magnoliopsida > Fabales > Fabaceae > Vigna > Vigna angularis. Next base: position 18,923,157 of record NC_068975.1, read on the forward strand.
GTTATTATTTTTTTTTACATGACTGGTGCTAAAATTCTCTTATATATTAATTCTCATTTACGAAGAAAAATGTCCTTACGTAATGTTATTTTCTTAATGAAATATTCTCAAGAATGTTGGTATATTAGATTATAGCCAATGGCTGTGGCAAATATAAAGAAGAATGCTGGCAACACCTCATTAGGATTGACTGAATATTGGAAACCGCAAAATTTGATGGATCTCACATTTAAATAAAGAGAATCATTAAATGAGAAGCTGATCCAATAAAATAAACTTCGGCCAAACATACCAAATATATCTTGGCTGGTTTTACATGGTTCTGTAAAGGATGAGTGTTTGAAAGGTTGCAAAAAGATCTTACATGTATATTTTTTTACTTGTGTGTGTAGTTTGCATTGAATCAACCGGAGCATTACCACCTGAAGTGCTATTTACCGAAGCTGTGAAGATTTTGGAAGATAAATGTGAACGTGTGATTACTGAGTTTTCTTGATTCTTCTTTTTGTTATGTCTTAATCTTATAATCAATGAAATGGATAAGGGTATTCTATGCCCAGTTCTGATATGATTCATTTTTTTTAGGACTCCTTATAAATTAATTCCCTTTCCTTACTCATAGTTAAGCTTTGGATGTCTGCATTGCCACGATGTTTTATATCCAGTGGTAGTTTAACTTAATATAATGGATTTTAGTTTGTCTTATTCTTTTTAATCTTCAAAATTTAACTGTTTAATGAGTGATGATACTTAAAAAATGTTGTCACATTAGTGGTAATAATTATTCCTTTTTGAAAAACGTGAACTTATACAATTAAAAATGAATATTTTGACCTCTTATTTGCTGCACAAATAACCTAAAGAGTGTTTCGGTTTTAGTTGGAATATTTATATGGTGTACATATTTTTATTCTTTCTGTTGGTATACTTTTTATATTTTATTTTTAGTTATATTTTGCTGGAGATTTAACAGTGTTAAGTAAACTAGAGCAAATGTGACAACTTAAATTTGGTGATACAGAGAATGGATCCAATTGTATTAGTTAAATTGGACCAAGTAGGAATGCGATAATAGTTTATGAAGCTCATTGCCATGTTAGTGTATATTGCTTATGTTTTAAGTTTATCTTTTAAAATGTAAAAGAAATATATAAAATTAAAATTAGTATAGATTATATTTTAACTTATAAAAAATAAAATAACATAATGAAAAAGAAATATAATATATTTGGTTGTATTAGTTTAAGTACAAGATTTTATGGTATACATGTAAAGAGTAAAGAATCTGCATATTTACTACAAGGCAAACCACATAAGAACTATACTTTTTTTCCCTGTCCTTAGTTCATCTCTTTTGAGATTGTCGTTAAGAACATCATCTCTACATGATCATCACAAGTCATTATTCACATATTATATTTACATCTCTTTCATATTCTTTAATGGACACAATTTCAATACATTCATTAAACATCTATCATAAATCAAGTGTGTATCTCTTAGTCAAAATGCTACATTTTATGTTATGAGCTTATAATATGTTACAGATTCTTAACTCTATTTTAAGAAATTTGTGTTGTTGAATTAAATTCAGATATTTATACTTATCAAATTATCATCACTAAGATGTCACTACAACAAAACTATATAATCAGTCTACTCATAACATGGTAAAATATTTGACCTACCAGAAATAATTATTTTTTACCCTGCAAACTAAGTAATAGGGAGCTTCTTCGTTCAATTCATACCACCCAATAATTTTCTCTATGTGAGTACAATTCCAATAGAATCAAAATCATCTCTCTTAGAATATCAAATTCAATATCCAATATAAACATATCAATATGTCAACATATTTTTCTAAATATAACTATATTCATCACACACCACATTTCATATCAGAACCATACCGTATTTTCATTCATACATATACAACAAACTTAATTTAAATGTTAACAAATTACAATTATTCATCTATTATATACATACATACATATATATATATATATATATATATATATATATATATATATTGATCAAATATAGTAGTATAGAGAAAGATAAACAATGTTTAACATTTAGAAACACTTAAAACACGATTTTTTTATTATGTTTAGAAAATACTCACATTTTACAATTCACCCAACCAAAGGTATTAATATCTCCAACAATAATTTTGTTCACCAAAAGTCAAAGTATTAGCTGAACTATTTAACCATTTGAAGTTTTTACAAAATCAACTTGTTGAACGAAAATTTACTTATCTAACAACCAACACTCTTAAATTTTCAATTAATTGAATTTTGTTTGACGAAAATTGTCTAGTTCATCTACAAATCACCAAGAATTTTTATTTAAATAGTTTGTTCAATGAATTTGACTCGCTCATAATAACTCAGCATAATTAAGAAATTCCACAAAATATAATAAGTGATCCAATAGATTTAAAGTGATATTTTTCTTCATTTCTTATGTTTAACATATAAATTTTGTTACAAAACAACAACTTGAAGCAATTTGACTCAATTGAAATATTTTAACTTTTCACTACTAAAATATACAACATAATTCATTTAATATCTCTTCACTCAATCTATACAAATTTTATCTTAAACAATTCTAACTTTTTAATATCTCAAGCATACCATATAGCTAATCAAAATATAATAAACATTTAATCATAACACACAATAAAATCTTCAACATATCACAAAAACATTTGTCTTAAGATTCAAATAATTTGTATATATTTAAACATGTAATCCTTGTATATAAAGTCAAATATTGTAATCAAATAACTTCTCATTTATATTATTTACCTTAAAGTATTATAAAAACTTAACTAACTTCTCTTGTATGTTAAAACTTGTTACATTTAAAGTTAAACTTTCAATTTCTACTATCACATAAGAAAATTATATATACATGTACGCTTTAATCAATGATCTAACCATACCTTTATAAGACTATTAAAAATTTATCTTTATCTTAGAAAGATCACACGAAATATCTTTAGCCCTTATGTGTATATACAACTTTCCAAAATCAACTAAATAAAAATATCAAATAAAAAATTACTCTTAAACACATTTTGAGCAAACAAACTTATTCTATTTTCCAATAGAATCTCTACGATGAATTATGATGAACAAAAGTAAAAATAAAACTTTCAAAATTATAAAAAAAAGTAAAGAAGTTAGAAAAAAGTTGTAAAAAATGGTATTTCTTTTAAATGTTTAAATATTCAATTGTTTATTTATAAATTTTATATTTAAATAATAAAATATGAATATTTTATTACGAATAATGAATGTGACACAATAGAATAAAAAAATAGAATGAGATAACATCGTTCACATTTTATTTTTTAAAATGCAATGTAAAATTTTATAATTTAAATGATTAAATTATTTCTATAAATTCTTAAAATTTAAATTTTCAAAATTCTCTATTTAAATAATATATTTTATCTTAAACTATTTTAAATTATTTATAGAAATAAATTAAAATTCTCTATTTAAATAATCTATTTTATCTTAAAATATTTTAAATTAATTATAGAAATAAATTACCGTTTAATTTTTTTTATCTAAACACAAATTAAGAGAACTTGATTGCTCTTCCCGAATGTTCTTGTGATCATATTATTATTATGCTTGTTTATTTAACATTTACATTGTTAAATTATAGCATTAAGCTGAAATACATACACCACGTCCAAATTATTTAATGATTATTATAATAAATATATTTCATCTTAATACATACACCTTTTTCTGATACTTTTACGGTTAATTTTCATTAACCAGTAAAAATTAAATAAGTGACTTACTTTTGTATTCTATTCAATTTACTTTCTTATTTTTTCCTCTTTTTATTTTCATTTTTAGCAAATATAGAGAAGCATATCTTTCTTTCTTCTTGTAATAAAATTATCACTATCTCTGTGTATATATATATATATATATATATATATATATATATATATATATATATATATATATATATATATATATATATATATATATATATATTTTATTGCGTAACACATTATTTTAATAGCAACTTAATTTTTGTAGTTTACAAGTTAGAAGACGTTCGGAAAATTATTTTAGCTGGTTTAATGAAAAATAAGTTGTTTACATAAAATTATAGGCACCGTTGATTTTCCCTTTTTCCTTTTAATGTGTATAAAGATCAATGGTTTAAAATTGACGATGTGAAGTTGAATCAAAACCATCGACTACCACTGCCTGACGCGGTGCTCCACTTGTTGGTTTTCGCTTCCATTCGTTTGGTGCCAAAGTTTTGATTTTTCAGAGGTATCATTCAAGATTCGCTCCCTTTTCTTCAAATTCAGCCACTTTTTCCAAAAGGGTGTTTCCCATCCCGTGTTTTTCATGTCTGTTTATTGATTTCTAATATTCCAGTATTTTATCTACGCTCAGTGATAATTTTATTTTTGTAGGGCATTTGGGTAATAGTTTTGATTTTTAATTTTTGCTCATTGAATTAGACTTGTATTACCTGAAATAAGTCACTCAATAGATTGAATCGGAGATATGAACACTGCTGATTGGGATCAAGAACTGAGAAAGTATCAAGATGTAATAGCTTCAGGTACCAAGAGTATGAAAATAAAGGCCATGATGATGCTGGCACGTTTTTCTAAGGATGCCCCTGAGTATGTTTTAGCTCGCACCATACCCATTCTCACTGAGATTCTTGGTCACAATGTTTCAAACGATTCTGGTCCTACACTTCAAGAGGCTGCTGCTTATTGCTTGAAGTGCATTGCTTGCAGGGGTGAGGGTGCGTTGGCCGTTGAAATTGGTGGACACGGTGCCCCTCATTCTTTGATGAGGTTGTTGCCTCACTCTGATGAAAGGATGCAGAAGGTTCTGATAAAGTGTTTGCTCGTTATTGTTTGTTTTTGTAATGCAACTAGGACAGTTGTTGCCACCAATGGTGGGGTGGAATTGATCTTTGGTTTGTTGAGTTCTTGCACCAATGATACTAAGAGGTATTTGTTGGAGATTTTGAGTGTGTTAGCATTGAGGAGGGATGTTAGGAAGGCTCTCACTAGACTAAGAGCTCTACATTATGTTGTGGAGGCTGCTAGTTTTGGGAGCATGGTGTCTAGGGAAAGGGCTTGTCAAGCAATTGGGTTGCTTGGAGTCACCAGACAGACTCGGCGTATGCTTGTTGAATTGGGAGCAATTCCAGTGCTTGTGTCCTTGTTTCGTGAAGGAGAACACTCCACAAAGCTTGTTGCTGGCAATTCTCTTGGTGTGATATCTGCTCATGTTGATTACATAAGGCCGGTTGCTCAAGCTGGGGCTATTCCCCTTTATGCTGAGCTTCTTGAAGGACCTGATCCCTCTGGGAAAGAGATAGCTGAGGATGTTTTTTGTATATTGGCTGTAGCTGAGGCTAATGCTGTTGAAATTGCTGGGCACTTGGTGAGGATTCTGAGAGAAGGTAATGATGAGGCGAAGGCTTCTGCGGCGGATGTGATGTGGGATCTGTCGGGTTACAAGCATTCAATGTCTGTAGTACGGGATTCAGGTGCGATTCCTCTTCTTGTTGAGCTTTTGGAGACTGGGAGTGAAGATGTGAAGGTGAATGTTTCTGGGGCATTTGCTCAACTGAGCTATGATGGAACTGATAGAATGTCACTTGCTGAAGCAGGGGCGATTCCAATTCTCATAGACTTGATGAATGATGTTGATGAGGTTGAGGAACTAAGGGATAATGCTACGGAGGCTCTTGTAAATTTTTATGAAGATCCATTGTATCATGATAGAGTGTCGGATGCAATTAATGTTTCTTCCTTCAGAAATATGCAGAATAGGTTAGTTCATATTCGGGCATCGAATGAGCACATGGCTAGATCCTTGAGAAGAATGAGTGTTGAGCAGCTCACATGGAACCCAGATCTTGTCTAATCAGTTTGAGGGTATCTTTTTCATCTCAAAGCCTGTGCAGAATAGGCTTCTCTCTCTTAAGTTTTAGGACAAAACTTTGATGCGAATGCTGTTTGTGCGGTTGTCAAATCAGAATTGGAGTTTCATTAATTGTCATCGCATGTTAGTGAGGTGTAACTTATCTCATTACAGAACACCTCCAATGGTCAGTACCTAAGTTTTTATCAGTTTTACACCCTAGAATAGATGTATGTTGTGATGAGAATTGGGAGAAACTAGACAGAGATCTTGATATTTGTGGTGTATATTTGTTGAATTTTAAAGACAAATATAAATTAGTGAGTAGATAGAGTTCTACTTGTTGCAAAATACCCGAATTTGCATAACTTTCTGGTACTGTCATTATTAATGTTATTCATTATGAATCAGAAACAACCATTCCATTTTATTAAGATCCTAGGCTACTAGCATTTGGCACTCACCTAAATAGTTTGTGTTAGCCATTCATTTTGAATTCTCATTAACTTCGTTACTGAGTTTACACCCTCTAGAAGTACAAGATCGTCCAATTTCTTTTTAATTAAGAGATCTTGAAAAAGGAGAACATGGACAAAACACTCACTTTTTTTATACTTAATGTTTATGCTTATTTTGATATACATACTACAAATTATGAGCCAGTTTGAACAAATATTTCGACATACTCGTGTCTGAGAAGAAATAAAATATACTAAACTTCTTGCTCAAGTTAGAATTAACTCACTCGAGAACTATTTTCAAAAGTTCCATCATATAACTTCTTCAATGCACTTATTAACTTAAAATAACTTGACATTCTTGCTTTAAAAATTGCTTTGACAACAATGTTTTATAATTAGAAGTTTTCAGTGCCCTTGTAAACTTAACAGAACTAGACATTCTTACTTTTAAAATTGTTTCAACTAAGGTTTTATATGTAAGAAGTTCTCATAAGTTAAAAACTAATCAATTGAGCTTATACGTACCACTGACTGACCTCTTTTTTATTAGTGTTTTTACAATTTCATTCATGAAATAAGAATAAGTATGATATTTTATTATTATAGTAATAAAAACATATTGTTCCAAAGGGTTTTCGTCACTCTTTTGCATCAACAAAAAGAATGGTAAGATTAAGAGATACATCTTACGTGTAAGAATTGAGAGTCCACTGAATAAACACGCAGAACTTTCTATAAGCTTAATACTTGTCAAAACTGATATCTCGCTAAAATTAGAAAAATCCATTTTCTGGTGTCATTGTAAATGCATCTAGTAAACTTTACACTATTATTGCTTAAGCTAGTGTAAGAGTCCTTAACTAAACCAAAAACTTTTCCTTTTCTTGCATTATTACATACAAATAAGGGGAGAACCAAAACAGAACATCTCAATAATTTTGTTGATAATCGAGCTAAATGACATTGTGTCATCTTATATCCAAGATCTGATTGATAGAAGTTTCATACAAATATACTATGAGGATAAAGAATGAGAAGTATTTGCACAGATTGGTGGAGAGTCTAATGTGACTCTACGAGAACCATTAGTGATTCATTTCACTAGAACCCCTCCTACACTCATGACACAAGGAAGGTCCTCTGTCGTTATCCAGACACCTTCCCCTTTTGCCTATAGAAGTGATAAGACTGTCCCGTGGAAATATGACACACGTGTGATTGAGGAAGAATGTGATGAGCCAATCATTGAAAATATATCAGACATTGGCAGGATGACGAAAAGTGGACAAATCTCTCCACCGTCTCTTTTGACAAAGGAAGATGTGGAACTTTCAGAAGAAAAGATCAGGCCATCGGATAAGAATGTTAAAGAAATTTCCGATGAAGAGGCATGTGAATTCTTGAAGTTTATACAACAAAGTGAATATAAAGTGGTGGATCAACTGAAACGCATGCTAGCAAGGATCTCCCTCTTGGAATTACTCATGCATTCAACCTCGCATAGAAAGTTGTTAATGAAGGTATCGGTGGGGCTCATGTAGAGTAGAATATTTCCTTGGACCGGTTCAAGGGGATTGTTAACAACATTACTGCTAATGATTACCTCACCTTCATTGAAGAAATACCTGCTGAGGGAAGAGGGCACAATAAAGCCCTTCACATCTTTGTAAAATGCTTGCATCATGCCATAACACGCGTTTTAATCGATAATGGTTCCTCCTTGAATGTAATGCTAAAGGTAACGCTGGAGAAATTACCATATGATGTGATTCACTTGAAGCCAAGTACTATGATCGTAAGAGCTTTTGATGGGAGCAAGAGGGATGTTATGGGAGAGATAGATTTGCCAGTACAAGTTGGTCCTTGTGGTTTCCAAATAACCTTTCAGGTCATGGAAATTCACCCAGCCTACAGTTGCTTGTTAGGTCGCCCTTGGATCCATTCGGCGGGAGTGGTGCCCTCTACATTACATAAAAAACTAAAGTATGTCATGGATAATCAACTTATCATAGTCTCAGGAGAAGAAGACTTCCTTGTAAGAGGGCCCTTGTCCGCTTGCTATATCGAGGCAGCAGAGGAGGCTCTCGAGACTACGTTTCAATCATTGTAGATCATTGGAAATACCTATGTAGAATCAATGCCAGTAAATCCGTACCTGTCTTGTGCCTCTCTTATGACAGCTAAGGTCATGCTAAAAGAGGGTTTTAAGCACGGAAAAGGTCTTGGAAGATATGGGCAAGGACGGACTCTCCTGCTAGAACTTGTGGAGAATAAGAATAGATATGGCCTGGGGTACAAGCCCACTAGAGACGACAAAAGGAGAGTAAGGGAGGAAAAGAAAGAATGAAGCCTAGCTCGCATAGAAGGAAGGGATCCATTGGTAGGGAGGATCCGCATTTATGATATCAGGGAGAGTTTTCGAAGCGCCAGATGGATTAACACCAGCCTAATAGCAACAATCGAGAATGAAGATGAAGGCTCCGCTTTTGTGTGGCCTTGCACCCCAGAAACACAGCTCAAGAACTGGAAGACGGAGAATTTGCCTGTGATGCTTGTCAAAATGTAATAGGTTTTTAAATAGCCTCAATGCTTTTCCCGGAGCATTGGGGTTCATGCGTTACGGGTTGACACTTTCTTTTGCATTCAGTTTAATTTAAGTTTGTTTTGTTTTGTTTTTTTATTTTTTCGTGTTTATCGTCTGTCCTAAAAAAAACAAAGTTTCTTTAAACTCAAATAATGCAGATGTGACAATGAATGTTTTGAAAACAATAATGTTGATATCCCTAATTTCGAGCACCCTATCAATAACATGGAAGATGATTATGAAATTGAGCCGGAACCCTCTCCAGAATTAATGAGATTAGTTGAGCAAGACTCTAGGGAATTAAAACCCCACCAAGAAGAAGTTGAAATCTTTAATGTAGGAGAGGATAGCGAGAGAAGGGAGGTGAAAATCGGCACGAGCATGAAAAAAAAAGTGAAAGAAGGGTTATGTGCTTTGTTAAAGGAATTTAGGGACGTGTTCGCTTGGTCGTACGATGATATGCCTGGTTTGGATACAGACATAGTCCAACATAAGCTACCACTCAAGCCAGAGTGTCCACCGGTTAAACAAAAACTAAGGAGAATGAAACCAGAAATATCCCTAAAGATCAAAGATGAAATACGAAAGCAGTTCGACGTAGGATTCCTAGCAATATCAAGGTACCCTCAATGGGTGACAAATATCGTGCCAGTACCAAAGAAGGATGGTAAAGTTCGAATGTGTGTTGACTACCGTGATTTGAACCGCACAAGTCCAAAGGACAATTTCCCATTACCACATATCGACACATTAGTAGATAATACAGCTAAGTTCTCTTTATTTTCATTTATGGATGGCTTTTCGGGATATAACCATATTAAAATGGCTCCGGAGGATATGGAAAAGACCAGCTTCATTACTTTATGGGGAACTTTCTTTTATAAGGTGATGCCTTTCGGACTCAAGCACGTTGGGGAAACTTATCAGAGGGCGATGGTGGCGCTCTTGCATGATATGATGCACAAGGAAATAGAACTTTATGTGGATGACATGATTGCCAAATATGAACGAGAAGAGGAACACATTCTCAATCTGAAAAAATTGTTTGAAAGACTGAGAAAATTTAAACTCAAACTTAACCCAGCTAAGTGCACATTTGGTGTAAAGTTCGGAAAGTTGTTGGGTTTTGTGGTCAGTCAAAAGGGGATAGAAGTGGACCCCGACAAAATACGAGCAATAATGGAAATGCCATCCCCCAGGACAGAAAAGGAGGTACGAGGTTTTTTTGGGTTGGCTAAATTACATTGCTAGGTTCATCTCTCAATTAATAACCACTTGTGAACCCATGTTCAAGTTGTTACGTAAAAATCAGCCCGTAAAGTGGAATGAGGATTGTCAGACCACTTTCGACAAAGTCAAATGGTATCTACAGGACCCTCCTGTATTGAGACCGCCCGAGTCGGGAAGGCCACTCATTCTTTACTTAACGATATTGGATGAATCAATGGGTTGTGTGTTGGGTCAACACGATGCAGTCGGGAAAAAAGAACATGCTATATACTATTTGAGCAAGAGATTCACAGACTGCGAGCGACGATATTCACCGCTAGAGCGAACTTGTTGCGCATTGGCATGGTCTGCTCATCGCCTAAGACAATACATGCTAAATCATTCTACTTGGTTGATATCCAAAATGGATCCTATTAAATATATTTTCGAAAAGCCTACTCTCACAGGAAGAATTGCGCGGTGGCAAATGCTTTTGTCAGAATATTATATCGTATACGTCACTCAAAAATCTGTCAAGGGTAGTGCTCTAGCTGATTATTTGGCCCAACAACCTATTAGAGATTATCAGCCGATGCAACCCAACTTTCCTGATGAAGATATCATGGCTTTGTTCGAAAACGTTGAGGGAGGCCGAAGTGAAAAATCTTGGACATTACTGTTTGATGGGGCTTCCAATGTAAAAGGACATAGAATAGGAGTAGTACTTATATCCCCATAGAATCAATACACACCAATGACCGCTAGGTTGTGCTTCAACTGCACCAACAATATCGCCGAATACGAGGCTTGTGTTATGGGCATTAAAGCAGCAATTGAATATAAGATAAAGATTTTGAGTGTACATGGGGATTCAGCCCTAGTCATTAACCAATTGAAGGGGGAATGAGAGACCAGGGATGCAAAACTAGTCCCCTATCAAGCCTACATTAGTAAGTTGAATGAGGGCTTTGACTCCATCACGTTTCATCACATACTGCGAGATGACAATCAATTGGCAGATGCTTTGGCTACCTTATCATCAATGTTTGAGATTAATCGGGATGTGGAAGTACTAATGATCAAAATGAAGAGCCATATAGAGCCAGCATACTGTCATTCCATATTAGTAAGTTGAATGAGGGCTTTGACTCCATCACGTTTCATCACATACTGCGAGATGACAATCAATTGGCAGATGCTTTGGCTACCTTATCATCAATGTTTGAGATTAATCGGGATGTCGAAGTACTAATGATCAAAATGAAGAGCCATATAGAGCCAGCATACTGTCATTCCATAGATGCAGAGCCAGACGGGAAGCCTTGGTATTATGATATTAAGAACTATCTAAGGACTCAGGGGTATCCAGAAGGGGCATCTGAAAACGATAAGAGGACACTGAGGAGGTTGGCAGCAAACTTTATCTTAAATGGGGATGTTTTGTACAAAAGAAACCATGACATGGTACTCCTCATGTGTGTGGAAGCAAGGGAGGCTGAGTCAATTTTGGAAGAAGTTCATGAAGGCACATTCAGAACATACATGAATGGGCACTCAATGGCTAGAAAGATTCTGAGAGCGGGTTACTTTTGGTTAACCATGGAACGAGATTGTTGCGCGCATGTAAGAAAGTGTGAAAAATGCCAAAAGTATGTAGATAATATCAATGCACCACCAGTAAACCTAAATGTATTAACGACACCTTGGCCATTTTCAATGTGGGGAATAGATGTCATCGGGGCTATAGAACCCAAAGCAACAAATGGACATCGCTTTATACTGGTCGCAATTGACTATTTCACCAAATGGGTAGAAGCTGCCTCCTATGCCAATGTCACTAGAAAGGTAGTGACAAAATTCATAAAAAGAGATTTAATTTGCTGATACGGGCTCCCTGACAAGATTATCACTGATAATGCCAGAAACTTGAACAATCAAATGATGAAAGAGTTGTGCGAAGAGTTTAAGATTCGACACCATAATTCTTCACCTTATCGTCTAAAGATGAATGGAGCAGTCGAATTTGCAAATAAGAACATTAAGAAGATTGTACAAAAGATGGTAGTCACGTATAAGGACTGGCACAAAATGCTTCCTTTCGCTTTACATGGTTACCGCACATCAGTACGCACGTCGACCGGGGCAACACATTTTTCTTTGGTATACGGAATGGAAGCAGTACTACCCTTCGAGGTAGAAATCCCATCCTTACGAGTGTTAATGGAAACCCGTTTAGAAGAAGCAGATTGGATTCAAACTCATTTTTGATCAACTCAATCTCATAGAGGAGAAGCGGTTGACCTTAGCATGCCAAGGACAATTATACCAACGAAGAATGAAAAAAGCATTCAACAAGAAGGTACGTCCTAGGGAACTCCAAGAAGGCGAACTAGTCCTAAAAAAGATTTTGCCAATACAAAAGGATCACAGGGGCAAGTGGACTCCAAATTATGAGGGCCCATATGTGGTAAAGAAGGTATTTGATGGTGGGGCACTTATTCTCACAAGAATGGATGGGGAGGAGTTACCTTTGCCGGTTAATTCTAATGCAGTCAAAAAATTCTATGCATAATGATTCCATGATAGGGAATGCTTTTAAGGTGGAATTGACATCATTGTATTATGTTTTATTCAAGAATTATTTTTCTTTGTAAGGTCGCTTTTAACTTTCGATTTACCTCCCCGAAAATAATAAGCATCACAGGCACGTTCACAAGGTGCGAGTTTGTTCTTAAGGGATGTCGTGGATTTAAAACAAAACACGAAACATAATACCATATTTGGGTCTCACATGAATTTTCACCCATACATTCATGCATCCAACGTCATGCATGCATCATCATAGGGATTCAAAGGAAAAAGCATAACACACCATGCATCGCCAACTTCAACGAGAATTCATGAATTCGATGGAAGTCGACTCAACAAGTACATCAGTGAGAAAGTCGGGAATTTTCAAATAAAAAAAAAGAGAATAAATTTTTACGAGGTTCGTGCGCCTCTCCATTTAATTTTATGAGGATCGTGCGCCTCACCATCAAGTTTTACGAGGTTCGTGTGCCTCTTCATTTAGTTTTACGAGGTTCATGCGCCTCACCATCAAGTTTTACGAGGTTCGTGCGCCTCTCCATTTAGTTTTACGAGGTTCGTGCGCCTCACCATCAAGTTTTACGAGGTTCATGCACCTCTCCATTTAGTTTTACGAGGTTCGTGCGCCTCTTCATCAAGTTATACGAGGTTTGTGCGCCTCTCCATTTAATTTTACGAGATTCGTGCGCCTCACCATCAAGTTTTACGAGTTCGCGCACCTCTCCATTTAATTTTACGAGGTTCATGCGCCTCTCCATTTAACTTTACGAGGTTCGTGCGCCTCTCCATTTAACTTTACGAGGTTCGTGCGCCTCACCATCAAGTTATACGAGGTTCGTGCGCCTCTCCATCAAGTTATACGAGGTTCGTGCGCCTCACCATCAAGTTATATGAGGTTCATGCGCCTCTCCATCAAATTTTATGAGGTTCGTGCGCCTCACCAGCAAATTTTACGAGGTTCTTGCGCCTCTAAAAAAAAGGGGGTTTCAATTCACGAGGTTCATACACCTCTTCAGTAAAGTTCATAGGGTATGACACACCCTCCACAGGTGTCACGACACTTCAGCAAAATCCACAAAGTTGCTACACTTCCTACGAGGTACGCTTCGAGGTAATCTTTTTCCTTCTCTTTAGACCCGAACGAAATTAGTGTCTTTATCTTTATTTAGCTTTTACTATGATAACACTAAAACTCTAAGGTTCATGTTATCTAGCAAAATCCAAATAAAGAGGGGCAGCTGTCAACATCCAATTTCGTCCGGGTAAGTAAATAAATAAAAATAATAAAGAATATAAGAATAATAATTAATGGTGGGTAAAAAGGATAAAATAATAACTTTAATATCGGACACAATATTTTTGAAATGTTAGTTTAATATGGTAATAATTGGAATCAATATTATGCTAATAATTATAAACAATATTTAAAATAGTATATTAATATAATTTGTTGCGTCAGTTGCTTTTAAAGAGGAAAATATGATTTTTAAAAATGGACAAATTTTCTGACAATAATGATAATCAATGTTTTGAATATTATTTAATTTCTTTTCTAGAAACCAAGACCATTTTCTTTCCCTATTTTGTTTTATTGTCATTTAATTCTCATTTAAGGCAAGTTTGTCATAATATTACAGTGTGTGTATATAAATACGCACTCTGTCATAGGAAAAAGGGGACGAAGAAAAAGACAGAAGGAGAAACAGACAAATAATAAAATGAGAAAGATAGTATAGAGAAAAATAGGTTCTCACCCATAAGGGTTCTGTCAACGACAATCATCAAAGAAGAGATAGAAGAGTACTGAAAGCTAAAAAGGTATGTCACCTCTATACCATTTTTTTTCTCTTTTTATTGTACTCTGAAGTTTTTCCTAAAGGTATTATTTTTTCCTACACACAAATGATGTTTTTTTAAATCATAATGTTTTTTATAAGTATGTGTCGGCCTATGGCCGGTTTCTATCTTTTTCGCACCATTCTTAAATAAAAAATATAAGATCTTTAAAAGAAAAAAAATGTCAATCTTGTTAAACCAAATCTTTGTCGAGTTCGCTTTTCAAAAATCTAAATCAATCTATAATAATTTTTAAAATAAACTCATAAACCTTTTTCTAGATAAAGAACTATGCGATCCCTGATTGTCCATCATAAATGGATATACGTAGGAGCAAGGTCAATCCTTGTCGGGTTCATAAAACAAAAAATATTTTTTTGTTTCTTAATAGTTTTTTTTATTTTATTATTTTGTTTAGGGAAAATTAACATTTTGCAAAACCACGTCAACTTTATACATTTAATTAAAGGTACTGCTTTTGGGCAGGCGCGATGGGGTGCTAACACCTTCCTTACGCGTAACCGATTCACAAACTTAAAATCTAGTTTTCGCAGACCATGTCTTATTTTTTTGGTTTTCCATAGTTTTTCCATAATAAATTATGGTGGCGACTCCCAAAATCTTTTTCTCAAACCCGTTTGTTTTTCGGCTCGCCATCCCGTCGCGATCCCGGTTGCGACACTAACCATACCGAACACTCAATCATTCAATTTCACACACATGCATAATCCTCAAACAACATTTTCATACATCATAAATCAAGTAATTAAATTAACTAGCTTCCCTTACCTTTTCGATCGAACGAACGCTCAACAACTGCAGAACTCGCTCACCACACCAGAAATTCCTAAGGACCTAAAATTCACCGATTAAAGAGAATAGACCAACCAAAAACCCATATGTGATCAGAAATGGGAAGAGGAAACTGATGAACACATGCAACCAGAAACTTGGCTTGCATGTGTCAAAAAGTGTTGGAATCTCACAATAGCTCAAGAAATCGAGTCTTACCAACTCTAAACAAGACTTTGATTGGTGGAAATGGGAGCTCTTGAAGTCAGGATAACCTAGAGAGTTCTTGATCTTTGATTAGATGAAACACACGTGAGGAATTTTTGAGAGAAGGGAGAGGAAGAGTAGGAAGTTCTAGTTTTAGAGAGGTGCAGCGTATAAAATAATTAGATGAGCTTTGGTTTTGAAATTTCTATTTATATACTCATACACCGCTCGGTCCCTTTATTTTGAGACACTTGTCCTTCTTTAAAACTAAATTTTCTGGGCTCCTACATTCTCCCCAAGTAAAAAAAAATTTTTGACCTCGAAAATTAAGCTTACCAGAGAACAGATGAGGGTATAACTCCCTCATGACTCCTTATAATTCCCAAGTAGAGTCACATGTCCTTTTATCCCAAACAACCATAACTAGATTGATGGATTTTGCTCTAAGTTGATTAGTTTGACTCTCCGCAATGCTGACCGGTTGCATCTCGACCGAACGGTCTTCCCTGACTTGCACGTCTTCTAACTCTAACACATGAGAAGGGTCCAACACATACTTACTAAGCTCAGATACGTGAAAAACCGAATGAAGGTTGGCTAGCTGAGGCGGCAAAGCTATCTCATAAGCAACTGGTCCTATACGTCTCAAAATTTGATAAGGACGAATGAAATTAGGAGACAACTTCTTGGTACGAACGACTCTCCCAACACCGATAGTAGGAATCACTCGGAGAAAGACATGTTCTCCAATAGAAAACTCTAATGACTTCTTTCTATGGTCGGCATAGGATTTCTGCCTACTCTGAGCTGTTCTCAACCTCTCTTGTATCAATTTCTCAGTCGTTTGCTGAATTGATTTTGACCCAGTCAAACGGATTCTCCATCCTTAAACTAACAGAGTGGTGTTCCGCAACATCTTCCATAAAGAGCTTCAAAAGGTGTCATCCCAATACTTGACTGATAGCTATTGTTGTAGGTGAACTCTAATAACGCCAAAACTTCATCCCAAACTCCCAAATGATTCAAAACACACGTCCTTAACAAATCCTATAGTGTTTGGATTGTTCTTTTTGACTGATCGTCCGTCTAAGGATGATAAGCCGAACTCATCTACAACCGACTGCCTAACTCACCTTGCAAAGACTGCCAAAATCTTGAAGTAAACCGAGGGTCTCTATCTGAAACAATACTGGATGACACTCCATGCAACCTCACCACTTCTCTGATGTATAACTAAGCCAGTTTCTTCATTGACATTCTCAAGTTAATTGCCAAGAAGTGAGTGCCCTTTGTCAACCTGTCCACCACCACCCAAATGGCATCCTGTTCCTTGACCGAATGGGGAAGATGAGTGACAAAGTCCATAGTAATGTTGTCCCATTTCCACTCGGGGATCTCTAACTGTTGCAATAAACCTCCCGGCCGTTGATGCTCTACCTTAGCCTTTTGACATGTTAAGCAAGACGACACAAACCGAGCAACAAATGCCTTCATACCCGACCACCAAAATGATTTCTTGAGATCCTGGTACATTTTAGTCATGCCTGGATGCATGCTAAAACGACTCTGATGTCCTTCCTCAAGAATGAACCTCTTAATTTCCCATCACTAGGTACACAAATCCTTCCTCTGAACCTCAAAATATCGTTCGTTCCCAAAGTAAAATGCCTTCCTTGTTCATTACCGATCAAACCTCTTGACTTCTATAGCTCAACATCTGCCGACTGCAGCTCAACATCTGCCGACTGCTTCTCTCGAATTCTACCTAAAAGTTCACTTTCCACCACTAGTCGGCTGCATCTGATTCCGTCTGGTTCTAACTCCACTTGTAGCTTCAAATCTCGAAAGCTTTCAACCAAATCCAGTTCTCAAATCATCATTGTAGACACATGCATAATCTTCCTACTCAAGGCATTAGCCACCACATTAGCCTTTCCCGGATGGTAGAGTAAATCAAAATTATAATCCTTTATGAATTCCATCCATCTTCTCTGCCTCATATTCAACTCCTTCTGATCAAAAAGATACTTTAAACTCTTGTGATCATTGAACACTTGAAACCGAGCACCATACAGAAAATGCCTCAAAATCTTCAAGGAAAATACCACTGCTGCCAATTCCAAGTCATGAGTGGGATAATTACTCTCATGAACCTTCAATTGCCTAGAAGCATATGCTACAACCTTTCCTTCATGCATTAAAACACAACCTAATCCTTCATAGGAGGCATCATCGAAAACCGCGAAAGGTTTACTTGTGTCATGGATTACCAATACAGGAGCACTAGTCAACTTCTTCTTCAGCTCTCGAAAGCTATTTTCACAACGATCGGTCCAAGCAAAATGTTGATCCTTCCTAGTTAACCGAGTTAATGGCACTACAATTCTTGAAAAACCCTCAACGAAGCACCGATAGTAACCTGCCAACCCAACAAAAATCCTGACCTCCGTGGCCGACTTAGGTCTTTCCCATTGAAGCACCGCCTACACCTTTGCAGGATCCACCGAAATGCCACCGGCCGAAATCACATGCCCCAAGAACTGTACTTCTTCCATCCAGAACTGACACTTAGACAACATAACATACAACTTATTTTCCCTCAACACACCGAGCATTGCCCTTAGATGCTCTTCATGCTCCTCTCTAGTGCTGGAGTAGATTAGTATATCATCAATGAAGACCACCATAAACTTATCCAGGAACGGTCGGAAGATGCGATTCATGTAGTCCATGAATATGGTCGGAGCGTTAGTAACATCGAACGACATCACCACATACTCATAATGACCATACTAATACCTGAAACCAGTCTTCTGAATGTCTCCTTCCTTGACCAAAATTTGATGATAACCTGATCTGAAGTCTATCTTGGAAAACACCATAACCCCATGCAATTGATCATCAAGTCATCAATCCTAGGCAACAAGTACTTATTCTTGATGGTTAACTTATTCAACTGCCTGTAATCCACACATAACTGAGAGCTACCATCCTTCTTTTTCACTAACAAAACAGGCGCACCCCAAGGCGAAACGCTCGGTCTGATAAACTTCTTCTCCTACAATTCCTAAATTTGCTTCTTCAGTTCCACCAACTCTGCATGGGCCATTCTATAAGGGGCTATTGATACTGGTCCAGTACCCGACACTAGATAAATAGATAACTTAACTTCCCGCTGAGGAGGCAACCCAGGCACTTCCTCAGGAAACACATCCAAAAAGTCTCTTACTACCGTTCGGTCTACACCACTAGCTACCGAATGGTCCACTCCACTAACTACCAAGCGGGCTACACACCATTCACTCGGATTAGCTTCTAAGTGAGACAACACCATAAAGCAACACGCCTCCTCCAACAACTCTTGCTTCAATTGCCAGGAGACAAAGACACCACTTCTTCCCTTTAAAGAAATACCAACTTCTTCTCTCCACAATCTATAAGAATGCGATTGGTAGACACCAATCCATTCCTAGAATTACTTCTAAACCTTGCAAAGGTAAATAGATAAGATTCACCTTGAACCAACACCCCTCAACCTCAACCGGACATCTAGCACACATCAAAGATGTCCTAACCCGACAAGCTGCTAGGGTGGACACCACTAGATCAAACTGTAACTCTCCCACAGTCAACCCCAACCTTTCTACACATGCCTCAGAAATAAAAGAATGTGTAGCCCCTGAATCAAACAATACTACACATTCTCTACCATACAACAAAAATTTACTAATAATAAGATTACCTGAACTGGCCGCTTTTGCCCCTGATAAAGCATACACCCTTCCTGAAGCTTGACGTCTGGCACCTCCTCTCGGCTGAAACCTCCCAATCGAACGATTCTGAACCACTGCTTTTCCACCCAAGTGACAATCCCTCTCAAAATGACCTTCCCTTCCACACCGATTACACCTCCTATATTCTCTCAATTGAGGATAGACCGGCTTCACATGAGGCCCTCCACAATTATAACAACTTACAGGTCCAAACTACCCCGAATGACCACTGGAACCTGATGACTGTGAAGAAAAAACGCTGGATCCAGAAGAAGAAGAAGGCCGAGAATAAGGAGCCCCCAAATCTCGGTGGTTGCTTTTGCTAATTCTCCACCTCCCTCTTAGTTTTCTCCAAAACTCTAGCCCTCTTCACCAAAGCTCGAAACTCCTGGATACACAAACTTGTGACCAACAACTTAATGTCGCCTCTCAAACCATTCTCAAACTTCATGCACTACCACTCTTCATTCATTGCTAGAGTGTGAAACCTTAAAAGATGCTTGAACCGATCGACATACTCAGATACCGTCATATTCCCCTGAACCAGCTCAAGAAACTTCACTTCCTTTGCAAACCGAACGATGTTAAGGAAGTACTCGATATAGAACTTCTGTTTGAAAATCTCCCAAGAAATGGGGTTACCGCTTCCCTCCAACAGCATTCTCAAGCTACTCCACCAATGAGTGGCTTCCCTAGTTAGCAGATACTCAAAAAAATCCAATTTGTTCTTGTCCGGACACCTCTTGGCATTAAAAATCCTCTTCATGTCTCTAAACCACTAGTCGGCCTCATCTGGACTGTATTTCCCACGAAATTTAGCTGGATGATGTTGAAAGAAACTCTCTAAACTCCACTCTTGCTTATGAGTAGCAAAAAAAGTAGACGGTTCAGTTGTAGCTTTACCGCTAGCCATGAAATCCACATATTGCCTTTGGGACACCTCAGCTGATAACCCAACAGTTTCCAAATGTTGTAATGCTACTGTATTCTGCTGAACTAATGCAGCGTTCTGTTGCTGCATTGCAGTAACTACCGATTCTATCATCCGCATCAAGTCTGGTGCATTAGGATTTGCGGGTGAGGAAGAAGGAGGAGACCTAGATGCCATCTTCTGATTATTCAGAGAGAAAGAACCATTGGTCCAACTCAAAGAGACAAAGACACTATCTAAATCAACACTAAGTACACAACACAAGCATAACATACTCATAACCTACAGGGTTCCTAAGGAAAGAACTACTTTGATATCATTAGTGTAACATCCCAAAAATATAGTATAACTATATAATATAGTCATCATATAAAATGTTACAATAGAATAGTCATCTACTAAGTAATAAAGTGTTAACAGTACAGTTATCCAAAATAACCATAAAATTAAAACTTTACAAAATTCTGCCTAAGGAACAAAACTATAAACATAACCAATCGGTTCCTACACAATCTCCACATGACCGATCGGTCCTAGTCTAAACAGTTGGGTCCTCTCCATCTAGCGCCTGCTCCACCGAACACTCGTCATCCTCTGCTTACATTCACCAAATGATCATTGGAAAGAAGAAATGTCGAATGGGCAACATAACAAGACATAAAAGAAGGGTAAGCTAGTGTAATTTAATAGTCATATGAACATACAATACAAACAAACATATCAGATAATCATACACATGTAGAAAAACATATAAACACATATTGACCGACCACTGCAATTCTACCGTCCGGAATAGTATGAATATGTAGCTTTGGCCTTTCGTGCACTCGTGGGTGTAGTAACTTGAAACCCATCAGCTGCCACACGAGGTTAACCCGTTATCAATCACCGTAGGAGCCCCCCTCGGCTAGAGCCTCCTGCTATTCACACGACATGACTTACCCATCTCTACTTGAGACTTGGTAATCATTAGAATGTCAGGATGAACGTCGTGGATTTCGTTGTCCATATTCATACTATACCACCATCTTGATTAACCAATCACTAAGACATTTCTCCTTGGAATTCTCTTTCATACCAGTTGGAACATCATACTTTATTTGAATTTTAATACTATTTCTCACACATAGTAGATCAATACAATTCTAATAATCAATCCGAACCAAACAATGAAATCAATATTTAAAACGCGAATAAAATTTCGTAGAAGAAAACAGAACAAACAACAACAAAACCCTTGAGTACTACCGAACGGAAACGATTAACATAACCTATGAATGAGACCGAACGGAAAACACTCACAACACGTGAACATGACCGAATTGTCATTTAACGAGTAAGGCTCAAAACATGAGCCTACTGTAGTTGGAGGGTCGAACGCTAGCACAATCGAACACTTTTAGCTTAGATAGAACACTAAGAACTTAAAATGAATACTAATATAAGACCAATCACTAAAACATTACCGAACGGTCATTAACATGTAAGTCCCATAAAAGGCCGAACATAGTTAAGACCGAACACTAGTACAAGACCGAACTCTATAGCTAAATCGAATACTAGTACGAGACCGAATGTTATGACTAAACCGAATAATACTAAAACTGAACGTTAATACAACACCGAGCACTACTCAGACCGAACACTAATACAACACTAAGAACTTCTAAGACCAAACGCGAATACAAAACTGAACACTACTAAGACCGAACGAAAATACAAAACCAAACATTGCTAAGACCGAACGTGAATACAAAGCCTAACACTTACATGAAACCTAGCACTACTAAACCGAACGCTAACCGAACACTAGAACGAGACTGAAAGCTAGTAAGATCGAAAACTAGAACGAAACTGAAAGCTAGTAAGACCGAACGCTAGTGACACCGAACGCTAGTTAGACTGAACGTTAGTGTATGACCGAACACTAGAGCGAAATTGAAAGCTAGTAAGACCGAACGCTAGTGAGACCAAACACTTTATTTAATCGAATACTAGTACAAGACCGATCGGTCATTAACTGAAGCTCTACGAAAGCAAAACTCGGTTGAGGCCGAACACAGGAGGAAGGCCGAACGGTCAATGAGTGACACTCGGCGATCTGCATTATTCTACAAAATCATGAACTCAAGGACTGATACTCAGATTTCCTACTTTTGGTACAATTTTGAGTGACTTAAGGGCTCTAACAAGTCTTAAACAACTTACCCAAGTTCTCCACATAGACCAAACTCACATCGGACACAAATTTCCCCTTTTTACTACCCACACTTCCTCACAATTCACTCGGTCTCTGAACTAGAATTTTGCAGACATACCGTCAACATAAACACAACACCTAACAGTCAACACTAACCATATCAGACACTCAATCATTCAATTTCACACACATGCATAATCCTCAAACAACATTTTCATACATCATAAATCAAGTATTTAAATTAAGGTTTAATTGCTTCCTTTGTCCCTAGTTTGGTTGAATTGTGTCAAATTCATGCTCATTTTTAAAAAAGTTTCATTGTCGTCCTCACGTGGTGTAAAAGTGTCCATTGAATCTAAACATAGAAAAAATTTGTGTCAATGTAGTCATCTCCGTTAAATACACACTAACGGTGTTAAGTGGCTGATTATTTGGCACTTGAGAATTAAAACGTGGCAAAAGAGAGGTTTACGTGGATGCCCTAAGTGGGAAGTACCTCAATGAGGTTATAAGTGACAGATGCGTGGTGGGAGTTGATGGTGTTGGCTGTCTTCTTCTTCGTTAGGGTTTGCTGTTTTGTGTTGGCAGTAGCTTGGTGAGTTTATTGTTCTTCCTCCCTCTACTTCTTCCTCCCTCTTTGGGTGTTTGTTGAGAAATGGCTGTTCTTTGGTTTGGAGTTGGGGGACAACAACAAACAGAGATAATAGTTTATGGGGGACCACAACAAAAGCAAACACACACACGAAGCAAACACACACACGAAGCAAACACACACACCAAAGCAACCATAAACCCAACGAAAGCAATGTACACGTACCTTCGAATGGACCTTTGAATGGAACCCACTTCGCACTTCCAAATACCCCACGAACAATGCGAAAAACGCTTCCAAATAACCAAACACGTTCTGCTTTCAAAAGCCCCAATTGCGATTTTTCACCCTTCCTCAACTCAGAAACACTCTATCTCAAATATCTCAAATGCCCTAATTAGTTTTCGTTCACAAATACCCTAAATGAATTCTGATTTTAATTTCCCCAGTTCAATAACCTATTTCCATGTAGCCTAATTTTAATTTCATTGACACGTCATTACCACTACTGTCACTCATTTGCCACGTTTTAATTCTCTAGTGCCAAATAATCAACCACTTAACACAGTTAGTCTGTATTTAACGGAGATGACTACATTGACACAAATTTTTCCTATGTTTAGATTCAATTGACACTTTTACACCACGTGAGGACAAAACTGAAACTTTTTTAAAAATGAGGATGAATTTGACACAATTCAACCAAACTGAGGACTAAGGAAGCAATTAAACCTTAAATTAACTAGCTTCCCTTACTTTTTTTACCGAACCGTTGATCGAACCGAACGCTCAACAACTGCAGCTCACCACACCAGAAAATCCTAAGTACCTAAAATTCACCGATTAAAGAGAATAGACCAACCAAAAGCCCAAATCTGTGATCAAAAAGGGGAAGAGGAAACCGATGAACACATGCAACTAGAAACTTGGCTTGCATGTGTCAAAAAGTTTCGGAATCTCACAATAGCTCAAGAAATCGAGACTTAGCAGCTCTAAACAAGACTTTGATCGGTGGAAATGGGAGCTCTTGAAGTCAGGATAACCTAGGAAGTTCTTGATCTTCGATCAGGTGAAACACACGTGGGAATTTTAGAGAGAAGAGAGAGAAAGAGTAGGAAGTTCTAGTTTTAGAGAGATGCAACTTATGAAATAATAAGACGAGCTTTGGTTTTGAAATTTCTATTTATACGCTCACTGCTCGGTCCCTTTATTTTGAGACCTGTCCTTCTTTAAAACTAAATTTTCTAGACTCTTACAGAGAACACCGAATCGACACCACGCCTGATGCTGTGGTAGCGAAAGACGGCGCAGAAGTTGGACTGGACGGCGCAACGGATAATGCGGAGGCTGGCCCCGGACGACGCCGCAGTCGTCGCGTCCGCAAGCGATACCTGCATAATTTCCAGTCAATGTAACAGTGGCACCTTGAACGTGCCCTCCATATCCTGCTTGCCAACCTTTGTACTGAAGTGTGAAACCCGTCCACCACGTTCCAGCCATCAAATGAATAATCTTAAATATTATTTTTCACGCAACCATTGAATTTAATCTTTTCTCTTCTACACATAACTTTATTTTTAAATATAATATATTTAAAAAATAAATTAAGCCACTTCCACGGCAAAGTGTCGAGTGGATTCAAAACAATGACAGCTAGAAGTCAATTAATATTTCTTAATATTTATATTAGGATCGTGATATTCTAACAACGCCGATTTGACAAAAATTTGACAATGCCACGTGTCAAGTTTTAATTGGTCGAATTTGAATGTTTTTTTTAATTTAAAATCTGATTTGGAATGGGTTGAAGTTTGGATTACGAAACTGCCCTCTTCGTTTTCGAACTCTATCTTCTCTCCTTATCACTGTCTTCTCTCTCCATTTTAGGGATTTGAATTTCATTTCAACTTCTCTCTTCATAACAGTGTTCTCACTCCTCTATTTTTAGGGTTTCGTTTTGTTTTGAACATCTCTCTCCTGCTTCCCTGTCACCATTGTGTTCCTTTGAATCTCTGTGGACATTGAGTTTGTTTCTTTGAGTTGTAGATTACGCTTGTCTCGTTCGGTGTGGATTTGTCTCCTTCGGTGTGGATTTGTCTCGTTCGGTGTCTCTGTGGACATTGAGTTTCTTTCTTTGAGTTAGAGATTACCCTTGTCTCGTTCGGTGTCGATTTGGTGGAAGTTGTTACCTTTTTTGTGCAATGGGTTCGTCTGGTGACAATGGTTCTTCGAACAAGGTATGAACTTTTTCGTGTCTCTATATTCGTATTTTAGGGAGTGGATTTTGGTCTTGCATCTGTTCGTCATTTTTTTGTTGTGTCTTGCTTTTGGGTTGTCACTTACGTTGGTTATTTGTACCAACAAATATTAATTTTTTTTACAGTTGTTTGTTCGTCATCATTGAAAATGAAGTGTATTGCTACTTTGAATGGAATTTTGAGTGAGGAGCACAAGTCCATTATTTCGAAGACGCAATTTGGATGGTTTTAAGAAAAATCCCCTTTTGTACCGAAAGTTGAAGAGTGCTACCCAGACATGGCTTAAGCACTGTCCAGGGGTCCTTATAAGTGTGTTTTCAATGTTGTGTGGATTGATTATCCTTATTGGCCATGATTGAAGGTGTCCACAACAAGAAATTTCAAGTTAGGTCAGTCCTATGTGGATGAAAGACCAATTAAGGTGTTTCTGGGTTGAGAGGTGAGTTCCTGCACCATTGACACAGAACTCATATTGTTGTAATCGATTACAGGGAGCTGGTAATCGCTTACCAGTAGAAAAATCTCCTTTTGTAACGAAAGTTGAAGAGTGCTACCCAGACGTGGCTTAAGCACTCCCCAGGAATATTTTGGATTCGTTATAACTGTCTTTTGAAGGTTTTATGGATGGATCATTAATGGAACACTTCAAGTTGGAATACTTCAATATTAAACAAATATAAACGAAATAATGAAGGGTATTGAGTAATGAAAAGCACATACATTAATAAAAAAACGTAATGACATTTCACGAAACAACAAGTTTTGAAATGAAAAGATACATAACAGTATACAATGAAATGAAATCTAAGAAGATGGTTGTCAATCAAATTGATTGCGGAAGTTAATAAGTTCTTCCTCTACGAGTTGTGCAAAAATTGTCATGAACTTGAACTACCTTGGTTCAAACACCTATAGGAGTTTTTCCTCCACAATTGAATGGGCGGAAACTGTGTTTTGATACACTTGACACCATCAATGATGAGCAGCATGTGTTTCATCCAAAATTGAGTGGGCCAAACTGTGTTTTGATGCATTGGATACCATCAATGATGAGCAAGGTGAGTCATCCATGCAAAAAAAATAGAAAAGATCACTTATAGGGACACAAAAACGACTTTGGGGAGCAATGTTCATCTACCTGGAGAGTACAGTTGAAGTTTATGTACAAATTACTTTTTTTCCTCTGGTAATCGATTACAAGACCCCTGTAATCGATCACCAGAGGAAAAAAGGTAATTTGTACAGAAACTTCAACTGTACTCCCCAGCTAGATGAACATTGCTCCCCATTCTCTACTTTTGTTGAATTTTTCCTTTTTTGAGATGGATGAGTGAGTTCAATGTTATTCGGTGTGCTCCCTGCACCAATAATGAGGTTAGGTCATTGATTTCTTCAACATAAAAATGTCCATTTAGGTGGTTTTCTCCAATTGAGGTGAGGTGCATAACCCATGCTATCAACTTTGATCTTTGCTGACTATTTTAATCATAACTTTTTCCACATACCTCCAAATGATGTGATTATTTTTTTATTGGAAAGTAGACTCAAAAATATTTCCAATGACTACTAATTTATAATATTTGGACATCTAAGTAGGTGCAGTTAATTCCTTAAATTTAACGTTTTATATATTTCTACCACCTCTAACCTTTGCTGGTTGTTTTGCTCATGACTTTCTCCACCAAACTTCAAATGAGTTGATTCAGAAAGCTCTTTGATTCTAGATTCCAAAAAAACAAGAATCAAGTCATTTGGAGTTCGGTGGAGAAAGTTAAGAACAAAACAATTAGCGAAGGTCAGAAAAATAGAGTTGGGGAGCAGTGTTCATCTACCTAGGGAGTACAGTTGAAGTTTCTGTACAAATTACCCTTTTTCCTCTGGTAATCGATTACAAGAGCCATGTAATCGATTACCAGAGGAAAAAGGGCAATTTGTACAAAAACTTCAACTGTACTCCCTAGCTAGATGAACACTGCTCCCCATTCTCTATTTTTGTTGAATTTTTCCTTTTGTGAGATGGGTGAGTGAGTTCAATGTTATTCAGTGAGCTCCCTGCACCAATAATAAGGTTAGATCATTGATTTCTTCAAAATAAAAATGTCCATTTAGGTGGTTTTCTCCAATTGAGGTAAGGTGCATAACCCATGCTGTCAACTTTGACCTTTGTTGACTATTTTAATCATAACTTTTTCCACAGACCTCCAAATGATGTGATTCTTTTTTTATTAGAAAGTAGACTCAAAAATATTTCCAATGACTACTAATTTATAATTTTTGGACACTTGAGTAGGTGCAGTTAATTCCTTAAAGTTAAGATTTTATATATTTCTACCACCTCTGACCTTTGCTGGTTGTTTTGCTCATAACTTTCTCCACCGAACTCCAAATGACTTGATTCTTGTTTTGTTGGAATGTAGACTCAAAGATATTTCAAATGATTACTAACTCATAATTTTTAGACCACTTTAATAGATGCAGTTAATTTCCCAAAAACAATGTTTTTCTAAGCTTCCCATCAATGATTAGCAACATGAGACATCCATGCAAAAACTGGAAGAAATCACCCATAAGGAAATAAAAATAACCCTGGGGAGTAGTGTTCATCTAGTTGGGGAGTACAGTTAAAGTGTTTGTACAAATGACCTTTTTTCCTCTAGTAATCGATTACAGGGGTCTTGTAATCGATTACCAGAGGAAAAAGGTTCATTTGTACAGAAACTTCAACTGTACTCCCCAGTTAGATAAACACTACTTCCCATAGTGGTTATTGCTCTTGTTTGTGACTTTTTGCATTTCTTGTGAATGGGTGACTGAGTTCCATATGAATGGATGTGTTCCCTAGACCAATGAATACATTAGGTCATTGAATATATGGCAAAAATGTGATGGATCTCATCTAGCTTATATGAAAGTGTGCGAATACAAAATACCTTTGTATTAAAAAAGAAAAACACGCTGTAGAGAAAGTCACCAGCGCACCCAACACCCGAAAGCACAACGACGACAGCGAAAAAACCTCTCCTTTCGAGAAAACATGCCAACGGTGGCCCCAAGCGAGACTTCCTCCCACGACTTCAATGACGCATAGAGACAAAGGACTTCCTGCAGAGAATAGGTGGACCCAAGCACCAACGAACAACGATGAACAAGGATGACTTTGGTGGCGGAGCGAGAGTTTCGAATGGTGGACTGAGACTTTCGAATGGAGAACCCAAGCACCAACAAACAACGACGAAGAAAGGGGACTTCGGTGGCGCCAGAGTTTCGAATGGATATCCTTGAGAGAGAGAGACAGAGTTTCGTAAGAGATTGAGAGAGAGAATCGATAGAGATGAAGGCCACAGTTTCGTAAGAGATTGAGAGAGAGACTTTCGTAAGAGATGAAGGCACGAACAGGTTTCAGCAATCTCCTTCTTCCAAAAATGCCCTCGAAAACAAATCTCAACTTTTTTAAAAATTCATTTAAAACAACAAATGGCAGAACGACATGTGTCGTTGTCAAATTGTTGTCAAAATGGCGTTGTTGAAGAAACGTTTTCCTTTATATTATTACCCATAAGAGTGATGTGTAATTTGCATTCCTCTTTTGGGCACCTTCTCGTACTTTTTCATTTTAAAATTTTTTTTCTGATAATATATAATTTATTTAGATTTTGAAAGAAAGCAGTCACTTTCAACTAGTCATGGTTATGCTCTAAAAATTATTTCAAAAGCTACTCCTTTTTATTCACAGAAATATGCAATAAGCCAAAAAGGAATAAAGTTAAAGGTTCCAATATTCTATAATGAGGTAAACTTTGACCTGTGTCTTATTGTTGACATTTCACGTGGATATGGTAATACATGCGGTGTAGCTTTCGTTTGACGTGTCAACAATAATAATACCCTAACCTCAAAACCTTTTAACCTACGGGCAGGGTCTTGGAAACGGGTGGTTTTGGGGCAAATGTTAACGCAAGGAGAAGATATGCCACACGTCATCATTTCATGGACATTAGTTTTCCTCTTAAAGTTCCTGAAACAAAAAGGCATGCTTTAAAAGTTATTATTGAATTTTTTTTCCTCTTGTTGCAAATCTGGTACCGATTTGAAGTAGCGATATCAGACCGACCGCGCGTCTGGTTCCTCGTGATTTCATGGAGATGTCGTTTGGCTTCACTGTGGGTGTCAAAATGTTTTAGTAGGATTGAGATCCTAACCCAAAGTATTCAGAGTTGTCCACTCCATCATCCACTTGCGCTATTCTCTCTGTTCTCCTTGTCCTAGCTATGAGGGAATGTGTCTGCAGAGGACACTCTCACACTCAAGTCAATGATTTACTCAAATAAATCTTATAATAAGAAGGTTTAATCCTTTCGGACATCCCTATTTGTGTAGGTTTGTCTCAAATAGATCCTCATATTCTAAATGGTCTCAATTAGGTCCCTTAATGTGTAAAATTGAATCAATTTGAGTCTCTCCTTTAATTACGTTGAACGACATTAAAAATTGTTGGTGGTGGCTTGGTGACTGAGCAAATTTTATTCACATGGCAGCATTTCAGTGCCTGAGCTGGATTTTATTTATTTACAGTTTTAAAAAACTTTATTTTAATCAAAACAACGTTTAGTTAAGGAAAACTTATTAAAAGTTAGGATTAGTGGTTTGATTGTTGAGTGCATGCCAGATTGGGGAAATTTGGGAAAGCACAACAACCAAGCCTCGAAAAAACCATAACACCGTCATCCTCTATCGCCGCCACTGTCTCGCACCACCACCACACACACGCCGCTGCAATGCTGCCACCATCGTTGTCGTGCTGCAAAGCCCTTTTCAGGCTACTATTATCGTAAAAATTGCCCCACTCAACGCGAGAACCTACAACCACTGCACCGGAAACCTGTTCGAAACCCAAATGAAGCAAATTGCGTCTCCGCCATTCTTTAATCACCTTTACCCG
This sequence comes from Vigna angularis, assembly GCF_016808095.1. Classification (NCBI taxonomy): domain Eukaryota; kingdom Viridiplantae; phylum Streptophyta; class Magnoliopsida; order Fabales; family Fabaceae; genus Vigna; species Vigna angularis. Next base: position 18,953,476 of record NC_068975.1, read on the forward strand.
TGATGAAGCCCAATTTAACTTGTTAGCCGTTGCTAGGACTCGAGTTCAATCCCCAAATCCCCGGCAGTGGCGCCAAAAACTTGTTAGCTCAAAAAATACTTGTTGGGCTCGATTTCGGCAAGTGCACCGAATCGTTCAAGTAATAAACCGGTAAGACCGGGTATCGTTTTCCCAAGAGACTCGTAATACTAGAGAATTGTGCGATTAACAACTCATATAGACTCAATAACATAACATCAATATACAGAACAAGTGCAGGAATGTAAATTCATACATAATTACAAGGTTGGACTTTGGTATTGAAGACACTTGGAAATGGAAAAGACAAGAAATGGTATGAAATGACATTGCTAAGGTTAGTTTTCACCAATGCACTCTTGTGTATAACCAATTTCATCTCCTCTCTATCAATTTACTAAAGTCAATCCACTAAAACACTCTAGCCCTAATTCCTTAGGTGAAAAAGCCTAGGTTTTCCTTATCAAACCCCAATTCCTTGGCAATCTAACAAGCAAAACCCGCATTAAAGAGCTGGGATCTAAGACAACATGTGAATCATCTTCCATTCCTAGAATCAATGACCCACAAGGACTCCTATTTCAGTTCAAGGTTTCATCTTACGTCCCCATAATCCATAAAACCCCAAAATCAAGCCATGAACGTTCCCATTACATGCAAGCTTTAAGATTGGAAACAAGAATACTAGCAATTGATAGAAAAGGCATATATATATAATCAAATCATTCAACAATTACACAAGAATTCAAAGGCTACAACTAATCCCAACAAAGATGGGTTTGGTTCTCCATTTCCATGGAGAACCCTAAAGCTTACAAAATGGCCATGGTAGAAGATGAAGAACCTAAGAGGAAGAAGGGAGTGTTCCCACGAACCCTAGCAGCCCTCCAAGCTCTCCTTTGAGTGAAATCGCGCCTCCAAAGATCCAAAGACCCTTAACCCTTCGCGTTTCTGGGTTAAATAAGCTCTCTGCCACATCAGTAAAAGTCGCGCCCGGGCGCCCTCTGTCAGTCGCGCCCGGGCGTGAAACTCTCTGGACGCTGAAAGTGGACGAACGTCCACTTCTGCTGGACGAACGTCCTCCTGCATGGACGAGCGTCCTCTTGCATGGACGAGCGTCCTCTCGTTTCTACAGGACGAGCGTCCTTTCTAGCTGGACGAACGTCCACTTCTCTTGTAGGACGAACGCCCCCTCTCTGCTAGCTTGAACGAGCGCCCATTTCTTCCTTCTGGACGAGCGTCCGCTCGTTCTTCCACTTTGGACGAGCGTCCTTTTCTTCGCCTTGGACGAGCGTCCGCTCTTCCACTCTGGACGAGCGTCCTCTTAACTCTCTGGACGAGCGTCCTCTGCCTGGCTGGAACGAGCGTCCCTCTCAGCTACTTGGACGAGCGTCCTCTCTGCCTGGCTTTTGGACGAGCGTCCTAGTCTTGTCTGGACGAACGTCCTCCATGAGCTCCTGGCCGAGTGTGCTCTTAGCTGCTGATGGCATTTTTGCATGCTAATTTCTTGGTCCAGTTCTATCGTTTGTTGGAGAGTCTTCCAAGCTCATTTTTAGCTACAAAATAAGGGATTATTGATGAAAGTACATCAAGGTAGCCAAAAACACAATAATTAGAAAACAAGACAAAACAAGAGGATTAAGCAAGTTATAAGTAAGAAAGGAGTTGATTTTGCTCTTAAATTCATGCTTAGATAATGGTAAGAATTAGCATTATCAAACTCCCCCAAACTTACAACTTTGCTTGTCCTCAAGCAAAAGTACTTCACCTTGCAAACAATTCAATCACAATGGTCTAGCAACTTTAAGCACAGTTTCAATCAAATAAACAAAATCAATCATGCTTGCTCAACTTATAAACCACATTCAAGAGACAATATAGTCTTAGCAAGCAAACTTCAATCATGGTGCTCACAAATTCAAAGTCACAAGATAAATGCAAATGATAGATCAACAAACATGGCAAGTTGTTTTCAATGAGTGCATGGAACCAATCCTCACCAAGGAAAGTGTTTCACTCAAGCACAATGGTGTATAAGGATGTGTGTCTAACTCTCAACTATCACAATGTTACACAAATCAACTTTGCCTTTCGTTTCAACAATTTCAAACACATTTACAAGCAAGTTACATCACAAGGACTTTGATTGGCTTGTATTCTGGCTGGGCTAAGAAGAAAAATTGGTTTTTCTGGACAACAAAGCACCTTGAGATAAGAGACCAAAAAATTTAGTTCATGATATAGCATAATATCTCTTTTTCTCCAAAATTGAATAAACCACTCTCAACTTATTTCCCAACTCTTTTTCATTGAATTCATGTTTTTGTTTTTCTTCTTCTTCTTTCTTCTTTTTCTTTCTTTTTAACTCAACTTATTGTTTTTCTCAATGCTCCCCTTTTGACAAGAAGAACTCCCCCAAACTTAGACCATTCTCCTCACTCTAATATATATGATCATCTTAACTCAAGGTAAGGAGGTTAAGGATTTTTCAATAAGCTTAAGGTTTCGGGAATGAGAAAGTTTTCTTTAAGGTTCAAAGGTTATACATTGGCTTTTAGGCTCAAAATGTAGAAGAGGTGGAAGAACAAGATGGCCTTGATCCTTTGTAACATGCAAGTAACTAGTTCAAATAGAGAAACTCAGGCAAAATCAACTGTGATTCCAAAGTAATAACATTCATCAATAAACTCTGAGGCACAACATCTCACAGGTTCACTCAAGGTTCCAAAATTTGATAAACATCATGCCAAGAATATTGATCACAATTAAAATTAAGCATCTATCTCAACAGATACAAGCAACCACAATCTCAGTTCAACAAGCTCAACCACATAATCTCAATCAGATTTTCAAAACAATTCTCATAGATAAAGAGCAAGCACAACAGATTTGTATTCAATTCAAGCATAACTAATGATTCACTCAAATCACCAGACCAATTGCACAAGAACTATCCACAAGGCAAGTCAAAAAGAAATCCAAATCACAAATACTGAAAGCAAATAAAACTGGAAATTAAAACTGAAAAACCGAATAAAATGGACTCCTTGCAGCTCCAACAGTGTAGGAGACTAGCTTCACTTTCATCTGCAACATCTTCCTCCAACAGTAGCTTATACTCCGCAACTGCTCCACCTCCCCCATCAGTAGGGGCCTGGCCCCCAGGCCATGCTACACGAGCAGCAAAATCTTCATTTCATATGGTGCTCAACTCACGCATGCCTCAAAGGTTGGCCATTGGTGGTTTTAAACTTGTTAAGTCCTTAGGAAGATCTTATCCTGTAACAAGAAAGCTCAAAGCAAAATTAGTATCTCATAGCCAACACTGGAGAGAAGAATCCATAAAACAAACTAAAAGAAAGATGCACAAGAAAGCAAAGAAACAAGACAAAGAAATCCAAAACAAACAAAGACAAAAGTACAAGAACAAAGAGGGAAATCTTAGAATTAAGCTTCCCAAAGGTACCACAACACAAAAAGGTATAAAAACACATCAAAAGGAGTGTGTTAAAGAGTGCAAAAGAATGGAAAACTCATCATAAATCAAGAAAAAACAAAAAGTGCAGAACCAGAATTTTTGGTGTTGGGCGCCCCTGGTGCAGCTCGCGCTCGGGCGCCCCTCAGCAGGGGGCGCTTGGGCGCCACTCGGTCAAGTTGGTGCAGGATGGCCCTCGTGCAGCTCGCGCCCGGGCGCCCCTCAGCAGGGGGCGCTTGGGCGCCATATCAGTTTTCTGCATAATGCAGATTTTTGCGAAATTGGCCACTCACCATGTGATTTTTGGTTCTAGACCTACATTCAATGCACTCACACACCAAACAAGCTAAAATTAACCTAATACACTTATACAAACCATAAAACAACAACAAAACTCAAAAATCACAACAATGCAAAACTACACAAACATGCAAAACATAAGCCAAAAATGCAAATAACACAAAAATCACACAAACACAAGTAAAAAGGGTAAGAAAACTGGGTTGCCTCCCAAAAGCGCTTGTTTAACGTCATTAGCTTGACGGATTACTCAATGAAGTGCAAATGTTGATGTTGGTGTGCTCCTTCCACCAACTCTTCTTGAACAACTTTCTAGCCACTAAATCAACTCTCAAAGCTTGAATTCTTCTTTTTAGCCCTTCCACTACCTTGACATCTTCAAATACTCAATCCTCTTGATCAACTTTGGCTTGCTAGGCTTGAGTTCCTTGTCTCTCATCAAAGGGTGGTGATGACTAGTCTTTCTCTTTTTCTTCTCCCTTTCTTCTTCTTTCACTTAGCACTTGGAGCATCTTCAAAGGAGGGAGAATTTTGGGCAGCTTGTAGTGCTCAACATAGTTGTCTCCCTGTGTCCTAAAATTCCTACAATCTCAGGGTCTTCATGATGCTTTTGAGGCTGCGGTCCTCCTTTTGTGAACATCCCCTTCATACACTTAGACACAACTAGGCTAAAGCCACAAATTAGCCCAAGCAAAACTGAAAATCTATTTACAACAAAAGAGTTAGTTCTATATACAAAATCAAGTCTACATAAGTTAGAAACCTCACAAAAGTCTAGTATTGACACGTGTCCCCGGCAACGGCGCCAAAAACTTGATGAAGCCCAATTTAACTTGTTAGCCGTTGCTAGGACTCGGGTTCAATCCCCAAATCCCCGGCAGCGGCGCCAAAAACTTGTTAGCTCAAAAAATACTTGTTGGGCTCGATTTCGGCAAGTGCACCGAATCGTTCAAGTAATAAACCGGTAAGACCGGGTATCGTTTTCCCAAGAGACTCGTAATACTAGAGAATTGTGCGATTAACAACTCATATAGACTCAATAACATAACATCAATATACAGAACAAGTGCAGGAATGTAAATTCATACATAATTACAAGGTTGGACTTTGGTATTGAAGACACTTGGAAATGGAAAAGACAAGAAATGGTATGAAATGACATTGCTAAGGTTAGTTTTCACCAATGCACTCTTGTGTATAACCAATTTCATCTCCTCTCTATCAATTTACTAAAGTCAATCCACTAAAACACTCTAGCCCTAATTCCTTAGGTGAAAAAGCCTAGGTTTTCCTTATCAAACCCCAATTCCTTGGCAATCTAACAAGCAAAACCCGCATTAAAGAGCTGGGATCTAAGACAACATGTGAATCATCTTCCATTCCTAGAATCAATGACCCACAAGGACTCCTATTTCAGTTCAAGGTTTCATCTTACGTCCCCATAATCCATAAAACCCCAAAATCAAGCCATGAACGTTCCCATTACATGCAAGCTTTAAGATTGGAAACAAGAATACTAGCAATTGATAGAAAAGGCATATATATATAATCAAATCATTCAACAATTACACAAGAATTCAAAGGCTACAACTAATCCCAACAAAGATGGGTTTGGTTCTCCATTTCCATGGAGAACCCTAAAGCTTACAAAATGGCCATGGTAGAAGATGAAGAACCTAAGAGGAAGAAGGGAGTGTTCCCACGAACCCTAGCAGCCCTCCAAGCTCTCCTTTGAGTGAAATCGCGCCTCCAAAGATCCAAAGACCCTTAACCCTTCGCGTTTCTGGGTTAAATAAGCTCTCTGCCACATCAGTAAAAGTCGCGCCCGGGCGCCCTCTGTCAGTCGCACCCGGGCGTGAAACTCTCTGGACGCTGAAAGTGGACGAACGTCCACTTCTGCTGGACGAACGTCCTCCTGCATGGACGAGCGTCCTCTTGCATGGACGAGCGTCCTCTCGTTTCTACAGGACGAACGTCCTTTCTAGCTGGACGAACGTCCACTTCTCTTGTAGGACGAACGCCCCCTCTCTGCTAGCTTGAACGAGCGCCCATTTCTTCCTTCTGGACGAGCGTCCGCTCGTTCTTCCACTTTGGACGAGCGTCCTTTTCTTCGCCTTGGACGAGCGTCCGCTCTTCCACTCTGGACGAGCGTCCTCTTAACTCTCTGGACGAGCGTCCTCTGCCTGGCTGGAACGAGCGTCCCTCTCAGCTACTTGGACGAGCGTCCTCTCTGCCTGGCTTTTGGACGAGCGTCCTAGTCTTGTCTGGACGAACGTCCTCCATGAGCTCCTGGCCGAGTGTGCTCTTAGCTGCTGATGGCATTTTTGCATGCTAATTTCTTGGTCCAGTTCTATCGTTTGTTGGAGAGTCTTCCAAGCTCATTTTTAGCTACAAAATAAGGGATTATTGATGAAAGTACATCAAGGTAGCCAAAAACACAATAATTAGAAAACAAGACAAAACAAGAGGATTAAGCAAGTTATAAGTAAGAAAGGAGTTGATTTTGCTCTTAAATTCATGCTTAGATAATGTAAGAATTAGCATTATCAACCCGCCACCTACATCACCACCATGAATCTTCATCTTCTCCAAAAGAACCAACATGATTCCACCCCTGAAACCCACAGAAAAATCCCAAACTAAAAGAACCCTAAAAACCTAAATCACCACCATGACAACCTCTACATTCTCGCTCCTCGCTGCCACCAGCACTAACGCGAACCCAACCAACTATTTGAACCTTCATCTCGCCACCACAGAACATCAGCAACGACGCAGAGGAGAAGAGGCGAAACCCTATCGCGAAGAGAGGCAAGGGTTCGAACCCTAGCGTGACCTTCCTTGTCTCCGTCGCGCAACCTACCTCCATCAACCTTCGTCTTCGTGCTTCTCAACCATCAACAACCCGAACCTGCAAGAAGAAACCCAGAGAAGAAACCCCCAATTTCCAACCACAACAACCAAGCCAAAAAAACCTTTTTTTTCGAATTTCCCTAATCTACGTACTCAACAATCAAACTACTAATCCCTAACTTTTAATCAGTTTTCCCTAAGTAAAATGTTGTGTTTTTATTAAAATAAAGATTTTTAAAATTATAAATAAATAAAATCAAGCTCGGGTGTCCAAATGTTGCCATTTGAATAAAATTTGTTGAGTCACCAAGCCACGAACCATAATTTTTAACGGCAAGACCCAAATTGATTCAATTTTACACAATAAGGGACCTAATTGAGACCATTTAGAATACGAGGATCTATTTGAAACAAACCTACACAAATAGGGATGTTCGAAAGGATTAAACCTAATAAGAATGAGTAATCAGAGTCCTCTTACCTGCTTGTTTCCTTTTACCTACCTGTTTTATGAGGCATATATTATATTGAGCTTACCTTTAGGTTGAACTCATTTACTACTAATAAATATCATTATTCTTATTAATTGTCAATCGGTGACTATTATTCTCATTAACCGCCCATTAGTAGCTATTATTGCTCAGATTAATTATCATTATTGACTATTGTAGATCGGTTGATCATTTTCCTGTTGGAGAATCGACTTGCCTGATTTTTGGCTGACCGGTGGTCATACAATACACAAGGTAAGATGATATAGGGACTTTTGTCAAAAGAAATTGGATGGGAAATATAACCCTCCCTTTCTCTATTAGAAAATTTTAGGTTTAATGTCTCCATAAGTCCCTATTTATATCCAGAATTTCAAATAGGACCCTTTCTTTTTTGGCGTCTCAATTGGGTCCTTATTTTTGTAAAATTGAATCAAATAGGGACTTTCCGTCAAATTGATCAAACGACGTTAAAGATTGTGTCACCTGGCATGTTGACAGTGTTGTTTTAACATATGTGTCATTAAAAACGTGACTCAATTCTATTATTTTAAATTTTGAATTAAAAAAATTAAGTAAACAGAATGGAAATTCAATTAAAGAAAGGACAAAGTTGGAAATTCGTATTATTCATTCTCTCTACAATTGTTATGTCGAAATGAAATTGGGGAAATTTGAGTCACAAGGCTCATCATTCATCCACAAAATCGTTGTTGTTGAAGTAGATGCAAGTGTTGGTGGGGGAAGAACATCGATTTGAAACAAGTTGAAGCACGACCACCTTGCTCATCTCGCCGTGGCCCACCACCGCTGTTCATCTACACCGTTAGTGCCGCTGTAGAGTCGCGAGCCTCCACAGCCACCACCATCAGAATCACGACACACCCCCATCATCTTCTTTGTCAATCAAAGCACAAAATCGCAGAAACCTAAATAGCAAAACCAATTCGCAAAATCATCATCGCACGCCTCCACCATCATCATCCTCGTCGGAGCGAAAGTCGCCGCCACCAACGCCATGAACCCCAATCCACGCAAAGCAGACAACCCAGTCGCACCACCCAAATCGCCAACCTCTGTGACCACCGCGACACATACAGAGTTCGTCCAATCTTACCTCGCGCTACCATGGACACCGTCGCGAGAACCTTCAGGCCATGTCCTTCCATCACCGCGAGTGCGCCGCGACATCTTTGTCTTCTCCACTATCGCATAACCAGTAGCGTGTTTCTCTCTGTCAGATCGCAAGATTCAATCTCCTCCACGCTCCAACTGCAAGCACTAAAACTATCGCTCCCCACCATCATCGGACTAGCAAAGCCAAACCAGAAAAACCCAAAAACCCTCAAATCTGGCCACAACAGAAACCCTCAAAATGCATCCAGAGCACCACTGTGAATCTCTATCCACCTCCTCTAAGCTAGAATCCCAATCGCAATCTGCAAGGGAAACCACCTTCAAGGTTCGTGCATTCCCAATTCAAAAGAACCAAAACGCAGTCATTGAAATTTGGGACGCAGGAGCGAGAATGTGGAGGTAGAAGAAGAAAAAGAAAGTCTTTATTTTTCCCACTTTGCCGTTTCAAAAAGCTTATTACACCACCATGCATTCATAACTTTTAATACAAAATTAATTTATAGGTCCACGTCTCATTAACTTGAAGTTTGACTATGCCATGTAATCAACACTTAAACGGTCGTTTGCCTAATTTAACGGCAGACCTTTAATTGCTCAAATTTTACAAAAATAAGGATCCAATTGAGACGCCAAACAAGAAAGGGTCCTATTTGAAATTCTGGATAAAAATAGGGACTTATGAAGACATTAAACCAAAATTTTAATGCAATAAATTTTGGTTGTTGCAATTTGCCAATTTCTTTAATTTACTCTGTTGTGAATTTCTTTCTTTCTATCTAACTTTTGCATTAGAAATAAAACTTTCGGTTTACCTATTGGGTTTGGTTTGGTTGGGCCTCCCACTATCATGTATATTGTTTTATTATATCTTTATAGAGTTCTTGGTGTGCTGCATGTGATTGATATAAGCTGAGGTGCTGACCTAGTTAGGATTTTAATGTTGTCTGCATCTTCCTTTCTTGCTAGCCATCATTCGTACAAGGAACTTTGTTGAGATGGATATATGATTCAAATTTGTGGCATGACAGCGTAGTTAATTGTTGCTATTAACTAAGTTTGTTTGGATATCAGTTTGCTTTTAGTCTAAGGATCAAGTAACCATATATAGCCACTTTGCTTTTCAGAACTAAAACAAGAAGTTTTACTATCATCATGTAGGTTTATATATCTCATTAATTTTCTATTTATACAGGGTATCTCCGTGGATGCATGCGGGTGTTTCAAAAAGGCAAGTTATATATATATATATATATATATATATATATATATATATATATATATATATATATATATTAATATTGTGTTTGTTGCCTTTGGTTTTATTTTGTTTACTCGCTGACTTACTGTAATTGTAATTGGACTCAATTTGATTGTAAAGTTACATTCTATAGTTTCTCCTAAGACATTATAGGTCCAAATGATGGGATGTGTGCATGCTTAATGGGTTTGGTGATAAAATCTTTAGTTTGAGTATTCAAAATTATTCTCTTAAGTTTGCATATGACAGTACATACTCATTTTTTTTTCTTTCATGACCAGGTCATTAGTTTGGAACTGTCAACTGGAATTCCCATGCTTGACATTTTTAAACAGTGAAGATTCATTAGGAGGGGAGGTCCCATAAGACCTTCTGAAGCTGGAGTTTATGCCTATACAAAGGTATGCTTTTTTATGTCAACTGTTGTATCCAACTTTTAGGATGCATTTTATATCAGCTTTTATTTAAGATGTATTTTATATTGCCTTGCTTTCACAATAATAGCTCATGGGAAATGTTCTTTTTCTTTGATTTCAGTTTCAATTTTTATATTTGTTCTTTGGTCTTGCTTACTGTTTTCTTTTACTTTTCTTGCAAGATTTATATCTTGTTTGGTATTGAGCTTACGATTAGTTCTTGATTTACATTTTTAATGCATTCTCATGATTGACCTTTGCCAATAATTGTTTTCATTTTGGGAATTACATTACCCAAATTGGGCACGCCAATAGTTGACTAAATATTATTTTATATCGTAGGTATCTAATCAAGGAAGCATGACAAATGATGAAAAAAATGAAGAACAACAATAATGATAATTGTTATTCAAAACACTTTTTGATTTGTTATGCAAAAGAACATTTTTATTTTTAATTTTTAGGACAAAATATATGTTATTTATTAAGTTGACAAATTAATTGTATTTTCAATTTTACCATTTATTTTATATAATAATAATTACTTTCGGTTCATATTATTCTGGTTTAATATTAAACATATTCCATGTTAATCACATTAATAAAATCATTTGAATAATAAAAAAATTAAACTATTTCCATTACCGACGATTTTCAAAACTCCAACTACATAAACTAGAAAATACCTATGGTTTTTGACTAATCCACACAAGTCTCGACTGTTTCTATTAACTCCAACAACTACCAACGATTTTTACGAACCCCTTGCAAGTACTGACAGTTTCTGTGAAAACCCTCGCAAATGACCACGGTTAAATAAACTCCTCTAAGTTGCGACGGTTTCTAAAAAACCCTTGCAAATAGTGGCCGTTACAAACAAAACCGTCGAAAATCTTTGTCGACGGTGATTTTTCCAACCGCGAGATACTTATTTACCAAGGGTTAAAATCGTCAGTAATGCAAAAAAGAAAAACCCTGGTAAAATTTGTTATTTTTGTAGTGAAATATAAAATTATCTTAATAAAGCATAAAACATTGACCTTTATTGTGTATCTAAAATGAAAGTTGGTCATACTAATGAAATGTTTTTTGTAAGTTAGTAGAAGATGTGCTAATTCTCAAGTTAAATCTGAGATGAAAGAATACAATAATTGTGTTAAGAGAATAAAGCATTTAAACGAAAACGAGGGCAAGAAAGTCTTGAGTGTTTTGAAAAAAGATTTTGTATATTTTGTTATATTTGTGCATATTACTAAAACACAAAGATATGATAAAAACACTAAAAAATACATTGTGAGAGAAGAAGATAAAATCACTAAAAAAAGACGTGAGAGAAGAAGGACATTATGAGAATATTTTCCTTAAAACCTTCTACTCTGTTACATCGTATAAGCTCAATTTGCTTAAGGCTATAATAAAGCTCTAGCCGCCTTACAAGGAAAACTAAAATCTAACTTTCTACCTAAAGGCTACATGCTCTACTGAAGTCAACTTTTTTGTCTAATGGTCATCTTTCAAGAAAAGCTATATATAGACGAAAGTTAGAAAATAAGACAAGAATGATAACACAAGAAGGATAATATAAAAAGAATAGAATAGTGAACTTAAACTTACATCGCTCATATATATCGTCTAAAGATATATTTCTTTTGAGAGAAAAATCTTAGCAAATCAAAAAACTTTTTGTATTGCTTCTATAATCTTTTTGAGAGTTATCATTTGTACCTTTACTCTTAACATTGTTTGTATTATAAGTTCTAAAAGTTAAAACCAGAAGTATTTAGACGTGTTGTCTAAGGTTAAAACCAGAAGTAGTTAGAATGATCAAAGGTGGTTAAAATACTTGTAAACTAGATGTGGTTAAACTCGGAATAATTGTGTTGACTAGATTAACTAGAAGTGGTAAGGATACTTATTATAAATCTGGAAAGGTAAAACTCATGTAATCTTATTAAAGATCAGTGAAACCTTGCAGTTTTTAAAGAAGAATTGGTTGTAGCTTAAGTTAAGTGAACCAATATCAAATTTGTTGTTTATTTTCTTGTTATTTAAAACGTTTTCTATTTACTCCTATCCTGTCATAAAAAATAACGTCTGAATATTTTACAAATTATATATCTTCTTTATAAAACATTGAAAGAATGCTTTGCAAAAGGATTTCAAAAATACTATTTACACCTTTAATGTTTTCCTATGTTTTCACATCGCCTTGCATGTTGATATGCCATAAGGAGTTCATACGTGGCATGGAGACATGATCTACCTAGGTTAGGATGCAGACTTCCATCCCGAGTACCCCAGTAAATAAAGTTGGTAGGATATGTGGGAGGAGGAGACCAAGATCTTTGCGTTTGAGGAGTTGCCACACAAGAATTGGTGTGACAGAGGGACAATGGAAGTGACCACAAAAAATATCAGCACCATGCTCTAGTTGATAGAAATACATAAACTTGTTGTAAGGTCATGCCAAGTCGTTCATACAAAATTTGGAACGCCTTCAAGAACGACCAACTCTTCAGATGTAACTGGCTCGGTGCCTCCCGCATTTTGGATAACATATGACACTCAAAGATAGACAAAGGAAATGTAATATCTAAGTCCTTAAACATATACTTGTATACAGAGGTAAAGTCGACACAATTTGATAAAAGTTTCATATATATCCTATGACTCGAAGATCAAGGCTCGACCGATATATATTCTACAAACTCCTTGTCACAAATATCAAAACTAGATACAAAGTCTTCTACAGACTCGTCAGAAAGGAAGTTAGAAGCATTTACACCACTTCTTAAAAGGTTACTTAGAGGTGGAAGAACCACCCATTTTCTGTTTCCCTTTCATAGGGGAGGAGGAAGAAAGGGAGATTCATCGGAAGAACCTCTGAAAATAGAGTCAGTACGACTCGAAGAGTCATCATCTCTGGCGGCAACAACCTTTGGTTGAACCAAAAGTTATAGCTCACCAAAAGAATAAAAGAGAGATGATGAAGACATAGACAGGTACCTAGAGGATGACAAATGAAGAATTAACTTGAATGACGATACTGAAAGTTGGAAAACAAGATCAGAAACACAAAATTGAATATGCATAAATTCAAAACCCTCATTAATGAAGAGAGAGATTAACTCTGTAGAAAAGCTTTTTGAGTTATTGATAGGTTAATAAAACATGAAAAATGATATTTCACAACATTTTTTTGACAACATTTTAACATCATCTACATGTCATTTTGTGATTGATCCAAAATTACTCCACAATCAATAATAATCATAAACACCAACATGAACCAATAAAAAACACAAAATTGAATATGCATAAATTCAAAACCCTCATTAATGAAGAGAGAGATTAACTCTGTAGAAAAGCTTTTTGAGTTATTGATAGGTTAATAAAACATGGAAAATGATATTTCACAACATTTTTTTGACAACATTTTAACATCATCTACGTGTCATTTTGTGATTGATCCAAAATTACTCCACAATCAATAATAATCATAAACACCAACATGAACCAATAAAAAACACAAAATTGAATATGCATAAATTCAAAACCCTCATTAATGAAGAGAGAGATTAACTCTGTAGAAAAGCTTTTTGAGTTATTGATAGGTTAATAAAACATGGAAAATGATATTTCACAACATTTTTTTGACAACATTTTAACATCATCTACGTGTCATTTTGTGATTGATCTAAAATTACTCCACAATCAATAATAATCATAAACACCAACATGAACCAATAAAAAACACAAAATTGAATATGCATAAATTCAAAACCCTCATTAATGAAGAGAGAGATTAACTTTGCAAAAAAGCTTTTTGAGTTATTGATAGGTTAATAAAACATGGAAAATGATATTTCACAACATTTTTTTGACAACATTTTAACATTATCTACGTGTCATTTTGTGATTGGTCCAAAATTACTCCACAATCAATAATAATAATCATAAACACCAACATGAACCAATATCAAAATGACATGTAGATGATGTTAAAATATTGTCAAAAAATATGTTGTCAAAGTATATTATCCATAAAACATAACAATGGCACGCTAATTTCAAGCTCAACACACTAGCGTCACACATTACATCGATCATGACAAACCATATTCAAAAAAAATTCTAACCGATATTAAGCTGCGAGAGATTGTCAGTGATGTTTAAGCCGATCTTGTGCTAAAAGCAACAAAAAGGATAAAAAGCAATTTGACCACAACTTAAAAATGACAAATAAACTTGTTCATCACTTAATAAATTCGTCTAATTACAAAAATTATTAATTTTCGAATTTAGAATATTTATGTATCTACTCGACTCAAAGTATAATATTATTGTTAAGTTAAAAATGACCGCAAATCAAAAGATCTAAAAGAGATACTTATGTGAAATATATAAACACCATAATTTTTGTTATAATAAATTGAACACAACTATTATATTTTTTAATTTGTTATTAACACTATACCACAAAGAGTATTTCAACTCAATACTCATTCTATAATATCATCTACTGAATTGAGTGTCGAAATCTTACAAGTAAATTTCTTCTCGGATTAGAAAGCTTCGTAGATAAGCTAATTTGCCTCAAAAACCAATGATAAGAGCAGTTTCTAAGACATTAGCAAAAGCATTCTACAAATATTAAGAGAGAGAAATAATAATCGTTACAACACTATAATAAAAATAATCCCAACAACTTAACTAAAAACTTAACTTCTATCAAAATCAGGAAAAATTCCTAATTTGTCATTCTAACAATATTTTAATCTTAATCATAATAATAATTACAATCAAAATCGAGCTAAAGAAATAATAAGAGGAAAATAAATTAAATTTGGTAATAGAAATTTTTTGGATGTTTTACTTTTTATGTCAAATTCCGTAAAAAAATTTAAATTCTAAAAAAACCGAGTCTTCAAATTCGATATCTAAACCCTCATTTTATTTTCCACTTCTTTTATTAGAGATTACAAAGCTACACACATTGATAACTCAACATTGGGACTCTGCTTATTTCATTATCTATGACATTAGGTAATCCACTAAAAATCTTTTGCAATCCCTTTCCAAGGACAACTAAGGGAAACATATCCTTGATTTCACAAGCAAACAAGTCAAAAGCAATTAATTAGCCACTCTCAAAACTAAGATTTCACAAATTATTGGAATACTATTGATAACTTTTGCTGTAGACAAACCATTCATTTTCTAAGACGATATAGAAAGGGTGACCAAAGACGTTAACATAATGAAACTTTTGGTAATATAACCTTTGTTTTGTCATTATCCATACACACACATGAACCCTTAACATTATAACCCTTATTGTTTCTTTCTGTACTATCTATTTTAACTTGTTTAAAATGAAAATATGGAACCCAAAAGTCATACAGTGCATTTGTTAAAAATGTTTTTTTTTATGAAAAATAAAGAGTAAAAGAGGAAGCAATGTTATCCTTAAAAAAATGCCATAGAAGAGTGTGACATTACAAGTGTTTGACTAAAGTAAATACAAATACATTGCAGTAATTCAAGACATAAAAGTGTCTCAATAGATGTAAACCATTTTAAGGAAATTTATCAAGGAAGACAGTACTGATACATTTCCTTGTAAAAACAATCAATTCTTTAGAAAGCAACTTTTTTAAACAAGCGGAATAAAATTTGAATTATATAAATTAGGTTAAATTTTTTTTTTTATAAATTTTCATAAAAAATAATATCTAAATTATTTAGCCTTCATTCATTTCAAAATTCAGAAAACAAAAGAAAAATGTCATTATACATAAATGAAAAAAATCAAGTTTTTCTTAATCTATATCATTAGTTTCATTTATAATTATAATTTTATTAATTTATATTTATTGAAAAAAAGTTAATACACTTAAGAAAGGAGTTTCAGCATTTAAGAACGATGTGAAAGTTACCCAATGAAGGCTTGTTTGGAAGAAGTATAGTCACGCTTTCCTCGGTTTTTCGTGTGATCAAATCCCCAAATCATAATTTCATAAAAAAAAAGCCAATAAATTGGGGTTCAAATTCGAACTTGTAAGAATCGGTAGTATTTTCTCATTGCTTCTTTCTCTTCCATTCTCTTTAGTGCGGTTGTGTGTATGCTTAATGTGTGAGATTTAAGAAGCAGAAAAGAGCAACGCCATCAAAAAAGTTAACTAAGCGCCAGGTAATGTTGTTTATTTTTCATTCGATTGTTCATGAAAAAAAATTGTTTTTTATTCCCTATATGGAGTATAGAACGTTTGGATAATCCATTATTCTTTATAGAAGTGTTTTAGGCTAATGATACCAAAAAAAATGTCATGTCTCTGAACTTTCTTATAGATCAATATGATCTTCAGACTTCAGACTGGATTTAGCCACTTTTAAGTTTAAATAACTGTGATGAAATTTTAGAAAGGAGATAATAATTCACTAAAATTTGGGGGACGGATTCATCATTATGAAAATGCAGTGACCTTTACTATTTCTGACCGTAGGGGGGTAAAATAACATTTTATTTTTCATGTTTAACGACACTTGTTTCTGTAAATCATCTACTTGTTTTCTTAGTGACTGATTTGAATGTTAGTTTTGTGTAATGCCTTGAATGCGTGGCTCTGCTGTTCTGTTTGGTATAGTAATCGTCGATTTGAAAACCCAATGAACTCTTAATTAGCAAAAAGCTTGAACAATAAACTGCATAACAGTTCACAAAATAAGCATAAATTATCTGTGAGCAAAATTAATATTATTTATAGGGTGAGTCTCATACTAGTCTTAGAGTAATAGGAAGTGTAACAACTGAAACCTTGACCTAAGTCCAGTAAGGTAGGATACACTAGATGAAATGTAACGGTGACCAGACACCATAAAATTTTTATCGTCATGAAGAACATATCTGGTTGGTGGCTAATTTCAATTTAATTTCCAAAACCAGAGTTTGACCTCCTAGTGTATTCTGCAACTAGTTGCGCTAGAGATGAAGATTTGTCCTTAAGAAGTTTCTTAGGCGAATCATATTCTTCTATCAACCCTGCAGGATCAATATGAAGAGAAATCATATTCACATTTATCATGAGAAGAAAAGGAAAAATATTGACAAATCAAGAAGGAAGCTAAATGATGCTGCATTTCACGGCAAAAGTGATTATTCCTTGGATAAAGACTAAATTAGCATGAGGAAAGACACAAAGTGATGCACACCTTGATTTAAGAATAGAACCATGTCACTGTCGATGATAGAAGTTATCCTATGAGCAATGGTAATGACTGTGCATTCTGAAAAATGTTGCTTAACTGTTTGCTGAATAATATTATCTGTGGCTGTGTCAACAGATGCAGTAGCTTCATCAAGCACCAAGATCTTGCTTTTCTTCAGTAGAACACGGCCTAGGCAGACCAACTGCCTTTGACCCATACTCCAATTTTCTCCATTCTCAGTCACTGCAAAAACTCATAGCGATAAGTAACACTTCCTTACTACATTTAGACATATAATTGAAACATGCTAAATCAATATTCAAAGTTTTGAGAAGTCAAACCTATGGAGTCCAGCTTCCCTTCTTTTTTCCTTACATCATCTCCAAGTTGGCACATATCTAGAGCCTGGAATGATTCTTATTAGAATTTAACATGTATCACCTGCACTAAATAGACAAGTTTCTCATAGTTTCAAACAAAACCAAATTACCTCCCAAATCTGTTCATCTGTGTACTCTTCCAGTGGATCCAGGTTGGTTCTTATAGTCCCTTCAAACATCGTTGGATCTTGAGGAATAATGCTGACTCTAGACCGCAAATCATGAATTCCAATCAAAGATATGTTAATGTTATCTATTAATATTTTTCCATCCATAGGTTCAATAAGGCGGAGAAGTGTTTGCACAAGAGTTGATTTTCCACTTCCTGTTCTTCCCACAATACCAGTTTTTGATCCAGCAGTAAAAGTGCAAGTAAGACCTCGTAAAACAATAGGCAAATGAGGAGCATATCGAACCTGCATCACAGACATTCTCAATAAGGGTATATTCCATACAAAAACCGGAATTGGCTTTAACCAAGAAAATGTTACCGAAGCCTTCAATTCAGAATATAACAAATGAATAATCTTTGAAATGTACCTGCAAATTCCAGATATGAACCTCTCCAAATGATGGCCAAGAACAATCCGGTTGGTTATCTTTACTCACAAGAGGAGCTTCACTTGGGAGGGATGTGTACTGGAGTATTCTCTCAACTGATATAATTTTGTTCTCCAAGTCGCAAAGAAACCAGATTACTTTAGTTTGCACAGTATTTAGATTAAGTCCATAGGTCACAGCCAATCCCGCAATGCCTTGGAAAAAACAAAATTGGAATGAAAGATGAATGAAGTGGTTTGCTTAGTGTCATAAAAGAGTAACATATTCAGAGAATTTATGTCCTTTGAAGTACTCACCAGGAGCAGTCATTGAATTTGGGAAAGATACCAAGAATACCAAACAGAAGGCAAATATGACAGTGGATAAAATATCCAATCGGAAATTTAGCCATTCAATTGCAGTAGCGCTGTAAAGTTTGGGTTGGGAATATCTGTCTATCAACTTCATGTTTATGTCATTAAATCTTGATTCTTGTTCAAAACTTCTTATGGTTGTTGATCCAGAAATTGTTTCAGAAAAATGTTGTATAACCGGAGCTTGGCATGTACCAACCAATCGTGCCAATTCTCTTGCAGATGCAGAATAGTACCGCTACATTCATCGAATCTCTTTGTTAGCATTTACACTGGTAATCTTTGCACAATGATATCAATCAGATTCATATTTTTCTTCCCTTAACTTCTTAGAAATGTGAAAAATTAAGTGCATTTCAAATACTAAATCAATTAGAAGGAAAACTTTTCTGACAGCTGGAGTTAAGTGTCTTCAAATTATAAAGGTTGGATATTATCCAAAACTACCTGGTACCATATGCTAGCTGCCATGACAGGTATCAATACTATGAACACCTGCCATGCAGCTTGAGACATCACAATAACATTTCCCAATAGTTGAACCAGATTGAGGGTAATTGCCCATAATATGTTTGCAATATACATATCTAGCGAGCTTTGGTCTATTGAAGCCTGCAACAAATAGAAAAACTTTGATTTAGTCAACGATTACATTCAATATGGTAATTTGAAAAGGAAAATCAAAGGAAGTCTAACTTTCGAAAACAATGCAATCAGCCATTTACATCAGCTAAAAAAGTCTCTTCAAATTAAGCGAATGAAGAATATCAACACAAACTGACATACTCTGTTGAGTATTCGACCACTTGGGGTGGAATCAAAAAATGAAATTGGTGCTCGAAAAATACACAAATGCATTTTATTGAAGAGTACAGTGGCTGTCTTGTATCCAGCTATCACAGCAAGAAATGATCTGGCAAAGGTGAAAATGGAACTTCCAATTGCCAAAGCGACATAGACAACCATGAGTGTAAAGCTTCCAATATCAGTTTCTGCTGTTGCTGTAACAGGAGTTGCTACAGTCATCCAATAATTGCTTGCAATCTGAAAACCCACAGTGAGTATCTGCGAAAGTAATATGAAGGGCACAAGAGCTCCTCCATAAGCTGTTGTGATGTATTTCCAGTACACTTTAAACCCAACTCTACCCTTTTCTCGTTCTTCTTCTTGAACGAGTTGTCCTTTGGGCTCAACTGTGCCGTTTGGCTTTTCATTTTCAACACGTATGTCTTCCACATTTTGCTCAAGTTCAAAATCACTTAACGAATTTGTTTTCTCATCGGTGGTACTTGATGCTTTAAATGTTGGTCTTCTCTCTAAAGACTTAATTGAAGACAAAGCTGCTCTGTGTGCACCTACAAGTTCCATAAAATCTGTGCCTGTCTTGAGAATGTCATTGTATTTTCCTGATTGAGTTATCCTTCCTTCTCTCATGACCTAGATAAAGTTGTGACCAAGACAAAAATTCTGAGAAAATAGTCAATTGACCAAATGCAGATGTTTCAATTCTTGAATATGTATGATTCAATCACTCACCAATATTAGATCAGCATCAGGTAAGAACTCTACTTGATGTGTTACGTATATCACAGTTTTTGATTTTAAAAGGCCAAGCAAGCATTCCTGAAACAGTGTAGTGTAAATGAAAAATCAAGCCAAATTATGTTTGACATATGTTGCTGTAGCCATGAACTCACATGCTGCTCGACATTGCAGAGATTAGATACAGAAAACTCCACTGCGAATTTTTATACTCACATTTGGAGAACTCTAAACTCAGACTATTTGAAACACGTATGTAAGGAACTGAATAGATGTAAAGTGTTAAAAAACATTGAACGACTGTAACGAGTATTTGGAAGTTTAAAATTACATTACCAAGAAAAAAAAACTAGATTACACAGAAAATATTAGTTTAGAAAAATATAAAACCTTAAAGAGATGGGATCCTGTATGAGCATCAACGGCACTGAAGGGATCATCAAAAAGATATATATCAGCATCTTGATATAGAGCACGAGCTATTTGCACTCTTTGCTTCTGACCACCACTCAAATTGATTCCTTTCTCCCCAATAATGGTGTGATCACCGAATGGTAGAACCTCAAGGTCTTTTGTCAAGGAACATGCTTCTAGCACCTTCTCATACTTTTCAATGTCCATCTCTTTACCAAATAGTATGTTGTCTTCTATCTTTCCACTCTGTATCCATGGCGATTGAGAAACATAAGCCTTTGTTCCACATATTTTCAATGTCCCAGATATCTTTGGTACTTCCCCTATAATACAAGAAAGTAAACTAGACTTGCCTGATCCAACAGTACCACATACAGCTACTCTCATACCATGATAAACATTGAGATTTATGTTTTTCAATGTTGCATTAGGAGAACATAAATCCCATGAGAAGTTTCCATCCACTAATTCAATTGCCTTGTCAGAACTACCCCACGGAAGCTTCTGTACTATATCAGTCTGCAACTCATCTAGTCTAAGAAATGATGCAATCCTATCCAGAGAAACTTTAGTTTGTGCAATCATAGAAATTGTGTCAGGAAGACTGTAGATGGGCATTTGAAGAATTCTGAATGTTGCAAGTGCAGACAAGACCTTCCCTGATTCAAGTGGTATCCCCACAAGAACACAAGCACCAAACGTAACAACTGCAATAAAAGTTGGGGCGTTGTGGAAGAAGAATCGAATAGTTGCTGTGCCAGCAAGAAATTTCCTTAGCCATGTCTCTTCACTCTTTCTAATCTGAATAATCTTTGATAAGAACTTCATCTCCCATGCTTGCAGTTTTAGAATCCTCATATTCTTAAGTATCTCAGACGTAGCCTTCATTCTTTTATCTTTGAATTCCATTATCTTGCCTTGGAACTTTTCTTGCAATGATGCAACAGGATGGTTTACCAACATCACAATTACAGTGGCAGCAAGAGCAGCTAACGAAGCAACACCCATACTTCTATAGAGAATTAACAGGGCCAAAGCAAGCTGCAAAACACACATCCATGGATCATGCATGTACCAACAGAATTCGCCAATTCTTTCAGCATCGACAGTTATTAAGTTGATGATTTCCCCAGTACTACGAAGCTCCTTTGATTGACACGAAAGAGTCAAACCTTTAGCATAGATCATTTCCACCAACATGGATTGCATTCTAACCCCAACCTGCTGAAACCTAAACATCCAGTGCCTCTGTGAAAGACACTCCACAAGCTTTGCAGCAACAAAAGTCGCAGCCAAAACATAGCCTTCATTTTTAAACATGTATTCTCCATTGAGGTATCGAACAAGGATGTCAATAAGAAAGGGTCCAACGTAAGAAGCACAGGCATAGAGGAATGCAAATAAACCTGATAAAAAGATCCCTTGCCATGTCGACAAGAATAATACCTTCACCAGCTTAAGTGTGGTCACATTTTTAACACTACCACACTCTGACTCGAGTTTTCTTCTAAAAGTTGGATAAACCCCATAGGCACTGTCAGCAGTAGCAAGAAGTGGGAGGTCTTCATGGTTTAAAGTCCTGTCATTTCCCAGTGTTATTAATGGAGTGATCCATGAGAAAGAAAGAATACTGAAAAATCCAGCATTTGAATATCGGGTCAAATTTTCATTTCCTCTGGTCTTAATAGGATCAGGATTGTTGATTGAAGTAGAGTCAGTATCCAAAAGAGGGTCTTCAAGAGGGGCAAGCTTGGCCATATTGCTAACAGAACATCCAATATAACATAGAAATAAAGCCGTAATAGTCGAACCTACGTCAGAAACAAGGCAATAAAAAGACAAGAAGAAGTAAACACAAGCAGCACAAAATTCTGAACAAACATGGGCGTTCTGATGTATTTTCAAGGTCAAATCAGAAAGTGTGGCGAACTCCTCTGAATCATCATGTTTATACAAGTAAAACTCCCTAAGTAAGCATAACAAAAGGTTGAACACACAAATAACAAAGATGCAAACAAGAGTGTTTTTGTATAGAAAAGACCAGAACTTTGAATTCAACTTCTTTCAGTCTTTTCTCTGTGGTCGCGAAACACGAATAACTAGACTGGGTAGAGTGAAGCAGAGGAAAAATTGAGTTGGATGGTGCATCACAAAATATCTTTTTCCATTTAAGAAACAGAACCAAGCAAGCAAGAAGCTTCCCTCATTGAGAAAACTTTATACAAATTAATTTTTAAAGATTTAATTATTTATCGATTTAGCTGTTGGATTGTATTTTATTAAATCATTACAGACTAGTTTGAAAATAAAATTTCAACACTTACGAAGACTATTTACATCATTTTATCATTCAAAAAAGTATTTAAAGGAAAGATTGATATTAAATTATGGCGAATTTGTTATTTAAAGTTAAAAGAAGGTAGAGACTTGTTATTTAAAGTCAACATTTCTTTTTAAAGTAGTCGAGAATGTTGTGCCAAGATACATTTGGGGATATCATGAAAAGCAATATAAAATCTATGCATGAGCGAAACTATTCCCAGGGCATTCAGTGCTCAAGCTAATTTAATTTGTTTTGAAAAAATAGGACCACTTCCTTACATGGATTACAAAACATTCTAGATTTCCATTAATAAAAAAATTCATTCTTATTTAAAATGTAGTATTCAAATGTTATCAAAATTTTATTTTATTTTCATATATACTATTCCTTTTTTTATGTAATAATTTCATAATTTATTTTTATAAAAGAGTACACCTCTGGTAATAAAATAAAAATGATATTATCATAAATTCAATATTAAAATGATATAATTTTTTAATATTAAATATCAATAAATAAATTATAATTACATAAATATCATATTAGAATGTCAAATAACAATTAAATAATGTTATAAAAGAGTAAAAATATTAAATATGTAATATTCCAAAATATAGTATTAATACTATATGAAAGAGTCATCACAATGAGAATATGATAAAACAATTATTAACTATATGAAAAAGTAAAACCTTATCGTCATCCCAAAATATACTATAAAATTTAAACTTTTTATGCAAACATCCTACACCAAAACTATTTACAAACTACAACTATGAAGATAATTACTCTGCAGTATCACCTCCATCAAAAGTCTGCTCCAAAGACACCTCATCTTCCTCTGCTCACACTTACAGGATGATCATCGCAAAGAGAGAAAACCAAGAAAACATATAACATAGACACAGGTAGAAGGGTAAGCTAGAAGAAAACCAAGTAATAATATATAAATACAATTAACAATTTCAAGTAGATCAACACAACTATATCAACCCAAAGTAACTTTGCATTTAACCCACACTTGACTTGACAATCCGGATTAGTATGAACATGTAGTTATGGCAGTTCGTGCACTTGTCGTGGTGAAACAGTTGGCCCACCCCAAGCTACCACACATGGTTAGTCTATTATCACTCACCTTAGGCCAAGGAAAAGCCCTTAGGCTAAGACCTCTTGCTATTCGCACGACATGTCTCACCCCTCTCTACTTGAGAATAGGTGACCATTAGAAAGTCAGGATGAACTCCAACATTGAGCTTCCCATATTCATATTTACAAACTTGAAATTCACCACTGAGAAATTCCTCTTTGGAATTCTCTTCCACACCATTTGAAACCATAAACCTTGCTTTCATATTCATATAACATACATTATCCACAAATAAATCAATTTCATTACTTCAACCAATAAAGAACAAAGGAGAGAAGAATGCATGATAACCTCGGACAATCGCTCAGCGCATGCACTCGCTAAGTGACCACAAACTTTACTCGCACAACGATCCTGTTCGCTGTGCAAATCCACTGACAGTGAGCCAACCTTTTCAACACTCGCTCAACGACCCAACTCGTTGTGCGAATTAGACTACCAATGGTATCAGGCCCCAACCCCTTTGCTTAGCGCCCCAACTTGTTATGTGAAAGTCCAAACAGTGGTCCAGACACCCAACTCTCTCGTTGAGAGCCCCCATTCACTAATCAAATAAAACTCACAATGCTCCCAAACTTCAACCATTCGCTTAGCGCACCTTCTCGCTGTACGAATCCTTACACAGTGAGCCAACCTCTACAACCACTCGCTGAGCTACTTCACTCGCTCAACGAGTCTGCATAATCTGTAGCACAACATCTGCAGAATTACGCAACCTACTCCAAATTTACCAATTCCAACTATTTCACCCAACTTCTAACCCTCATAAATTGTGTTATATACCTAATTTTACTTGACTAAGTGTGTCTA
Source organism: Vigna angularis (assembly GCF_016808095.1). NCBI lineage: Eukaryota > Viridiplantae > Streptophyta > Magnoliopsida > Fabales > Fabaceae > Vigna > Vigna angularis. The sequence goes on from NC_068975.1 coordinate 18,978,166, forward strand.
AACCTTTCTAACCTCATTCTAAAGTAATCACTAACCAATTACCACTTTAAAACACACAATTCATCCACCTAGGGACCCAAATCTCATTCTACTATTCTTGGCACAGTTTTGAACAACTTAGGGACTCTAGAAAGCCCCAAATAACTTATCTAAACTATTATATCTGACCATTTTAGTGCCCAACCTCTAAATCAAAATTTCACTACTCAACTTCCTCAAAACTCACCAAAAGTCAAATATGAACAATGCCCTCTCTTCACTAAACCTTCTCATCACATATTTCCAACATACAATACATTCCATCACAGTACAAACATTATTCAATTCCATTCATAAACATCATTCATTAAACCACACTCAAAGACAATCAATTTAATCATAACACGTCTACCCAAAACCTAATTTCTATTCAAATAACACCATGCTCATAAATCCATCACACATACAAACTAAATAACAATTTAAAGTAAATCTAGCTTCCTTTACCTCAATCAAACTTGCACTGCTGAAGAATTAGTACGACCTTGCCTTGCACCACAAGCAAATTTCTAGAAGCACATACAAATCACCAATTGGTGATAGGAAACTACTTTTAAAACTTAAATGGAATTAAGAATCAAGAGAAGGAGAATCCAAACACATGCAAGAGCATAAATTCTATGTGATCACAGAATTAGGGAAAACCTAGGAGAAAGGAACGAAACTTACCTGCTCAAATCGAGAAATTGATCGGGCAAATATGTAGACTTTGACGCCGTGATCCCCTAGGTACCTCCTAATCGTCAAATAGTGGATCAAGGAGTGAGAAAGAGTAGAGAGAAGTGAGAGAACTCAAGGAGAATAATGTTCTAGAGAGATAGAGGTGATTTAGATAATGAACCGAGTTTTAGAAAATTCTATTTATATTATAAGATTATTTTAAAATAAAATACTCGGTCTCATTATTTTAATACACCTATCTACTCTAATACTCTATTTTCTAGGTTCTTACATTCTCCCCAACAACAAAAATTTTCGACCTCAAAAATTAGACTTACTAGAAAACAGGTGAGGATATGACTCTCTCATGAGTCCCTCTAACTTCCAACTAGAATCACCTGTTCTAGTATCCCAAACAACTTTGACTAGACTGATGGTTTTTCCTCTAAGTTGCTTCGTTTGACTCTCCACAATCCTGACAGGCTACACCTCCTAAGCTGTGAGACATGGAATACTGAATGAAGATTCGCTAGTTGGGGTGACATGACTATCTCATACACCACTGGCCCTACTCGTCTCAAGATCTAGTAAGGACCAATGAACCTAGGAGATAACTTCCTAGCACGAATGGCTCTTCCTACATTAGTAGTAGGAGTCACTCTAAGGAAAACATGGTCCCCAACCGCAAACTCTAAGGGTCTCCGTCTCTGGTCAGTATAGGACTTCTACTGACTTTGAGATGCTCTCATCCTCTCTTGTATCTGTTTTACTTTCTCAGTCTTCTGCTAAATCAATTCTGGCCTAGTCAAAATAGACTCGTCCTCCTAAAACCAACATAGAGGCATCCTACAACGTCTTCCATACAATGCCTCAAACGACGCCATACCAATGTTGGCATGAAAATTGTTGTTGTAGGTAAACTCCACCACCAACAACACCTCATCCCAGACTCCCAAGTGATCCAATACACGTCCTCAACAAATCCTTGAGTGATTGGATCGTCCTCTCTGACTGACCATCAGTCTAAGGATGATAAGTTGAACTCATCTCTAGACGACTACCTAACTCACTCTGCAACGACTGCCAGAATCTAGAAAGGAACCGTGGATCTCTATTTGATATGATGCTAGAAGGCATCCCATGCAGCCTCACCACTTCTCTGATGTACAATTGAGCAAGCTTTGCCATTGACATCCTCAAATTCAATGCAAGGAAATGAGCGCTCTTAGTCAACTTTTCTACAAAAACCCATATGGCATCATGACCTCTAACCATCTGTGGCAAATGGGTAACAAAATCCATAGCTATGTTATCCCATTTCCACTCAAGAATCTCCAACTGCTACAACAAACCACCAGGTCTCTGATGCTCTACTTTAGCTTTTTGATAGGTCAAACAAGAAGTAACAAATCGTGCTACATCTCCCTTCATCCCCAACCACCAGAAAGACTCTTTGAGGTCTTGATACATTTTAGTCATTCTAGGATGCATGCTAAAATTACTATGTTGACCTTCCTCAAGGATCAATCTCCTCAGTTTCAAATCACCAAGGACACAAACCCTGCCTCTGAACCTCAGTATACCATCAGCCCCCAAAAAAAAAAGTCTATACCCTTCTTAGTACCAATCAAACCCACTAATCTCTGTAGCTCGACGTCTGCTAACTGCTTTTCTCTAATGCGCCCTAACCGATCGCTCGACACCACAAGACTGCTGCACCTAATACTATCTGAATCCAAATCCACCTTCAGCCTCAAATCTCTAAAGCTCTCAACCAATTCCAACTCTTTGACCATCAATGCAGACACATGCTGTCAGAGCGGCTGCAGCGGAATGGTTAGCGTGGAATAACAAACCAAGAGGGGAGGTGAATTGGTTCTTACTAAAAACGTGTGCCTTAAAAATTTCTACTCAATTAAACTTACTTAGCAGATAATAAAGACAATAAAATAGAGTAAGGTTGAGAGAAATTTGCACAGATGATTTTATCCTGGTTCGGATCTTACCAATCCTACGTCCAGTCGCTTATCTCAAAACAAGATAAACACTTCACTAATCACAAAACTATTACAAACTACAATCACACAGATACAATTTGTAAAAGTTTAGAAAACACCTCTCTTGAAGCCACAAGAGATGAAACAACACCTCCTTTGAATCTTCACAAAGGATGAAACACTTCCTCCGAATACTTCACGAAGGATGAATTCCTCTTCCAAACACTTCCTTAGATGCACCAAGGATGAACCAGCTATTCCTCTATCACCGTAGCAGTATTTCACCAACTCTACAGACAGAGTTTCCTTAGCTGAGCAAGAGCACACAATTCTCAAGAGTTTCTGAGTATATGAGCACAAGGGAAGAGTAGTTGATGTACTTCTTGAGAGAAAATGAGAGTCTATTTATAGACTCATCCAAAGGCTCCTTCATTTTTCGTTTTCAACTTTTCTGACAGTGTTAATCGATTAGCTACAGTGGTTAATCGATTAACAACCCAACGGATACTTCAACGGCTCTAAAAACGGCTAGTTTTTAAAACGTTCACTATGTTAATCGATTAACAGCCCTTGTTAATCGATTAACGCTAATCGATTAACACCCTCTGTTAATCGATTAGCACTGCACTCTCTCGCTTCTCCATGGCTCTCTGGAACAATCGATTAACACCCTCTGTTAATCGGTTAACGCTAATCGATTAGCACCTCTTGTTAATCGATTAGCACTACACAGAATTTTGCTTATGGCTTATTTTTACATCACTTTTGAATGCATACATAAAACTACTAATTTTCCTATGTTCATACAATTATTACAAAAGATTACAAGTCTTCAAAGATCATTCTTCATGAGTCTTGTTTGTTCTTGACTTGATTTGGACATCATCAAAACTTCATCTTCATCAATTTGCTAACAATCTCCCCCTTTTTGATGATGATCAAAACTTTCTTGATTTAAAGCTTTTGGTAATAATCTGTATTTGAAACACAACTTAAGGAAGAAATAATTGTTAGGGTACTTAGAAATAAATTTAAGGCTTTAAATATTTCTCCCCCTTTTTGATCATTATTAAAAAGTGATGAATAATTTCTCCCCCTAAATGTATTAGAAATTATACTCCCCCTTAATAAAAGCATATATGCATAGAAATAATAAGAAAAACAACATACTTTTTATTGAATGCAAATAGGCAATCATACAAGGAAATATAAAGTTCACAGACTAAGAAAAACATAAAAACATAAATTGCCTAAGACTCATCATCACTATCGGGAACATAGAGTTTTGCAAGTTTGTCATCAATCTCCTTAAGATGATTATTAATTTCATCATAGCGAAGAGTGTGATAAGCCATCATATCATCCATCCTTCTTTGTTGCATAGAGGCCATTTCTTCAATTTGTCTAGATATACTATGTAGACTATATTCTTGTGGAGGATGGGATGGGCCAGCAACATTTCTTGGATGAGGCATAGGAATATCTTCATCTTCTTCAGCTGATGCGTCCTCTTCTTGTGCCATATCATCTTCAGCACGGACAAACATATTTCCTTGTCGTATAAACCCCATTTGATGCAATGTTGATTCCTCAATTTCATGATTTCTTAAGACGGTGAGAGATTTCTCTCCCGTAACATCAACTCCTTTATAAACACAGATTAAGGAAATAAGGAGGGGATATGGAAGATGACTTCTATCATACCTCTTTGCCCGGACAATAGTGTCGGAGATGAGATCTGCCTAATTGATTTTGATATTTTGAGTAATGGCAGACATGAGCATGAGATCGATTTCAAAGCATTGTGCTAAATTTGAGCCTCTTGGACAAAGCAACCATACAATAAGATAATGAAGAACCCTTTCCTCCATTCTAAGATTTCCTACAAGAAGATATCTCCTATTTGGTAGAGGTTGTTGAGGGTTGCGCATGAAAGAGCGATATGCCAAAATTTTGTTAAAATCACCAAAGTCATTTGGCACATGCATGGTATTTTCTAAGATGGGAAGATGAGCAACATTTGTCCAAATGTCATTATCCAGAATGATATCTATCCCTTTTACACGAGTGTAAATAATACCATTTTGGGATTTTAGATTGTAGTAGAATACTCTTACCAAATCTGGATAGTAACTCCCTTGAAGTTGCAGTAGATGCTGGACACCTTGCTCAATCAATTGCTGAGAAAATTGAAATTGATGTGTGGTAAACCAATTGAGATCTACAAATTTTTGACGAAGAATCTTGCGTTCTTTCCACATTTGTAGATATTCTTCATGCTTTCCATCATCGGAAATCCACCCTTGAATATTTGGACCACGTGCAATAGGTGTGCTTTCCGATCCATAGCTTCTTCTTCTTCTTCTTCTTGATGGTTCAGCCATGAGAGCAAGAGATTTGAATTTTGAGAGAAGAAATGAAGTGAATTTGAGTTGTAGATGTTACCAATAAGGAGTATTGGTAAATCTTGAAGAAATTTGTTTTGATGATGCTGCAAGAAGTTTTAGTTGAAGAAGATATTAGAATTAGTTAAAAGCAATTTGTAGAAATTAAATGTAGTAGGAAATTCTTGTAAACTTGCATTTTTAACTGCAATAATCTATTATGAAATGACAATAATCGATTATCACAGAATCATACAGGAATAATCGATTATCACATCATATAATCGATTATTACATTTTGAAAACCCTGCAACGGACTTTAATAATCGATTATCACTTTTGATAATCGATTATCAGTGGCAGTTGGGAGATGTCTTTTCAGTTTTTTGACCCTGCATGAAACTAGGCTTATAAATAGAGGTCTTCACAGCTCTTAGAAAGAACTTTTCAATTGAGAGTATTAGAGCTTTGTGCCTAAGGGAAGCTATCTGTGAGTGAAAAGGATCTATGCCATTTTGAGAATACAGTTTGTCTGAGGAAGTTCTCAAAGTGATAGAGTGCTCTTGCCTGGTCTTGTGAATAGGAGAAGCTCGCGTTTTGTGTGTCAAAGGTCGGAGCGGTTCTCTTCAAGTTGGCTGAGCAGGTTCTTCCGTTCGTTTGTCGAAGGAAAGTGTTTTCTATTCTTTACTTATTTTGATTATCTGATTGAAATTTGCAAACCATATTTTAGTGAAAAAAGGTTAATCACTATTCATAGTGATTAACGACTGGACGTAGAATCTTTTGATTCGAACCAGGATAAAAATTCTGTGTTGATTTTCTTGATCCCTACAACTCTTAGCACATCAACTGTTCGATACAAGTTCGCTAAGAAAATCAATTTTTGAAACCGACTATTTTAACTTGTGTTGTGATCGTTACACGCTTTCCACTTTATTAATTTATTCCGCTGCGCGACTCTATAACGGTACCGATTGTTCCAACAATTGGTATCAGAGCTTGCTTTGATAGTTTTTCAAATTTTTCGAAAATGGGCGGTCATAACCAAGTTTATGCTGAGGGTGCTTGTATTGATAGACCTCCTTTGTTTACGGGGGAAAATTATGCGTTTTGGAAAATAAGAATGCAAATATTTTTGGAGTCTATTGATAGGGGTATTTGGGAAGTTGTTATGAATGGACCAATTGTTCCCACTATTTTTGTAAATGATATGCAGGTAGAAAAACCATTTTTACAGTGGACTATGGATGAAAATAGAATGGCACAATATGATGTTAGGGCTAGGAACATAATTTTATCTGCACTAACCCTTGATGATTTTTTCAAAGTTTCTATTTATGAAAGTGCTCAGGAAATGTGGGAATTTTTAAGAGTCACTCATGATAAAGTCATAGATGTTGTTAAGTTGACGTTGTCTAATTCAAGCTCCTCAAGCTCAAACAATTCAAATGAACAAGAAAATCTATGCTTAATGGCCAGAAATGAATCATCTAAAAGCCAACTCTTGAAGAAAAAGAAGGACAATCAAGGCTCCTCATCAAGCTTTAAATGTTATGGATGTGGTGAAAGAGGCCATATAAAAGTCGTTTGTCCAATTATCAAGAAATTTCACAAAAAGAAGAAGGTTCACATTGCTTGGGTTGATAATGACTCAAGTAGTTCAAGTGATTCTGTTGAAGAAACAAACTTATGTTTGACAGCTAATGTTGATGACACTACAAGCCAAGTAAGTTGTTCTAATTCTGAATCTAGTGAATTTGATGTACAAAAGGCTTTTCTTGAATTGCTTGATGAATCTGAAAAATTAAATGCTGCTCATAAAAATTTGAAAAAGGAATTTAAAGAATTGCGAATTAAATATGAGAAGGCATTAGATGAGGAAGTAAGTTTGAGAAATAAAATTTGCAACTTGGAAATGAAAGAGTCTTCAAATGTTGAACATCCTGTTGAATGTCTTTCATGTAAGAGTCATATGCTTGATATTGATATTCTTGAAAATCTTCTTGAAGTTGCAACTGGAAATAATAATGTTGAAATGCCTATAACTGTTAAAAAGGTTTATAAAAACAAAAGTGTTTTTAAAAGTAAGAACCAAATTAAAAGAACCCGTAGGGTATGGGTTGAAAAAGGAACTATGTCTTATAGAAACCCAAATGTTGTCACATGCTTTTATTGTATGAAAAAGGGGCACACTTCTAACAAATGTAGAATTAAACATTTTGATGTTCCAAATGGAAAATATGCTTGGATTCCTGTTATAAAGTAAATTGTCTCTAACCTCAAAGGACCCAAATGAGATTATGGGGACCAAAACTCTATTGTTTTGTTTTGCAGGTTAATTTTTCAAAAGGAAAAGAAGACTCTTTGGTATCCTGGTATTTTTTAAAGAGCTTTGAAATAATTTATGAATGTTAGATGTGTCTTAAGTTGAAAATTTGGCCCAAATTTGTGTTTTTCGAAAATTAACGTAAATAATCGATTACCAAGGGTAATAATCGATTATCTCGTCCTCAAAATTTGGATTTTGGCAATTTGGCTCGCAAATAATCGATTATTTAAAGTAATAATCGATTATCTTAAGTCACAGCGTAAAAAAAAAAGTTTTAAAAAAACTTTTTTGAGTCTGTTTTTAAAAGGGGATTATTACATTCAAGGGAAGATATATGAGTTTGTTAGATATCTTGTTTTTATCTCTATTATGGATTAATTAATATTGTTTGTACTTCTTAATTAGAGTTGAATTTCTGTTTTTCTTATATTCCATGAGGAATTCTGTTCTTTCATGTTATGAAATTTCAATTTTATTTCTGTTTTGAAATGCATCAATTCTTTTGTTGAGGGGGAGAAAAATTTGAGGGGGAGTTTTTCCACTTTTTTACTTTTTGCTTATGATCAAAAAGGGGGAGAAAACTTCTAATTTTAGTAGTGCAATTATTACTAACATGTTTGTAAGTATGGAATCTGTGCAGGAAATTAGAAATGCTTTTAACAAATTGAATTTTTGATCATCATCAAAAAGGGGGAGATTGTTACCAATAAGGAGTATTGGTAAATCTTGAAGAAATTTGTTTTGATGATGCTGCAAGAAGTTTTAGTTGAAGAAGATATTAGAATTAGTTAAAAGCAATTTGTAGAAATTAAATGTAGTAGGAAATTCTTGTAAACTTGCATTTTTAACTGCAATAATCTATTATGAATTGACAATAATCGATTATCACAGAGTCATACAGGAATAATCGATTATCACATCATATAATCGATTATTACATTTTGAAAACCCTGCAACGGACTTTAATAATCGATTATCACTTTTGATAATCGATTATCAGTGGCAGTTGGGAGATGTCTTTTCAGTTTTTTGACCCTGCATGAAACTAGGCTTATAAATAGAGGTCTTCACAGCTCTTAGAAAGAACTTTTCAATTGAGAGTATTAGAGCTTTGTGCCTAAGGGAAGCTATCTGTGAGTGAAAAGGATCTATGCCATTTTGAGAATACAGTTTGTCTGAGGAAGTTCTCAAAGTGATAGAGTGCTCTTGCCTGGTCTTGTGAATAGGAGAAGCTCGCGTTTTGTGTGTCAAAGGTCGGAGCGGTTCTCTTCAAGTTGGCTGAGCAGGTTCTTCCGTTCGTTTGTCGAAGGAAAGTGTTTTCTATTCTTTACTTATTTTGATTATCTGATTGAAATTTGCAAACCATATTTTAGTGAAAAAAGGTTAATCACTATTCATAGTGATTAACGACTGGACGTAGAATCTTTTGATTCGAACCAGGATAAAAATTCTGTGTTGATTTTCTTGATCCCTACAACTCTTAGCACATCAACTGTTCGATACAAGTTCGTTAAGAAAATCAATTTTTGAAACCGACTATTTTAACTTGTGTTGTGATCGTTACACGCTTTCCGCTTTATTAATTTATTCCGCTGCGCGACTCTATAACGGTACCGATTGTTCCAACAGTAGAGGGATGGGTAAAGTGAGTGGGTAAAAATGAGGGATGGTATGGGTTTAAATAGGCTGAAAATGACCCCCCTAACGTTCAAATTCAAAAAATTACCGTTTATAGCCGTTACAACGGCTATTTTTGGCAGAATTTACTGCCTGGAACGTATGCTAATCGATTAACAGGACCTGTTAATCGATTAACGTTAATCGATTAACACCCTTTGTTAATCGATTAACTGACGCTGATTTCCGAAAATCAGCAAATTGTTCTTATTTTCAATTTTTAACATGTTTTCAATATCCCTAAGTCTCTTCTAAGCTCATAGAATCTATCTTTAGGCAATGCTTTGGTGAAAATATCAGCTAATTGATGTTGGGTATCAATATATTCTATTTCACAATCTCCTTTTTGCACATGATCTCTAAGAAAGTGATGCCTAATCTCAATGTGCTTGGTTCTAGAGTGCATTATGGGATTCTTTGTAAGGTTTATTGCACTTGTATTATCACACTTAAGTGGTATATGATCTAAATGAATGTCATAATCTTCTAATTGCTGTTTCATCCATAAAATTTGCGCACAGCAATTTCCCGCAGCAATATATTCAGCCTCAGTGGTAGATAAAGCTACACAGGCTTGTTTCTTAGAATGCCAAGAAACTAAGGAACTACCTAGAAGATGACATGTTCCACTAGTGCTTTTTCTATCTATCTTACAACCTCCATAATCTGCATCGGAAAATCCTACAAGACTAGGTTCCGTTCCAGATGGATACCATAAACCAAAGGATGCAGTTCCATTAAGATATTTCAATATTCTTTTAACTACTGTAAGGTGAGATTCTCTAGGACTAGATTGATACCTAGCACACACACAAACACTCTGCATAATATCTGGTCTACTAGTAGTGAGATATAACAGAGAACCTATCATACATCTATATTTAGTTTGATTTACCTCTTTACCTGACTCATCTTTGTCAAGATAGCAAGAGGTTCCCATAGGTGTAGATGCTTCCTTTGCTTTGTCCATTTCAAACTTCTTAAGAATTTCTTTACAATACTTAGTTTGAGAAATGAACGTACCTTCTTTCATTTGCTTAATTTGAAGACCGAGGAAGAATGTTAATTCTCCCATCATAGACATTTCAAATTCACCCTGCATAGTCTTAGCAAATTCTTCACAAAGAGATTTATTAGTTGATCCAAAAATAATATCATCAACATATACTTGAATAATCAAAATATGTTTTCTGACTCTTTTAATAAACAAAGTGGAATCAACTTTTCCTCTATTAAAATCATTTTCTAAAAGAAAATTGCTAAGTCTTTCATACCAAGATCTAGGTGCTTGTTTCAAACCATAAAGTGATTTCTTTAACTTATAGATGTGATTTGGAAATTTAAAATCTTCAAAACCGGGTGGTTGTTCAACATACACATCTTCTTTTATAAAACCATTTAGAAATGCACTTTTAACATCCATTTGAAATAATTTAAATTTCATTATAGATGCATAAGCAAGAAGTAGGCGTATTACCTCTAACCTGGCAACTGGAGCATATGTCTCATCATAATCTATACCTTCTTCTTGACTATATCCTTGAGCCACAAGCCTAGCTTTATTCTTGGTGATGTTTCCATCTTCATCCAGTTTGTTTCTGAATACCCATTTTGTTCCAATTACTTGATGAGTATCTTCTCTAGGAATCAATTCCCAAACTTGATTTCTTTCAAACTGGTTGAGTTCTTCTTGCATTGCTATACACCATTGTTCATCTTGAAGAGCTTCCTTAATGTTCTTAGGTTCTATCTGCGACATAAAAGCTACATTCATACAAAAATTTACTAAATTTCTTCTAGTGTTTACCCCTTTTGATATGTCGCCAATGATGTTGTCCAATGATAATCCTCTAGGTTGTTGCCATATTTTGTTTAGACCTTCATCATCTTGAGGACTATTCATTTTCTCTTCATTTGTTGTCTTTTGCAAGTCTTCATTTTCACCTGCATCTGATTCATCTGACTCAAGAGGTTTTACCTCAAGGTCCACAATTTCATCAAAGACAACATGCACAGATTCTTCTATGTCAAGTGTTTTCCGATTAAAAACTCTATAAGCTTTGCTAGTTAGAGAATATCCTAGAAAAATAGCTTCATCGGATTTGGAATCAAATTTTCCTAAATTTTGTTTTCCATTATTTAAGACAAAACATTTGCATCCAAAAATTCTTAAATGTGAAACATTTGGTTTTCTTCCTTTAAAAAGTTCATAAGGAGTACATTTCAAAATAGGCCTAATAAGCATTCTATTCAATACATAACATGCAGTACTCACAGCATCAGCCCAAAATTGTTTAGGAACACTATATTCATTTAACATAGTTCTAGCAAGTTCCTCTAAGGATCTATTCTTTCTTTCTACAACTCCATTTTGTTGAGGAGTTCTAGGTGCAGAAAAATTATGAGAAATGCCATATTCTTCACAAAAAGTTTCAAAAGATTCATTTTGAAATTCACCTCCATGGTCACTTCTAATAGCCTTTATTTTCAAGTCCTTTTCATTTTGAACTAAATTTGCAAATTTTTTAAATTCTTTGAAAGCTTCACTTTTAAGAGTAAGAAAGAAAGTCCAAGTATATCTTGAATAATCATCTACAATAACTAAAGCATAATAATTTCCTCCAAAACTTTTTATCCTAGAGGGACCAAATAAATCCATGTGCAAAAGTTCTAAGGGTTTTAAACTAGAAACAATATTTTTCGAATGAAAAGATGATTTCACTTGTTTTCCCTTTTGACATGCATCACACAATTTATTTTTCACATATTTTAGTTTTGGTAGACCAATTACTAAGTCTTTGGAAATGAGTTTATTCAATTGTTGCATATGAATATGTGCAGCTCTTTTATGCCATAACCATGGGTTTTCTTCTTTTACTACTAAACATGAAATATTCCTATTTGATGCATTTTCTAAATCAATCAAATAAATATTGTTATGCCTAATTCCTTTCAAAGCAATTTCAGAAGAATCATTTTTATAAATAGTGCAAGAATTTTGTTCGAAGGTTACCTTGAATCCTTTATCGCATAATTGACTAATGCTAATTAAGTTATGCTTTAATCCTTCCACATATAGCACGTCTTTGATCATCAAGGTATCTTCACTTCCAATATCTCCTATTCCAAGGATTTTTCCTTTGTTGTTGTCACCATAGGTGACAAAGCCTCGTTCCTTTTTCCGGAAGCTTGTAAATTTCTTTTTATCTCCGGTCATGTGTTTTGAACACCCACTGTCAAGACACCACATATACTTCCTTGGTTTTGATAATTCCTACAACATAAAAAGAACAAGCTATTTAGGTACCCAACTACTTTGTATGAGTCCTTTGGGTTAGATTTAAAAAGATTACATCATTTTACAACCCAAGCATATCTACCACTTGGAACACCATAATGCTTAATTTTACATTTATTAGATGTATGACCCTTTTTCATACAATAAAAGCATGATGCAACATTTGTGTTCCTATAAGTTGTTCCTTTTTCTACCCAAGTTCTACGGGTTCTATGATTATGTTTATTTTTAGGAACATACTTATCTTTAACAACCTTATTTTCATTATTTTTACTATATTCTCCAGTGGTTGTGTTTTCAGAAAAATATTTGAATTTTATGCAAGATTCACATTCATTATTAGCAATATATTTTTCTTTTTCATAATATAAAACTTTACTTTTTAAATTTCTAATTTCTTCTGCTTGAAATAAAAATTTATTTTTCAAACTTCTGTTTTCTTCAGACAAATTTGTAAATTCAGTTTTCAAATTATCATTTATCTTAGAGAAATTTTCAGAAGTAGATTTCAAATTTTCATTTTCTTCAAGAATATTTTCAAAATTCAATTTTAACTTTTTGAAATCCTTTTTCAATTTCTTATGAGCTATATCTAATTTTTCAGATTCTACTAATAAAGCAGCATAAGTATCATGCAATTCATCTTCATCCATATGACTATCATTATCAGAATAGTGTGAACTACTTACTTGGCTGACGTTATCATCATCTGCCATCAAACAGATGTTTGCTTCTTCATCTGAGTCGCTTGAATCTGAAATGGTCTCATTGTCATCTTCCCAGGCAATGTATGCCTTCTTTTTCTTGAAGAATCTTTTCTCCTTCTTGTCTTCACCCTTCTTTTGATTTGGGCAGTCTGCTTTTAGATGCCCCTTTTCTCCACAGCCATAACATCGGTAATTTGAGGAAGATGCTTGATTATCTTTCTTTTCGTATCTAAATCTTCCTTTACCTTTAGACTTCATGAACCTGTTTAACCTTTTGATCATGAGACTTAAATTTTCTTCTTCGTCTGAGTCTTCATCTTCTGATTTACCTTTGTTTCTTTCAACCTCCGACTTTAATGCCAAACTCTTCTTGTTGTTTTTGGCTTTTGCTTCTTCTTCATCAAGTCTTCCAAGATCTAGTTCATGTTCCCTCAACTTTCCAAATAATGCAGCCATGGTCATTGTGTTGAGATTTTGTGACTCAGAAATTGTAGTCACTTTTGGTTGCCAAGACCTGTCTAAAGATTTCAAGATTTTAATGTTAAGTTCATCAGTATCAAATGACTTACCCAGTCCAATGAGATGATTAACAATGTTGGTGAAGCGTTTTTGAACATCAACTATTGTTTCCCCTTGCTTCATTCTGAACATCTCGTATTCCTGGATTAAGGTATTCTTTCTAGCTCTCTTTACATCATCTGTACCTTCATGGGTTACTCTAAGTACTTCCCACATATCTTGTGCAGTTTTACAAATAGAAATCCTGTAAAACTCGTCAACAGTTAAAGCAGATGAAATAATATTACGAGCTTTTACATCATTACCAAATTTTCTCTTATCTTCAGCAGTCCATTGGTCACGGGGCTTTGGTTCCTGCATATTGTTAATTGGAACAAAAGGACCAGATACAACAGCATCCCAAATATCTATATCAATAGATTCCATAAATATTTGCATTCTTACCTTCCAGAATGCATAGTTCTCACCAGTGAATAGTGGTGGTCTATTGATAGAAGCACCCTCTGCAAAGGTTTGATGCGATCCCGCCATTTGAATGACTATCAAAGCAAGCTCTGATACCAATTGTCAGAGCGGCTGCAGCGGAATGGTTAGCGTGGAATAACAAACCAAGAGGGGGGGTGAATTGGTTCTTACTAAAAACGTGTGCCTTAAAAATTTCTACTCAATTAAACTTACTTAGCAGATAATAAAGACAATAAAATAGAGTAAGGTTGAGAGAAATTTGCACAGATGATTTTATCCTGGTTCGGATCTTACCAATCCTACGTCCAGTCGCTTATCTCAAAACAAGATAAACACTTCACTAATCACAAAACTATTACAAACTACAATCACACAGATACAATTTGTAAAAGTTTAGAAAACACCTCTCTTGAAGCCACAAGAGATGAAACAACACCTCCTTTGAATCTTCACAAAGGATGAAACACTTCCTCCGAATACTTCACGAAGGATGAATTCCTCTTCCAAACACTTCCTTAGATGCACCAAGGATGAACCAGCTATTCCTCTATCACCGTAGCAGTATTTCACCAACTCTACAGACAGAGTTTCCTTAGCTGAGCAAGAGCACACAATTCTCAAGAGTTTCTGAGTATATGAGCACAAGGGAAGAGTAGTTGATGTACTTCTTGAGAGAAAATGAGAGTCTATTTATAGACTCATCCAAAGGCTCCTTCATTTTTCGTTTTCAACTTTTCTGACAGTGTTAATCGATTAGCTACAGTGGTTAATCGATTAACAACCCAACGGATACTTCAACGGCTCTAAAAACGGCTAGTTTTTAAAACGTTCACTATGTTAATCGATTAACAGCCCTTGTAATCGAATAACACCCTCTGTTAATCGATTAGCACTGCACTTTCTCGCTTCTCCATGGCTCTCTGGAACAATCGATTAACACCCTCTGTTAATCGATTAACGCTAATCGATTAGTACCTCTTGTTAATCGATTAGCACTGCACAGAATTTTGCTTATGGCTTATTTTTACATCACTTTTGAATGCATACATAAAACTACTATTTTTCCTATGTTCATACAATTATTACAAAAGATTACAAGTCTTCAAAGATCATTCTTCATGAGTCTTGTTTGTTCTTGACTTGATTTGGACATCATCAAAACTTCATCTTCATCAATTTGCTAACACATGCACCGTCTTCCTACGCATCTGCTACCACATTAGCCTTCCCTGGATGGTAAAGTAGATCAAACTCATAATCCTTCAGGAAATCTATCCACATCCTCTACCTCATGTTTAGTTCTTTCTGATCAAAGAGATACTTCAAACTCTTATGATCACTGAGCACCTGGAACTGTGCACCATAAAGTACTACCTCCACATCTTCAAGGTAAACACTACTACTGCTAACTCCAAGTCATGAGTGAGATAATTCTTCTCATGAACCTTCAATTTTGTTGAAGCATAAGCAACCACCTTTCTTTCCTACATCAATACATAACCCAATCCCTGATAAGAAGTATCACAGAAAACCTCAAAAGGTTTACTTGTATCAAGGATCACTAACACTAGAGCACTAGTCAACCTTTGCTTTAGCTCTTGGAAGCTAGACTCACACCTGTCCGTCCAAGCAAAAGGATGATCATTCCTCGTCAACTAAGTTAACGACGCTACAATCTTAGAAAAACCCTCAATGAAGCAACGATAGTATCCCGCCAACCCAACAAAACTCCTGATCTTAGTGGCAAAGTTAGGTCTCTCCCATTGAAGCATTGCCTTGACCTTAGCTGGATCCATAAAAATGCCACTAGCTGAGATCACATGCCCTAGAAACTACACCTCTTCCAACCAAAACTCGCACTTAGACAACTTGGCATACAATTTCTTCTCTCTCAACACCCTAAGCATTGTCCTAAGATGATCCACATGTTCCTCTCGAGTCTTGGAGTAGATAAGTATGTCATCTATGAAGACAACAACAAACTTATCTAGAAACGACCTAAAGATTCTGTTCATATAGTCCATGAAAATGGTTGGAGCATTAGTCACACCAAAAGGCATAACTACATACTCATAGTGGCCATATCTGGACCTGAAGGCAGTCTTTTTCACTTCACCTGTCTTATCTAGAATTTGATGATAACCTGACCTCAGGTCTATCTTTGAGAACATTATAGCTCCATGCAACTAATCTCAAATCATCAATCCTAGGCAACGAATAATTATTATTGATGGTTTACTTGTTCAACTGTCTGTAATCCATACACAACTTGGAGCTACCATCCTTCTTCTTTACAATCAAAACAAGAGCACCCCACCGTGAAACACTCGACCGTATAAACTACTTCTCAAGCAAATCTTCAACCTGCTTCTTAAGCTCCGTTAACTCTACTAGAGCCACCCTATAAGGAGCTATTGATATTAGCCCTACACTTGGTACCATTTCAATAGAATATTCAACTTTCCTCTGAGGAGGCAACCCCGACACTTTCTCAGGAAACACATCAAGAAAATCACCCACCACGGAGTGATCGAAGACTCGAGCACTCTAATCCACTTCCATATGAGTCAACACTAGAAAACAAACTGACCCCTCTGACAACTCTTGTCGCACCTGACTCGAAGACAATAATGATATATCCTCAACCTTAGGAAACAAAAGCTTCTTCTCACCACAATCTATAAGAATGTGATTGGCAGATAGTGAGTTCATCCCTAAAATCACCTCCAACCCTTGTAGAGGTAAGCAAATCAGGTTGACTCTAAACTAACATCCCTCAACCACAACTGGACATGTAGCACCTATCGTAAATGTTCTAACCAACTCGGCTGCTGGTGTAAACACCACCATATCAAATTGTAGTTCTCCCACAGTCAACCCCAACTTCCCAACACACTCCTCAAAAATAAAGGAATGTGTTGCTCCCAAATCAAATAACACACAACAAGATTCTCCAAATAATTGGCAAGAACCAATGATGAGGTTACCTGAGCTAGCCACCTCTTATCCCGTCAAAGCATAAAAAAGACCCGCTGCCTAAGGTCTAGCACCACCTCTCTACTGAAATCTCCCTGCTTGAGATACTTGTGAATCGACTCTCATAGCCATAGGGTAGTCCTTGTCATAATGCCCTTCTCTATGACATCTGTTACATCTCTTGTAACCCACCATCTGAGGACAAGCTGACCTCAGGTGTGGTCCTCCACATGTAAAACAACTTACAAACTCCTACTGCCTAGAATGACCAGAAGAACCAGATGACTGAGAAGAAAAACTCCTAGGCCCATGAGAGCGGGGTCTAGAATAAGGAGTCCTCTTGACACCAAAATTGCCCTTGGACCCAGATGACCCACCAAACCTTAGTGGTTGACTCTAATTGCTATCCACTTTTCTCTTGGTCTTTGATAACGGTTGAAAATATCGTTATCTGTGATATAATTTTGATACTAAACGCACCCTTTTTGACTTAGAAACTTGCTTGAACTCATGTTTTTGATTTAGTTTTGTGAATAAGTGAGTAGATGTTATACTTTAGGATTTTATCACTAAATTCCCTTTATTTTGTAGCTAATAATGTGCCTCGAAGAATCTCCAACAATATGTAGAGCTTTAAAGAGCTGAATCAACCATAAAAGCAAGCAAAACAGCAAAAAAAAAGTGAGTTTTGGAATGCTACCACCACGGTTGAGCGCCCCTGAGCGGGGCTGAGCGCCAGTTTGTGCAGTGTAAGGTGCCTGGGCGCCCCAGAAGGGCGCCTAGGAGCCATCTTTTTCCCGTACACCGCCTGGGCGCCCTAACTAGGGCGTTGAGCGCCAGCGAAGTGGGCTTGGACCTGCTTTCTCTAATTTTTATGTTCTATTTAAGGACTTGAACGTCCTAGGGATTGTATCTTTTGATGGCTTGAGCACAAAAACACACTTTTAACCCCTTACGAGTAGATTTGAGGATGCAACAGCTCTCCTTTCTCTTTCTAGGGTTTTTATATCTCTTTCATTCTTTCATTCCATTGTTCATCTAGTTTTTCCATGATAATGGAGAACTAAACCTTATTTGTTGTTGGGAAAGATGTAACCTCTTAAACTCTCATGTATTTTGAATTGATTATGATTTACATATGCTTCTTTCATTAATTGTTAGGGTAATTCTTCTTCGCTCAATGCTTGTTATGTTTAACTCATTCACGGCATGATGTATGATTTGAATGAGTACCAAGAGGTATCTTACAATTCATGTTCTGGAGAATTGCTCCCAAAAGTAGTATTGCTCAGGGATGGGGATATGAGTTTTGGTCGTCTTAAGCTCCTAATCGTAATGCAAAATTAATTATTAGGGATGCAAGGGATTATGGTCTAGTAATTAAGAATAAGCTTTCTTCGCCGATGGATCGGGTTTTAAGTAATTTAGAGAGTGATGTTAATAATTGAATGAAGAAGACGAATTCATATATGCATGGGAGTAAACTAGGTGAAATCTAAACCCCAACAAGATATTCATCTCATATTTTCAACTTCATCCATTCATTCTAGTGTTTAGCCTCAATTGATCAATTTTCATTCAAAAACCCAAAAATTGTTCTTCTTAAGTCTTAATTAGTTAAGAAATTATAGAACTGTTTAGTGCCGTGAGTCTCTTGGGAAACGATACTTGGTCTTACCACTTATTATTACTTGACACGATTCGGTACACTTGCCGATATCTTAATAGTTTTCTCCAACACTTTAGCAATTTCCACCAACACTGGGAAATCCTTAATACCAAGACCAGCTACCATCTATTTCACATCACCCATTAAACCATTCTCAAATTTTCTCCACTGCCACTCCTCACCCATGACCAAAGTGTGAAAACGGATCAAATGCTTGAACTTGTCAACATACTCCTATACAAAAATATTTCCCTGCACCAACTGAAGGAATACTACCTCTTTTGCAAACCACACACTATCAGGGAAATATTTCGTATAAAACTTCTTCTTAAATACCTCTCATGAAATCGGAGTACCACTCCTCTCCAACAAAGATCTGGTACTACTCCACCAATGGCTAGCTTCCCCAAATAATAAGTAATCTAAGAAAGCCAACCTATTCTCATTTGGACACCTCTTGGCATTATAAATCCTTTCCATATCCTTGAACCACTAGTCAACTTCATCTGGACTACACTTGCCATTGAAGTGTGCTGGATGGTGCTGCAAGAAACTCTCAAGACTCCACACTTGAGGTTGAGCGGAAGAAGATGATGAAGGTCCAACTATAGCCCTACCACTACTCAAAAGATCCACATATTGCCACTAAGAGGCCTCGGCTTACACTCTGGCAGCATCCAATTGCTGCAATGCCACAATATTATGTTGAACTAACGCCGCATTCTATTGTTCCATTGCAGCGATCACAGACTCCATCATCCGCATCATCTCTCAGGATTAGTGGGTGGGGGAGGAGGAGGCTTAGGTGTCATCTTCTGCTTACACAGAGAGAAAAGCCATCAGTCCTACTTAAAGAGACAAGGATACCAACAAGACCTAACTATGAGTACATAGGCACAAACATAGCACACTCATAATCCTACAGGATTCTTAAGGAAAGAACTGCTCTGATATCATTAATGTAAGATCCCAAAATATAGTATTAATACTATATGAAAGAGTCATCATAATAAGGATATGATAAAACAATTACTAACTATATGGAAAAGTAAAACCTTACCGTCATCCCAAAATATACTATAAAATTTAAACTTTTTATACAAACATCCTACACCAAAACTATTTACAAACTACAGCTATGAAGATAATTACTCTACAATATCACCTCCATCAAGAACCTGCTCCAAAGACACCTCATCTCCCTCTGCTCACACCCACAAGATGATCATCGCAAAGAGAGAAAACTAAGAAAACATACAACACAGACATAGGTAGAAGGGTACGCTAGAAGAAAAACAAGTAATAATATATAAATACAATTAACAATTTCAAGTAAATCAACACAACCATATCAAACCAAAGTAACTTTGCATTTAACCCACACTTGACTTGACAATCCATATTAGTATGAATATGTAGTTACGACAGTTCGTGCACTTGTCGTGGTGAAACAACTCGCTCACCCTAAGCTACCACACAAGGTTAGGCCGTTATCACTCACTTTATATCAAGGAAAAGCCCCTAGGCTAAGACTTTGGTCTCCAATAAAACTTATATTAATAAAAAAAAATACCTTTCCTCATAAAAGTATTCTTTTATACTGACAATCAAATAGAAAATTAAAAAAAAAATTATTAAACTGAGTTGTAGGCTAATTTAATTTTTGTGAGTTTTCTGCGTTATAGTACTCTTAAGAATACATGACGTTGCAATGAAAATGTCTATATAAGACTTTATTGTGGAATTAAAATTGTAATAAGTTCTTAAAAATAATGTGACAGGTTCTGGTGATAAACAATTAATTCCGAGTAATATTGTTTTTGAAAATTTTCAGAAAATGTGAAGCAGATCTGAAATGAAGAAATTCTAATCCATTTTAACTGACATCATAATGAAATAAAATTTACTTGTTAAAGAAGATTAGACATTTTAAATTGGAAATTCATATATAAGAATTAATAGTTCTAGTAATGAATCCTATAACATTTTCCACTCAAGATTCAAAATCTAAAATAACCAATTCTTTGTATAAAGAATTTACAAAAAATCTGTGAATTTTGTATTCAAAGACCTGATTAATAAATAGGGCCATCCAACAAACCTTTTAAGAAAACTAATATTTAAAAAAAAATTGCATAAAAATTATAAAACAATCTAATACAAAAAAAAAATTACAAAAATATAAAATTTTTATTCTAACTTCAAATCTTCATCGTAGTCCTTTATCATTTCTCATCCACAATTTCATCACATTGGAATCGATGAAAAAAATAAGTCTAAAAAGTGTTTGTACTAGAGTTGTTTTTCCTCTTCCCGGTCTTCCCACACTACCAGCTTTTCCACATTACGACTATGTGTCATAGAAAAACCAGGATAGACATCATAACCGAGAAAATACATTTGTAGCATTCAATTCAGAATATAAATCAAATGAATAATGTTTGAAATGTACTTCTCCATGTATATTTGGATTGGATTAGAGATGCCAATAATACTCGTTCAGGGGATATTTATAAATAAAATTTACAGTAAATTATTTATATTTGTGAATATTTATTATTTATAAATAACGAATGTTTTAATACTGTGTATATGAAGTGTGGATATGATATTATTTCTAAATAAATATTATATACAAAATATTAAAATTAAAATTTAATTTATATTTAATTAGATTAAATTTAATTAAAATTAAAATTTAATTTATATTTAATTTGATTTATATTACATTTTATATTTTGTTTTGTTATTTATTTAAATTTTATTTTAAAAAAATTTTAAATATTTTTTTAAAATATTTGTGGTTATTCCATAGTTTCAAAATATTTATGATTTTTTTTAAAGGTTTAATAGTCTATTTTGTCTTCAGTTTTGTTGAATAATGTCAATTCAGTCTTTGGTTTTAAAAGTGTTTGAAATTAATCTCCACTTATTAAATATCACAAACAGCGTTAACCTTTTCTTTCTCTCTCTTCTACTTTTATGTGGGATGCAACTTTTTATCAGTATTTGTACCATTAATTAGGTGAGTCTCTCACCTAAAAGTGAACCTTCAAAGATGGTTTAAATCGCAAGGGACCCACCCAAAAAATTGCTCTTAAAAAAAACCATGTGAATTTTTTATTACTAATTGTACCTCTAATTGATTTTCAAAAGTTTAATATTAAATTGATTTAAATAACTTTTGAGTTTTACGCCATCAAATATATTTAAATTTAATGAAAAAAAAAACTAAATTTAAAGAATTTTAAATTTAAAGAATTTATTCAAATTTTAAAAAAAACTAATTATAATTTTCACTAAAACATATTTAACTTCAAAATTTATTTTTTTCATCTATTAATAATGGATTAAAATGTAAATAAATAAATGAACAAATAAAAACAAATAAATGACCCTTTACCCTGGATTAAAATGTAAATAAATAAATAAAAAAAATAAAAATAAATGACCCTTTACCCTAAGAAAGAGCGAGGAAAATAGGCATTCTAAAGGAATACCCACTCTATACTTCTATTTATTTTTAATTATTATGCATTAAAAAATTTTCTGTCAAATATCATCTGTTTTTCTTTCATACACTACTTCAGTAAAATACAATAACCAAATATTTTATAATTTAATTTAAAAACAAAATACAATTGTATATTAGTTATCTCTTTAAAAGATACATTTATTTCATTAAAATTTTAAAAATATACTTTAAAGTATTAAAAACACTGCTTAAATTAGTTTAAATTCTTTCTCTTTCTTCAATTTTCCTTTTTCCTGAAGCTCTAAGTTGTTATTGGGGTGTATGCTCCTTATTTCTGCTTTATGATGTGTTTTTTCTCTTTTCAAGAATTAAAAAAAAATTGATATAAATTTTTTATAACATTTTTTAGTTGATTATAATAGTATTATGTTTGTTCAGACTTAGACAAATTGATACAGATCTTTTTGTTACGTAATTAGTAGATAGGGGGAGAAAGAATTTAAGAAGAATAAAAGAAAAATAAAGGGAAAAAAATAAAAGAAGAGTAGAATGATTGGTAAATAAGAAAAGAAGAATGAAGGTTGCATGAAGGAAGGTTCTTACACGGTTGTTACGAAAAAATGGTTCTTATTTGGGTGAAATTAAAAGTGTGGGTCCAACTTTGTATATAAGAAGAAGAACAAAAATGTTTGGTTAGGTAGTACCTCTAGTAGGAAGAGTGACTGGTGATGTGACATTAAAAAGCTGGCAATTAAATTGATGTACTGAAAGTGAAAAGTCTATTGTTAGAAAGAGGAGCAGAGGAGAGAGAAAAAAAGTTAACACCGTTTCTTCGTATTTAACGGAAGGGACGAAGTTGATGCAAAATTTACCAAATAAGGACCAATTTTAAGCACTTTTAAAACGAGGGACTTAATTGACATTATTCAGCAAAACTAGGGACAAAATAGGCTATTAAACCTTTTTTAAACGAATATTCGATTTATAACATAACAAGATTAATTTTTTGGGTTAAATATGTGTTTAGTCCCTAAACTATCAAGCGATTTTGTTTTTCGTCCCTATTTCAAACTTTGTACGCTTTGATCCCTCTCCTTAAGGAAACCATAATTTTTGGTCCTCCAAAACAAACGGCGTTAAAAATCAGGTGAGGTGGCTAACGTCTAGCCACGTGGGATGACATGTATCCTTTCTAACATTTGGCACGTGTGTTTAACTTTTAAATGACATGTGTTCAGTGATTAAATCAGATGATGGAGATTAGGGTTTTTATACTTACTAAGTATTGGGATCTTCTTATGCGAATCAAAATTGGGGTTGATAACTTTGTTTTAATGTTGAACCTAAGTCGCGATTAGGATTGGGGTTCCATCAATTTGGTTTGGCGATTGTTGTGGCTCCAGTGTTTGTTTGCATTGTGTGTGAAAGAAAGACGATTCCAAAAAGGTAATTTTGTTCTTTTTGTTTTCGTTTAGTGTGACTCCATTGCTTGTTGTGCATTGTGTGAGTAAAATTTTCATTTTACAATGTAGGATTAACAATGGTCTTTTATGTTTCTCTGCATCACATAGGGAAGTTCATGAAGAATAAGGGAATATAATATGTGGGAGGAGAAATACATGTTATAAAAGGAATTGATCCAGACAGGTGGTCTTACTTTGAAGCAATGGGATTTGTTAGAGAATTCAAGTATGATGCAGAGTTCAAGCTATGGTGGAAGGGGGCGAAACAAAAGGCGATGAACAACCTGATAATACTCAATGATGACAGGGAAGCATTGTTCTTGGCTAACTATGCAGAGGCAAATAATGATGAGGTTGAAATCTATGTCCAACATCTGCAACCTAGTCAACCAGATGAAGTTAAGTTTCTTAGTTTTGGTGAAGAGGCAACACACATACAGGAGATGGAGGAAGAGGTAAATATGGGTGACGAAGAAGAGGTTATTGTGGATGATATACATGCATATGTTGTTGAATAAGATGCTATTGTGGATGAAGAAGTTGATTATGTTGGTGAAGCACATGGTTATGTGGATGAAGAAGATGATGCAGTGGATAAAGAAGATGGTTACATGTGTTTACAGGGCTGTAAAGAGGGGTTCATAGGTAGTTGCAGGTCATTCATTGGGGTAGATGGTTGTCATTTGAAGACAACATATGGAGGTCAGTTGTTAGTGGCAGTGGCAAGAGACCCTAATGACCAATATGTCCCACTAGCTTTTGCTGTGGTTGAAAATGAACGCAAAGAGACATGAAGGTGGTTTTTGAGCCTGCTACTTTGTGATATTGGGGGCATAGATTGTCAACGCTGGATCTTTATTTTGGATCAGCAAAAGGTAATGTTACGTTACTTTATACATCAACTTCTAACTCTCTACCGTTCGGTATTACTCTAACCATATCGTTCGACTTTACTCCCTTCCCCTCTTCATTTACCGTTCGGTATTACTCTATCCATACCGTTTGGCTTTACTCCTTTCTCCTCTCCTCTTCAGCTACCGTTCGGTACTACACTATTCATATCATTCGGCCTTTCACTCCCTCTTTTATTCCTCCTCTTATAAACTTTTAGCTTCCTAACAGGTAACTTCAAATTAAACTTTATTTTCTATTTTGATTTGATTATGTATTAAAGGTTGTTGTCATTTGTTGGCAGGGATTAATGGCAGTATTTGATGAGATTTTGAATGGTGTGGAGCACAGGCTGTGTTTAAGGCATTTGTACAACAACTATAAGAAGAAATTTGGTGGAGGACTACTCATTAGAGACCTTATGATGGGGGCTTCCAAGGCAACCTACTTTTAGGACTGGGAAAAAAAATGGGTGAGTTGAAGACTGTCAATTCTGATGCTTATAATTGGTTAATGACAATTCCAACTAAATCTTGGTGTAAACATGCATTTAGTGCTTATCCTAGATGTGATGTGTTGATCAATAATTTGTCTGAGTCATTTAATAGTAGAATTTTGCTGGCAACAGACAAACCTATAATTATTATGATGGAATGAATTAGGTCATATATTATGCCTAAACCAAGAAAAATACTGGATAGGGAAGTTGAAAAGAGTGGGAATTGGCTTCCAATTTGGGTAGGGGGTGCTAAATTTGAAGTCACTCATGGCTTTACAATGGACAAGTTTGTAGTTGATGTATGTAATCATAGTTGTAGTTGTTACTTTTGGGATTTGGTAGGAATACCTTGTAGACATCTTGTTGCTACCATACATTATAAATTAGAAAACCCAGAAGATTATGTTCATCCATATTACAAGAAACATGCTTATCAAACTTGTTATGCACCTGAAATAATTCCAATCAATGGACAACAACTTTGGCCTACATCCGACACTACACCACTACTACCACCCACTTATAAAACACCTCCTGGGAGGCCTAAAAAGTTAAGAAGAAGAGAAGATGATGAATATGTCAGCCATTCAAAGTTGTCCAAGAAAAATATTGGTATGAAGTGTAGCAGTTGTAATGCATATGGACACAATGTAAGAAGTTGTAAAAAGGGGTAGAAAAGCAAGGTAACTTCCTGAACATGTTATTTACAAGTTCATTTATTTATAAGTATGTCAAATCTAACTACCTTACTCCGTTCACAGGACACAAGAGGTGCATCTGCAACAACATCTGCATCAGCTGCAAGGGGAGCATCTACATCAACTGGAAGGAGAGCATCTGCAAGAAGAACTGCATCAGGTGGAAGGAGGGGATCTGTATCAACTAGAAGGGGAGTATCTGCAAGAAGAACTACAGCAGCTGGTGGACCATCTGCATCAACCTCACAAGGTCAAACAACATCACGAATGGGAGCAGGCACAAATGTAGGGGTTGTAGGAGCTGCATCAACATCACAACCTAGAGGGGCTGCACGTATGCGTGAAGGGCAAAGAAGAACATATTCATGGCTGCACAATTTCTAGGGTCTCAAGCGAGTTGCAATTGATTTGCTAGTGTAGCCATGTCACTTTTTTAATGCTATAATGTACTGATTGTGACCCACTTAGGGAGACCATTAGTAGTGGGCACAATATTTTTTGGACCACTTGTTTGTCCTGTAGTATAGCACATGCAATGTTAGTTAAAGTAGTCGGGGACCACTTGTTATTGTTGACTGAATTGTTCTGTTATTTATAGTGCTCTGGGACCACTTCTTTATGTTCAATGCAATGCTCTGGGACCACTTGGATGACATTTTATTCTTCAGTGTCCATTTTAGTCATTGTGCTTTAAATTGCTTGTTGGAGTAGTTATTTTGAAAGCATTAGGGGGTTGGAATATCATAATAGACAGAGTTGTTATTTTTGCTATTTAATGTAGTTCTAACGAATGTAATTTATGTTCAATTTGGTCCTTTTTTATCACACCGTTTAAATCATTGACGGCCAAATGTCCAGATGTGCAATTACAGAATGAAATGTCATGTATTGGCTTACGTGAAGTCCTTTGTGGCGTTGTGAGTTGGAAGGCAGGAAGAGGCCAAGCAATGAGGGAGAAGAAGAAGGGAACCGAACGGCTGAAGGGGTGAGACTACCGAACGGTGGAGGTGATGGAGGTGTATGTCGTGGCGGCCCGTTGAAGAAGGGAGACTGGTAGTAGTAGCGGCGACCATGGAGATTCCGCTCTTGGCTATGAATGTTGTACGAAACTCACGATTTAGGTTGGTGCTAAAGGAGGAAGACTCGTGATTTGCTACAGGTTTGATGACGTCGCGAATGGAGATGTGGTGGTTGCAGGTTCTCGCGTTGAGTGATGCGATTGTTACTACGGCGACGGCCTGAAATAGGCTTTGCTGCGCAACAGTGGTAGCGGCCTAAGGTTTTAGATGCGCGAGGAAGATGATGTGTGAAGATGGTGGTCTGGCGAGCTGAGACCCTAATCAGAAATGCATTTTCAACAATTAGGGCTTAGGTGCTGGGGAAGATGATGTAGGAGCAAAGATGGTGGTTGGCCGTGACCGTGGCAGCGACGGTTAGGGTTAGGTGGTGGCTAGGGTTTTTGTGTAGGCAAAATTAGGGTTTCTGGAGGTAGGAGATGATGATGACGTGTCAAGGGTGATGTGTCATTTATTGAACATCTGGACATCTGGCCGTTAACGATTTAAATGTCGTCTACAAAAAGAACTAAATTGAATATAAATTACATTCTTTAGGACAACATTGAACAGCAAAAAAAAATTGGGACCATTTCGAATATTCCCAACCAAAATTGGAACCAAAATAGGTATTATACCTAAATTTAACTTACCAAAATGATTTTTTATTATATTATTTAAGAAGTTTTTTTTCATTTTCATAAAAAAAATATAGTTTTTGGTATATTTAGAAACAAATGAAAAGGCCATCATTACTCATATGACTTTTTAAGATTTCAAACCAAAACATTTGTCTTTCATAATTTCCTTTTAATCTACTCGTTTGGTCTATTAGGAATCTAAGTGTGCATCTAAGTTCCATATTGAAAAACAAAATAAAACATTATATAAAGGTGAAGACCCATAATTTATTGTCTTAAAGTTTTGGATAAAGAGTGGTGTTAATCTCTTATATGATTGGACCCAAATTTCCTTGGTGTTGTGTCTCTCAGGTAAACCCCTTCTATTATAAACCTAATAGGGTCCACTAGTTTTGCCAAATCATTCACATTTATCTCTCATTTATCTTAATTTAAGGAATCAAAATATTTCTATTATGTTTTGTTATATTTGTTTAGGTGATAATGATTTTAGCTATAGTATTTTAAGAAAATTTAATTATTTAAAGACATGCAAAAAAGAGAGTAAATACTATAAGAAATATTCAAATACAAAATTTCCTAACCATATTTTCACATTTAAGAAGAAATATTCAAATACAAAATTTCTTAACCATATTTTCACATTTAATTTCTTAAGATGACACATTGTATAAACATAACAACACAACAACAATTCTTACCGACCGTTTTCCATCATTGACCACTAGAACATCAAACCTTTTTATTTGTTTGTTTTTCTTTTTTACAGTGATTTTTCCCACACATCTTTTAAATCTTTCTTCCCATAAAGCCATATTTTTGGTTTTTATTTTCTCTCACTTTGTTTTTCTCCACCTTCTTTGTGTCGCGATTATTGCTCCAACAACTTGAGTCCTCCAAATCAGATTTTTTTCTTACCTGTAACCATCTCCTGTTCTCCTCTCCAAATCTGATTCTCCATGTTAAGACTTTTCACTCTTTCTTAAAGTACCCAATAGTTTACCTAGGTGTTAATTCTCCTCGTTTTATTCCTTGACTTTATTCAAAATGATTTCCTTCACCAACATTCTTAAGTACTGAACTCGTTACAACTCGTACTTCATCACACTCTCTTCATGTGTTGCACTTCAATATCAGCTCATCTCCAAGTTTGGCACCCTCACTACAATAACCTTAGTCACCTTCGTTGCCATGCACACGTTATCCGTTATGTCTCATTTGATGAATGATCCATAAATTGAATTATTCGAGCTACTTATATGCCTCACTGAGTTATTCAGTTGTATGTCTTCAGTACCCGAGCTACTAATAAAGTTGAGATCGACACCCAAGCTTTGTGTCATCATTAACAATGCCTCTTTCTCTTAAACATCTTCAATGAGAAAGTTGGTTGTTTCTTTTCTATCATTCTCAGGTTGACAATTTTTAGCCAAATGCACAATCTTACCATAGTTTTAACACTTATCTGAATTATAATCCTTTGCATAGTGGTCATATTTGCTATACTTAAAGCACTCAAAATTTGAGTTGCTCGATGACGTCCTTTCCACCGACCTCCTCCTTTTTCGTGCCAATTTTGTTCGCATATTTTCTTTTTCTCTTCATCTTGATCATGACCTCTACCTCCATGACCATTTCTTCTACCTCTTTGATCTCATCCTCAACCCTAAGTTTTCTGAGATTTCTCATCTTTAATAGACGCCTACATTTGGAGTACTTGATCAAGTGGCTCAGTATTTTTCTTCTTCTTACGCTGCATGTGTGCCTCAAAAGACTCAACAAGCTCTTTAACCGAAAACATTGACAGGTCCTTGGACTCCTTACTTATTCACATCACGTCCTTAAAGACATCTCAAGGCTTTCTCCACAACTCAGGCAACAAGCAATGTTTCTCCATTTCTACTAAGTCGGTTCACCATGGTGTCTTCCTAAGTTATGTACTCAAACACTCTTTCAGTCTCCTTCATCGTCATGCACTCCAACTTATCCCTAATGTTTGAAGTTGAACCTGCTTCACTATATTACCCCCCCCCCCTAAACAATTTCTTCATAATGTCTCACCCTTCTTTTGACAATTTTTCACTTGTAATCTTCTCAAAGTCGGCCTCGTCAAAATCTTGTTACAATATGTACAGGTCTACTTTGTCGTTAATGTCATTGCTTTTGTCAACTTCAGTACGGACACATTGTTTGTAAGATTGGTCATCTCACTTAAACTTCTCAAAGAACTCTCAGACACTCAAGGTCTTTGACTCTAATACCAATATGTAGACAACAAATTTACTTTGTGAAAAACTGATTCACATCTATAATACAATTTATAGACTCACATATTTCCAACCTTTGTATTTAAAACATACAAAAATGTCTAACACATTAACTACCCACAAAATTATAACGTCTAACATATTAACTGCCCATAAAACTCCACTAACCAAATTTATTCCATTTAAGTTTATTCTAACATGGTAGTCTTCATCCGAGCATATACAGGTAGTTAATAAGACCTTCAAAATGATGCTTATTATTTATTTGATAGTTTCAATTAAAGAGACAACGTTACTCATTTAAAGTGTGGTTCCCTGTCCACCCAATTCTACCTACCACACAAAAACATGCTAGGGAATTATTTAACAGAGTGCATCATCTTAAGAAAATCAAACCTAAAAAGATGTTACACTAGAAAAACAATTCTTGTTTCATCCTACTTTGGACTTTCCTCTAGTGGATTAACTATTGATCATTTCCATAATCTTTGGAATCCATACATTTATCTCCTTAATAAGCCTTTTAGCATTTGAAAGTTTGCTCTAAATTTCTTCCATTACTTTTTACATCTCTTTCTTTAGTTCATTAAATTCTTGTTTTGTAATGAACTTTATCGATGAAGATGAACCATGCTACCAAGGCTTTAATTTAACTGCTACTCCAAGCCCATACCCTTTTCCTCTCGTGGATCTATCCACATCAAGTGATGGTTGAGAGTGCCCTTGTGCCATTGCACTTTCGGTCGATTGGTTTAGTGTGGGAGAAAATAACTCCTTTTTTCATCAATATAAGCCTAATATTTCACAATAATTTAAAATAGAATAGAATCCACATAAGAAGTTACATGATTGTAAAGATGAGGGTTTATAACAATTAGATTTGGAAATCTAGTCTCCACTCATGTCTCATTCTTGTGTTGGTGCAGGCCATGCTTCAACTCCAATGGAGTATGGAAGATTCTTATCTCCTTAATATAACACAAAACAAACAATACAAGTTCCTAAGTTGGTTTGTTTTAGAGTCATTTCAACAATTGCTTATATAAGTTCAGGCTGGTTGCTTACCAAAATCGATGAGTTGTAGAAGAGGATGGAGTCCTTGTCGCGGTATCTGCAATAACAGTGGTGGTGGTCGTGATAATGATGATGCCAACTATGGTGAGGAGAAGAGTAGTTTGAGGAAGAGAAGAAGCCATAAAATCTAACTTTCAGGGTTTTTGCTTTGGATTAAGCTATCTTAAAAAAATTTACTTCCTTCGACGAGGTCGTTTATTAATAGCTTAAATACTCATTTGGTCCCTATTTTCGTTGACTTTGTTCAAAGTGTGACTCATCTTTTTCAAATGTTCAATGTGGTCCAAATTTTGGTAAATTAAGTTTCATTTGGTTCTTTTTCATGATACCTTCTAAATTGTTAATGGTAGAGTGTACACGTTGACAATGTTTGAATGATTTGTTTGATTTTTGCTTACGTGGTTCATCTTGCACAATAGGAGTTGAATTTAAATAATTTTATTATATTTTGAAAATGAAATTGGTCATATAAAGGGAAATAAGGTTTATGAACTAAGGTTTCTAAACTGTGTGTGGGTTTTCTTGTGGAATGAAAATTGATTTTGCAAAGTCTCCCCCTGACAAAAATAGTGTGTGATTCTTGTTGAGGTATGTGTAGTTGTCAATCTTTGTCGACTTATCGCAATAGTTGGGGACACCAAATTTGTCACTCCTCACATGGTGGTCGTTCAAGGGGAATTAGGATCATTCCCATTTTTAATTGGCGAAGTATAAATGAGAATTAGGATACAGTTGCAACATAGAATTCAACATTAATATGATGAATGTTAAGTGGTTGAGTGACACCTTAGATAGGTCCTTACAAGAAAATTCAAATTTAAAGATAAGCGATATACATATTAAGGCAAGTTTAATGAAATCAGGCCAAGTAGATAGTTCATTTAAAAACTATCATATAGTTATCCATAAAAATAATTGTCCATTACATCCTCAACAACCAATAGAAGTGTCACAACCACCAACACAATCAACTCAACAATCTCACAATCATCAAAGGAACCACCATAACCAATTTCTCAATCCTTACAACCACCACCTCAACCAACTTATTTGTGCTTACAACACCAGTTAGGACAATTGAGTCAACCAATCAAGAGGGACAATTACAAATTAAAAGAGAAAGTGCATCATAGAATTTTGAATTTCATTTTAAACACATTTGTTCAACTTTTGTAAAGTATTTTGTTACACCTATCTGTGAAACATTTGTATTTTGGAAACCATGATAATGTTGAATTTTACCTATATTCCTATTATGAATAAGTAAATAAAATCAACTCTTTCTACCTTCTTTAAGCCTCAATTTGTTGTGTTTCTAAGTAGTTACATCTTGAGCTGTATTGATTCAATTTCATCATTAATCCCTTCTTTCTACTATGTTTAGATCATTCACATGAAGCTTGTGTGCCAATCCCAAGAATCAAAGAACAGTAGAAGCAACAAGAACTATGAAAAGAAGAAGATTGAACATGACACCTATAGTTGGGGTATAGCTCGGGTGCAGCTGAGCCCCATTCGTCTTAGCTTCCTATAGCTGGGTGATAACGGTTGAATATACCGTTATCTGTGATGCAATTTTGATACTAAATCAACTCTTTTTGACTTAGAAGCTTGCTTGAACTCATGTTTTTAGTTTAGTTTTGTGAATAAGTCAGTAGAGGGTATACTTGATGATTTTATCACTAAATTCCCTTGATTTTGTAGGTTATTGGAATGATTTGAAAGAGGAGTTAAAGTACCAAGGAGTTGGAATGCAAAAAAAGAGAAAAAGACACAGTGCAGAAAAGTCAAGCTGAAGTTAAGGGCCTCCTCAAGGGCCCTGAGCGCCAGCGTTATTGGGCTTGGACTTTAATTTTGCTCTATTTAAGAACTTGCACGTCCTAGGGTTGGTATGTCTTGATGGCTTAAGCACAGAAACACACGTTTTTTCCCTTTGGAGGCAGATTTGGGGATGCGGGAGCACTCCACTTCAGTTTATAGGGTTTTTCTATCTCTGTTATTCCATTGTACACCTAGTTTCTTCATGACGATGGAGAACTAATCTTATTTGTTGTTGGGGAAGATGTAACCTCTAAACTCTAATGTATTTGAATTTTTTCTGAATTATTATATGCTTCTTTCATTAATTGTTAGGGATTTTCTCCTTTGCTTTATGCTTGTTATGTTTTAATCATTCATAGCATGATTTTATGGTGTTCTTTGTTATTGGGAAATACCTAGAAACCACGATCTGGAGAATTTCTCCCAAAAGCAATATTACTCAAGGATAGGGATAGGAGGTTTGGTTGTCTAAAGATTCTATTCGTAATGCAAAATTAATTATTAGGTATGCAAGGGTTTGTGGTCTAATAATTAAGGTTAGGCTTTCTTCATCGAGGGATCGGGTTTTAAGTAATTTAGATAGTGACATTAACACTTGAATGAAGAAGATGAATTCTTATATGCATGAAAGTAAGGATGGTGAAATCTAAACCCCAACAACATACTCATCTCATAGTATCAAAATCATCCATTCACTTTTGTGTTTAGCCTAAATTGATCAATTTGCATTCATATTTACTTTTGTTGCATTTGGATTTAAAAACCAACACAATATCTTTTCAGTCTTAATTAGTTAAGTAATTACACAATTGTCTAGTATCGTGAGTCTTCTGGGATACGATACTTGGTCTTACCATTTTATATTACTTGATACAATTTGGTACACTTGTCGTGGTCTTAACAATGGTGTAGTTGGCATGTAGTTGAGCGTCTACTCTCTTCAATGTTGTCATTGGGATGCAACTGAGCGCTCTATTACTGGAATTTTGTAGCTGGACTGCAGCTGGGGTGCAGCTGAGCGGTGGCGACGCTGATGTGGCAAATTTGGTCTATTTAGGATTGAAACGTGAAGGGATTTGTATCTTTGGGAACCCAAACGCGATTCCTCTCTGCTGGAGCACTTGGAGGCGAGCTAGGAGTTGTGGGAACAATCATTCTTCTTCCTTCGGTTCCATCCCTTCTTCCATTTCCACCATTGTTGTAAGCTTAAGCTCTCAATTCATGGAGAGCTAGTTTCAGTCTTGTTGGGGGATTGATGTAAGCACTAAACTCTTATGTAATCTGCAATTGTTCTGAATATATTGATGCTTCTTAAATTGATTGTTAGTATTTTGTTCCTTCTATTAATGCTTGTTGTGAAATTTCTACCCATGGTATGATAATTGGTTTGCTTGATATTGGGAAATATTGTGTGAACCTAGAACTGGAACAAAATACCCAAAGGAAATTGTATCTAGGGGTAGAACTTGGACCTTTGGTTGTCTTAGATCTCAATTCTTAATGCGGATGAACTTGTTAGGTTTTCCAACGGATTGGAGTTTAAGAAGTAATTATAGGCTCTCTCTACCAAGGGATTGAGTTTGAGTAAATTAGAAGATTGACATTAGCAAGTTAATGAAGAAGGTGTAATTTTATATGCATAAGAGTGAAGTAGGTGAAATCATACCCCAACAATACCAATTCATATCATTTCTAATCTTTCCATTTCTAAGTGTTTGAGTTACCAAAGTTCACTTTTATCATTTATGTTTCATATTTGCTTTAATTGCACTAAAACCTAAAAATATGGAATCATTATTTAGTCTTAGTTAGAAATTATACAATTGTTTGGTGACACGAGTCTCTTGGGAAATGATATCTGGCCTTACCGATTTTATTACTTGATACAATTTGGTACACTTGCCAAATTCTCAACAAGTTTTTGGCGTCGTTGTCGGGGTCCCGTGTTTAAAACTAGACTTTTGTTTGATTTTTAACCAATTTAGATTTCATTCTTTTGTGTATAATTTTTTATTTTATTATAATTACTATCTCTATATTTTTGGGCTAACTTGTGGCTCGAGTTTGGTTATTCTCTAGCGTATGTAGGGAAATATTCGTACAAGGAGGATTGTGTTAGCAGAACCAATCCTTGTTGACCCTGAAATTGAGAAAATAGCTCGCAAAAACAATAGTGACTCAAGGAGACGACGAGATATAAGTCAACAAGCTACCCTTGAACCTTCATCTTCTTTCAATAATCCAAAACAGTGAGCTTCTTGATATTTCTATAGTAAACAAAATGGTTGGCACAGGACCACCTCCAAGGAGAACCTTAGGGGACTCTATTGCTTACACAAGCCCGAGAAATTTCTCAAGCATTATGAGGTCCACTATGTGACAAGCTGGCAGAAATGAAGCCTACTCTACTCCAGCTCGTCAGTTCAAATCAATTTTCTGGCATGGACAATGAAGACCCTCATGGTCATTTGGTCACTTTCTATGAATTGTGTGGCTATGTGGGTGTAATGGGGGAGGATGAAGAAGCATTGTACATGAGACTCTTCCCATTTTCTCTGAATGGCAAAGTAAAGGCTTGGCTTCAGTCATAGCCTAATCAAAGTTTAACTAGTTGGGAGGATGTGGAACACAAATTTCTTGCTCGCTTCTTTCCACCATCAAAAAGCATAGAAATAAAGGCTGCAATTGCTACTTTCATCCAAGGAGTGGATGAACCATTATGTGAAGCTTGGGAAAGATTCAAAGCTTTATTAAGAAAGTGTCCCAGTCATCGATTCAGCCAAGAAATGCAAGTGCAAACCTTTTGTAATGGTTTTCAACCTCATACAAAGATGATACTAGACGCATCTTTTGGCGGTTCGGTATTATTCAAAATTGTTGATGGCCATTGTTGTGATTGAAAATATGGCGACTTGCGAAGCCAACATGGGAGAACACAAGCACAAAGGACAAGAGTTTATGAAATTAGTGCTCAAGATGCACTACTTGCACATAACAAACTTCTCGCACAATAAATGGAACTCCTGATTCAAAGTATGGCTAAATTGCCTCAACAATTACCAGCATTGCAAATTCAAGCTCAACCGCATCACCATGTAATGATATGTGATTTCTGTGGAGATGACCATCCTAATGGTCATTGTCAAGTCCCTAGTAGTTCCCAATCCAAAGAATTCAATTATATGGGGAACCAAGGATGACAAAACTTCTTCAACAACCCTTTTCCTAATCCTTCCACTCAAGGGTGGAGGCAAGCACAGGGAGCTTCTAGCAATAGAAATCCATATCAACCTGCTCAAAATGATCAGACAATAAAACTAGAAGAAACATTGCAAATGTTCATGCAACAGTCCATCCAAAACCAAAAAATTATTGATTCATCCATAAAGAATTTGGAAGTGCAAGTTGGTCAATTGGCTAAGAAATTGGCGACCCAACCGGGTAGAAAATTCTCTGCAAATACTCAAGTCAACCCTAGGGAAGAATGTAATGTTATATTCACTAGAAGTGGGAAAGGGGTTGGAAGGAAAGAAGAAGAAAAGGAAAAACCAGAAAAAGAAGAGAAGGAAAAGGATGAAGAAGAGGATCAAAGAGAAAATGAAGTGGAAGAAGAGATTGTTGAAGGAGAAGAAGAAAATAAAGGCAAAGAAAAAGAGAAAAAGCAAAAAGAGGAAGAGTTTGTGAAGCATATTCCTTATCCAAAAAAACCCTCTAATAAAGAAAAGGAGATATAATTGGCTCGGTTCAAGCAAATATTCAGCCAGCTTGAAATTACCATGCCATTGACCGAAACACTACAAAAAATTCTCGCTTATGCGAAATATGTGAAGCAATTCCTTAGCAAAAAGAAAAAATATTTAGTTGAGGAAACAATTGAAGTGCATAGATATTGTAGTGCTATTTTGTAGAAGACTCTCCCTCCAAAAATTAAAGACCCGGGGAGTTTCACCATTCCTTGCACCATTGGAAACCATAATATAGGGAAGACTGATCGAGGTCGTACCTGAATCAAATTAATATGCAATTAAGTGTGGTATAAACTAGGAGATTGACCCCTAGGTCGTCTCTCAAGGACTAAACTGTGGTTCAGGAATTAGGTCGAACACTTGGTGGGGGGTGGTTTATGGACAATTTCGTGACAAGAATTAACAAACCAAAACACGAAATTCAACAAAATTCAAAGACAAGTTGGTCATTAGCTTAGTTACAACACTTTCAATCCTCATTTAACAATCAATTAGACACTACTCTCACTCTATTCAAATACCAATCAATCAACTAAGCGAAGATTAATTGGGTTTTCCTAGGACGAATTAAGCAAGTGAATTGCATCAATTTATTCATCTCCTGCACCCAACAGTTAACTAACTAAGCGATAATTAACCCAAATTAGACCACTAAGCGTGCCCTAATCGCAAGTGCATAACAGGTTAAATGTGATACAAAGTGACATTAGTAGAATTGTAGTAATAGCACAAAATCTCATGGAAAACGTTGCAAAGTCCTTAATCACCATCCCAAACCGATTAAGCTACCATTATGAACGAATTAAAGCTGCAACCAAGCATTAAAAACGTAAAACAAAGAATTGAAAATGCACAACAACCTCAAAAACGAACCCAATGCACAAAACGAAACAAAAACCCAATGCTGGAGCGAAAACCTAAAATGAACTCAAACAACACCCTGGATAAAATGAAACTTCAGATTGAGCAAAGCAACAGAACACAAAAACGCAAGCTCCAAAGTGAACAAGTTCAGAAAACGAAAATGGAAGATAACCCAAAGTGTAGAAACGAAAGTTGAATGCTAGAATAGAATGGGAAAACGAAATTGGTAATGAAATTACAATTAGAATTCTATTTCAGATTCACTACAAAGAAAATGGAAGGGAAAATGAAGATGAAACCTAAACTTGGAGAGCTCTCCACTATCCAAGAAGAAGCAAAATGTGAAAATGGGAGAGTTCGTAAACCTAAAATTTGATTTGGGTATTTAAAACCCAAAATTACAAAAATTCCCTTCTAATGGGCTTTTCCTAAATGTTGACCCAAAATGGGTCCAAAGTCATAAGTTTGACCCAATTACATTATAAACGAATTTAAAACTTGTTGGGGGATTGATGTAAGCACTAAACACTTATGTAATCCACAATTGTTCTGAATATATTGATGCTTCTTTCATTGATTGTTAGTATTTTGTTCCTTCTCTTAATGCTTGTTGTGAAATTGCTACCCATGGCATGATAATTGGTTTGCTTGATATTGGGAAATATTGTGTGAACCTAGAACTGGAACAAAATACCTAAAGGAAATTGTATCTAGGGGTAGAACTTGGACCTTTGGTTGTCTTAGATCTCAATTCTTAATGCGGATGAACTTGTTAGGTTTTCCAACGGATTGGAGTTTAAGAAGTAATTCTAGGCTCTCTCTACCAAGGGATTGAGTTTGAGTAAATTAGAATATTGACATTAGCAAGTTAATGAAGAAGGTATAATTTTATATGCATAAGAGTGAAGTAGGTGAAATCATACCCCAACAATACCAATTCATATCATTTCTAATCTTTCCATTTCTAAGTGTTTAAGTTACCAAAGTTCACTTTTATCATTTATGTCTCATATTTACTTTAATTGCACTAAAACCCAAAATATGGAATCATTCTTTAGTCTAAGTTAGTTAGAAATTATATGATTGTTTGGTGACACGAGTATCTTGGGAAATGATATCCAGTCTTACCGATTTTATTACTTGATACGATTTGGTACACTTGCCAAAGTCTCAACTGTTAGCAAAATGATGAAGATGAAATTTTGATGATGCCCAATTCAAGTCAAGAACAACCATGAATCATGAAGAATGATCTTTGAAGACTTGTAACCTTTTGTAATAATTGTATGAACATAGGAAAATTAATAGTTTCATGTATGTATTCAAAAGTGATGTAAAAAATAAACCAGAAGCAAAAATAGTGCAGTGCTAATCGATTAACAAAAGGTGCTAATCGATTAGCGTTAATCGATTAACAGAGGCTGTTAATCGATTGTTCCAGAGAGCCATGAAGAAGCAAGACAGTGCAGTGCTAATCGATTAACAGAGGGTGTTAATCGATTAGCGTTAATCGATTAACAAGGGCTGTTAATCGATTAACATAGTGAACGTTTGAAAAACTAGCCGTTTTTAGAGCCGTTGAAGTATCCGTTGGGTTGTTAATCGATTAAACACTGTAGCTAATCGATTAACACAGTCAGAAAGTCTAAAAGCGAAAATGGAGGAGCCTTTGGATGAGTCTATAAATAGACTCTCATTTTCTCTCAACGAAAAAAGACTCTTCCCTTGTGCTCAAATACTCTGAAACTCTTGAGAATTGTGTACTCTTGCTCAGCTAAGGAAACTCTGTCTGTAGAGTTGGTGAAATACTGCTACGGTGATAGAGGAATAGCTGGTTCATCCTTGGTGTATCTAAGGAAGTGTTTGGAAGAGGAATTCATCCTTCGTGAAGTATTCGGAGGAAGTGTTTCATCCTTTGTGAAGATTCAAAGGAGGTGTTGTTTCATCTCTTGTGGCTTCAAGAGAGGTGTTTTCTAAACTTTTACAAATTGTATCTGTGTGATTGTAGTTTGTAATAGTTTTGTGATTAGTGAAGTGTTTATCTTGTTTTGAGATAAGCGACTGGACGTAGGATTGGTAAGATCCGAACCAGGATAAAATCATCTGTGCAAATTTCTCTCAAACCTTACTCTACTTTATTGTCTTTATTATCTGCTAAGTAAGTTTAATTGAGTAGAAATTTTTAAGGCACACGTTTTTAGTAAGAACCAATTCACCCCCCCTCTTGGTTTGTTATTCCACGCTAACCATTCCGCTGTAGCCGCTCTGACAAATTGGTATCAGAGCTTGCTTTGATAGTCATTCAAATGGCGGGATCACATCAAACCTTCGCAGATGGTGCTTCTATCAATAGACCACCACTATTCACAGGTGAAAATTACGCATTCTGGAAGGTAAGAATGCAAATTTTTATGGAATCTATTGATATAGATATTTGGGATGCTGTTGTATCTGGTCCTTTTGTTCCAATTAACAATATGCAGGAACCAAAGCCCCGTGACCAATGGACTGCTGAAGATAAGAAAAAATTTGGTAATGATGTAAAAGCTCGTAATATTATTTCATCTGCTTTAACTGTTGATGAGTTTTACAGGATTTCTATTTGTAAAATTGCACAAGAAATGTGGGAAGTACTTAGAGTAACCCACGAAGGTACAGATGATGTTAAGAGAGCAAGAAAGAATACATTAATCCAGGAATACGAAATGTTCAGGATGAAGCAAGGGGAAACAATAGTAGATGTTCAGAAACGCTTCACCAACATCGTAAATCATCTTATTGGATTAGGTAAGTCTTTCGATACTGATGAGCTTAACATTAAAATTTTGAAATCTTTAGACAGGTCTTGGCAACCAAAAGTGACTACAATTTCTGAGTCACAAAATCTCAACACGATGACAATGGCTGCATTATTTGGAAAGTTGAGAGAGCATGAACTTGATCTTGGAAGACTTGATGAAGAAGAAGCAAAAGCCAAAAACAACAAGAAGAGTTTGGCATT
The DNA here is from genome assembly GCF_016808095.1 of Vigna angularis. Taxonomy (NCBI): domain Eukaryota; kingdom Viridiplantae; phylum Streptophyta; class Magnoliopsida; order Fabales; family Fabaceae; genus Vigna; species Vigna angularis. Next base: position 19,018,381 of record NC_068975.1, read on the forward strand.
AAAGTCGGAGGTTGAAAGAAACAAAGGTAAATCAGAAGATGAAGACTCAGACGAAGAAGAAAATTTAAGTCTCGTGATCAAAAGGTTAAACAGGTTCATGAAGTCTAAAGGTAAAGGAAGATTTAGATACGAAAAGAAAGATAATCAAGCATCTTCCTCAAATTACCGATGTTATGGCTGTGGAGAAAAGGGGCATCTAAAAGCAGACTGCCCAAATCAAAAGAAGGGTGAAGACAAGAAGGAGAAAAGATTCTTCAAGAAAAAGAAGGCCTACATTGCCTGGGAAGACGACAATGAAACCATTTCAGATTCAAGTGACTCAGATGAAGAAGCAAACATCTGTTTGATGGCAGATGATGATAACGTCAGCCAAGTAAGTAGTTCACACTATTCTGATAATGATAGTCATATGGATGAAGATGAACTGCATGATACTTATGCTGCTTTATTAGTAGAATCTGAAAAATTAGATATAGCTCATAAGAAATTGAAAAAGGACTTCAAAAAGTTAAAATTAAATTTTGAAAATATTCTTGAAGAAAATGAAAATTTGAAAATTACTTCTGAAAACTTCTCTAAAATAAATGATAAATTGAAAACTGAATTTACAAATTTATCTGAAGAAAACAGAAGTTTGAAAAATAAATTTTTATATCAAGCGGAAGAAATTAGAAATTTAAAAAGTAAAGTTTTATATTATGAAAAAGAAAAATATGTTGCTAAAAATGAATGTGAATCTTGCATAAAATTCAAATATTTTTCTGAAAATACAACCATTGGAGAATGTAGTAAAACTAATGAAAATAAGGTTGTTAAAAATAAGTATGTTCCTAAAAATAAACATAATCATAGAACCCGTAGAACTTGGGTAGAAAAAGGAACAACTTATAGGAACACAAATTTGCTTCATGCTTTTATTGTATGAAAAAGGGTCATACATCTAATAAATGTAAAATTAAGCATTATGGTGTTCCAAGTGGAAGATATGCTTGGGTTGTAAAATGATTTTAATCTTTTTAATCTAACCCAAAGGACCCATACAAAATAGTTGGGTACCTAAATAGCTTGTTCTTTTTATGTTGTAGGAATTATCAAAACCAAGGAAGTATATGTGGTGTCTTGACAGTGGATGTTCAAAACACATGACCGGAGATAAAAAGAAATTTACAAGCTTCCGGAAAAAGGAACGAGGCTTTGTCACCTATGGTGACAACAACAAAGGAAAAATCCTTGGAATAGGAGATATTGGAAGTGAAGATACCTTGATGATCAAAGACGTGCTATATGTGGAAGGAGTAAAGCACAACTTAATTAGCATTAGTCAATTATGCGATAAATTTGATTGATTTAGAAAATGCATCAAATAGGAATAACAATATTTATTTGATTGATTTAGAAAATGCATCAAATAGGAATATTTCATGTTTAGTAGTAAAAGAAGAAAATCCATGGTTATGGCATAAAAGAGCTGCACATATTCATATGCAACAATTGAATAAACTCATTTCTAAAGACTTAGTAATTGGTTTACCAAAACTAAAATATGTGAAAAATAAATTGTGTGATGCATGTCAAAAGGGAAAACAAGTGAAATCATCTTTCCATTCGAAAAATGTTGTTTCTAGTTTAAAACCCTTAGAACTTTTGCACATGGATTTATTTGGTCCCTCTAGGATAAAAAGTTTTGGAGGAAATTATTATGCTTTAGTTATTGTGGATGATTATTCAAGATATACTTGGACTTTCTTTCTTACTCTTAAAAGTGAAGCTTTCAAAGAATTTAAAAAGTTTGCAAATTTAGTTCAAAATGAAAAGGACTTGAAAATAAAGGCTATTAGAAGTGACCATGGAGGTGAATTTCAAAATGAATCTTTTGAAACTTTTTGTGAAGAATATGGCATTTCTCATAATTTTTCTGCACCTAGAACTCCTCAACAAAATGGAGTTGTAGAAAGAAAGAATAGATCCTTAGAGGAACTTTCTAGAACTATGTTAAATGAATATAGTGTTCCTAAACAATTTTGGGCTGATGCTGTGAGTACTGCATGTTATGTATTGAATAGAATGCTTATTAGACCAATTTTGAAATGTACTCCTTATGAACTTTTTAAAGGTAGAAAACCAAATGTTTCACATTTAAGAATTTTTGGATGCAAATGTTTTGTCTTAAATAATGGAAAACAAAATTTAGGAAAATTTGATTCCAAATCCGATGAAGCTATTTTTCTAGGATATTCTCTAACTAGCAAAGCTTATAGAGTTTTTAATCGGAAAACACTTGAAATAGAAGAATCTGTGCATGTTGTCTTTGATGAAATTGTGGACCTTGAGGTAAAACCTCTTGAGTCAGATGAATCAGATGCAGGTGAAAATGAAGACTTGCAAAAGACAACCAATGAAGAGAAAATGAATAATCCTCAAGATGATGAAGATCTAAACAAAATATGGCAACAACCTAGAGGATTATCATTGGACAACATCATTGGCGACATATCAAAAGGGGTAAACACTAGAAGAAATTTAGTGAATTTTTGTATGAATGTAGCTTTTATGTCGCAGATTGAACCTAAGAACATTAAGGAAGCTCTTCAAGATGAACAATGGTGTATAGCAATGCAAGAAGAACTCAACCAGTTTGAAAGAAATCAAGTTTGGGAATTGATTCCTAGAGAAGATACTCATCAAGTAATTGGAACAAAATGGGTATTTAGAAACAAATTGGATGAAGATGGAAACATCACCAAGAATAAAGCTAGGCTTGTGGCTCAAGGATATAGTCAAGAAGAAGGTATAGATTATGATGAGACATATGCTCCAGTTGCCAGAGGCAATACGCCTACTTCTTGCTTATGCATCTATAATGAAATTTAAATTATTTCAAATGGATGTTAAAAGTGCATTTCTAAATGGTTTTATAAAAGAAGATGTGTATGTTGAACAACCACCCGGTTTTGAAGATTTTAAATTTCCAAATCACATCTATAAATTAAAGAAAGCACTTTATGGTTTAAAACAAGCACCTAGATCTTGGTATGAAAGACTTAGCAATTTTCTTTTAGAAAATGACTTTAATAGAGGAAAAGTTGATTCCACTTTGTTTATTAAAAGAGTCGGAAAACATATTTTGATTATTCAAGTATATGTTGATGATATCATTTTTGGATCAACTAATAAATCTCTTTGTGAGGAATTTGCTAAGACTATGCAGGGTGAATTTGAAATGTCTATGATGGGAGAATTAACATTCTTCCTTGGTCTTCAAATTAAGCAAACGAAAGAAGGTACGTTCATTTCTCAAACTAAGTATTGTAGAGAAATTCTTAAGAAGTTTGAAATGGACAAAGCAAAGGAAGCATCTACACCTATGGGAACCTCATGCTATCTTGACAAAGATGAGTCAGGTAAAGAGGTAAATCAAACCAAATATAGATGTATGATAGGTTCTTTGTTATATCTCACTGCTAGTAGACCAGATATTATGCAAAGTGTTTGTGTGTGTGCTAGGTATCAATCTAGTCCTAGAGAATCTCACCTTACTGCAATTAAAAGAATATTGAAATATCTTAAGGGAACTGCATCCTTTGGTTTATGGTATCCATCTGGAACGGAACCTAGTCTTGTAGGATTTTCAGATGCTGATTATGGAGGTTGTAAGATAGATAGAAAGAGCACTAGTGGAACATGTCATCTTCTAGGTAGTTCATTAGTTTCCTGGCATTCTAAGAAACAAGCCTGTGTAGCCTTATCTACCACTGAGGCTGAATATATTGCTGCGGGAAATTGCTGTGCACAAATCTTATGGATGAAACAGCAATTAGAAGATTATGACATTCACTTAGATCATATACCACTTAAGTGTGATAATACAAGTGCAATAAACCTTACAAAGAATCCCATAATGCACTCTAGAACCAAGCACATTGAGATTAGGCATCACTTTCTTAGAGATCATGTGCAAAAAGGAGATTGTGAAATAGAATATATTGATACCCAACATCAATTAGCTGATATTTTCACCAAAGCATTGCCTAAAGATAGATTCTATGAGCTTAGAAGAGACTTAGGAATATTAAAAATATCTTAAAATTGGACAAAGGGACAAATTTGCTGATTTTCGGAAATCAGCGTCTGTTAATCGATTAACACGTCCTGTTAATCGATTAACGTTAATCGATTAACACACCCTGTTAATCGATTAACAACGGTAACCTGCAGTAAATTCTGCAGAATCTAGCCGTTATAAACGGCTATAAACGGTCATTTTCTTAATTTTGAACGTTAGGGGGGTCATTTTCAGCCTATTTAAACCCATACCATCCCTCATTTTTACCCACTCACTTTACCCATCCCTCTACAACTCAAATTCACTTCTTTTCTTCACTCAAATTCCATTCTTTTGCTGTCCAAACCTTCTTTCACACTCTCATGGCTGAACCATCAAGAAGAAGAAGAAGAAGAAGCTATGGATCGGAAAGCACACCTCTTGCACGTGGTCCAAACATTCATGGGTGGATTTCCGATGATGGAAAGCATGACGAATATCTACAAATGTGGAAAGAACGCAAGATTCTTCGTCAAAAATTTGTAGATCTCAATTGGTTCACCACACATCAATTTCAATTTTCTCAGCAATTGATTGAGCAAGGCGTCCAGCATCTAATGCAACTTCAAGGGCATTATTATCCAGATTTGGTAAGAGTATTCTACTACAATCTAAAATCCCAAAATGGTATTGTTTACACTCGTGTAAAAGGGATAGATATCATTCTGGATAATGACATTTGGACAAATGTTGCTCATCTTCCCATCTTAGAAAATACCATGCATGTGCCAAATGACTTTGGTGATTTTAACAAAATTTTGGCATATCGTTCTTTCATGCGCAACCCTCAACAACCTCTACCAAATAGGCGATATCTTCTTGTAGGAAATCTTAGAATGGAGGAAAGGGTTCTTCATTATCTTATTGTATGGTTGTTGTGTCCAAGAGGCTCAAACCTAGCCCAATGCTTTGAAATTGATCTCATGATCATGTCTGCCATTACTCAAAATATCAAAATCAATTGGGCAGATCTCATCTCCGACACTATTGTCCGGGCAAAGAGGTATGATAGAAGTCATATTCCATATCCCCTCCTTATTTCCTTAATATGTGTGTATAAAGGAGTTGATGTTACCGGAGAGAAACATCTCTCTGTCTTACAAAATCATAAAATTGGGGAATCAGCTTTGCATCAAATGGGCTTTATACGATAAGGAAATCTGTTTGTCCGTGCTGAAGATGATATTGCACCAGAAGATGATGCATCAGCTGAAGAAGATGAAGATATACCTATGACTCATCCAACCAATGTTGCTGGACCATCCCATCCTCCCCAAGAATATAGTCTAGAGAGTATATCTAGACAAATTGCAGATATGGCTTCTATGCAACAATCACGGATGGATGATATGATGGCTTATCATGCTCTTAGATATGATGAAATTGATAATCATCTTAAGGAGATTGATAACAAATTGGCAAAACTCTATGTACCCGATAGCGATGATGAGCCCTAGGAAATTTATGTTTCTATGTTTTTATTAGTGTGTGCTCTTTATATTTCGTTGTATGCTTGCATCTTAATATTAAATAAAATGTATGTTGTCTTTTCTTATTCTTTCTATGCATACATGTTTTTATTAAGGGGGAGTATAATTTATAATCAAATTAGGGGGAGCACTTCTACATCATTTTTTAATAATGATCAAAAAGGGGGAGAAATATTTAAAGTCTTCAATTTATCTCTATGTTCACTAACAAATTATTTCTTCCTTAAGTTGTATTTCAAATACAGATTACCACCAAAAGCTTTAAATCAAGAAGGTTTTGATCATCATCAAAAAGGGGAAGATTGTTAGCAAAATGATGAAGATGAAATTTTGATGATGCCCAATTCAAGTCAAGAACAACCATGAATCATGAAGAATGATCTTTGAAGACTTGTAACCTTTTGTAATAATTGTATGAACATAGGAAAATTAATAGTTTCATGTATGTATTCAAAAGTGATGTAAAAAATAAACCAGAAGCAAAAATAGTGCAGTGCTAATCGATTAACAAAAGGTGCTAATCGATTAGCGTTAATCGATTAACAGAGGCTGTTAATCGATTGTTCCAGAGAGCCATGAAGAAGCAAGACAGTGCAGTGCTAATCGATTAATAGAGGGTGTTAATCGATTAGCGTTAATCGATTAACAAGGGCTGTTAATCGATTAACATAGTGAACGTTTGAAAAACTAGCCGTTTTTAGAGCCGTTGAAGTATCCGTTGGGTTGTTAATCGATTAAACACTGTAGCTAATCGATTAACACAGTCAGAAAGTCTAAAAGCGAAAATGGAGGAGCCTTTGGATGAGTCTATAAATAGACTCTCATTTTCTCTCAACGAAAAAAGACTCTTCCCTTGTGCTCAAATACTCTGAAACTCTTGAGAATTGTGTACTCTTGCTCAGCTAAGGAAACTCTGTCTGTAGAGTTGGTGAAATACTGCTACGGTGATAGAGGAATAGCTGGTTCATCCTTGGTGTATCTAAGGAAGTGTTTGGAAGAGGAATTCATCCTTCGTGAAGTATTCGGAGGAAGTGTTTCATCCTTTGTGAAGATTCAAAGGAGGTGTTGTTTCATCTCTTGTGGCTTCAAGAGAGGTGTTTTCTAAACTTTTACAAATTGTATCTGTGTGATTGTAGTTTGTAATAGTTTTGTGATTAGTGAAGTGTTTATCTTGTTTTGAGATAAGCGACTGGACGTAGGATTGGTAAGATCCGAACCAGGATAAAATCATCTGTGCAAATTTCTCTCAAACCTTACTCTACTTTATTGTCTTTATTATCTGCTAAGTAAGTTTAATTGAGTAGAAATTTTTAAGGCACACGTTTTTAGTAAGAACCAATTCACCCCCCCTCTTGGTTTGTTATTCCACGCTAACCATTCCGCTGCAGCCGCTCTGACATCAACAAACCACTATCTTATGGTTAAATACATTATGTTAGTTCGTTATGATGGTGTTTTTATGTTATTACAAAAAACAATGTATTTTGAAAACCACTTATCTGTAATATTTTAGGCAAATAGTCATGTTATTATGTTTTTAAAAAAATTATGTTTATCTTTGGTGTTAATATTATGTGTAAATTCACAAACTGTTCATTACATATTGGTATTGTAACGTACATACAAAACACGGACCACATTGACAAAAATTAACTAAAATTGGGACTTATTTGAACAAAAAACAATCAATCATAATTTCATTCTTTGATTCATTTGTACACATTACCAAAACACAATGACCCAATCTTAACATTACATAACCTTAAATTTGGTGCCCTAACACATTAAACCAAAAGACAGGATGACAATCTAAAGACATGAACCTAAACATACACAAACCATAACCATGTTCATTGCACCAACAATACAAACGACTCTTACTAACAATTGCATCCTTTTTTTTCAAAACTTTTAGTGAATTCTCCATATCATAAATTTTCCTCCTTTACTTGGCAATGATAACATCCTTTTCATTAATATTTTCTTCAAAGCATCACTTGAAATAGTTACACCAAATAACATTAGAGGAACCACTTTGTTATTCAACTTAAAAATAACAAAGACAATTACCAAGAAATATCTCCATTAAAAATAATTAAATATGCTACTATTAATATAACCTTGTAGTTAGGACAATCCCAACATTGTCTCCCAACATTCTTTGAAGTTCTTGTCATTCTTACTACTGTCATCTCACCATAACTGCAAATGAACATTATCCTAATTCCCCTTGAACCACTACCATGTGAGGAATGATAAATTCGATGCTCCCAACTATTGCAACAAGACGACGAAGATTGGCAACTAGACATAACTTTACCAATCAACAAACAAGATTTTGTTAGGGGGAGGACTTTGTAATATCGATTTTTATCCCACAAAAAAAAACCCACTCATAGTTTAGAAACCCTATTTCCTTTTATGGCCATTTTTTGGTTTCAAAATACAATCAAATAAATTAAATCCAACTCCAACTATGCAGGACAGGCTACATAAGCAAACAATGAAAAGTTCATTCAAGCACTACTAACGTGTACACTCTTTGTTAACAATTTAAATGACATCGTAAAAAAGGACTACATTGAACATATTTTACCAAAACTAGGACCACATTGAACATCCAAAAAACATGAGTCTCACATTGAACAATGTCGACGAAAATAGAGACCAAAAGAGTATTTAAACCTTTATTAATTTAAGATATGTTTTCAGTCCTTGAAGTATTACATAAAATTGAAAATAGTCCATGGTCTAAACTTTTATACTGTTTGAACCCTGTATTTTTTAAAACATTAGTTTTTGTCCTATGTTTTCAATGACGTTAAAGTTTATCCTATGTGACAAACGACATGTCACGTGTTATTTAATTCTTTTATAAAATAAAATCATTGCACCGATGTAACCCATGTTTTTCATGATTAATTAAAAAAACAAAAAAAGTTAAAAAGACCTATTTTTATCCTCCATCAAAACACAACATGCCCTTCATTCTTCACCATACAATACCCATATTCATGCACCTTCCAATATTAAACTCACATAGGAATGTCTAAAACCACTCTCATATCCACCTACAAGGACACACACATAATACCATTACCTCAAACTCCATCCCTTTTCTATATTCTCCATTTTCAAGCTCAACCTTTTCCATGTCAGTACCAACATCCACAATCTCCAACCTCACCACCCAATACCATTCATGAGCACAAAACCACGAAACGATCTCAACCATAACAACTTTCGTTGAACAAAAAAATCCAACCCGTAAGAAACAAATAAGCAAAACCTTCACTAGCCTTCAATTTTCCTTCACTGCAAATAAAGAAAACTCATATCCATTACCAACAAACCAACAATAAATAAGATCTATATCCCCAACCTCCATCCCCTTCCAAACACAACCATCTTCATCTATACAAAAAAAAATCATCAAATAAAAAGAGCAAACTATAGAGATCTTAAATTTCATTCCTAGCGCAAACAAACTTCATAAAGGATAGAATAAGAAGAAAAATCTCAAATTATAATTAAAATATGAACAAGATACTGAAAACAAATACCTTGGTTTGGAGGTCACTCTTGCATGCTATGTAGATGAAGAAGACGACATTGTGTTGATGCCTACTAGCGAAAAGGACAAGATCGACAAGGAGAGAATGAATGTGTAGCGTTTGTGTGACATCGGTGGTGTCTCCAACTTCTAACGACATCATCGGAGATCGCTTCAGCCATTGATGGTGGAAGTGTTTCACGATGGTTGTAATGTGGCTATCGCATGCATGTAGATGGAAGAAAAAAAGGGGAAACGATTAAGTGAATGCTAGCGAATTTTTCGATGATAGTTGGTTCCCTGGTTGACTAAAGAAAACTTGGTCGTGTGAGCTAGGATTGGGTTACTACTTTGGCTCATTGAAGTAGAGGTGGCGTCGGTTGATGCAAAGGTGTCACAAGATCTCCAATGGGGACAACGTCGCCAAAAGTTGTGTTGATTGGGTGGGTGATACGCAACGGAGATGGGTGCCTCTCCATGGCTGCCTCCCTCGAAGATGAAGATGAATGAGAAGTTTACGGGTTTTTTTTATTCTGGATAAGAAAGGTTGTGGTTGGGCTAAGCCTTTTCCTTTTTGTTGATAGGGCAGCTTTAACCTCGTTATACCTTGGTTTTTTATGATGAACAGAAGAACGGTTTTATGGTTTCTTGCACAACAAATGACATAACAATTGTTTTATCTTGATTATGTTTATGCTTGATAATTGAATTCATTATTGTTAATGAATCATGCTTAAAACAGATTGAATATCTCATTTTTGGTTGAAATAAATCGATTAAAAAATAGTATATAATTTATTACATTTCACCATATCACTTAGTAAGCTAAAGAGGGTTGATAAAGGTTGAAAATACCGTTATTTGTGATGTTATTTTAATACTAAAATAACCCTTTTTGACTTCGAAGCTTGCTTAAACTCTTGTTTTAGTTGACTTTGGTAAATAAGTGAAGAGATGTTATACTTTATGAATTTGATCACTAATTCCCTCAATTTTGTAGGTTATTGGTATGATTGGAAGAGGAGAAGACTAAAAGAAGGCTGAAGAAGGACTGTAGGGCACCTGGTTGCCCTTTTTAGGGGTCCTCAACGTCACAAATCTCGCAAGGGCGCCTGATTGCCTTCATTTGGGGTGCTGAGCGCCACTATCCTCGCAGTCACGCCTGGGCGCCTCCTCCAGGACGTCAGGTTGCCCTCAGCAGGACGTTGAGGGTCAGTCTCTTCGCAATCACGCCTGGGCACCCTTAGGTGGGGCGCTGAGCACCAACAACATTGGCCCATGATCTAATTTGGTTATATTTAAGGGTTTCTACACTCTAGGGTTCACATCTTTGGACGGTTGAAGCATAGAAAAGCTTATTTCGACCCTTTGGAGGGAGATTGGGCATGTGGGAGATTTCCATCTCACTTTCTAGGGTTTTCATTCATTCATTCTTCCATTGTATGCCAAGGTTCTCCATGACAATGGAGAACTAAACTCATTTGTTGTTGGGGATGATGTAACCTCTAAACTTTCATGTATTTGAATATGGTTTAAACAATTTATGCTTTTTTCATTGAATGTTAGTGATTTTCTCTTGTTCTTAATGCTTGTTATGTTTTGGCCATTCATGACTTGATGTTTGATTTATTTGAGTATTGGGAAATATCTTATGAATCATGATCTAGAGAATTTCATCCAAAGGAACTATTGCCTAGACATAGGGATAAAACGTTTGGTTGTCTTAAGCTTCTTTTCATAATGCAGAATTGATTATTAGGGATGCAAGACATTATGGTCTAATAATTAAGGATAGGCTTTTTACGCTGAGACATCGGGTTCTAAGTAATTTAGAAAGTGACATTAACAATTTAATGAAGAAGATGAATTCTTATATGCATGAAAGTAAGGACGGTGAAATCTCCAACAACATTATCATCTCATATTACCTACTTCATCCATTCATTCTTGTGTCAAGCCTCAATTGATCAATTTGCATTCATATTCAACAAAATAACTTTTCAGTCTTAATTAGTTAAGTAATTACACGATTGTTTAGTGTCGTGAGTCTTCTGGTATACGATACTTGGTCTTACCATTTTATATTACTTTATACGATTTGGTACACTTGTCAATGTGTTAAGAAGGGGCAAACTATTTTGTAGTAATCGATTATAAATGTATATAATCGATTAAAACAGAAAGCAAGCCACAATCTATTTCATAAGTGAGTTAATCTGTTTAAAATGGAAATTGGATTGAAAATTTGCTTAAGTACAAGATTAATCGATTACATAAGTTGTTTAATCGAATTAAATCAATTTACTTTGTTTAATCCAGTTCATTTAATAGTATGATATGTTATAATTGTCAATTTAATCAATAAATGGCTTATGTGATTAAATAATCGATTACGTGCTCAGAATAATAAGTTAAAACAGAAATAAATGCTTAACAAATTACATAAAAACCTTAATCGAGTATAATGCGTCAGGATTTGAAAAATCATATATATATGCATCTTCATACCTATTTCAAAACAAGAATTGTTATAACTTTCAAATACTAACGTTTTCATTGAGTTTTGATTACAAGAACATTCAAGAAGTGATCTTGGAGAATCAAGGCTTCATTGGTTGCTTATTCATCAAGATTCTTTCAAGAAAAGTGTGATAAAGTTGTTCTGATTTGATCTACACTAGAGGAGTGTATCTTAGAGATCAGGTTCTTCATTAACAATCTTTGTATTGTGTTCTTGTGCAGGTTTGCTAGAGGTTAAGGGCTGTGAGTGCTCTTGTATTGTAAGAAATTGAGGATTGTTCATCTCTTGGGTTACTATATTGATTTTGAGTTGTAAGAAGAGTGCATTGAGAGTGATATCTCTGTGTTTCTGTAAACTCAATAATTTATAGTGGAATCACTTCAACTCAAGTTGTTGAAGGAGGATTGAATGTAGACTTAAGATTAACCAAACCAGTATAGATTGTCTATGTTGATCTTTCTTTATCCCTCTTGTTGATTCATATTTTTGTTTATTGATTTTAAGAAAGCTAAAAAACTCATAAATATTTTAAAAATATTATTTTAAAAAGACTAATCCAATTCACTCCCTTAATATAAGACATTTTTTTTCTAACACTCTTTTTACACCTCCATATTCATTGTTTACACTTCCATATGTTAGGTCTTTTAAACTTTTCTTTATTTATTTTTAATTAATCGTGTAAAACGTGGATTAGAGCGACACAAGAATTTTAATTTTATAAAATAAGTTAAATAATACATAACATGCCACGTAGATCAACTTTTGACATCGTTAAAAAATAAATAAATTCCAAAACCAATACTTTAAAAAATACTGAAATCAAACGATATAAAAGTTTTGATCAGGAGTATTTTCAAGGTTACCTAATATTTTAGAGACATATTTTTTTTAATTTAAAAAGAATAAACTTTTACTTAATAAAAAATGAAAAAATATGTAGTTAAAAATATAATGATAAATGAGAACACTTTTCTTTTATGAGAATAAATAAATTAAATTATGAGTGCGCATTATTAAAATTATATGTTTATTATTTTATTTTATTTTTAAATATATTGAATTTTAAAATTTTGTCTTCTTTTCTCCAGAATCCAACTGTTGTATTGTCTACAACGGAAAATTCACTAAATAATTAAACAATTCAAACACGTATTCTTTGTATTATTACTTAAAAATTAGACTGAAATTAAAAACGGAAATATAACTTAATTTGTTTGCAAATAGTTATCAAATAGTTACACGTACGGCCATTGCTAAAATATCGATAAATATCCCATAACAATTACTTATTATGCGGTGTAGTGTAAAACAAGTTGTCATTACTTTTGGATTTGTTTTATAGGATTGTACAGATTAGTTGTAGAAACAATTAATATAAGAATTTTAAATATACAACTGATATATTTAATTTAACTTTTCAAGAATAAATATTATTAACAGTTAGTATAAATTTCATTGAAGCTTTTTTATGTCCATAATTATATGTTTATTCATGTTACAATTTTTATATCTTCACTTCACCCTCTAGTTTACAGGTATCTCAAGAAAAAAAAAAAGACATTAATTATATAGTTTCGTATTATATATCTCTCATTTTTATTTTTGTTGAAATTTTGCCCCCTCTCATTTCATTTTTCTTGTACACTTTTTTAACAAATTTATTGTCTTGATTGAAATTCAGGTTTGTTAGGTAATACTCTCTTGCAATGCATTGATTTCAAACTTTACCTTGGGTAGAACGTGTGGAAGTGGAAAAAGTATTCAATGTATATCGTCCTACCACTTCCAAATATATTCTTATAAACAAATTAAACCATTAAAACATTAGGAATAGACATGTTAAAAAGTTACAAATATTTTTTGAGTTGTAAAATATAATTACTCATAACTAAAATAAAAATATATATAATAAACAATAATATAATTTTATTATATATATATATATATAACTTTAAAGGAGAAAACAATAAAATTCTTATTTAAAAATAGAAAAAACAATTGTAAGAAAAACCTTAAAAGAAACTAATTTTTTCTGTTAATTTTTCTGTCAAACATTAAAACAATAAAAATGAAAATAAGAAATGAATTTTTCTGTCAACCAATTATGCTTCTTTGAAATATATGTAACACTTAAGATGCTTCTTAATAACACTATAATGCTCTCCACCCAAATTCACCATAACATTAATGATCATTTCCATTATGTAAGGTTTGGCCTTGTACAAATCATAACATACGTAAAGCTTCTTGTCATTGCACACAAAGCATAAGACATTTTCCTCTACTTTATTATTAGGCTCGTACTTGAGAATTATTAGAAAAATAAGATGGTTTTGTCAAACCAAGAGAAATGAATTAGTTTTTAAAACTTTTTCAAAAGATAATTAAATATTTTTCAATTTTAAAAAATTATAACGCAATTATCTTGAAAATCTAATTGATACGAAATTAGAAAAGATGATGACTTTGTCAAACGAAGATGGTGGTTTTTAAAACTTTTTCACAAAATAACATTTTTTTAATTATTTTTCAACTTAAATAAACTATAATGCAATTATTTTGAAAATAATTGATACAAAAATTATAAAAGCAATGCAAAGGGAGACAAAGGAAAGATAAATAACACATAATTTTATATTAGTTTCAATTCAATCAATTCTACATCGAGTTCTCACTTTATATCCCTTGAAAAACTGGTTTCACAATCAAAAGTAAAGTTTATACAAAGCTAACCAGTAATTACAAATAAACCAAAAGATATCAACCTTAATCAACTTTAGATATTAAAGAGGATGTTTATTCTATCTACTCTTGTATCATTTCAAGAGAATATTAGCCTTATATACAATGCAAAACGAGGTTTGCCTTATATCAACTTTATTCAACAACCACCTAAAAACATTATTGGAACACCTAACAGTAACAGCACAATTATCAAATTGGAGCATACTCAAGAAAACAAAAATGAAAAAAATTTACTAGAATAAAAGAAACACTAAAACTTTGTGAAGTCAGTATAACTTCGTTAGACTCCCATCACCTTATATTTTCTTTTACTTCTAATATAAATAAAATCAAGTTATCTACTTCAAAATCTAAAGTTTAATATATAATTAACCTAAATATCTCAAGATAATATTTTTATATAAAGTAAATATCCCTCCAATACACTAAATGTCATATCATAAAATAAACATTATATATTCTTATTACATTCCAACTTAATTAATTTAAATATTAATAAATTTCAATTCATCATTTGTCATCATATTATAATAATATGTTGATAAAATATGACAATTTAGTGAAAAAATTTGCAAACAAAATCTTTCAAGCAAAAAATTAAACCATAACTGCATCGAAAATCGCAATGTTATATTACATTACCATTTTATTAAAATTCAGGATTTGTGGTACTAATACAATTTCTAAGTCAACTATCTCTTCCAAAACAATTTAATGAATGTGTACCAAAAAAAAGTGACAATCTAAACATTGAATTTAAGGGCACATTAACCTTGGGCATTTCTGAATAAAATAAAAATTGAATTTTTTGGCACGTTCACGTTCTTGGTGAGACAATCTAAACAATGTAACTGTAATGATTTATTTAATATGGCAACTGCATTTAACTCAGAACTTTTATTCAGATCACGTGCAATATGACATGCATTATGAATTCAGATCAATTTTTCTTTCCAACCATTTTTTCCTGGAAGATATAACTACCATTTTCTCTCATTTTCTTGCTCTTTCCTTCGTGTCTTCTTTTCATTCATTGACCATAACTTCATTGTCATCCATAACCAGAATGTCTTCATTCAGATACCAATCCATTTTTTAGAATCCATGCAAGCTTCCCTGCAAACTCAAATTCCTTGTTATTGTTTAGTTCAACTGTTGTACATTCATGATGTTGTTGGTCTCAACACTCGGTTCTCTTGCTCTTAGACATTTTGGCAGTAGCCTTCTGACATATTTAGTGAAGCCGGTTTTCTTGCATGGCTTCTCTTCTTTCCTTCATCTACTGTTATTGGTGGTGCTTTTAGTGTCACTGATGTGGAGGAAAGTCGCAGTTGGAACCAGAGAAAGTTCCACAAAGAACATTACCTTTGCAAAGGCTCCACTTTGTTCCTTTCTTGTTTCGGCTATCAATTTTCTACTATTTTTGGTTGATTACTTTTGTTGGTATAAAAATGGTTGGTCAGAAGAAAAGCTTGCGACCCTTTTGGATTTTCTGCTCAAAACAGTTGCTTGGGGTGTTGCTGGTGTTTGCTTGCACATGGAACTCTTCATTTCAAGGGAAAGAAGATTACCATTCTTCTTCAGAGCTTGGTTGGTCCTTTACCTCGTTGTTTCCGGCTATTGCTTTATAGTGAACTTTGCTCTCTATGAAGAAAAGCATTCTGCTTTGCCCCTTCAGAGCTTAGTTTCTGATGTTTTCTCTGTTTTTGTGTGTTTATTCTTCTTTTACTTGGAGTTGTTTGTAAAAAGTCAGGGTGGTGTAGGAGATAGTACTTTACAAGAATCTCTTTTGGATGCTGACTCAAGAGATGATGTGTTTGAGGCAAAAGAGACCAAGGGGAGTGACACTGTTACACCTTACTCTAATGCTGGAATATTTGGCCTTCTTACCTTCTCTTGGATTGGTCCTCTGATTACTGTTGGAAGGAAGAAGCCTTTGGACCTTGAGGATGTTCCCCAACTTGACAAAAGAGACAGTTTAATTGGAGCTTTTCCAACTTTTAGGGATAGGCTTGAGGCACAATGTGAAGCTATTACCACAGTGGACACACTTATGTTAGTGAAGTCATTAGTATTCTCAAGCTGGAAAGAAATTATTTTCACAGCCATCCTTGCATTGCTAAACACATTGGCTTCTTTTGTTGGTCCCTATCTTATTGATGGTTTTGTTCAATTCCTTAACGGACAACGAAAACTTGAGCATGAGGGCCTTATATTGGTGACTGCATTTTTTGTGGCAAAGCTTTTGGAGTGCCTCACAAGGAGGCACTGGTTATTTAGGTTGCAGCAGGTTGGAATACGAATGCGAGCACTTCTTGTGACAATGATATATAATAAAATTTTGAATCTTTCATGTCAATCCAAGCACGGCCACACTACTGGGGAAATAATCAACTTCATGACCGTTGATGCAGAAAAAGTTGGTGAGTTCAGTTGGCATCTACATGATCTGTGGTTAGTAGTTCTACAGGTTATAGTAGCCTTGTTGATTTTGTATAGAAATCTCGGGCTTGCTTCAATTTCTGGCCTTGTTGCAATTCTCATAGTAATGTGGGCAAACATTCCCTTGGGTTCAATCCAAGAGAAGTTTCATAACAAGTTGATGGAGTCAAAAGATGCACGAATGAAAACAACTTCTGAGATTTTGAGAAACATGCGGATTCTCAAACTACAAGGATGGGAAATGAAGTTTTTGTCAAACATAACCCAACTCAGAAAGATCGAGCAGGACTGGTTAAAAAAAGTTATATACTCGTTAGTCATGATCATATTTGTGTTTTGGTGTGCCCCAGCATTTGTGTCAGTGGTTACTTTTGGTACTTCTATACTTGTAGGAATCCCCCTTGAGTCAGGGAAGATACTGTCTACACTTGCCACATTCCAGATTCTCCAAGAACCCATTTATAATCTTCCAGAGACAATATCAATGATGGCACAGACTAAGGTTTCTCTTGACAGGATTGCATCTTTCCTTCGTCTGGATGAGATTCTATTTGATGTTGTGGAGAAGCTTCCACAAGGTAGTTCTAATGCAGCAATTGAAGTAGTTGATGGGAATTTCTCTTGGGACTCATTTACATTGCAAAACATAAATCTCAGAGTTTTTCATGGCATGAGGGTTGCTATTTGCGGTAGTGTTGGATCAGGCAAGTCTACTTTTCTTTCTTGTATATTAGGAGAAGTACCCAAGAAATCAGGGATTTTGAAGGTGTGTGGAACAAAGGCCTATGTAGCTCAGTCACCGTGGATACAAAGTAGCACGATAGAGGATAATATATTGTTTGGTAAGGACATGGAAAGGCAAAGGTATGAGAAGGTTCTTGAAGCTTGTTGCCTAAAGAAGGATCTAGATGTTTTGTCATTTGGAGATCAGACTATAATAGGAGAGAGGGGGATAAATTTGAGTGGTGGACAGAAACAGAGAATACAAATTGCTCGTGCTCTGTATCACGATGCTGATATATATCTATTGGATGATGTGTTTAGTGCTGTGGATGCTCACACAGGATCTCATCTTTTTCAGGTAACTCATTTTCTACTGTAATTTGTAGTAGAGTGTTATTATTCTATTGTATTATAAACTGGAAACTTTCTGAAGCATTTTGTCTAATGTTCTCAAAGTAGCATGGCCATTGTACTAGTATTTCGTTAAATGACCCTTTAAATTTTATGTAAATGACAGGAATGCTTACTCAACCATTTAAGTTCAAAGACAGTGGTTTACGTCACTCATCAAGTAGAGTTCTTACCTGCCGCTGACCTTATTTTGGTGAGCAGTTCTCAGAATTATGCTGTCATTAATTCAATTAGTTTGCTTTCCTTCTTCATACATTTCTCATCAGATGCTTTATTGTTAGGTCATGAAAGATGGAAAGATTATTCAAAGTGGAAAATACGATTATCTGCTCAAATCAGGCACTGATTTTATGGAACTTGTTGGTGCTCATAAAGAAGCTTTGTCTGCACTTGATTCAATAGATGGAGGAAAAGCGTCTGCTATAACAAGTACATCAAAAGAGGATGTAAGATTCGTTCTTTCTCAAGGCATTGAAGAAAAGGAAGTAATGAAAAATGAGAAAAATGGTGGAAAAGATAACAAACATGATCCAAAAGGCCAACTTATCCAAGAAGAAGAAAGAGAGAAAGGTAGAGTAGGGTTTGCAGTTTATTGGAAATATGTAACAACAACATATGGGGGAGCACTTGTACCACTCATATTGTGTGCTGAAATTTTGTTTCAAGTTCTTCAAATTGGAAGCAACTATTGGATGGCTTGGGCAACTCCTATCTCATCTGATGCTGAGCCAACTGTTGGAGAAAGTGCCCTTATATTTGTATATGTAGCTTTGGCCATAGGAAGTTCTATCTGTGTCCTTGCTAGAGCAACTCTTGTTGCCACAACTGGTTATAAGACAGCTACTTCACTCTTCAACAACATGCATCTCTGCATTTTCCGTGCTCCAATGTCATTTTTCGATGCCACTCCAAGTGGGAGAATCCTTAATAGGGTACGTGGGGTGGAACTATGGATGTCACACTATCCATTCCATTTGTTATGATTTTGAGAAGAATATATGAATCCTTCATATATTTTTGATTACCATTGATTAGTTAACTATTAGTCACAACAACTTTGCTGGTTGTTCTCACTTTTCAGTGTTTATAGGACGAATTTTCTCAAAAAAATGAAAAAATTCTATGCTCTTTTCAGGCTTCTACTGATCAAAGTGCAGTGGATACAGACATTCCTTTTCAAACTGGATCGTTAGCTTCCTCTATAGTCCATCTTCTCGGAATTGTAGCAGTAATGTCTCAAGTTGCATGGCAGGTTTTCATTGTCTTTATTCCTATCACAGCAATCAACATTTGGTATCAGGTATTTTTGTTTTGCACCATGTTGTCTTTGATGACAGGATATAAAGATGTGACTGGATCATTTGCCAAATTTATATATCACGCTTTCAGTTGACATCTTAAAAACTTACAATTCATCAGCAATATTATATACCATCAGCCCGGGAACTATCACGTTTAGTTGGGGTATGCAACGCTCCTGTCATTCAGCACTTTTCTGAAACAATATCAGGTGCATCAACCATCAGGAGCTTTGATCAGGTGCCAAGATTTCAGCAAACAAATATGAAACTGATGGATGGATATTCTCGCCCCAAGTTCAACAATGCTGCTGCTATGGAATGGTTGTGCTTCCGATTAGATATCTTGTCTTCCATCACATTTGCCTTTTGCTTGATATTCTTGATATCTATTCCACATGGATTCATAGATTCAGGTATGAAACTCAAATCCAATATCTTATTTACCAATCAAAAGTGTGTGTTCATAACAGGGCACCTGACCATAATCGCGGTACATTTTTTTTCTTGCTTTTGAAGGTATTGCTGGTTTAGCTGTAACCTATGGCCTTAATCTGAACATTACACAATCATGGATGATATGGGAACTTTGCAGCATGGAGAACAAAATTATATCAGTGGAAAGAATTCTTCAGTATACTTCAATTCCTAGTGAGCCTCCTCTTGTTGTAGAGGAAAACCGGCCACATGATTCTTGGCCATCATGTGGCAGGATTGATATTCACAACCTGCAGGTAATTGGACTTCTTAATATGCTTGCATTTTATTATGTTCTTCTTTCGTTGTTGATTTACCAAAATTGAGCCAAGTTACTTGATGAAGGTACGTTACGCTCCACATATGCCATTTGTGTTGCATGGCTTTACATGCACGTTCCATGGAGGACTTAAAACCGGAATTGTTGGGAGAACAGGAAGTGGTAAATCAACTCTCATACAAACACTATTCCGAATTGTTGAGCCTACTGTTGGGAGAATTATGATTGATGGCATCAACATCTCATCCATTGGACTTCATGATTTGAGGTCTAGACTGAGCATTATCCCTCAGGATCCGACCATGTTTGAAGGTACTGTGAGAAGTAATATGGACCCACTTGAAGAGTACACAGATGAACAAATTTGGGAGGTGAGTTGGTTTCATTTGTCACACAAGAAGAGACTGGATTCTATCCAAAACATTTCACTTGTGGTTGTTCTTCAAATTAGCAGTTTCTTCATATTGGAATTCTCTTATGTAGGCCCTTGATAAGTGCCAACTTGGAGATGAAGTCAGAAGGAAAGAAGGAAAACTGGACTATGCAGGTTTGTCTCATAACTTTGTTGAACATAAATCTACATGAATTTAGTTTAAACATATTCAGAATGGATGCTGCAGTCTGTGAGGATGGAGAAAATTGGAGTATGGGTCAGAGGCAATTGGTATGTCTTGGTAGAGTACTGCTTAAGAAGAGTAAGGTCTTGGTGCTAGATGAAGCTACTGCATCAGTTGACACAGCTACAGATAATTTGATTCAGCAAACTCTTAGGCAATACTTTTCTGATTGCACAGTCATTACAATTGCCCATAGAATAACTTCTGTCATTGATAGTGATATGATTCTACTACTTAATCAAGGTGGGAAGAGGCTTTAACATTACATTCTTCTTTGAACTTAAATCACTTGAATGTACATTTGTTCATGATTTCAATGGACATTGTTGCAGGACTTATTGAGGAGTATGATTCCCCAGCAAGGTTGCTAGAGGACAACTTTTCTTCTTTTGCTCAACTTGTGGCAGAGTACACCACAAGGTCCAATTCCAGTTTTGACCAACTAAAATAAGAGTTTTTCCTTTTTTCATCTTTGTTTGAATGACATCAAGTCGGGGAAATTACAAGGATAATCAGTGTGTTTTTACTTTCATTTTTAATAGAATATCATCCTATTGTTCTCTTTAAATAACAATTGAAAAAACCCCAATGGTATCATTTTTAGCCAATTAATTTGTGGCTCAATTGATATCATAGGTTGAACTTGTGAGAGGGTATTAACTTCTAATGTCGCAACCCAAAATATTCTAAGTCCCTTTTTAGTTTGGGCCGATGTGTTCAAAGTGATCTTACCTTTTTCGAAAGTTCATTGTTGTCCTATATTTCGTAAAAGACGTTTCAAGTTGGCCCTGTTCGCTTACAGTGTTAAAAATACTACCGGCCGTAATGATGTGGCAACTATGACCTGTCCAATTTTTTGTTACGTGACAACTGTGACCCAATTGATGTGGCAATATTAATGTAGAAGGAAAGGAAGACACCGTGAAACCCTAATTTCCCTAAGGACAGAAACCCTTGTGCTACCACCGTGAAACCCTAGTTGCCCCCGCTGCCGCAGAACGAAACATGCCACCACCAAACCCTCACGCCAGTGTGTCCTTCATCCACGTCTTCTTTGCAAAGAGCAAAAGCCTAGAACAAGAGCTTTTTCTTCGTGCATCACTGATCAAACGTGTTGTGCCACCATGGGTTGTCGCGAGTCAGAGTGTAGAATCATGAAGGCTCTCTCACATAAACATTGCACATCAATTAGGTTTGCTGTAAGACCCGAATAAAATAAAAATACCTTTTATTTCACTTTTTTTATATTTTCTAGTATTATATAATTACTTATGATGGGATATTGGATGATAAAAGTAATTAGGGAGATAGATTAAAATTAATTAAATATTATTGTCATTATTGTTAAAAAAGAATGGCTTAGGTTCTCACACGAAGAGGGGAGTCAATTGGTGATGCGTAAAAATATAAGCTTTCAAAAACTTTTTCGCAAAATAGGATGTTTTTACGCTTTTCTTGAATCGCAAGTAAAATGATATGTAATGCAGCAATTCACTTAATCAAATACACAAACAGTTTAATCGACTATAATGAAAAAGTGTAGGGATTAGAAAATTCAAACGCTGGCTTTTATACTGATTCGGCCAAGCCTACGTCTAGTGTCCTTCCAACCACAGGAAGCAAATGCACTATAAAGATCAAGGTTTTTACAGCGACCTCAAGTCAAAAATGTAAAACACATCTCTAACCCTCTAATATAATATAGGCAGTAAACAATACAAACACGCAACAAGAACACCGTCTTCTGTTGTCAACCCCTTTGAGTCACCCTCAAAGTCAAGAACACAGTTCTTCTTCCTGCAAGCACCATAGGGAATCCAAGCCAATCTTCACAGATTGCAAATTCTTGATCACGCAGATTACACCTTTTTGTGCAGATAGATCAGACGTTCAAACCCACCAAATATTGCTTCCCAAGAAACCTCTAAGCCTTGATCACCACGGTCAATCTCTGGTTCTTGGAGCTTTTCTTTTCCTCTGTAAGACACACACCGTTCTCTAAAAGTTATGAAAATGTTAATTCTCCAAAAGTTCTTACAGAATTCAAATCAGCGTCAATTTATATCATTACACACATCAGACACATTTTAATCGATTTAGCTATTAATCTAGTCGAATACACTTTACAGTTATAACAGACTAACAACAATGACAACATTTAATTGAATGCACATTTAATACAATCGACTCATAATAAATGTTTGGTCAACTTATTTAAAAATATGACCATTATGTCAATTGTGACAAGCATTTAACAGTTTTCAAAAACTTAACAGACTTAATCGAATACAAGAAGCATATAGTCAATTAAGTAAAAACACTTAGAACAATTTTTGAAAACTTTTCTCTTCAAAATATCTCACAGCACACTTGAAAAGAGTTTGTGCAAACCCACGAGTTTTAATCGATTCATCCCATAATGTAATTTACTTAAAACTGTTGTTTTGCCACACAATAAAGTTCAACCAAAGTGCTTGTGGTTTTTCATTTCTGAACACTTATGTTATGCATACACATATAAAATCACATATTAAACATAGTGTTATGCTTTAAACAACACAATAATGTTCACACATATGCTTGTACAGATATAACACAGTAAGCAAAAGCATATAACATGTGCAGCACAGTATACACATGTGTTATTATTAATTATGTGTTGTCATCATCAAAAACACAGTCATCACTGAGATTGTGTGAGTTTAGCTAAACTTGTGCTCTCCCTTATCAACAATTATAATATTTTAAAATGTCTTAAATAAGGTTTATAAATTTATGTTGTGGTATCCAATCGGTGAATTAACTTTGATTTAGTGTTTGGTTGTGAGTGTCTAAGTGACATGGTCTCTCCATCGATTCCCACGGCCAACAAATCTTTTTCGATTTGATTGATTATCTTTTAGTATTAGAAGAGAGAAGAAACTATAGAGGTAGGGCCGGTTGTGCATTTCCACCAACAGGAGTTGAGATTTAATCTCTTTCTCCATGCAGGTCAAGTACGTAGGCAAGGAGAGAGAAAAAGTTTCTTTTCTTCTTATTTTGGGTAGCACATTCGTTCAAGAGGAGCTTTCTAGCTCTCCTTCAAGTTGGATTCAAGACATAGATTTGCATGTGTAAGTGGGATGGTTAATTAGGAAGAGTATTTTAGGGAAGTTTTGTAAGTTTAGAAAGTGTTGAGATTATTGATAGGGGGAGCACTGGTTTAGCTGAACCTACAATCTCAGAGCTTCTGGTTTTTTATGATGACAACACAATTAGTAACACATGTGTTTATGTGTTACATGTTCATTACTTTCATGATTATGATTATTTGATCATTGCAATTCACTATGTTATATATGTGAGATTTAATCTGTGATTGCATGAAAATTGTTTTGGAAAAGAAAAACCACATGCACTTTAGTTGAACTTAAATTGTGTAGCAAAACAGCAGTTTTAAGTCGACTTCATTATGAAGTAAGTCGATTAAAACTTGTGGCTTTGCACAAACTTTTTCAAAGTGTGCTGTGAGAATATTTGAAGAGAAAGTTTTTCAAAACTATATTTTTAACTGTTACAAAGTCAACTATGTGCGCTAGCCATTCGACTAAGTTTGTTATGTTTTGAAATTATGTTAATGCTTGTCTTAAAGTGTCTAACGACTATATTTTTAAATATGTTTGACCAAGCATTAATTGTGAAACAACTGCATTAATTGCGTAATCAATTAATTGCTATGACTGCTACTAATTGTTATAAATGTCATGAGTGTATTCGACTTCATTAGTGGCAAAGTCGACTGAAGAGCGTCAGAATTGTGAAAAACTATATATTGACGCAAATTTGAATTCTATAAGAAGTTTTGAGAATCTAACGAATTGTGTGATAATTTTCATATTAGTGTTGTCTTACAGATTTGGGAAAAACTCCAAGAACTCTTAAAGAAGACCGTGGTTTTCATCTTTGAAGATAGCTTGAAGAGCAAGGATTGTGTGCTTTTACTATCTAATCAAATGTGCACTGAAGGTGTCTGTTTTGGTGATCAGGAATTCAATCTTGTGAAGATTGGTGTTGTTGCCCTATTGTGACTACAGGAAGAGGACGTGTTGCGTTCTAGATTCGGTTATAATAAATGGAAGTTTTTATTTAAATTGCAATGGTATCAGTGTTATGTATAAAAAAATGTAAACATATGGCATCCCAAAATTTGGGGTGTTACATTTGCCACGTAACGAAAAATTAGACAAAGGGTGTTGCTCCCTCCACCACCACTTCTTGCTCCCTTCACCTCCCCATTCCTGTTTTATCACTCCCTCCACCTTCTTATTCCTGTTTTACCCTTCAGTACAATTTTATTTATAGAGTTAATATTTTTTAACTTTTACCCACTTCAATCCCCTACATGAATGCGATGGTCTGGTTTATGCTTAACCAATAAGCATTTGTTATTGACAGTTATGTTGTTTCTTTCTCTCTTCGATCTCATCACCCAAACAACACAACCATTTTAATGGTGGACCCATGTTTCTATGTTTCATTTTCTTCTGTCTCTCTCTGTTTTTTTATGCTTCTTTCCATTGTTGTATCTTTTCAACTTTCTGATTGTTTATCTTACTCACACCAACGTACGAAGAGTTAAGCAATCTCACATAAAAAAATGTTGATACATGAGGAAGAAATATATGTCGCAATGTGTCAGAAAAAATATTGTGGAGGATAGTTAATTTTAGGGTTAAATATGATTTTAGTCCCTTAAGTATCAGACGATTTTATTTTTAGTCCCTACTCAGAACTTTGATAGTTTTTAGTCCTTATTGTTTTGAAACACTGACTATTAGTCCTTAAAATTGGACGGTGTTAAATTTTAGTGGATGTGGCAAACGGTGATGCCACGTGATCACTGATATGCTCTCTTGACTCTATGCCACGTGATCACTGATATGCTCTCTTGACTCTATGCCACGTGATCACTGGTTCAGTCTCTGCTCTCTTCCATTCCCTCACTCTCCAACCCCACCCAAACGCTTTTTCTTCAGAACGACGCGCCCACTCTGGTATGAAAACTTCCTAGCCTCTTCAAGTATCTGAAAGGAACGAAAAGACGATATATTTCATATAGATGGGCAGAGCAGTGGAGGGAATCAAAAAGAGAGGAAGCATGTGAGATGAAGAGTGTATATAATAAGAAAGTATTGACTTGCACGGATAACTCCCTAGTCGGCGAGAGAACAAGGGCAAGTGGATAGACTGTACGGGCACCGCGAGGGGGCCGCAGGGGGGCCTGCCCTTGACCTCTCATAATGCCACTGATAATAGGGAAACAGAATGCTGCAGTCTTTCCGGAACTAGTCTGAGCACAAGCCATCAAATCCCGTCCGCCAAGGGATATGGGTATGGCATGCCGCTGGACCGGCGTTGGTTTAACATATTTGCAGCATCTAATGTTCTGATTAAGAGCATCACCCAAGTCAATCTTCGCAAAAGTATTCACAGGTGGGGGCACGTTTTCACCGCTCGTCTCAACGGGAATGTCCTCGTAAGCATCAAAATTAATTCCCATGTTTCCCTGCTCCTCGCCAGAAGCTGCTGCTTCCTCTTCAGCTGCTGCTTCCTCTTCAGCTGCATCCTCTTGATCTTCGAAGGGGTTCACTTCCCGCCGATCCCAACCACCGGTTCTGTTCCCCCAACCGTTTCTGGGCGCACCCCACCGTGATCCGACATTATTATTAGAACTCACATTGGGCGGAGCAGGGGGGATTCCGTTGATGCTGATGCTGATGCTGCACGATTTCTCAGATGCGGAGGCACATAAACAGGCCGCGTCGGAGCTGTGGAGTTGGATGTTCCCACATTTTCAGAGGCGGAATTTGCAGCCAAATCAGCCCACGATGTTGGCATGCTTGCCCTGTGTAGTGTGCTTCCTTCCAAAGGATCACGATTCACGCCCTCAGCCTGCAATTGAAACAATCACATTACATAACAATGGTGCAGAGAGAGGAGGTGAATGATTGAATGGATGAATGAGTGAGATAGAAGAGCATAGAGAAGAGAAACAACCTGCCTACCTACCAACCTGTCTGTATTGGGAAGACTAAAACCCTCAAGTGTAGACGATCGTTGACGAAGACTGAAGAGAGCAGAGACTGAAGCAGTGATCACGTGGCAGAGAGTGAAGATAGCACATCAGTGATCACGTGGCATCGCCGTTTGCCACATTCACTAAAACTTAACATCGTTTAATTTTAAGGACTAATAGTCAGTGTTTCAAAACAATAAGGACTAAAAACCATCAAAGTTCTGAGTAGGGACTAAAAACAAAATCGTCTGATACTTAAGGGACTAAAAACATATTTAACCCTTAATTTTATAATAAGGTTGAAACATTTTATATAATCATTTAAATAAAAAATTAAAATATTAAAATTTTAAAACTTTAAGAGAGGAATTTGATCATTTAAATTTAGAAAATTTTAAATTATAATTAAATAGTAAGAATTTTGAACTTTTGAAATTTTTTTAATTAATTCATGTATACATTTTTCATTTTTTTTATTCCGTTATCGTTTTGAAATTGAGATACAAATACTTTAACACATCCTACTAACAATAATGAATATTTCTCTCATGTTAACAATCGATTATGGTTAATTTCCAGATTTATTTTGCAATCATTTTTTTTACCAACATTAATGATATATGTTTCCATTGATGTCATTTAGAATTTTTTATCAATGTCAATAAAATTATTTTTTTATGATATTAGTCATAAAATATTCATTATTGTTAGTCATAAAATATTCATTATTGTTAGTCATAAAATATTCATTATTGTTTGGAACCGCTGCACCACCGAATGACCACCATAAACACCTCGCATCACCGCACCATGAAAAGTCACACCACCGCACCACGAAACCAAACGGATATGGAGACATGAATATGAAGAAGAATCAAACGGATATGGAGAAGAGAACTAAGAGTTGGGAGATCAGAAGAAACAGATCCGGTGAAAGTTAGAGGGGATGGGATTTTGGAAAGAGAGAAATGAGACTTGGGAGAGTGGGGTGGGGGGCTGCGCGAGTGAAAATGAGTGAGTAAAAATAGGTAGGAATTTAAGGTTTCAGAATAAAGTAAATAAATAGGGTTAAAAGTAAAAAAATGCTACTTTTGTAATTAAAAATCTTTTGTAGAGGGTTGGGGAGGTGGAGGAAGAAGGGGTGGTGGTGTAGGAAGCAACACCCTTAGACAAATCACAATTGCCACATCATTACGTCGTTAGTGTTTTTAACGCCGTAAGCCAAAAGGATCAACTTGAACCGTTTTTTACGAAATATAAAAAAATAGTGAACTTTTGGAAAAAGGTAGAACTATTTTAAACACATTATCCTCAAACTAGAGACCAAATAATATATTAAGCCTAATAAGTATTTCTTCTTACATCTCATCTGCATCCATCATAGACTTTCGGAAATTTTTTGTCGGTAATAAAATGACATGAGTGTCTTTCAAAAAAAAAGTCCGAATTAATTTTTGAAAACTAAATCTCGGGTGTAGGGAGATATTTGATGGGTGTAGGAAGAAACACCCAAAGTCAATAGGGCTAACCACTTCCGATCCATTTTTCAATGGACTATCACGAAGAGGAGGCACTGGGGACTTTGGGATCGGCAGCGCCCCATCATTACTAAATACACCTCACACTCATAGAAAAATATTAAAATATTCTCTATATTACACTATTGTTGTTGCTACTGCCATGGAGAGAGAACACAATGCGGGAAAATACATATTCCAAAAATGTATTTTATGTTTTTCGAAAATTTATTTCAAAAAAATTCATTCTGAAAAAAAGGAAAGAGTTTATGATATATTATATATATTCTTTGAAAATTTTGTTCTGAATGTTTTTTTCCAAAATACATTTCATACATCCTGAAAATCTTATTTCAAAAATGTTATTATAAGAATCATATTTCAAAATAATTTGGAAATGACTTTTACAAAAGATAAAACAATCATTTTGAAAATGGGGATGAGGGGAGAAACATGGAGCTGCAGTTTAAATAAATAAATAAATAAATATATATATATATAAATAAATATATATATATATATATATATATATATATATATATATTTTGTTAATTTATGTAAGGTTTTTTTATTAGTATATTTTAGCAAAATATATCAAGTTTTAGGTTAAAAAAAATTTCTATTAAAAAAATATACTTTAAATCTAAGAAGAGTATTTTAATAATTTTAAAATTTAATTTAAAATAAAAAATAAAATGTAGTTATTTATCTTAATTGTTTTTTAAAATAAAAAGTAAAATAAAAAGGTAATTATTATTTATCATTAATTTTAATTATGTGAAATTAGTAGATGTAAAAAATTTGATTCTCAACCAAAACCTTTGGAGAACTAAAAGAAAACTTAATTATATTAAAAAATATTTAAATCAATAATGAAAAATTATACAATAATTTATATGATAAAAAATATTTAAAATTTATAGGTTCTTTTAGTGAGATATAATGCAGATATAATAAAATATGTGAATAAGATAAGGACATGATAAACTTTAATCATATAAAATATTTTATCTATACTGCAGAATAAATATTATATTTATATTTGGTATAGACTCGATAATAATATGATTATTTTATTTTCAAAAGAAATAATTCTTTGTATAAGATGAAGTGATTTACAAAAATTAAAAAAAAAATCAAGAAGTGATAGTTTTGAATTAACCTAACAAAATGAGAACTTTTGAATTATTAGTGAGTAAAATATTTGAAATAGTTTTATCAAATCACTTTTTGAATTTATAACAAAAAGACATTACATGGAAAGTTTGTAACAAAAAAATAAAACTAACCAAAAGAACTTTAAAATATAATATCCCAAAGACATGCGCTTGAAACAAACTAGTTTATCTCTATATTATTGATGTCTATAAACTTCATAGTTTATCTTCCTATATATGTAAAGCACATTAGATTGTTCTTTTCACTGTATTTTTACCAATTACTCATATTTATTTTATTTTACTATATTTTAGGTTGGATTTTTTTTAAAATTTTCATAAGCATAATGGCATCCGAAAGAATTGGTAATTGGTTTGAAGTGCTTTTCAAAAATGATAATTCAACGTCTGAAGATAATGAAATTGGAAAGGTTCATGAAAATAATGAAATTGAAGAAATCTTGAATGAACTTTTGTTTGAAGGAGAATATGCCAATGACTCAACTCTTTACAAGACAAATTGTTTAATAGTGACACCGATGCTTACAATTTCTATTGTTTATTTGCAAAGACTTTTGGTTTTTCAATTAGATGTGGTCATAGTTACAAACAGAACAAGAATAACATTGAAGATATATATAGAAGAGAGTTTACTTGTCACCGAGCAGGTGTTGCTAAGCCAAAAAATTTACTAAAGTAGAAAAACAAAGGAAACGAAAAAGTTCAAGATGTAATTGTAGTGAAAAATTATTGATATCTAAAAGAACATTTGGCTTCAAGGAAAAATGGATGGTTACATGTTTCAAAAACTCTCATAATCATGCGTTACTAGATGAGAAAGAAGTTCGATTTCTTCCAACTTATCATGATATCCCTATTAATGGTCAAGCTCGTATAATATTATTGTCGAAAGTTGGTTGCTCGGTAAGTCTCATTATGAGAGCGCTTGAAGTGGAGAAAGGGATAGAGGCAGGACATCTATCATTTTTGGACAAAGATATTAGAAATTTTATTCAATGTCAAAGTAGCATTGGTAAAAAGAACGACGCTTCAGATGTTCTCAAATTATGCAAAGGTTTGAAAGACAAAGATTATGCTTTCCAATATGATTTTACATTGGTTGAAAGTAACAAGTTAGAGCATATTATTTGGGTATTTGGTGATTCAAAACGAGCATATGAATTTTTTTGGGGATGTGGTTGTCTTTGATACTATGTATCGGATTAATCGTTATGATATGCCTCTTGGGCTATGGGTTGGAGTTGATAATCATGGAAATTCTATTTTTTTGGTTGTGTTCTATTAAGGGTTGAGAAGATACCTTCCTTCACATGGGCTTTAAAGGTAAGTTGTAATTATTTGTTGTTATTTTTGTTTCTTAAATATTAACTTTTGTATTTTCATAATTTTTATTGTTTGTTATATTTTTAGAGCTTTGTACGCATTTCCAAAGAGAAATGTCCACAAACAATTCTAACTGATCAAGACCATGCACTTAAAGAAGACATTTCAACGGATTTGCCAAATACAAAGCATGCTTTTTGCATATGGCATATTGCGACAAAGTTGCCAACTTGGTTTTCTTCCCTTTTGGGTACAAAATATGACGACTTCAAAACTGAGTTTTATAGGCTATATAATTTAGAATGTGCAGGTGATTTTGAACAACAATGGGATTTAATGGTTGGACGCTTTCATGTAAGTAATAACACACACATTGAGGCATTGTATTCTCATCGTCAATTTTGGGCCTTAGCCTATTTGAAAAAATTATTTTTTACTGGGATGACGATAACCGGACGTTCAGAATCTATAAATTCATATATTAAAAGATTCTTGGATATTAAAATGAGTTTGGTGGACTTTGTGAATCAAGTAAGAATATATTATTTTTTGGTTCTACAAGTTTTTTTTCTTCCCTTTTTATAATCAACTTATAATTTTTTCATATTTCCTTTTTTTAAGGTTGAAGTTGTTGTGAACATTAGAAATCAAGCTGGAGAAGAGGCGAGAATGCGTCAAAAATATCATAATCCTCTAATGAAAACGAGTTTTCCAATCGAGGAACATGTTGCACCCATACTCACACCATATGCCTTTGAGTTACTTCAACATGAGATTGAGTTATCTACAAAATATTCAACAACTGTGATTAACAATGACTCTTACTCGGTGTGACATCATACCAAACTTGATGGAGGTCGTTCTGTAACTTGGATAAAGGAAAAAAATTCAATTCATTGTTCTTGTAAAGAATTTGAAATTTTTGGGATACTATGCAGACATGTTATTCGAGTGTTGTTGAAGAATGACTATTTTAGCATTCCAGAAGAATATCTTCCTTCTCGATGGAGAAAAGAAAGCTCATGATCCCACGATCAAGACACATAATCAACTCTAATGATAACTCCTGTGTTGAGTTTCGATCACTTGTGCAATGTTTAGATGTTGAATCTTTAAAGACCAAAGATCAAGTTGAAGTAGCTATTAAAGAGTTAAAGAAAGTCATTCACTATTTAAAAAGTATGCCTGAAGTTCAAGAAAATTCAATTGATCTAAAACACGGTGTTCTAAATGTTGATGAGTGTAATGTTGAAAATCCTATAACTTCTAAAACAAAAGGTCGACCAAGAGGATCAAGGCCGAAAGGAGGAGTTGAAGCTGCAAAGAAGTCTCGTCGTTGTCATTATCCTAACTGTGGTGGAACCGATCATGACTCATGAAATTGTCCAATCAAAAGAAAGACTCATTTTTAGCTTCTCAATCATCTCGTAATAAATAATGCATAAATGAAATATGTATTTTTATCTTTTAATTTTATTTTGCAATCACAGTGAATTAGCTTTTATTTTGTGTAATTTAATCTTTTCCCTTAATAAGCTCTTTGTAACCTTAGTTAAATATAAATGAATAAGTTTTTCAATATGCTTGTTATTGGATACATGTTTTTTTGTCTTTACTATCTAAATGGAAACAAATGAAAAGACTAAATAGTGTATGTTGTATTTGGTGTTATGATATTAAAAGCATGTGCTTGTAACAACTTGTAAGCCAAATGTTTTCTCAAAGTGCACTTCTAAAATAATATGTATTAATCACTTCTAAAATCTCACATTTTAACAAGATTTTACATTAAATTACCTACTACATGAATGCTATATGTAAAAAATTATAATAAAAAGTCTTATTTATATATTCCTAAAAACATTATAGTTAAAAATATTCCTAAAGTCATGATTGATAAATAACTACTTTTTATTTTATTTTTTATTTTAAAAAACAACTAATAAAGTCATGGATCATAAATAACTACCTTATATTTTTTTTTAAATTAAATTTTAAAATTATTAAAATACCTTTGGATTTAAAGTATGTTTTTTTTATTAAGAATTTTTTTTAACCTAAAATTTGGTACACTTTGTTAAAATATACCAACTAAAAAAAGATCTTACATAAATTAGCAAACCCCATATATATATATATATATATATATATATATATATATATATATATATATATTTCTTACTTAACATTGAACTAATTATTTTCTAACAAAATTCTCCATACAAATTGGAGAAAGCTTTCCTTTTGAAGAAACAATATTTGAAATCCCAGACACTGTTCACAATCCTCATCAACAAATTTTTCTCTATTTATGTCAAACTTCACCAAATAGAAATTAGGAATGGATAACACAATTGAAATTTTAAGAAAATAGGATATTGTGTGAATGTTTTTTTACTATAAACGTTTTTGTGAGTTTAATACGATGAGATACAAATAAAAGAATATAGTATCTTCAAAGGAGTGAATTAGATTATAAATGCAATCGCAATGGAAAGACATAATGTATAATGTGAGAGAAATAAAGAGAAGTATTTTTACTAGCAACAAAATTAACCTTTTATGGTTCAAAGATACGAGATCTTTTCAATAAGAGTCTATCAATAAAGAGATATTGAATATTTCTTTACTTAATTGATAATTTTTCTAAGAATTTATATGTTTCTAATTCTAAGTTCCAAATAGAAGTTACGCACTAATAAAAAAATTATTTTGTTTTTGACAACTTTATATATATATATATATATATATATATATATATTAAAACAACTCAATTCTATCTCTTAATTACATTTAATTTTAATAAAAAGTGTTTAAAATTAAATATAATCATTTATTTATGGATCTTCCAAATTATCTTTTGCTCTCATGGTATAATAAGTAAGATTTCTTTTTTTATTGATTTCATAATTATATTGTATGATCGTCTGATCAGCTTAAAAATCAGACGGTTCTATCAACCTGAAATACCTTAAGTGAAAATTAAAACTAAAAAAATTACATCATACTTAAATATGATCATTACCATAATTAGGTTAGTGTTAATTTGAAGTTCATTCGAAAATTTATAAATACATGTTTATGGTATTGTGGTAGATTGCTAACATTTAATACACATTTATTATTAGAATTGTCGGATTCTTACAAACTTTGACATCGAAATATCTTCTGCAAGTAACATTTCAGTTCAACTAAACTGTAACCAGAGTAGAGTGTAGAGTGAAAAAAAATCAATAATTATGCTTGTAATTAGAAACACAAATTAAGGAGAAATGTTGACTTTGACTCACATAATTGAAACAATAATGATAGCATCTTTACAAAGAAAATCATAATTCATATTAAAAAGCTTATTAATATAATAATCAAGTTTATCTTACTAATAACGTTGAAGTCAATTCGAGCATATGACATTCTCAGTGACGGAGTTTGGTTATTTTATAGGCCATCCAAACAAATTTCACTTGTTCGTTAAGATGTAATAATATTACATTCTTTATTTTAAAATATGAGTATTTAAAAAAATAGTTTTTTAGATATAAAACATAAACAATTATTGGATTTGAAAACATGAAAACAAATATAACATTTATCACGATTTTTTTTTACTTGTTCACAAACTATCAATTAATAATTTTATTATTAAATTTTTGATATCATATTTAAAAGAAAATTAGTTTAAAAACTCAACTTCATTATTTTACTGTAGATAAATCATCTAATTTTGAAGAATTTATTAATCATATTTAAATCATGATAATGTTTGGTAGAACAAAAAAGTACATTTTACTTTAGTAGATTTTTCTTTCTATAATGATTTATTATAACAAGATTGCAAAATAAAATAAAAGATAATTAAAAATTTATATACCATTTAATTATTGAAAGGTTCAATAATTTGAAAGAAAAAAAAACAATCTATTAGGTATATATTTTTTTATAATTATAATTATATTAAATTATACATTCAATTTTATTATATTAATAATAATAATAAGGGTTAAATATGTTTTTGGTCCCTTAACTTTCAGCGAAAATTGGAATTAGTCCCTCTTCAAAACTTTGGACTAATTTAGTCCCCAAACTTTAAAAATGTGTAAATTTAGTCCTTTTAACCAAATTTTGTTAACTTTATTTGATGTTTCAAGTGCGTTTCATGATAGCATATGAGTTGTTTGCACTGTTTGACACATTTTTGTTTCAATGTTCACTGAGAAATGCATTTGAAACATCAAATAAAGTTAACAAAATTTGGTTAAAAGGACTAAATTCACACATTTTTAAAGTTTGGGGACTAAATTAGTCCAAAGTTTTGAAGAGGGACTAATTCCAATTTTCGCTGAAAGTTAAGGGACCAAAAACATATTTAACCCTAATAATAAAATATATAAATTTTGAATATATTATTTTGATGTAAAATTAGTAATAGCCACTTATCCTATGTTGTATTCATATTAATCGAACACCTTCCTCTACTAATACTCTTCTCTCTAGAACCTAGGGAGGTGTATTTTGTAATTCAAAATTCACTTAAATAATTTCATTACTTTGCGGAACACTTACAAAATAGGGTAACAATTTAACTTTTCAAGATAATCATAAGCTTTTAAAAAATAAAAGTTGATTAAAATTGGAAACTTTTTTAAATAACTTCTTATGAAATCAATTAAATTGCGATGAGAATTCAGTTTTTTCTCCATAAAAAGATTTTTAAGTCTGTGGAAGTTCTTTAGTTGAGGGTCATGCTTAGTATATATAATTATCGTAAAATTTCATTAGCATATTTTTATTTGGATAATTATCATTGAATCCAAAAAAATTAATATCAAATAAATTTTAATAATTTTAAATTGTCGATATTTTTAGTTTATTTTGATTGTTACATTTTGGTTAAAGTTTATTTATACTTGTTAACTATTATTTTTTATTAAGATTTAATGATATTGTTTTTTTATTGATATAGTCAAAATTATGTCAATTGACATTGGTAAAGGGTATTCTTACAATATTGAACGATTTGTTTATTTTTATTGACTTTGTTTTTGGTTAATATTGACTAAAAAATTTATTCATTAATATTGATAAATAATAAATTATAGTTAATGTTGACTATAATTTTTTTCAAACAACATTAGAAAAATATTAGCAAACTATTAACCAATAATAACAATTGTGTTGATAAAAAAATACTATAAATATGGATAAAAAATAATCTTTTTAGTTTATATTCACAAAAAATCTAATTTCTATGACATTAGTCAAAATGATTAAAAAATCCTAATTAGTCATTCTAAGAATATTTTAATCTTAACTATATTCATAACCACAATCAAAATCAAGCTAATGAAATTACACGAGAGAAAAATCAATTAAATTTGATAATATGAGGATTTGATTTTTTTTTACTTTTTTACATTAAATTTGAAATTCTTTACAGCATTAAAGTTGGAAAAAAAATAGTCTTCAATATCACTACCCAAATCCCCATTATATTTTTCACCTTTTCTTTTAAGAGTTAACAACACATATTCATAACTCAACATTTATTTCATTATTTATGATTTTAAAAATCATTTATAATTCGTAACATCCTATTTAATAACAGACAATTACTAAATAATATCACATAATTAATATTTATTAATAGATAACTCAAAAATATATTTTTATTACAATTATTTTATCATATCAAAATATTTTATATAACGAAAAAAAAATTGCCAAATCAAAAATATAATTAAATTTTTAAAAGAAGCTTATACAAATCAAGATCACCGTAGATCTATACTACATCACTAACATCCTGAATTACATCAACAACTACATTACTCACACTGTTATCTGATGGAAGCTTGCTATGGGTGAGACGCATTGAACCAGAAAGCCAAACAACAAGCGTTCCAGTGAGCAATGAAGGCAGCGAAATTCTGGAATAGATGTAGAGAATGGTATGGGTTCAGTGAAGAATGGAGTGGGTTAGAACCTCTCAGCTCAGAGGGCCTTCTACTTTGGAAGGAAGCTAGAGGTAAGGAGAAAGAAAGTGAAGAATTGGGTTGACTCAAGAGCAAAGATAAGCTGGAATTTCATTTCTGCAGCAATTAGACTAAGCTCAAAAGTGTCTACAAAAGGAAGAGGTCTCCTATTTATAGGAAGATAAGAGCCTCAAATCTGAAATGAAATTCAATCCAAAAGCAAATGAAAAAGGCGCCAATTTGCTTCAGCTCCAAACATGCCTCATTCCAACTCAGCAACACACGTGAAACAACACCAATTCTGAATTCTTATTCCAACTCAGCAGCACACGTGAAAGCTGGGCTAGCTAGGTTATGAGCTTTTTGATAGCTTTGGCAGCAAGCTTCTCCCTCCAAGTCTCTCTTTTCATGTGCTCAAATGCTATGTTGGCAGCTGCTCCCTCCAATTTTATTAATCCTACAAAGCAAAGAAAAAATGTGCTTTTAATTATGGGAAGAAGGATTAATGTAAATTACCTTCCATAGAAGCAAAATGGTAGGTGATCCTTCTTCCTCTTGAATCCTCTTTGCCATGACTCTAGTAAGAGGTCCAATGTGTGTCTTAGATGGTCTTCCATCAGACCCTCCCTCTTGAAAAGGATCTGTCCTCAGATCTGCTTCAACCTGTTGATCATTCCCTGTGAAAGGAATTAAGTCGCAGATGTTAAAAGTATGACTGACACCATAACTTTCAGGGAGATCTAAGATGTATGCATTATCATTTATCCTTTTGACCACCTTGAATGGACCATCTCCTCTTGGACTAAGTTTGGACTTCCTTTGAGAGGGAAATCTTTCCTTTCTCAAATGAAGCCAAACTAGGTCTCCTTTTTCAAAAACTATTTTCTTTCTCCCTTTGTTGTTGTATTCTGCATATTTTTGAGTTTGTTTTTCAATTTGGATTTTGACTTTCTCATGTAACTTCTTGATGAACTCCGCTTTAGAAGAACCTTCTTTATGAAGAAAAGAAGATGATTCTGGAAGAGGTAGTAAATCAAGAGGTGTGATAGGGTTAAAACCATAAACAACCTCAAAAGGAGAAAGATTAGTAGTCTTGTGGACTACTCTATTATAAGCAAATTCAATATGAGATAGATGTTCATCCCAAGATTTTTTATTACCTCTTAATATTACCCGTAATAATGTAGATAAAGATCTATTTACTACTTCAGTTTGCCCATCAGTTTGTGGGTGACATGTAGTAGAAAATAAAAGTTTAGTTCCAAGCTTTTCCCATAAAGTTTTCCAAAAATGGCTTAGGAACTTCACATCTCTATCAGACACTATAGTTTTGGGTAAGCCATGCAATCTCACTATTTCTTTAAAGAAGAGTCTAGAGATATAGCTAGCATCATCTACTTTGTGGCAGGGTATAAAATGAGCCATTTTACTAAAACGATCTACTACCACAAATATAGAATCATACCCCCTTTGAGTTTTTGGCAATCCTAAGACAAAGTCCATGCTTATGTCCTCCCAAGGGGTATTAGCTATAGGAAGAGGTGTATAGAGTCCATGAGGCATAATTTTGGACTTAGCTTGTAAACAAGCTATACATTTAGAACAATGCCTTTGAACATCTATTCTCATGTGTGGCCAATAAAATTTACTTTTCAAAATATTTAGAGTTTTATCAACTCCATGATGACCCATGAGACCTCCTCCATGACTCTCTTTGATAAGAAGTTTTCTAATGGATCCTTGGGGTATACAAAGTTTTCCTTTATTAAAAAGATACCCCTCAAAAAGATAGAATCCATCAAAAGGCTTCTTAAGACATGATGAATAAGTAGATGTAAATGTTTCATCATTTTCATATAAATCTTTTATGTCATCAAATCCTAATATTTGAGATCCTAGGGTTATTAACAATGCATGTCTTCTAGATAAAGCATCCGCAACAACATTAATACTCCCCTTTTTGTGTTTGATGACACAGGGAAATTGCTCAAGATATTCCACCCACTTTGCATGCCTTTTGTTTAGCTTTGCTTGCCCTTTAATATACTTGAGAGATTCATGATCAGTATGTATTATGAATTCTCTAGTTACCAAGTAATGCTCCCAAGTTTTTAAAGCTCTAATGAGAGCATACAATTCTTTGTCATAGGTAGGATAGTTCAAAGTTGCCCCTCTAAGTTTTTCACTAAAATAAGCTATGGGGTGTCCTCCTTGTATTAGAACAACTCCTATACCTACCCCAGATGCATCACATTCTAGTTCAAAGGCTTTGGAAAAATCAGGCAAAACTAGAATAGGTGCATGTGTTAACTTGTGCTTCAAAGTCTCAAAAGACAACTCTTGCTTATCACCCCAAAGAAAAGGTTTGTCTTTCTTGACTAGCTCATTTAAAGGAGCGGCTATGGTGGAGAAGTCTTTCACAAATCTTCTATAAAAACTTGCTAATCCATGAAAACTTCTCACCTCTCCTACATTTTTGGGAGTTGGCCATTCTTGTATAGCCTTGATCTTCTCTGGATCAACATGTACACCTTCTTTTCCAACTTTGAATCCAAGGAAAATCACACTTTCTTGACAAAAAGTACATTTGTCAAAGTTGGCAAAGAGATGATATTCTCTAAGAAGAAGCAAGACTTTTCTGACAAGGTTAAGATGTTCTTGAAGGCTTTGACTATAGATTAGGATATCATCAAAGTAGACCACTACAAACCTCCCTATGCATTCTCTAAGAACATGGTTCATTAACCTCATGAATGTACTTGGAGCATTGGTCAAGCCAAAGGGCATGACTAACCATTCATACAAACCAAACTTGGTCTTAAAAGCAGTTTTCCATTCATCTCCCTCTTGAATTCTTATTTGATGATATCCGCTTTTGAGATCAATTTTGGTAAAAATGTTTGCTCCATGTAATTCATCCAACATGTCATCTAATCTAGGAATGGGGTGCCTATATTTGACAGTTATATTGTTGATGGCCCTACAATCTGTACACATCCTCCAAGATCCATCCTTCTTAGGAACCAACAACACAGGCACAGCACAAGGACTTAAACTCTTTTGGATCCACCCTTTATTCAACAATTCATTGACTTGTTTCTCTATTTCTTTTGTTTCCATGGGATTGGTCCTATAGGCTGGCCTATTAGGAAGGCTGGCCCCAGGTACTAAATCTATTTGATGTTCTATTCCTCTCAAAGGTGGTAATCCACTTGGTACCTCTTTAGGAAATACATCATCATATTCTTTTAAAAGTTTTTGCAACCCCTTTGGTAGAGAACCAAGTTCATGATTTATTGAAACAAGTGCCTCTTTGCAATAGAGAAGAAAATGAGGTTGTCCAAGAAAAAGATTTTTAGAAATGTTCAAAGTTTGAGGTTGGGGTTTTCTCCAAGAAATGTTCAATGTTCCAAGAAATTAGGGTTTTCTCCTTTCCTTCTTTCCTACTTTTCTTTTCTCCATCCAACTTCTTTTTAAGAATTATTTGGTCCTCTCTTACTTGTGAAGGTGTAAGAGGACACAAAATAATTTTCTTTCCCTTGTGTTGAATGGTGATTTTGTTGGTGACTCCATCATGTAAAGCTTGTTTATCATATTGCCAAGGTCTTCCAAGTAATATGTGCCCAGCTTCCATTGGTACTATATCACAAACAATTTGATCTTCATATTTGCCAATGGAAATGGGTACACTTACTTGTTCTTTAACTACTATTCCATCATCCTCTTTGATCCATTGAAGTTTGTAAGGTTTAGGATGAGGAGTAGTGGTTAAGCCAAGCTTCTCTACCATTCTAGAACTACAACAGTTGCAACAAGAGCCACTATCCACTATCATTGAACATGTATTTTCTAAAACTTTGCATCTTGTGTGGAATAGGTTCTCTCTTTGTGACTGTTCTAGTTCTACATGTTTGCTCTCAAGGAGTCTTCTCACCATGAGTAAATCTCCATCACAAGGTAGAGTTTCTTCTTCTTCAGAAGTGGATGTTTCAGACTCACTACATGAAGAACCCTCACTTTCACTCTCATGTTCAAGAATGTAAGTTGACCTTCTATTTCGACACTCAGATGAATAGTGCCCTCTTTCCCCACATTTAAAGCATTTGGTTTCCTTTCTTTTATTATCTTTTGGAGGTTCTTTGGCTCTTTCTTTCCCTTTCTCCCTCTCTCTAGATTCTTCATATCTTGGCTTAATTAGACTACCCTCCCTCTTATATTCTTTCTTGTAACTATGAGGGTAATCTTTCTTAGTAGAGCTTTTTCTTTTGAGTTGCTGCTCTACCCTCACACAAAGTTGGACTAACTCATTGAGATCATTGTAGGGTATAAGTTCAACCCTATCTCTTATGTCATAGTTAAGTCCACTTTGAAACCTAACTATTGTTATCCTAGGTTCTTCTCTTATCCCAGTTCTCAACATGAGTAACTCCATTTTTTGTCTATATTCCTCAACACTCATGTTCCTTTGTTGGAGTTTATGGAGTTTATCCATTATCTCCCTATCATAGTAGGCTGGTACATGCCTCCTCCTCAAGGCAGCTCTCATTTCATTCCAATACCTAATGGGAGGTAAGTGTCTTAGCCTATGGTCCTTGACTAAGGCTGTCCACCAAATTAAGGCATAACCTTGAAAGCTTAGAGAAGCCATGGTGACTCTCCTTTCATCATCTATTTGGTGGCACTCAAACAATTGCTCAACTTTCATTTCCCACTCTAGGTATTCTTCTACATCATCTTTTCCATGGAAGGAAGGAAGATCAATCTTAGGGTCTCTTGGGTAATGCTCTCTAACTCTATGTTGTCTTCTAGGAGGCATTTGGTAGTGGTCATCATTGTGATGAGTACTATTTTGCTCAATTTCACTTGGAGAAGATGATGATTCTTCTCTTCTCCTATGGGAAGACCTCTCTTTCTTTTTATCTTGATTAATCAAAAGTTGACTAATCATATCTTTGAGCTCACTAATCTCTTTATCCCTTTGTTCAAATCTTTGCTCAAATTCTTCCCTTAAAGACATTTCACTATTGGGTTTCAAACTTCCTTGCACACTTGATTGACTCATTCTTGTCAAAGAAACAAAGGTTTTCACAAAGTTTTCAAAATATTTGACAAGTAATGAGTGAAAAGATTTTCACAAGCTTTCTTTGTTTTTGGTGAAAATTTTCTAAAGAGATTCTAAAGGCAAAAGATGTTTCTAAGTAGCTCCCAGGAAGAAGAGGTGAGTCACAAATGGACAAGCTTAGAAACCAAGTTCTTCCTTAGCCAGAGTTTCCTTAGAGTTATCCTTTACCTTAGTTTCTAAGTAGAAATTCTTCAAATTCTTTTCAAATGTTATGAAATGAACCTAAACCAAAGAAAGGTTGACTAAATGCTATGCAATCCTATATACCACGGAGACTTAAAAACTAACAAAAAGATTAAGCAAGAAATTAAAGAAAGCAATAAAGATGCAAGAATGTAAATGTTAGACGGCCCTAAGTGAAAGTGCAAGTGACACTTGGAGCCCCTTGACACACTTCCACACTAAGAAAACGAAATTGCACTATTACAATGTTTAAATGTGATCTTGGAATTGCTTCAAGAGCATTTTCCCAAGTCACTTAGCCAAGAAATGAAAATCAACTTTAAACAGCAAAGGTTCCGTGATATGTGGTGTAAACAAACTTAAAAGAAGGCCTAAAACTAATGTAAGCTTCACTCTCTTGCTGCTGCAGAAAGCTACTCAAAATGAAAGTGTGAGTTGCTCTTTTTCCAGGTTTGAAATGCTGCTGTAACAGAGTTTTTCAGCTGCTGGACAGTGATGTTTGGGCTGCTGTTGAGTCTTCCTCCTTGCTCCACTTTCAATTCTCAAACCACTTCCTAGAAGACTACCAAAGTAGGAGTAGGTCTCTGGTGCTGGATGCCCCAAACAACTTGCACACACTCCAAAACTCATTAGAAATCACACCAAACAGATTAAAAATCTGCACCAAAATTCTGCACACTGCACCAGTATAGGCTGCTGTATTGAACACTTTAGATGCCAAAAAATAGACACAAACGATTGGAACAGTATACAAATGAAAGTAGGTACACAAGAGGAACTTATCAAAGGCACTAGAATGGATGAAGAAAGCAAGAAAAACACAACCACAGTTCAGAAATTATTCCAAATGCAAACTGTTTGATAATTTTCAGAAGTGTTTGATAAAATGCCCCAATGAATTTCAGATTTTGTGTTTTTGATTTTTCAGGGCCTGTAATCTGGATTGGTTGGTTCTAACAACTTTTTAACACTTGATACTTCTTCTTTTGATCATGTATTTTCATTTTTAAACATTGAACCAGCTTTTTCACAATCCAGCAATGAATTTTACACTAAAATTACCAAAACAGTGGCTGAAAAAAAAAACAGAAACTACACCAGAAAAATGAACTAAAATGGTGGTTTTGGAACCCAAAATGAGTAGCAGTGTTTCAGC
Organism: Vigna angularis; assembly: GCF_016808095.1. Lineage (NCBI taxonomy): Eukaryota > Viridiplantae > Streptophyta > Magnoliopsida > Fabales > Fabaceae > Vigna > Vigna angularis. The sequence continues at coordinate 19,061,549 of NC_068975.1, forward strand.
AGCTTGGATGAATGTTCAAACAACTTTTATTCATGATATTAAACATGTTTAAACTCTTAAACAGCTGAAATAATGCTTACTACTCAAATTCACTGGTCCACTTCCAATTTTAACTCAAAATTGATGGTTTAAGTATCCAATCTGCATATAACTTCAATTTTGACCAAATGAACAGTATTAGCAACTTTTAATCATCCATTTAGACTTGTTCAAACTGTCCAAATGCACTGAAAAAACAGGATTCGAAAATCACCCTTGCTATGGCCAAATTATGCAGCAAAAACCATCAATTAACCAACCAATTTTAGTTTTTCATGGATTCAAAAACTGGACAGCAAAGGAAATGACTCTAAGAAGTGTAAAAACACAGATCTAAGCTAGATTTAATATGCTTAGCATGACCAAACTCAGATTAGACCAAATCAAGTATATTAGCACGGTGAAAAGCTAGAAGTTCAAGCTGAAATGGTGAATGGTTAAGGATTTTGAGCCACCACACTATGCATATTGCATTTTAGTTCTTGTTTTGGTTTGCTATACCTTAAGACGCATTCAACAACATCACACAATGTTGTACCAAGCTTCAGAATCAAAACAAAACCACTGAAACAGTTTTAGAATTTTAGCACCAGATTTAAATTCTGTATCAGAATTCACAATGGAAAACAAAACAGATTTGCATTTTGATGCTTCAGCTTGTATAACCCAGGCTAGATCAAGTCCTCATTGCCTTATTTGGTATATATACATCTTGTTTAGCACTTGCAAATCAATTAAAACGAAATAATTCAGCAGAAAAGAAAACTGAACAGAGACAAAAAAAATACTGCAACAGTAAATTGCACAAGACTTAAAACAATACAGAATTGAAATGTAAAGCTGGAAATAACCCAAACAAGAAGGTTTCACCGATTAAAATGAAAGGACAATATAAGCACACAAAGGAAACTAAAATTGAATGACTGGAAAAGCAATACAGAATTGAAAACAACAGCAAAACAAAAGCAGAAACAGCACAAACTAGACTGAAAACAGAAACAGAAATAGCACAAAGTGGACTGGAATTAAACAGCAGAATGAAAAGGCACTTAGCTATGGTTTGCGTGGACAACCAGAGCTCTGATACCACTTGATGGAAGCTTGCTATGGGTGAGACGCATTGAACCAGAAAGCCAAACAGCAAGCGTTCCAGTGAGCAATGAAGGCAGCGGAATTCTGGAATAGATGCAGAGAATGGTATGGGTTCAGTGAAGAATGAAGTGGGTTAGAACCTCTCAGCTCAGAGGGCCTTCTACTTTGGAAGGAAGCTAGAGGTAAGGAGAAAGAAAGTGAAGAATTGGGTTGACTCAAGAGCAAAGATAAGCTGGAATTTCATTTCTGCAGCAATTAGACTAAGATCAAAAGTGTCTACAAAAGGAAGAGGTCTCCTATTTATAGGAAGATAAGAGCCTCAAATCTGAAATGAAATTCAATCCAAAAGCAAATGAAAAAGGCGCCAATTTGCTTCAGCTCCAAACATGCCTCATTCCAACTCAGCAACACACGTGAAACAACACCAATTCTGAATTCTTATTCCAACTCAGCAGCACACGTGAAAGCTGGGCTAGCTAGGTTATGAGCTTTTTGATAGCTTTGGCAGCAAGCTTCTCCCTCCAAGTCTCTCTTTTCATGTGCTCAAATGCTATGTTGGCAGCTGCTCCCTCCAATTTTATTAATCCTACAAAGCAAAGAAAAAATGTGCTTTTAATTATGGGAAGAAGGATTAATGTAAATTACCTTCCATAGAAGCAAAATGGTAGGTGATCCTTCTTCCTCTTGAATCCTCTTTGCCATGGCTCTAGTAAGAGGTCCAATGTGTGTCTTAGATGGTCTTCCATCATTATCACAGTAAACAAAGATAATATACAGACATAATAAAAAAAACAAGCTAATGTTCAAAAAGAGCCACAAACATAAAGATTTCACCACACATAAAGATTCTAGACTGAATTATCTGGATACATATATTGATATCAGACTCTAGTGAGTTATGTATGTGTGGTGGTAGAATAGTTTGCCCACTCAAGCTATCACACACAAGATTAATCTTTAAATCATCTTTGGCCAAGGTAAAAACACTAGACTAAGATCTCATACACCGTTCACTACATACCCCACTCCTTTTTACTTGAGATTGTGTGGTTATTAGAGCGGCATGATACCTCCAAATACTGAATTAATGTAGCAACCCATACACTAATAAACACCACCATAGAATCTCGACACATGATCATGAAATTACACCCAACACATGTATTACCCATCATCATTATGATATCATACATGAATAAATACAATAATACTCTTAGACATGCATAACTTACATTACATTGAAACAGACTTATACTAAAGATTCAATAAATCTAAATATGTCAAACAAACACATTTAAGCATATTTAGATTATAAGAAAAGCGGAAGCAGAAAGACCAACCTCCAGTCATTGTTGTATGCTTGCTTAGCTTCTAGATTTTGAACTCTTGCTCTTAAAATAAGATGGTGATGTATATGAAGTAAAGAGTAGGCTCAATGACCAGATTATCCAAATTTCTGTATATCTCCAAAACCATCACAGAGTCTTTTAACATTGGAAGAGTTTGTTATGGGAATTGATACGACTGTCGCGGTCATACAAATTTGATACACGAAATTAATGTAGTACAGGACTAGGAAGTGACTCCTAGGTCGTCTCTCAAGGACCAATTTTGGTGGTTCAGTCTTAGATTTAACACGAAAGGGGGGGATTGTTTGTGATTTTTTTTTTGCGGAAAATAAAATAAATTAGACTGGAAATTAAATAACACAGAATTTAAAACACTGAAATAAATTTAAAAGACAATAAAAACTGAACAATGAAAGACAGTAAAAATGGAATAGTAATTATGCAAAAACGGTAAAAACATTGTAGTTAAAATTTACCAAAAGTATCCATAAAAATAAACGGTAAAAACAACGTCTGAAAATAAGATGACCAGAAAAATACATTGATAAAATTTTAACGTTTTAGAAAATATTAAACGGTAAAAATAAAAGAGACAATAAAATTAAAATTATTGAACTGGAAATGAAATTCACCCAAACTTTCAACACTTGAAAAATGAAATTCTTGAACACGTAAAAATTAAATGAGCATGATAAACTTATACTGCTTGAGAAATAAAACTACATTTTTGCACTGATTGACATTGAAACTCAGAGAAAACGGAAGAGAAAGAGGAAGAGGCGAGCCTCTTCCATGGCTGTCCTAAACTACTAAAACTCTCCTCTAAAATCTACTCCTAAGCTAATTAATTTTTTCCTCTGGATGCTTGCTTCTTTTATAGCCAAAACTGAGATCAACTCCCGTGAGAGAAGAGGGTGAGGGCCCTCCATTTTTCACCCACTCTTGTCATTTTGTTCACCACTTTGCCGTGAACATTCTATTCCAAGCACCACTCCCCTCCGTTCCAGCAACTTCTTCTCCATCCAGTCGTGGCACCAAGAGCTTCATCTCCAAGCTTTGGATGCTCCTTACTCAAGCTATTGCTGCTGTCTCTTCTCACGGTGCTAGCTCCTCTCACTCTCCTCTCCTATGCTGCCATGGGGGGTGACCGAGAGTTTCTTCTTCTTTTTCATCCAACCATGTTTGTCTTTACTTACCAACATTCATCACCGAGGCTGGATGCTTTGCATGGGCCATGACCGTGTCTCTCTTTCCTCAATACCATTCTGCTGGGTACTGGATATTGGAGCTGTGGTGAACGGAGTTCCTTCTCTAAGGTGGCTGCTGTTTTGCGGAAGCCATGCCTGCTACTTCCTTGCTGGACGGATGCACCCCTGGTGGATGGTGTGAATACTTGAGTCTGGATGAAGGTCTGGATGCATGGAGGCTGGACGTGAGCTACTCTTTGTTCCAGCTCCTTGCTGCTGGGTGCTTCGTTATTCTGCTGTCAAACCAGGCCGTGGTGCAGCTGGCTGAAAGCCTCCCTCCAAGCTGTTGATTCCGTGCTTCAAGATTCATCACCGAGTGCACCTCTTGAACGTGCAATGGATGAGCTGCTTCATGTGTTGTTGTTTCTTCCATCCAGCCAATTAAATCACGTGAGCTCCTTCCAGCTGTGGGCTTTCTTCTTCTCTGCATACATCTTCTCCAACGTGCTGGACTGATGGAGGTTGCTGGACTTGCAACCAAGCTGGTGTGAAGCTTCTTGTGCCGTGGCATTCCCCTTAGCATTCTGGAATTCATTATGAGCTTTCAATCAACCAAGTGGTGGCTCCCACTTTTATTTACTTTGGTTGATGTTTACCAAAATAAATTGTTTCATATGGCCTGCAACTTCTTCCAAATAATTGAGAAAACCGTGACCTCCACTTCCTTAAACTGTCCCCATATGCTTCTTAAATTTCAAGAAAGTAGATTCCTCTTTGATACCTGTCTGTGTTTTGCCGAGAATGCTTATCCATGTCGCATGCATTGAAAACAATATTTCCATGTTTGCTAGCTTATTGAATATGCCGTGTGCTTCTAGAAGTGTGGCCCTTCCATTATTCTTCATCATTTGACAATGAATGAATAGGCATATTGGCCGTGAGTTTTGCTTCTTCTATGACCAAAACCGTGAACTACTTGGAATGTGGTGGCCCCTCCTTTATTTCAAAACATGTGATTTGGTGTATGCTTGACAAATTGAATTTTCTAATGGACCCTACACCGTGTTTTGCTTCTTTTCAGCATATATCTCTTGCAATTTTCTTCAATCTAACTTTTGACAAAAGCAAGAAGAAAGGAGGCCATATATCCGTGTGCTTTGGTGCTTAAGTCCACATGAAATGAGTCACCAAAATGGACCAAAATAAATCAGCATATAACATGAAATGTGCTTCTCCCAGAACCGTGACACCATATTTCCAACTTCAAACAAAAATATTTCACTTCTAAGTTTCCACATAAACACACAAAATAAATCAACGCAGTGTAGCTTTTTCCAACAGAGTGTGTAAATGAATATTTTTCCAAATGTCCTAAAATATTTGCAGAATTTTCCCTGCACTCAATAATGTAAATAATTATTGTCAGATAATTCAAATTAATTAAAATAAGAATTTCTGATCGGATTATAGGCTCAATTCAGTAAAATGGGAAAATACTGGACAATTAAGCACAATTCCCTGATTAATTCTAGCACAATAAACTAAATGAAGTGAATAAAATAATGATTCATCAAAATAGACCACACTTAGTCTTTTGCACTCCTGGGCAAAATTAAGACGCAAATCAGGGAATGGTTCAAAGGACTTTGGGAATAATGACACAAACTCAGCAGACAGAAAAATAAAAACTCGCAAGAAAGCAAACAGAATTTTACACAGTTCTCAAGAATTCTAGACAAATAAAAGAAGTAGAGATTATCCAACACAAATCAAATAAAGCAGATACTTACAGAAATAATCCAAGCAATTCAATACACAGCAAAATGATTAATCAGCTCAAGAGGTGATTCAAAAATAACAAAACCTCACAGATGCACTCACAGTGTTTCTCTCAAGTGTCTAGGGTAAATCAATGTCACTCAATGCACTCAAGAAAACAAACACAAATAGACTTGGCAAGCTTCTAATATCAACACTTAAAACATATGCATGTTCAGATCTAAAGGTCTTTACTGGGTTGTAATGGGGCCAAGGACAGGGGAGGATAAATTTGGATAAGTAGCTATAGCTCAGAAGAAATAGAGGTGCACTAGGGAAAAAATGTAAATACAGTGAAATCTCACCCAAACCTCTAATTCAATCCTCTTCTCGACTCCATTATTCACAAAATTATTTTTCAATTTTTCTCTTTTTCTCATCATTTTTTTTTTATCCTGTCTCTTTTTTTTTTCTTTTTTTATCACACAACAGGATATAAATTTTCATTTCAAAACATGATGAGGAACCAACTAGCCAATTCATCAGAATTCCCAAGGAGACCACACTTATTCACAAAATACTTCTATAGCTCCAGACTTTCCTAAGGTTAAGGTAATCATTTGTTTTTCACTTAGGATCAGTGTATGAGCTTTAAACAAAGAAATGAATACAATATAGGCTCAAAAGGGGTATCAAAGGATAATAACAAGGTAGGCTTATTTGGCTAAAGAGGCTCAAGAATAAAAATGCATTTATCACGTCTAAACATGCATATCAATCAAGTATATCAAAAAGAATCAAGCCAAGGCATATGTGCAAGCATTCAAGATACATATCACACACAAGAAATAAAATTAAGTGGCTCAAATCTCACACAGGGTATTCGTCACAATCAAATCAACCTCTCAAACGTATAATCATCTTTCCAAGTAAAGAAAAGCAAGGATTACAATCTATAAGTAGTAAGTAAGTGAAGGAAAAATCTACAACTTAGATAATCCAGAAATCAAGAGAAAAATGTAAAATTTATTGCACTCAAGACACACTAAAACAACTTAAAACAGAAAAAATTTAGCACACAAAAACAAAAAATTTAACACACAAAATACATACTAACAGAAACTAACAGAAATAACAGAATAATCAGAATTTCTTCCCAGTAGACCACACTTAAATCACACAATGTCCTCAGTGTGTAACAATCATCAGATTATCAATTTCAGAGCAGTCAAATAAGATAGACAAGTGCTATAAAAAGTAGGAAAAATGGGAAGAAATTTTCAGTGACACCCATCAGTAGATGTCGTCAGATAACATCCATCAGTAGATGTTAATATTATTTTATTTTTTTATTTTTTTATTTTTTATTTTTTATTTTTTATTTTTTATTTTTTTTTTATTTTTTTTTTTGAATAAGGATACCGGTACTGTGACAACAGTCTCGGTGGCAAAGACCGGAACTGTTGCTACAGTGGAAAGTAATCTGGCTATAAATAGGCCATTCTTCGGCGCCCGAGCTGCATTTCCTGACCTAGCCTCTTTCTCGACTCCTATCTTCTCTCTCTTCTCACTCTACTCTCTCCTCCTCTCTCTGCTCTCTCTACTCTCTCTGCTCTCTCTCGAGCATCTGGATCTGCAAGGAAGCTCTGCCACCGTGCCATCTGAAGAGGCTGAGATCCGCGAGGAGCTCCTCTGCCAACCCTACTTCCCCAGGTAAGTCCTCTGCACCTTGGATCTCCTTTTTCTGCCCCTTAAGCTTTCTGCTCTTTAAGCTTTCTGCTCTCCAGTCTTTCATTTTTTTTTCTTCCGAATATTTTCTTTTAAGCTTTCTTGTTCTTCGTTCCCTCTCCCTTGCCGCTTTATTTGCCTTTATTTCCTTCTTGCTTTCTTGCTCTCCCCTTTAAGCTTTCCGTTATTCCTTTCCTTTATGCACTTCGTTCTTCTTTTCTTTCTGCCTTTTATTTTCCATTTCCTGCTTTCCTTCTTCTCCTTTTCAATTTTTTTCTAAACAAAAAAAACACATAAAACACATAAAACACAATTGTCTTAAAATTTAAGGGGTATATCGGCTGGAAACCAGACGTTAATCTCCCTTCGTTTGAAGGTATGGCAGAGACAATCGGGTAGAACAACGCCACGTACCCCACTTAAAACAAAATAAACACAGAAACATAATATACAAGAACAATATGGACAAGGACAACTGGACAACTGGACGTAGATCCGTTTAGGACCCCTTTGCAAGGACCGTGAAACAGATCTGAGACCAGACACAAAAACAATCAAAGATAGACAGGACAAATAAATCTAAAAGGAAACAAGAACAAATAAAGAAAACACTCAACTAATCTAATTTTTTTATGCTTCATGTTTTTCCTTTTATTTTTTATTTTTTTATATTTTGTTTTTTTTTTCTTTTTTTTTTATGTTTTTGTTCTTTTTATTTTTATATATATTTTTTTATTTAGAAAATATGATGAGTGAGATGGAAATCGAGAGATACACGAGTCAGCGGTGGCGCCCAACAGATGATCAGGTCAAGATGATGACCAACATCTTCAACTATGGGGTCACTCATCCAAGCCGAGCGCAAGTCGTCGAGATCACGTCTCGACTAAGGACCTACGGAGATGCCAGCGAATACAACGTGCACTGCTGGTTCAACAATCACGGCAATCGGGTCAGGCGCTGGCAAGCGGAGATAGACCCCACTGGCACTCAGTTTTCACAACTTCCGCTATACATGTACGGTAAGAGCTCTCATCAGATCTCACTTTTATTGAATATTTTTTTTTTTTTTTTATTATTAACAATTTTTTTTTTGTTTGAAAGAAAATGGCTGGGTGGTAATGAGGGCACCGAGGCTGTTGGACTTCTTCCCCATTCCTATCATAATCGACCCAGAAACAGAGATTCCTCCGCCTCCGCTCGTGACTTTTCGTACCAGAGCTCCCTCAACAGAGCTCTCCCTTAGACCACCACAACCAGCTCGAGAGTTCTTTCGATTTTAATGTTTTATGTTTTTTTTTTTTTTTTATTATTATGTTTTTGCTGGCCGAGTGTGGCCAGAATATTAATGAGGCATGTAATCTGAACAATTATTTTTTATGTTTTTATGTTTTTTTTTTATTATTAATGGTCTGTAATATTAACGATCAGAAATGATCGAACAACTTTATTTATGTTTTTATGTATTTTATTATATTTGTTGTTGTTGCCTTTTTTTTTTTATTATTAATAAAAATACCTAAATTAGCATCTCTGCTCAAACTATATACCTCTGCCCCATTACCTCAAATTCTGCTCTTATCATTTTTTTTTATATATTTATTTATTTATTTTTTTTTTATACAAAAACTAAATAAATAAATAAATAAAAACAGAACACAAATTAACAAAACCAAAGACCTAATACCGAGCACAAAATATCAAAGCACACAAAACACAAATGTCAAATACATCAAACAAAGCACATATTTACATACATTAACAAAATACAGGCTTGAAACAAAACACAAAAACTTTTTTTTTTTTTTTTAGTAAAAACACTAAGAATCAGGAAGCAAATAAAACACAAAACACATATTTTTTAAATTGTTTTTTTTTTTAAAAAAATAATAATAATTCGAAAACTAAAAAGAAAAGGAAAAACAAACTTAAAAGAAAAATAAAATGCAGAATCTTCCCGAGACCACACTTAAACTACACTGTCCTAGATGTTTTCTAAGCATAAGATCATAAACTAAAACAACAAACAGATAAAGGACAAGTGCACTAAAAATATGAAAACGGGGAAGAAAGAAAAAGAAAACTTCCCTGGTCAGGGTGGCAGTTGCCAATTTTGGATTTGTAGGGAGATGTTCTTCTCTTCAGGATCCAGCACGAAATTGTTGAGGACGAACTGCTTCATCCTCCAGATTTTATCTAGCAATGAAATGTCTTCCACCGCTGGATCTAAGCAGAAAAAATTGTTGATGATTGGGTTCAGCAGGTGCCAATTGATTTTCAAACTGTTTTGTAAGCTTGCACCTTTATCTTCAATCGTGGGTGTTTGTTGATGCAATACATGTACACCTCCTGCAACATGGTTAGTGTAATGTGGTTCCAAAGAAATGTTATGCAGAGGTATAACACCCAATCCCAATTCATCATACTGAGCCTTAGATAAAACCTCATAACATGAATCGGTTTCAAATGTAGAAACAATATCTATAACAGGCTCAAATTCATGTTCAGAGGGAGACTTAAAAACATGCTCAACAACAATATGATTACAAGCATACCTATCATCAGCATAATCTTTAATAACACAGTCAACAGAATAATCAAATTGCGGTATGCTTACCTCCATTTCCTTGAAGATTGGTAAAGTAGTGGAGGATGAAAGTAGTCTACCTGGTTCAGGATTATTGCTTATTCTTGCCTGGTCCTCAAAATCATCAGCATTTTCCTCAAGTGCAAGAGTGGCCATCTGCCCAAGCTGATTACTCAGATTCTGCATGGCAGCTTGAGTTTCCTCCTGGATCTTCATGCTCTCTTGCTTGAACTTGAGATTCTGCATGGTCATCTGCTCCAATAATTCCTGCAATGTGGGTTCAGAAATTGAAGGCTGAGGAGTTGTTTGGGCAGAAGCATTATACTGCTGACTCTGATATTGATGGACTGGTGGAGGCATAAAAGTGCTCTGGAATGGTGGTTCTAGATAATGCTCTTGTGGGGTATCGTACCATTCGTTGTTAAGATCATTCCACTCAGGATCATTGATATATCCATACTGCTCAGGGGAGAATTTGCTTAGAAACTGAAGCTCAAGATCTTCCCATCTGGTAACGGATCCTAGAGGAAGAGAGTCATGCCAATCCTTAGCTGCTCCTTGTAATGAATGCGGAAATGCGCTCAAGAAAATGTGATCAAGAGGGACATCTGGAGGCTTCATTGAAGAGCACACCATGTGGAACTCCTCCAAATGTCTATGTGGGCATTCTTCTGCAAAACCATGAAACTTAGGGAGCAAATATGTCAGCCCAGTGCTTAGAACGTAATAAAAGTCATCCTCAGTAGGTGGAACCGGCTCCCAAAGAGAGCTCTCAGAAGTTGGAGGATGAACCATATTATTCGCACCACAAAAGTCAGCAGAATTAAATTCAGAGTGCCATGCAGACGGAGAATCATATTCATAATTAGAGGTATCGACAGAATAAGCAGTATTCACAAAATTAAAATAGGTAGACATGAAAAAATAAAACAAATAAAAACTAAAAACTAAAAATTACAAAACAGATAAATCACAACACATTTATACATGTTACACACACACACACAAAAGACAGAACATAATAAATTTTTTTATTTTTTTATTTTTTATTTAACAGATAAAACACATGCGACACACATACAGAACATCACATCACAACACAAAATAAAACACAACACAATTAAACATACTTCAGACACAAACAAGACAGAACAAAATTAAAAACTTTTTTTTTTAAATTTTTTTTTTTTAATTGACAAACACAAAACAAAACACAACACAATAAAAATATAAAAGACAAAACATATATTACAACCACGTAATAAAACAAAAACAGTGAAAATCTAAAACAAGAACCTGGACTGAAGTGACAACGCCGCCAAAATTTGCTGAAGGTGTCATTGTCGCCTACAAAAATATACAAGACAAAACACACAAAACACACATATTAACAAAAAAAAAATTTACACAACAAAAATCTAAAACCAAACCTTCATTGGTCCCCGGCAGCGGCGCCAAAATTTGATACGGCTGTCGCGGCCGATCAAATTTGATGTGCAATTAAGAATGCAGTACAGTGCTAGGAAGTGACTCCTAGGTCGTCTCTCAAGGACCAATTTTGGTGGTTCAGTCTTAGATTTAACACGAAAGGGGGGGATTGTTTGTGATTTTTTTTTTTTGCGGAAAATAAAATAAATTAGACTGGAAATTAAATAACACAGAATTTAAAACACTGAAATAAATTTAAAAGACAATAAAAACTGAACAATGAAAGACAGTAAAAATGGAATAGTAATTATGCAAAAACGGTAAAAACATTGTAGTTAAAATTTACCAAAAGTATCCATAAAAATAAACGGTAAAAACAACGTCTGAAAATAAGATGACCAGAAAAATACATTGATAAAATTTTAACGTTTTAGAAAATATTAAACGGTAAAAATAAAAGAGACAATAAAATTAAAATTATTGAACTGGAAATGAAATTCACCCAAACTTTCAACACTTGAAAAATGAAATTCTTGAACACGTAAAAATTAAATGAGCATGATAAACTTATACTGCTTGAGAAATAAAACTACATTTTTGCACTGATTGACATTGAAACTCAGAGAAAACGGAAGAGAAAGAGGAAGAGGCGAGCCTCTTCCATGGCTGTCCTAAACTACTAAAACTCTCCTCTAAAATCTACTCCTAAGCTAATTAATTTTTTCCTCTGGATGCTTGCTTCTTTTATAGCCAAAACTGAGATCAACTCCCGTGAGAGAAGAGGGTGAGGGCCCTCCATTTTTCACCCACTCTTGTCATTTTGTTCACCACTTTGCCGTGAACATTCTATTCCAAGCACCACTCCCCTCCGTTCCAGCAACTTCTTCTCCATCCAGTCGTGGCACCAAGAGCTTCATCTCCAAGCTTTGGATGCTCCTTACTCAAGCTATTGCTGCTGTCTCTTCTCACGGTGCTAGCTCCTCTCACTCTCCTCTCCTATGCTGCCATGGGGGGTGACCGAGAGTTTCTTCTTCTTTTTCATCCAACCATGTTTGTCTTTACTTACCAACATTCATCACCGAGGCTGGATGCTTTGCATGGGCCATGACCGTGTCTCTCTTTCCTCAATACCATTCTGCTGGGTACTGGATATTGGAGCTGTGGTGAACGGAGTTCCTTCTCTAAGGTGGCTGCTGTTTTGCGGAAGCCATGCCTGCTACTTCCTTGCTGGACGGATGCACCCCTGGTGGATGGTGTGAATACTTGAGTCTGGATGAAGGTCTGGATGCATGGAGGCTGGACGTGAGCTACTCTTTGTTCCAGCTCCTTGCTGCTGGGTGCTTCGTTATTCTGCTGTCAAACCAGGCCGTGGTGCAGCTGGCTGAAAGCCTCCCTCCAAGCTGTTGATTCCGTGCTTCAAGATTCATCACCGAGTGCACCTCTTGAACGTGCAATGGATGAGCTGCTTCATGTGTTGTTGTTTCTTCCATCCAGCCAATTAAATCACGTGAGCTCCTTCCAGCTGTGGGCTTTCTTCTTCTCTGCATACATCTTCTCCAACGTGCTGGACTGATGGAGGTTGCTGGACTTGCAACCAAGCTGGTGTGAAGCTTCTTGTGCCGTGGCATTCCCCTTAGCATTCTGGAATTCATTATGAGCTTTCAATCAACCAAGTGGTGGCTCCCACTTTTATTTACTTTGGTTGATGTTTACCAAAATAAATTGTTTCATATGGCCTGCAACTTCTTCCAAATAATTGAGAAAACCGTGACCTCCACTTCCTTAAACTGTCCCCATATGCTTCTTAAATTTCAAGAAAGTAGATTCCTCTTTGATACCTGTCTGTGTTTTGCCGAGAATGCTTATCCATGTCGCATGCATTGAAAACAATATTTCCATGTTTGCTAGCTTATTGAATATGCCGTGTGCTTCTAGAAGTGTGGCCCTTCCATTATTCTTCATCATTTGACAATGAATGAATAGGCATATTGGCCGTGAGTTTTGCTTCTTCTATGACCAAAACCGTGAACTACTTGGAATGTGGTGGCCCCTCCTTTATTTCAAAACATGTGATTTGGTGTATGCTTGACAAATTGAATTTTCTAATGGACCCTACACCGTGTTTTGCTTCTTTTCAGCATATATCTCTTGCAATTTTCTTCAATCTAACTTTTGACAAAAGCAAGAAGAAAGGAGGCCATATATCCGTGTGCTTTGGTGCTTAAGTCCACATGAAATGAGTCACCAAAATGGACCAAAATAAATCAGCATATAACATGAAATGTGCTTCTCCCAGAACCGTGACACCATATTTCCAACTTCAAACAAAAATATTTCACTTCTAAGTTTCCACATAAACACACAAAATAAATCAACGCAGTGTAGCTTTTTCCAACAGAGTGTGTAAATGAATATTTTTCCAAATGTCCTAAAATATTTGCAGAATTTTCCCTGCACTCAATAATGTAAATAATTATTGTCAGATAATTCAAATTAATTAAAATAAGAATTTCTGATCGGATTATAGGCTCAATTCAGTAAAATGGGAAAATACTGGACAATTAAGCACAATTCCCTGATTAATTCTAGCACAATAAACTAAATGAAGTGAATAAAATAATGATTCATCAAAATAGACCACACTTAGTCTTTTGCACTCCTGGGCAAAATTAAGACGCAAATCAGGGAATGGTTCAAAGGACTTTGGGAATAATGACACAAACTCAGCAGACAGAAAAATAAAAACTCGCAAGAAAGCAAACAGAATTTTACACAGTTCTCAAGAATTCTAGACAAATAAAAGAAGTAGAGATTATCCAACACAAATCAAATAAAGCAGATACTTACAGAAATAATCCAAGCAATTCAATACACAGCAAAATGATTAATCAGCTCAAGAGGTGATTCAAAAATAACAAAACCTCACAGATGCACTCACAGTGTTTCTCTCAAGTGTCTAGGGTAAATCAATGTCACTCAATGCACTCAAGAAAACAAACACAAATAGACTTGGCAAGCTTCTAATATCAACACTTAAAACATATGCATGTTCAGATCTAAAGGTCTTTACTGGGTTGTAATGGGGCCAAGGACAGGGGAGGATAAATTTGGATAAGTAGCTATAGCTCAGAAGAAATAGAGGTGCACTAGGGAAAAAATGTAAATACAGTGAAATCTCACCCAAACCTCTAATTCAATCCTCTTCTCGACTCCATTATTCACAAAATTATTTTTCAATTTTTCTCTTTTTCTCATCATTTTTTTTTATCCTGTCTCTTTTTTTTTTCTTTTTTTATCACACAACAGGATATAAATTTTCATTTCAAAACATGATGAGGAACCAACTAGCCAATTCATCAGAATTCCCAAGGAGACCACACTTATTCACAAAATACTTCTATAGCTCCAGACTTTCCTAAGGTTAAGGTAATCATTTGTTTTTCACTTAGGATCAGTGTATGAGCTTTAAACAAAGAAATGAATACAATATAGGCTCAAAAGGGGTATCAAAGGATAATAACAAGGTAGGCTTATTTGGCTAAAGAGGCTCAAGAATAAAAATGCATTTATCACGTCTAAACATGCATATCAATCAAGTATATCAAAAAGAATCAAGCCAAGGCATATGTGCAAGCATTCAAGATACATATCACACACAAGAAATAAAATTAAGTGGCTCAAATCTCACACAGGGTATTCGTCACAATCAAATCAACCTCTCAAACGTATAATCATCTTTCCAAGTAAAGAAAAGCAAGGATTACAATCTATAAGTAGTAAGTAAGTGAAGGAAAAATCTACAACTTAGATAATCCAGAAATCAAGAGAAAAATGTAAAATTTATTGCACTCAAGACACACTAAAACAACTTAAAACAGAAAAAATTTAGCACACAAAAACAAAAAATTTAACACACAAAATACATACTAACAGAAACTAACAGAAATAACAGAATAATCAGAATTTCTTCCCAGTAGACCACACTTAAATCACACAATGTCCTCAGTGTGTAACAATCATCAGATTATCAATTTCAGAGCAGTCAAATAAGATAGACAAGTGCTATAAAAAGTAGGAAAAATGGGAAGAAATTTTCAGTGACACCCATCAGTAGATGTCGTCAGATAACATCCATCAGTAGATGTTAATATTATTTTATTTTTTTATTTTTTTATTTTTTATTTTTTATTTTTTATTTTTTATTTTTTTTTTATTTTTTTTTTTTTTTTGAAAAAGGATACCGGTACTGTGACAACAGTCTCGGTGGCAAAGACCGGAACTGTTGCTACAGTGGAAAGTAATCTGGCTATAAATAGGCCATTCTTCGGCGCCCGAGCTGCATTTCCTGACCTAGCCTCTTTCTCGACTCCTATCTTCTCTCTCTTCTCACTCTACTCTCTCCTCCTCTCTCTGCTCTCTCTACTCTCTCTGCTCTCTCTCGAGCATCTGGATCTGCAAGGAAGCTCTGCCACCGTGCCATCTGAAGAGGCTGAGATCCGCGAGGAGCTCCTCTGCCAACCCTACTTCCCCAGGTAAGTCCTCTGCACCTTGGATCTCCTTTTTCTGCCCCTTAAGCTTTCTGCTCTTTAAGCTTTCTGCTCTCCAGTCTTTCATTTTTTTTTCTTCCGAATATTTTCTTTTAAGCTTTCTTGTTCTTCGTTCCCTCTCCCTTGCCGCTTTATTTGCCTTTATTTCCTTCTTGCTTTCTTGCTCTCCCCTTTAAGCTTTCCGTTATTCCTTTCCTTTATGCACTTCGTTCTTCTTTTCTTTCTGCCTTTTATTTTCCATTTCCTGCTTTCCTTCTTCTCCTTTTCAATTTTTTTCTAAACAAAAAAAACACATAAAACACATAAAACACAATTGTCTTAAAATTTAAGGGGTATATCGGCTGGAAACCAGACGTTAATCTCCCTTCGTTTGAAGGTATGGCAGAGACAATCGGGTAGAACAACGCCACGTACCCCACTTAAAACAAAATAAACACAGAAACATAATATACAAGAACAATATGGACAAGGACAACTGGACAACTGGACGTAGATCCGTTTAGGACCCCTTTGCAAGGACCGTGAAACAGATCTGAGACCAGACACAAAAACAATCAAAGATAGACAGGACAAATAAATCTAAAAGGAAACAAGAACAAATAAAGAAAACACTCAACTAATCTAATTTTTTTATGCTTCATGTTTTTCCTTTTATTTTTTATTTTTTTATATTTTGTTTTTTTTTTCTTTTTTTTTTATGTTTTTGTTCTTTTTATTTTTATATATATTTTTTTATTTAGAAAATATGATGAGTGAGATGGAAATCGAGAGATACACGAGTCAGCGGTGGCGCCCAACAGATGATCAGGTCAAGATGATGACCAACATCTTCAACTATGGGGTCACTCATCCAAGCCGAGCGCAAGTCGTCGAGATCACGTCTCGACTAAGGACCTACGGAGATGCCAGCGAATACAACGTGCACTGCTGGTTCAACAATCACGGCAATCGGGTCAGGCGCTGGCAAGCGGAGATAGACCCCACTGGCACTCAGTTTTCACAACTTCCGCTATACATGTACGGTAAGAGCTCTCATCAGATCTCACTTTTATTGAATATTTTTTTTTTTTTTTTATTATTAACAATTTTTTTTTTGTTTGAAAGAAAATGGCTGGGTGGTAATGAGGGCACCGAGGCTGTTGGACCTCTTCCCCATTCCTATCATAATCGACCCAGAAACAGAGATTCCTCCGCCTCCGCTCGTGACTTTTCGTACCAGAGCTCCCTCAACAGAGCTCTCCCTTAGACCACCACAACCAGCTCGAGAGTTCTTTCGATTTTAATGTTTTATGTTTTTTTTTTTTTTTTATTATTATGTTTTTGCTGGCCGAGTGTGGCCAGAATATTAATGAGGCATGTAATCTGAACAATTATTTTTTATGTTTTTATGTTTTTTTTTTATTATTAATGGTCTGTAATATTAACGATCAGAAATGATCGAACAACTTTATTTATGTTTTTATGTATTTTATTATATTTGTTGTTGTTGCCTTTTTTTTTTTATTATTAATAAAAATACCTAAATTAGCATCTCTGCTCAAACTATATACCTCTGCCCCATTACCTCAAATTCTGCTCTTATCATTTTTTTTTATATATTTATTTATTTATTTTTTTTTATACAAAAACTAAATAAATAAATAAATAAAAACAGAACACAAATTAACAAAACCAAAGACCTAATACCGAGCACAAAATATCAAAGCACACAAAACACAAATGTCAAATACATCAAACAAAGCACATATTTACATACATTAACAAAATACAGGCTTGAAACAAAACACAAAAACTTTTTTTTTTTTTTTTAGTAAAAACACTAAGAATCAGGAAGCAAATAAAACACAAAACACATATTTTTTAAATTGTTTTTTTTTTTAAAAAAATAATAATAATTCGAAAACTAAAAAGAAAAGGAAAAACAAACTTAAAAGAAAAATAAAATGCAGAATCTTTCCGAGACCACACTTAAACTACACTGTCCTAGATGTTTTCTAAGCATAAGATCATAAACTAAAACAACAAACAGATAAAGGACAAGTGCACTAAAAATATGAAAACGGGGAAGAAAGAAAAAGAAAACTTCCCTGGTCAGGGTGGCAGTTGCCAATTTTGGATTTGTAGGGAGATGTTCTTCTCTTCAGGATCCAGCACGAAATTGTTGAGGACGAACTGCTTCATCCTCCAGATTTTATCTAGCAATGAAATGTCTTCCACCGCTGGATCTAAGCAGAAAAAATTGTTGATGATTGGGTTCAGCAGGTGCCAATTGATTTTCAAACTGTTTTGTAAGCTTGCACCTTTATCTTCAATCGTGGGTGTTTGTTGATGCAATACATGTACACCTCCTGCAACATGGTTAGTGTAATGTGGTTCCAAAGAAATGTTATGCAGAGGTATAACACCCAATCCCAATTCATCATACTGAGCCTTAGATAAAACCTCATAACATGAATCGGTTTCAAATGTAGAAACAATATCTATAACAGGCTCAAATTCATGTTCAGAGGGAGACTTAAAAACATGCTCAACAACAATATGATTACAAGCATACCTATCATCAGCATAATCTTTAATAACACAGTCAACAGAATAATCAAATTGCGGTATGCTTACCTCCATTTCCTTGAAGATTGGTAAAGTAGTGGAGGATGAAAGTAGTCTACCTGGTTCAGGATTATTGCTTATTCTTGCCTGGTCCTCAAAATCATCAGCATTTTCCTCAAGTGCAAGAGTGGCCATCTGCCCAAGCTGATTACTCAGATTCTGCATGGCAGCTTGAGTTTCCTCCTGGATCTTCATGCTCTCTTGCTTGAACTTGAGATTCTGCATGGTCATCTGCTCCAATAATTCCTGCAATGTGGGTTCAGAAATTGAAGGCTGAGGAGTTGTTTGGGCAGAAGCATTATACTGCTGACTCTGATATTGATGGACTGGTGGAGGCATAAAAGTGCTCTGGAATGGTGGTTCTAGATAATGCTCTTGTGGGGTATCGTACCATTCGTTGTTAAGATCATTCCACTCAGGATCATTGATATATCCATACTGCTCAGGGGAGAATTTGCTTAGAAACTGAAGCTCAAGATCTTCCCATCTGGTAACGGATCCTAGAGGAAGAGAGTCATGCCAATCCTTAGCTGCTCCTTGTAATGAATGCGGAAATGCGCTCAAGAAAATGTGATCAAGAGGGACATCTGGAGGCTTCATTGAAGAGCACACCATGTGGAACTCCTCCAAATGTCTATGTGGGCATTCTTCTGCAAAACCATGAAACTTAGGGAGCAAATATGTCAGCCCAGTGCTTAGAACGTAATAAAAGTCATCCTCAGTAGGTGGAACCGGCTCCCAAAGAGAGCTCTCAGAAGTTGGAGGATGAACCATATTATTCGCACCACAAAAGTCAGCAGAATTAAATTCAGAGTGCCATGCAGACGGAGAATCATATTCATAATTAGAGGTATCGACAGAATAAGCAGTATTCACAAAATTAAAATAGGTAGACATGAAAAAATAAAACAAATAAAAACTAAAAACTAAAAATTACAAAACAGATAAATCACAACACATTTATACATGTTACACACACACACACAAAAGACAGAACATAATAAATTTTTTTTATTTTTTTATTTTTTATTTAACAGATAAAACACATGCGACACACATACAGAACATCACATCACAACACAAAATAAAACACAACACAATTAAACATACTTCAGACACAAACAAGACAGAACAAAATTAAAAACTTTTTTTTTTAAATTTTTTTTTTTAATTGACAAACACAAAACAAAACACAACACAATAAAAATATAAAAGACAAAACATATATTACAACCACGTAATAAAACAAAAACAGTGAAAATCTAAAACAAGAACCTGGACTGAAGTGACAACGCCGCCAAAATTTGCTGAAGGTGTCATTGTCGCCTACAAAAATATACAAGACAAAACACACAAAACACACATATTAACAAAAAAATAAATTGTTTCATATGGCCTGTAACTTCTTCCAAATAATTGAGAAAACCGTGACCTCCACTTCCTTAAACTGTCCCCATATGCTTCTTAAATTTCAAGAAAGTAGATTCCTCTTTGATACCTGTCTGTGTTTTGCCGAGAATGCTTATCCATGTCGCATGCATTGAAAACAATATTTCCATGTTTGCTAGCTTATTGAATATGCCGTGTGCTTCTAGAAGTGTGGCCCTTCCATTATTCTTCATCATTTGACAATGAATGAATAGGCATATTGGCCGTGAGTTTTGCTTCTTCTATGACCAAAACCGTGAACTACTTGGAATGTGGTGGCCCCTCCTTTATTTCAAAACATGTGATTTGGTGTATGCTTGACAAATTGAATTTTCTAATGGACCCTACACCGTGTTTTGCTTCTTTTCAGCATATATCTCTTGCAATTTTCTTCAATCTAACTTTTGACAAAAGCAAGAAGAAAGGAGGCCATATATCCGTGTGCTTTGGTGCTTAAGTCCACATGAAATGAGTCACCAAAATGGACCAAAATAAATCAGCATATAACATGAAATGTGCTTCTCCCAGAACCGTGACACCATATTTCCAACTTCAAACAAAAATATTTCACTTCTAAGTTTCCACATAAACACACAAAATAAATCAACGCAGTGTAGCTTTTTCCAACAGAGTGTGTAAATGAATATTTTTCCAAATGTCCTAAAATATTTGCAGAATTTTCCCTGCACTCAATAATGTAAATAATTATTGTCAGATAATTCAAATTAATTAAAATAAGAATTTCTGATCGGATTAGGCTCAATTCAGTACAATGGGAAAATACTGGACAATTAAGCACAATTCCCTGATTAATTCTAGCACAATAAACTAAATGAAGTGAATAAAATAATGATTCATCAGGAATCACAGCACATCCACACACGTTTGAAAACGGTTTTAAAAATGGATCACTTTCAAAAGGATCCTAACTAGAAAAAAAAAATAATGGGAGAGGATATAACCTTAAAAAACGGAGACACTCTATTGTGTAAAGGCTAACATTCTCCCGCTTGGTCCGTTTTATCCAACCATCAAAAGTAATAAGAGACCAAATATATGAATCATGGTGACAATTCCTCTAATAAAGAGTATTATCTCCCATGTAATACGATGTATTAAGTCTCACATCACAAGCTCTTAACTCTAACGAATAAACCATATGTCTATTCTAGGTCACAATTAAATGAGTTTTCTTAGAGTAACAATTATGTGCACAAATAATTGAGAAAACATTAAACTGAATAGGAGTTTTATCCAAATGAAAGTACTTACAATGATTGTCATATCATGGAACCAAGTCCCATTCGCGTTACATGATCCTTAAAATTCTCTGGTGGCATGCCTTTAGTTAAAGGATCAACAATCATCAACTCAGTGCTAGCATGCTCAATGATCACTTTCTTTTCTTTAACACGTTCTATTATGGCTAGATATTTAATATCGATGTGCTTACTTCGACTTCCACTTTTATTATTCTTAGCCATAAAAACAGCAGCAGAGTTATCACAATACAACTTCAGTGGCCTAGTAATTGAGTCCACAACTCTAAGCCCATATTCAACCATACATCATGTGAAGTAGCCTCAAAACAAGAAACGAACTCAGCTTCCATAGTAGAAGTAGCAGTCAAGGTCTGCTTTTTGCTACTCCAAGATATAGCTCCACAAGTAAGCATGAAAACATAGCCAGATGTAGATTTTCTAGTATCAGCACAACCAACAAAGTCTGAATCAGAGTAGCCTACCACTTCCAAATTATCAGTTCATCTATACATGAGCATGAAATCTTTTGTTTCCTGAAGATATCTCATTACTTTCTTTATAGCTTTCCAATGGTCAACACTTGGATTACTCTGATATCTTTTTAAAACTCTAACTGCAAATGCAATGTCAGGTCTACTTGAGCATACTTAAGACTTCCGACAACTGAAGCATATGGAATATTTTTCATCTGTTCCCGCTCAAGATCATTTTTCGGGCATTGACTTAATTCAAGTTTGTCACCCTTTACAATGGGAGCTACACTTGGTGAACAATCTTTCATGTTAAATCTCGCTAGAACTTTATTGATATCGGTCTCTTGAGACAAACACAAAATACCTGAAGATATTTCTCTATGGATCTTAATGCCTATGACATAAGATGCTACACTCATATCCTTCATATCAAAGTTATTTGAGAGAAATTGCTTCACGTCATATAACATACCTTTGTCGTTGGTTGCAAGCAAAATGTCATCCACATATAAAACAAGGAAACAAATTTTGTTTCCACTAACCTTCTAATATATACATTGATCCATGATGTTTTCTTCAAAACCAAAAGAAGAGATAACTTCATGAAATTTTAAATACCCGTTTTAATCCAGAGTTGGACTCATTAAGCTTACATACTAAGTGCTCACTATTTCTAGAGAAAAATCCTTCAGGTTGTTTCATGTAAACCTTTTCCTCTAGATCGCCATTAAGGAATGATGTTTTCACATCCATTTGATGTAACTCAAAGTCAAAATGAGATACTAATATCATGATTATTCGTAAAGAATCCTTCTTAGATACAGGAGAAAAAGTCTCCTTATAATCAATTCCTTCTCTTTGAGTGAATCCTTTGGCAACAAGTCTCGCTTTATATCTTTCAATGTTACCTTGAGAGTCCTTCTTAGTTTTGAAGACCCATCTACATCCAATGGGTGTTAGACCATTAGGCAAATCAACAAGATCCCAGACTTGATTAGATGTCATAGAATCCATTTCATCTTTCATAGCATTATGCCACAAATTTGATTCCTTACAACTCATGGATCATTTTCAACTCCAATGTTATAATATGATTCTTACAAATACACTTCATAATCACTAGAAACGATTGGTCTTTTGATTCTAGTAGATCTTCTTAATGTTGTCTCAACATCTTGATGAGAAGCTTGTTGTTCAACTGGTTGTTCAACATTTACTTGTTGCTCCTCGTCAACAACTTGATCTATATTATCATTCTCAGCAATTTGTGGAACTTCAATTATTGTTTGTCTAATATGCTTTGAACTGGATGAGCTTGAATAACTACCAATCTATCATTTGATTGAGAGGTTTGAGCTTCATAGTGATCTTTTTCAATATCAACATCTTGATTTAAATCACTCTCACTAATCAAGTCATTTTCAAGAAACTTTGCATTTCTTGATTCCACAATCTTAATGTTATGAGTTGGACAATAGAATTTATACCCTTTGGACTTTTCAGCATATCCAATGAAATACCCTCTAATAGTCCTTGGGTCTAATTTCTTCACTTGTGGATTATAAATTCTAACTTCAGATAGACATCCCCAAACGCGTACATGTTGTAAACTAGGTTTCCAACCTTTGAACAACTCAAAAGGTGTTTTTAAAACAGCCTTAGTTGGGACCCGATATACTATATACACAACTATCTTACGTGCTTCAGTCCACAAGAACTGAGGAAGTTTTGAATTACTCCTTGTACTTCTCACCATATCCATAAAGGTTTGATTTCTTCTTTCTACCACACCATTCTGATATGGAGAGCCAGGCATGGTATATTGGGCAACAATCCCATGTTCTTGAAGAAATCTAGCAAAGGGACCAGATGCTTGTCCATTCTCCGTGTATCTACCGTAGTACTCTCCACCTCTGTCTAATCTCACAATCTTAATTTTCTTTCCACATTGTAACTCCACTTCAACCTTAAAAACTTTAAAGGCATCTAAGGCTTCATCCTTAGAACGAAGTAAGTACAAATACATGTATCGGGAGTAACCATCTATAAAGGTGATAAAGTATTTTGGACTACTTACATCCATATCCATACAACAAATATTTGTATGAATAATTTCTAGTAAACTTGAACTCCTTTTAGCACCTCTTTTTGACTTGTTACTTTGCTTTCCCTTAAAGCAATCCACACAAGTCCCAGAATCAACAAAATCTAAAATACGAAGTACTCCATCATTTATTAATCGCTTAATTCTCTCAATGGAGATATGTCCCAATCTTCGGTGCCATAAAATAGAAGAATTCTCATTCATAACACATCTTTTTAACCCAGCGGAAACATGCATAAAACTATAAGCAGCGTCGTTTTGCAATTTAATAGAGTAAAGATCGTCGCATAATTCCCCAAAGCCAATAACTTTGGATTTATTCAATAAAGTAAAACTAGAATCCATAAAATTAAAGGAAAAACCCAAAGGTGCAAGTTGTGAAATAGAAATCAAGTTCTTTCTAAAATTAGGAACATAAAAAGTTTTTTTCTAAACTTAAAACAAAACCATTGCTTAAAACTAAATTGCATGTCCCAACGGCTTCTACATGTGAACTCATCTTGCTTCCTGAATAGATACATTGCTCACTTCCCATCGGTTTCCTTAGATTTTCCATACCATGCAAAGGAATTAGAAACATGAATTGTAGAACCAGAATCAATCCACCATGTGTTATGATTAAAATTAGTCAAATTAGATTCGTAACAAACAAAAGCAAACAAATTACCTTTCTTTTCAAGGCAATCCTTAAACTTTTGACATTCCTTCTTCATGTGTCCCTTGTTTTTACAAAAGAAACATTTGGACTCCTTTTTAATAACTGGCTGAGCATGAATCTTTCTCTTCTTATTAACTTAGTTATTCTTATTCTTAAAAGAAGTGGTCAAGTTCACCTTCTCCCTTTCTTCTATTAATAACCTTTCTTCTTCTTGAACACACATAGTCAATAATTCATTAATAGACCACTTATCCTTATGTGTGTTGTAAGAGATTTTAAAGGGGCATAATGGTGAGGTAAAGTGCACAAAATATAGTGTACTAGGAAAGAATAAAAAATGGTAACTTCCAAAGCTTTTAGTTGAGCCACAATGTCCCTTATGCGTATGATATGATCACCTACTCCCTTAATTCCAATGAGCTTTAAGGATGAAAATTACATTATAAGTGTGTTGGCAAGAGATTTATCAAATGTCGTAAATTGTTCATCAATAGCCCTGAGTAAATCCTTGACATTCTCATACTGGTTAACTGAACCCCGGATCCCAGCGGAAATGTTGGTTTTTATGAACGTTACGGAGAGACAATTTGACGTCTCCCATTTTTCATAAAGATCAATGACATCTAAAGTGCTACTCTCAGTAATACATGGTGGTTCTAGTTTTCTAATAGCATAGTCAATGTCCATCCAACCTAATTGAAGAAGAACTCTCACCTTCCAAACCTTATAATTATCACCTTTCAAATCGGGAATACCACACTTGATATCAGAAATATTCACAGATTGAGAAACTACAAATTCAAAATCATGTTCATTATCATAATTTGAGACTAAAATAAATGTCATGTGTGAGACCCGAAGAAAATAAACAAATCTAAACATTATTTTCTTAATAATAATTACTAATTATTTATTTTATGATTTTTGGGTAATATTATGGCATAGTAAACAGTGTTTTATTTAGTTTATAAATTTTTTATATGCATAATTATCAATGAAACTTGAATGGTATAGTGGTTGTATGGTGTTTATGATTGCTAATTGGTCTTGGATTTAAGCCTCTGCTGGGCCAAGGTTTGGCCAATTGTAGTTTTGTTTTTTTTACTAAATGGTGGGGTCTACTTTGTTGGCAAATTGATTGAGTAAAGGGGTCCATGGGAATGGTTGTGGCAGTTATGAAGTGAAAAGTGGGATGTTAGGATTGTCAGAGCGGCTGCAGCGGAATGGTTAGCATGGAATAACAAACCAAGAGGGGTTTTAATCAAACATGTGCCTTTTAATTTCTACTCAATTAAACTTACTATGCAAATAATAAAGATAAATAACAAGAGTAAGGTTGAGAGAAATTTGCACAGATGATTTTATCCTGGTTTGGATCTTACCAATCCTATGTCCAGTCGTTTATCTCAAAACAAGATAAACAATTCACTAATCACAAAACAATTACAAATTACAATCACAAAGAAACAATTTGTAAAAGTTTAGAAACCACCTCTCTTGATACCACAAGAGAAGAATCTGCACCTCCTTTGAGTCTTCACAAAGGATGAAACACTTCCTCCGAATACTTCACGAAGGATGACTTCCTCTTCCAAACACCTCCTTACACGCACCAAGGATGAACCGACTATTCCTCTGTCACCGTAGCAGCACTTCACCAGCTCCACAGACGAGAGTTTCTCAAGCCGAACAAGAATACACAATTCTCAATGATTTCTGAGTTCTAGAGCACAAGGGAAGAGTTGATGTTGAAGGAAAATGAGAGCCTATTTATAGACTCAAGCAAATACTCCTTCATTCTTCGTTTCCAGCCATTTAACGCTTTTAATCGATTAATATTAGTGTTAATCGATTAAAATGAGTACAACAGCTAGTTTTAATGGCTAGAAAACTCCAACAGTCACTTTTAATCAATTAAAAGGTATTTTAATCGATTAACTAATAGATTAAAATGTATTTTAATCTATTAAATCAGAAAAGTTTGAGTTTTCAGCTTTTACTTTGTTTAATCGATTAATACTAATTTTGACGTGGAGTCCTTAAGGCGTCATGAGGTGGATTTATGATATGGAGAACACAGTGAAAGCTTTGAAAACACAATTTTAGAAACAAGAGCAAAGCTTCTAAAAGGAATTCCCAAACCAGAAATCCCAATTTCAAGATTGAAAAACCTAAATTCCCAATTCGCAATTTCAGAAACCCTAACTATTTTGCCACCACCTGTAGGGGAAGAATAGAGAAAATCCAATTCAAAAAGGAGATGTCGCCGCTGCCCTCGCCATCTTCATGCACTCAGAATCGCGAGCTCTACACACAGAAACTGAAACCCCCAATATTAGAATCGAAAACAAGAACAAAAAACCCAAAACAAAAAAAAAATGAAACAAAGAACAATTGCTCCCTTCCCGCAAGACGAACCAGAAAAGGAGAAAAGGAAGGGAGCCTCCATCCTTGTGCCACGAACGAAAACGAAGAGAATGAGAGTTTTCTGAAATCGTCGAACTAAAACAGGGGGAAGAGGAAGAAGAAAAGGGTCTCCTTGCGCGACGAAGGAGCCCTACCCAGATCGCACCTTCACAAAGTCGTTGCCTCCTTCGAACAAACGGGGTCACCAGTTCTTTACTAAGGGCCTAAAGCCACAATGCAAGTTACAAGCCCAAATTCTCGCCACTACAAAGCCACAAACAACAAAAGCTCTCTCCCCTAATCTGAGTTTTGATTTGAGAAGAGTAATTCCAATATTTAGGGTTCGTCAAATTAGTCTGAGCTAAGGATTCATAACTTAACAAAAGAAGAAGGAAAATAACTAGGATTTAGGAAATCTGATTTACGAAACTAAATTTTAGGGCTTAATCCTAATATATTAATTAGGATTTCGAATTTAATAAATAATTAAAATTTTTAAAAAATGTTATTTACTAAAAGAAACCCTATGCCACGTTATATAAATCCACCTCACTATGCTTGAAAGAGTTCACGTCAGTCAAACACATGACATCTCATTCACTGATTGTAGTTTTGGACATTTGGTCATTAACGATTTAAACGGCATTTGCAAAAAAGACTAAATTGAACACAAATTACGATCTTTAGGACTACATTGAACAGAAAAAAAAATTGGGACCATTTTGAACATAGCCAACAAAATTGAGACCAATAATGGTATTAAGCCTACTAGTTTTAAACGATTAAAACAATGCGATTTTGACTCTGAACATCAATTACATAATATGAAAGTACATGAAATCAAAACCACTAAGAACCTAAGTCCTAAACATAAAATTACAATTAGTACAAAAGCTTTCTATTGCAATACAAGTCTTCAAAGGATCTTCTTGAATCTTGATATCTCTTGACTTCATTTGGACATCATCAAAACTTCATCTTCATCATTTTGCTAACAAGGATAGGCAATTAACGAGGAAAGAGAAAGTTAGTTTAAAAAATAAAATAAAATAATTAATATAGATATAAAGATAGGTTACGTAACAGAATCAGGGAAGGAAAGTTAAGAGTATAATATCCAACTTTTAAGAGTATAAACATCACCGTAACTTCGAAAAACAAAGGGAAAAACTGGTTTGAGAGAGGAATAGTGCAGAGCCTCAAGAGCGAAAGACTGTTGGAAGAAAGGAGAAAACTTCATCAGGTAAGGGGAGCTAACCTATGAGTATATGTTGCTAGGTATATATAAGATTTTTTCTCATTCTTTATTTGCATAAAAGTAATGAACCATGAATTGGGTTTTATACATGATGTGGGGTTAAATCTACGGACAACTTTGTATAGGCGTCGTGTATGCCTGTTGGATGGACTTATTTTCTTTCATGTGTATAGATTCGTAGGCTTTTGAGGGTGACATGGACATTTGGGTGGATATATTGAATTTATTTTATTTTAATGGATTTGGTGTTAGTTATTAAAAAAGGTGTGTATATAGTATATATTTTTCTTTTTCTTATTTCGGTTGATGATGTGTGAATAAAATGTAATTGCATTCATATCTTAGTTTAGGCCATTTGCATACATAATTGCGGTAATTGAATGATTTAGTCATGCATTATCCTTGTTTCGGAACATACATTGGGATTTTGTGTTTTTTCTTGTAGATTGGTGATTCTAAGTGCCAAAATCACAATTTGGGAAGAATTGATGTCTAAGATGAAGAGATGAAACTAGAGAGTTCCACGACCTAGCTGTGGACAGTTCCACGACCTGTGGATTTTGCTCCAAAATGCAGATGCAAAACAGAGAGTTCCACAACTGGGCTGTGAAAGTTTCCACAACCTGTGGATTTAGCTCGAGAAAACAAAAGGCAAAACAGAGAGTTTCACAAGTGAGTTGTGGCTTTTACCACAACTTGTGGATTTACGTTAGGAATTGCATAATTGAAAGCAGAGAAGAGCACATGCAAATTGGGGATTTTTCCATGAGCTGTCAAATTTTCCAGAGCAGTTACTAATCTCTTTTATGACGTGGATTTAAAGAGATTAAAATTAAATAGAACTGGGGGAAGTTACTTAGAGGGAGTAACTACTTTCCAAAAAAAGGGGAATTGATGCAAAATTATAGGAGGATTGATAGGAGAGGATTTAAAAAGGTAATTTGGGGGGTGATATATATAGGGGAAAAGGTGAAGAAGGGAGGAGGCACGAGGAACGTACCAGGACATCAACGTTCACGACTTCAAGACTACTTCTTTTTCTTCTGGTTTGCTTTTGAATTTTACATTATGCAGAACTAAATTTCCTTTTGTTAGAGGATTGATGTAGTACTTTGGATTATAAATTTTGAACCTTTTCAATTTGTGTTGAGTTAATTATCCCAGTGTTTTATTTATGTTTTAATGTCTATGCTATGAACAATTTCACAATTGGGAGATTGGGGATTGTTTGCGACTCTAAATAGAACAGATTAGATGTTGTCACAATTGGGAAATTGGGCACAATTAATTAGTTTGCAATGGAGATAACAATTGTCCTTCATGATTTTATTGAATTTTATAACTGACCTAGGGGATTGAGGGTTAGAATTCAATAGATAAGTTTGCCTAACTAAGGGATTAGGGGTAAACAAGTTCTTCATAAACTCAAGTGGATAATTATAATTTACACATCGATTAGAAAGGTGAGGAATTTATATGAAAATGTATGAAATCAATTCTCTAACGTTGTTTATACTATTTGAATTTCCATCACTTGTTTATGTTCATTATTTTACTTGATATATTTTGTTGCTCAAAATTACGTAAATTAGGAATCTAGTACTCAACTCATTCAATCCTAGAGGACGATATTTTATTACTACAATAATGATTGGTACACTTGCTAAACGTTCATCAGTTGACTTGTCATTAGTTTGATGATTGTGTTATCATTGTTTCGAGAATGTTTATAACATAAGGGTTTGTCGCTTGATTGTGCAAGTATAATATTGTTAATTGTTTTGGAATTGGGTTTATGTTTGTGATGCCCGGTGAAGCTCCTGAAAGTGTGGTGGAAGCAGCATTGGTACTTGCCCGGTGAAGCTCTCTGAGAATAGAGTGGTGGGAGGTGTATACTTGTCCGGTGAAGCCCAAGAGGGTGGTGGAAAGCATATAATTGTCTGGGGAAGCTCTAAGAGAGTGGTTGGAAGTGGTGTACTTGCCGGTGAAGCCTTCTAGAGAGTGGTGGGAGATGTCAATATGTAATAGTGTGGTAAAGTGTACTAGCCCGGTGAAGCTCTTTAAGAGAGTGGTGGGAGGTGACACTCGATCTTATGTTGTATATGAGTAACCGGTGGTAATTCAATGTATAGTGAATGGTTTCAAATAAATTGGGGTAGGGTTGGTGAATGATCGAGGGAGTCGGGGTGTGAATTGCTTACTTTGACAAAATCATTTTTTGGTTATATACCGGTGACTTGAAATTCTGATAGTGTGAGTGTTAATGATTTAATGTGTTGTCATGTAAAGATGTGTATAGGAGTATGATGATATTTACTATTCGGAAATCTTATTCTAAGTTGATGTTGAATACATATGTATATTTATGACCTGTTTCTGTTAGCTCACCCTTTGCATGTTTGTGGTTGTGGTTTCCACATGCAATGATCGTACTTATACGGGAGTACATGTTTTTATAGATGTAGCTAAAGCAAAGTTGAGCAATGAGATACATAGGAGAACTATGAGATTTTAAGTACAATGTTAATAGGTTTTGTAATGGAATTCTATGAATGCTTTATAGTTGCATTTGATTTAGGAAGTTTTCAAAATTGAGTTATAATAAATGGAAGTTTTTATTTAAACTGTATCTCACAATGATATTAGAGTTAAGTATTAAAAGGTTTTTGTAAACCCGTGACATCTCAAAATTTGGAGTGTTACATCATGTTTTACCAATGCAAACACGTCTTTACCAACGTGTCTATTAACATAAAACTTGTTTGTGGGCTAAAGTCTTACTCATTTAACCTTATGATAAAACTATTAAATTATATCACATTTCCTAATTCCTGTGGAAAAATTAAGAATTATAATAAATATTTTATCCTAATTAATCATACAAATGTAAGAAAAATCATGTGGGTATATCTCATCACATTATATATAATTAATTACAATTAATGTTTTAATAAAGTGATTTTTATAATATAATTTAATTAACTAAAGTTGTTGTGGTTACTCTCAAATTGTTAAAAAATCCACTAAACATTAATATTCCCTAAAGGTCTTATATTTAATCAAAATAAAATATAAAAATCATATTATAAACATATAATATTTAAATTTATTATACTAACATTAAATATTAGTATAAATTTCACTTATCTTTCTATACTTTTATAATTTAACTGCGTGTATAAACAAATTTTGCCTGTCATAACATATATATATATATAACAATTAATATGTGTGTAGAACAAAAGGACAAGTCTTAATTAAAAAACCAAAAGCAGCAGCGTACATTCAACCTTCAGCATATGTATGTAGGTAAAGAAGAAAATAAAAACTGAAATATACGTTTCTAAAAGATGCCCAAAATGAAACACAAAAACAAAAAGCATTTCGATCATCTTCAACCTTCACATGGGTCCCAAACAAAGCGTATACTAAACGTAAACCCAAAATAATATCTGAGGGTTTTAGCATCAAAACATTTCATCACTGAAAGTTCATAGAAAGCTTTGTTCTTTCTACCTAGTTTCAAAAATATTGATAAAATTAAAAAACACAATAAGCAGAGGAGTGAACCAGACAAGGCAGAGGATAAACATGCTAATACCAAATGAAATAGATTTATACTAAAGATTCAATAAATCTAAATATGATAAACAAGTCATTTAAGCATATTCAGATTATAAGAAAAGCGGAAGTAGAAAGACCAACCTCCCACTATTGTTGTATGCTTGCTTAGCTTCTAGTTTATGAACTCTTGCTCTTAAAACACGATGGTGATGTATATGAAGTAAAGAGTAGGCTCACTGACTAGATTATCCAAATTTTTGTATATCTCCAAAACCATCACAAAGTCTTTTAACGTTGGAAGAGTTTGTTGTGGGAATCACGACATATCCACGCACGTTTGAAAACAATTTTAAAAATGGACCACTTTCAAAAGGATCCTAACTGAAAAGTAAATAAATGGGAGAGGATATAACCTTAAAATGGAGACACTCTATTGTAACCTCTCTACTGTATAAAGGCTAACATACATTCTATTTCATACGGTCAAAGAAGAAGAAAATTTCAAACATACACACTAAAGTTAAGAGGTGGTGCCAAACACCAAACTTCTTGCAAATGGTGGCACTCAACGTCATTCTTCTCGCAAAAAGAAACGCTCAATGACACCCTTCTACCACTCAGCATCCTGAAAATAAAATTGCTTTCACAAACATGTACGCTCAACGTCACCCTAGTATCGCTCAACACTATGCTAGACATTATACCTACATTTGGTACTTTTTAAAAGAACTTATACATAGCCAATTTATCAAATGAGTACTATTTTCTTATTGAATTAGTTCAAAATAGTTTTAAATATGAAAACTCATATCACTTGACTAATTACTCATATTATAACTTTCTTAAACACAAAATCAAATCCAAACCAACAGGTTTACAAACCAAACATTCAAACAAAAATTGTCACTTCACAAAGTTCATCATACAACATAATAAGCAAGTTATACTCAACACACAGTTCAATCACCCAGCCAATTCACCGTACAATCATACAATTCTATATTTCAAGTGCAAATTAGCTTCCTCATGTAAGAGACAAACTAAATTATTCAAGAATCTTTAAAACACATTCAGATGCACATGGAGCCCTATCTACTCCTAGGAACAACATAAACACAATCCAGACACACTATTAGAAACATTGATTAGTAGAAACTCTTATAAAAGACTCAAACACGACATGAGTACAAAGATGATTTACATGCATAGAGGAAATGTATAAACCAAGAAAAAAGATTAAAAAAATCAACTAGTATGACAGAAGTAGATAGTTCGTCTCAAGAATCACAAAATCTCATATCTTTAAACAAATAAAAAAAAAGTAAGAGAGAACTCTAAATTTCTTTTTTAGAAAAATAATATATTTTTAAATAATAAAAATCAATTATAAAAACTTCATTTATACTTAAAAATTTTAATATTAAAATAATTAAATCTTACGATTTTAAATATATCATCTATTCTAAAAACACGTTTTTCTATATTATTATATTTTAAACAATTAAATAAATATATTTGATTTCAAGATAAACCAGTCAAAACCAATTAAGTAGCCACTCTCAAAAACTACGATTTAAAAAGTTTATTAGAATAGTATTGATTCCATCCTTAAACAGAAAATTAACTCAAAATTTATTATTTTCTCTTTCGTTCTGGTGATAGCTGACGGCTTGAGCTGAATCCGGAAACGTCGAGAAATATGGATTTGCTCGAGATGAAGACCGGGAAGCAGCGAAAGAAACAGACGTAGTCAAGAACCCTAGTATTTGGATTCGAGGATGAACAGCGAGGAACAAACCAGAGATTCGAGGTTTGTTCGGTTGAAAACCTAGGGTTTGATGCGGAAGCGGTTTGAGCGATGGAGAAGTGATTTTAGTCGGTGAGAAAGGATCTAATCGGTGGAGAATGGTCGTGAAGCAGAGATGAATATGTGATTCGGTGGATTGGGTAGACGTGAAGGTTTTGAGATTCTGAAGTAAAGAATCTCTCGGAGGCTTGTTGATGAGGATGAGGTTTGTGGTTGAAGAGCTTTCGAGAGAGAAAACGTAGGTGCGGACGCGAATTGATGATATGGAAGCTATGCTGATGGAATCTCGTGAAGGAACGGCACGCGTGGCAGTAGACCTGATGCAAGCCACGAGGAAGCTATCAATTGGTGAGAGTGGCGTGAGATGGATGCTATGGAGGAGAGAGAATCTGATAATGGAAAATGAGAGAATAATAAGTGAGATGGAAGGTGGCTAGAGGAGATCCTTTGGGATTCTCTAACTTGACTTTCAAGGGAATTAAATTCTGGAGTTCTCTCAACAGAAAGTTTAATTCAATATTCTCAAAAGTGTCTTCAAGAGGTGATGACATGTCTATATATAGGACTAAAAGTCCCTCCTATTCAGCACATGCCTAACACCTTTTACACATGCTTTTAATAAAGTAAAAGAAATACTATACTAAACTAATTGGGCTTGGGCCCGCGTATCATCCCCTCCCCCTTGGACAGGATTTGTCCTCAAATCTGATGATGCTTTTGAAGACTTATTTTTTTTGTTAGCTTCATAAGGGTTCCTCCTGGGTCAAATATCCATCTGCAATAAGCATCAAACATATCTCTAATTAGTTTTCTTTGACCCAATAAGATATATAAAAGAATATGTGTAGAAGAAGGTTTCCAAATTTTGAAATTTTTAATTTTAATATAACAAAGAAACCTTTCTTCATTTGAAATTTTATTTGTATCTTGAGTTATTGGTAACCATAAAGGTAACCATAACCCAAGTTGGAACTTTGCATGTGTTGAAAGTGATAACATTTTTAAAGATGGAGTGGCAAAGTCTTTGAAAGAAAAGTGAAATTTGGAAAATTCAAATATAAATGGAGAAAAGTGATAGGATAGAAAACCTCCCCTTAAGAGTCTAGCTTCTAGGGTAGGAGGAGATGTGACCCTTAGTTGCTTTTTCTTTTCTTCCATTTCTATTCTTTCAACTTCTTCCTTTTCTCTTCTTTGTGCTTCTTTTCTCTCTTTCTCTCTTCTTTTCTCTTCTTCTCTTCTTTCTCTTCTTTCTCTTTCTTCCTCGTCTCTTCTCTCTCTTTCTTCCTCTTTTCTTCTCTTGTTTTCTTCTTCTTCCCTTCTCTCTTGCTCTCTTCTTTTCTCTTCTTCTCTTCTCTCTCTTCTCTCTTTTTCTTCCTCTTCTCTTCTATTTCGTTCTTCCTCTTCTCTTCTTTCTTTTTTTCTTTTCTCTCTTACTTCTTGCTTTTGTTTTTCTCTTTTTAATCTCTCAATTCTATATTTGCTTGTCTCTTCCCATAGCCTCTTAAGTTTTTCTAGAAACTCACTTTCCCTACGAGAGTACCCACTTATAGTTTGAATAAATGATTCACCTTTTCTAATAAGCTCTCTCATAAGTTCTAAGTTTCTTTCAATTTCTCGAGGCACAAACTTTCTTCTCATACAAGCTTTCAATTCATTCCAATCATGGATGGGATATTTTCTACCTATCTTAACATGATATTGTCTATCATCCCACCACTCTCTTGCATGCTTTTTAAAACTAGAAGTGTAAAGACTAAGAATATAAGATTCACTATCTCTAGAATAGAAGGATTCAGATATACTTTTTCTCACCATGAATGAATGCATGTCATCAATTTCCTTTTCCCAAGCTAGATATTTTAATGCACCAGTGTCATCACCAAAGAATGGAATACTTTCACTAGCTTGTTTATACAAATCATCTTCAATCCTATCAAATTCATAAAATGAACAAGACTTTCTTCTAGCTTTATCATGTGTTCTTTTGATGCCTTTGTAACTAAGTTGCTTATCAAAATTAAAATTCCTAGAAGACCTATATGGATAACAAGACATCTTTGTTTCTAAAAGTTTTTCTAGTGTAAAAGATATACAAGATTCACACTTAGACAAGTCCCAGGTAAGAGAGGTGAGTCATGAAGACTGCTTAAGTACCAAGTCTTGCCTTGCCAGAAATGTCTTAGGTTACTACTAGTTACCCTTTAAACTAAAATCACCTTTAAAATCAAAGGACACAACTCACAATTAATCACAACAATTAAACACTAAAAGACGATACTCTTCGGACTCTAATGTGACAAAGCTTAGAGTTTAATCCCTTTTAGCCTAAATCACCCCTAAACGTAAGACACAAAAATTAAACACAAACAAGAAAAGTTTTGCCAAGAGTTGAAAGAGCACCAAGGACTCTTCCAAGACACTTGGACTTTGAATGGCCTTTTACAATGAAATTAAGAAAACTAACAATAGAGCCTATTACAAAACCAGATGAACTTAAATCAATTACAAATAAAGACAGTTGCTACGGTCAGCTTCAATCCACTTTTGATGCCAGTCCTTGTGCCAAAAATACGTACACTCCTGTTGCTTCAATTTCTTGTTGCCGGATAACTTGGGCAATCTAGCTTCTGGTCAATCCTATAACCACAAATGCACAAAACTGTTGTGAGTATTCACTTGGTTAAAACAGATTGCAAAAAGAAGATATAGGGCAGTAAGAACTTCCCTTTCTCTTGTCTGCACAAGCTTTCCAAGCTTTCCACTCAGAATATGCTGTTGTTCAATTAAACTCCTGCACAAACTGAATTCCAACCAAATCAACAATTAAACAATTTTAATCCTAACGATTGCAGGCCATACTTAACAATTTAAGCATATCAAAAACAGTTTGATATAAAAGACTCCCTTTAGTTCAGATGGTTGCTACTGTCTTCACTGAAACAGCTCACAATTTGTAATATGCTACAGTACCATCAATATTGCTTTTCCCAAACTACATAGAAAATTCACACTAAATCAGCAGTTCATGCAGTCCATAATGAACAATTTTAAGCCACAGCAATGTAAACAATCAGAAGCAATTTAAAGTAAATAACTCCCTTCAGTTCAACATTCCCACAAGAAGTATTTCTACCTCTGGTTTCTTCAGTAATATTCTGCTTAAGTAAGGATTCATTCACATCAGCTCTGCACACATAAATCCAACAAAATCCAGCAAGTACCAATGGACAGTGAACTATATTCAGACTGGATGTAATTCAATGCAGAAACTAACCACCTAATTACTGCAATCGCCAAGTCAGAACTGAAAGTTAGGTGCTTTAATCACTTTTTAAAACTAGAGGATGCATTGGCAATTAAAAACAATTTGATGCACAATTGATTATGACAAGAGCAGCCTTTTCAGCAAATCAATGAATTACACTGGGCAGAAACAATGGACCAAACTATTCAAGAATAATGTCCTAAACTAATTAAGAAATCAGTGGACCAATGTAATCAGATCAATTGACAAAGAGTAATGTGAGGCAAATCAGAAATTGGCAGTTTTAAAATAGTGTTGTTGCACTTCCAGAAATGTTCATAAAACAATCAGTACCGTATTTGCAATTCTTATGCATCTACCAAATTCCCATATGTCTTATCAAATAAGATTCAACATTCACATTCCAAACAATTATTATACCAATGATTTCAGTAAACAACTTAAAATCTAGAATGAATGGAACAGAATGCAATAATCAGATTCAATGCAAGAAAACTTCCTCTCTTGGTCCAATGGGTTATCTTAATCAATCTCACTTTCCTGCACAAGTAAACCGTCAGCACACAGTTAAGTAAAACTGATTCTCTCATACAAATGTCAAGGAATTTAGGCCAAATTAGCCTTACTAAGCTCACAGCACCCAGATTTCTCTCTTAAAACATTTTAAGGCACTCAAATGAAATTTTCAGTCTAAGCCAAAGAATCCTGTGGATCACCACCACCTAATATGCTACCATTCACACTTATCTTCTTTCAAATCCCAAAAACCAGAATCAGATTTCTCAATTCAGGAAAATGGTTAGGCTAAAACAAAGTGATGGACAAACAGGACATCCACTCAAACAGCAGAGCAGACTCTAACCAATGAAACTCTAGACCAGATGAAATAAGCAATTAAAAGCTTCAATTAAAGATTGGCAGAATAGATTTCACATGTATTGCAGACAAAACCAGATAACCAACAAAGACAAGCAAGAAACAAAGCTATCAAAAAGGAAAGTACTCAAAAATGAACCTAATGAATAGAGCTAGAACAGATTTTTAAAGCAAGAAAAGACAAACAAGAAGCTGCTAGACTGTCAAGGATAACCCAGATCCAATTTCCAAAGTCTGATTCTGTGTTTTAGTTTTTAAAATATGGATTGCACAGGCCTATTTGGCTTTTCAGAACTTTTTCTTGATCTTTTGAAGGATATTTTTAGGCTATAGATAATGTGACCATTCCTTTTGCTACAATCCAATTACAATGCTCAAATCCAGAATTAGAATTATACATCTGCTGCAGCAACTTGTGAATGAAACATGTCAAAATTTTGGTGGTTTAAAGCATGAAAATCTGTATGGCAGCTAGAACTCATACTATTTTTGCATCAGCAAATTTAATGCATAATTCAAACTGGTTTAAACAGCTTAATGATGCAGAAACAAATTACTTCATAATTTTGATGTTCCAGCCCCCCCACATTCATTCAAAACAAGCAAATGAACTCACCAAAATTTGACTAAATGATTCAAAAAGCTTTCTCACAGTTTTCTGGACACAAGAATATCTATTAAATCTTGAACAAAACACTAGAAGATTAATGCAAGATGTTCAGCAATGATCTAAATGCTAAACAGATTTAAAAACACAAAAAAAAGAAAAGGACTCAAGCAAAGCATGTGCAGATCGGCCAACTGCTGCAACAATGTTAAGCTGTGTTCTCAACGTGCTACTGATCTAGGCTATGCCTTTCATTGATCTTTCCAGTATACACTGCTTTTTTACAACAGCTCAAAATCCAGAAATGAATGTAGCAAAAGCATCTGGACTAAAACAGTTTCAACTTTTTAAGAAAAAAATTTAATTGGACTGGCCAATGGATATCTATCAACCAGCTCATTCGTTTGAATGTGTCATTGCTTTTGTGGTTTGATAGAGTTTATACCAAGGCCCAAACACAATTTGACCATCAAATGTACAATTGAAATCAGTTTTAGGACAGATCAAAAACTGCACTAGTTTCATCCAATGCACATGACTATAGACAAGACAGAATATGATGTTCAAATAAAATGACTCAAACAAAAATTTTGGACCGATTAAGATGAAGAAAAGATTCAAGGTAAATATGGCACACACAAATTGACTCAACCAGAACCTAATGAACAGATCAACACCAAAACACATGAATCAACACAAGCCAGAGAAGGAATCATAATGAAAAACACGAATATTGAAGAGATTCAACAAGAATGTGTTAGCAAAATGTGCAGATGAAGTTTTGATGATGTACAAATCAAGTCAAGAACAACCAAGACTCATGAAGACTCATGAAGAATGATCTTTGAAGACTTGTAACCTTTTGTAATAACTGTATAAACATAGGAGAATTAGTAGTTTGATGTATGCATTCAAAAGTGATGTAAAAATAAACCAGAAGCAAAATTCTGTGCAGTGTTAATCGATTAACAGATGGTGTTAATCGATTAACGTTAATCGATTAACAAGGGCTGTTAATCGATTGTTCCAGTGCGCCATGAAGAAACCCAGCATTGCAGTGTTAATCGATTAACACAGGGTGTTAATCGATTAACGTTAATCGATTAACAAGGGCTGTTAATCGATTAACAAGGTGAACGTTTTGAAAAACTAGCCGTTTTTAGAGCCGTTGAAGTATCCGTTGGGTTGTTAATCGATTAACCACTGTAGCTAATCGATTAACACAGTCAGAAAGTCTAAAAGCGAAAATGGAGGAGCCTTTGGATGAGTCTATAAATAAGACTCTCATTTTCACTCAACTACAACTCTTCCCTTGTGCAAAAATCTCTGAACTCTTGTGAGAACTCTGTGAAATTGCTGAAGCTAAGGAAACTCTTGTCTGCAAAGTCCTGAAGTGGTACTGTGGTGACAGAGGAATAGCTTGATCATCCTTGGTGTGTCTGAGGAAGTGTCTGGAAGAGAATCATCCTTCGTGAAGCATTCGAAGGAGGTGATCATCCTTTGTGAAGATTCAAAGGAGGTGTAAGTTCATCTCTTGTGGTTTCAAGAGAGGTGGTAATTTCTAAACTGTTACAAATTGTTTTTCTGTGTGACTAATATTTGTAATAGTTTTGTGATAGTGAAAAAGGTTTATCTTGTTTGAGATAAGCGACTGGACGTAGGATCTTAGTGATCTGAACCAGGATAAAATACCTGTGTAATTTTTCTCTTTCCCTTACTCTTTTATTTACGTTTAATTATCTGCTTAGTAAGAAATTAAGAGAAAAAGACTGAAAAGGGATAATATTTGAATATAACCAATTCACCCCCCCTCTTGGTTTGTTCCCACGCTAACCATTCCGCTGCAGCCGCTCTGACAATTGGTATCAGAGCTTGCTTTGATAGTCATTCAAATGGCGGGATCACATCAAACCTTTGCAGAGGGTGCTTCTATCAATAGACCACCACTATTCACAGGTGAAAATTACGCATTCTGGAAGGTAAGAATGCAAATTTTTATGGAATCTATTGATATAGATATTTGGGATGCTGTTGTATCTGGTCCTTTTGTTCCAATTAACAATATGCAGGAACCAAAGCCCCGTGATCAATGGACTGCTGAAGATAAGAGAAAATTTGGTAATGATGTAAAAGCTCGTAATATTATTTCATCTGCTTTAACTGTTGATGACTTTTACAGGATTTCTATTTGTAAAACTGCACAAGAAATGTGGGAAGTACTTAGAGTAACCCATGAAGGTACAGATGATGTTAAGAGAGCTAGAAAGAATACCTTGATCCAGGAATATGAGATGTTCAGGATGAAGCAAGGAGAAACAATAGTAGATGTTCAGAAACGCTTCACCAACATCGTAAATCATCTTATTGGACTAGGTAAGTCTTTCGATACTGACGAACTTAATATAAAATTTTTGAAATCCTTAGACAGGGCTTGGCAACCAAAAGTGACTGCAATTTCTGAGTCACAAAATCTCAACACAATGACCATGGCGGCATTATTTGGAAAGTTGAGAGAACATGA
The DNA here is from genome assembly GCF_016808095.1 of Vigna angularis. Classification (NCBI taxonomy): domain Eukaryota; kingdom Viridiplantae; phylum Streptophyta; class Magnoliopsida; order Fabales; family Fabaceae; genus Vigna; species Vigna angularis. The sequence continues at coordinate 19,102,100 of NC_068975.1, forward strand.
ACTAGACCTTGGAAGATTAGATGAAGAAGAAGCAAAAACGAAGAAAAAGACTCTAGCTTTCAAATCTGAGGTAGAAAAGAGCAAAAACAAGATGGAAGATGAAGACTCAGATGAAGATGAAAACTTGAGTTTGTTAATCAAGAGATTCAACAGGTTCATGAAATCAAAAGGCAAAGGGAGATTCAGAAATGAACATAGAGAAAATCAAGGATCTTCCTCAAACTATAGATGTTATGGTTGCGGAGAAAAAGGACATTTGAAAGCAGACTGTCCAAATCAAAAGAAGGGTGAAGAAAAGAAAGAAAAGAAATTTTTCAAGAAAAAGAAGGCATACATTGCTTGGGAAGACGACAATGAAACAATTACAGATTCAAGCGACTCAGATGAAGAAGCAAACATCTGTTTGATGGCAGATGACGATAATGACAGCCAAGTAAGTAGTTCAAACTATTCTAATAATGATAGTCATATTGATGAAAATGAAATGTATGCTGCATTATTAATTGAATCTGAAAAATTAGATGTTGCTCATAAAAAGCTGAAAAAGGATTTTAAAAATTTGAAATCTGAACTTAATAGCCTTCTTAAAGAAAATGAAGATTTGAAGCTTACTTCTGAAAGTTTTTCTAAATTTAATGAAAATTTGAAAACCGAATTTACAAATTTGTCTGAAGAAAACGCAAGTTTGAAAAATAAATTTTTATATCAAGCAGAAGAAATTAGAAATTTAAAAAGTAAAGTTTTATTTTATGAAAAAGAAAAATTTATTGCAAATAATGAATGTGAATCATGCATTAAATTCAAATATTTTTCTGAAAACACAACCACTGGAGAATGTAGTAAAAATAATGAAAATAAGGTTGTAAAAAATAAGTATGTTCCTAAAAATAAACATAATCATAGAAGCCGTAGAACTTGGGTAGAAAAAGGAACAACTTATAGGAACACAAATGTTGCATCATGCTTTTATTGTATGAAAAAGGGTCATACATCTAATAAATGTAAAATTAAGCATTATGGTGTTCCAAGTGGTAGATATGCTTGGGTTGCAAAATGATTTTAATCTTTTTAAATCTAACCCAAAGGACCCATACAAAGTAGTTGGGTACCTAAATAGCTTGTTCTTTTTATGTTGTAGGAATTATCAAAACCAAGGAAGTATATGTGGTGTCTTGACAGTGGATGTTCAAAACACATGACCGGAGATAAAAAGAAATTTACAAGCTTCCGGAAAAAGGAACGAGGCTTTGTCACCTATGGTGATAACAACAAAGGAAAAATCCTTGGAATTGGAGATATTGGAAGTGAAGATACCTTGATGATCAAAGACGTGCTATATGTGGAAGGATTAAAGCATAACTTAATTAGCATTAGTCAATTATGCGATAAAGGATTCAAGGTAACCTTCGAACAAAATTCTTGCACTATTTATAAAAATGATTCTTCTGAAATTGCTTTGAAAGGAATTAGGCATAACAATATTTATTTGATTGATTTAGAAAATGCATCAAATAGGAATATTTCATGTTTAGTAGTAAAAGAAGAAAATCCATGGTTATGGCATAAAAGAGCTGCACATATTCATATGCAACAATTGAATAAACTCCTTTCTAAAGACTTAGTAATTGGTCTACCAAAACTAAAATATGTGAAAAATAAATTGTGTGATGCATGTCAAAAGGGAAAACAAGTGAAATCATCTTTCCATTCGAAAAATATTGTTTCTAGTTTAAAACCCTTAGAACTTTTGCACATGGATTTATTTGGTCCCTCTAGGATAAAAAGTTTTGGAGGAAATTATTATGCTTTAGTTATTGTGGATGATTATTCAAGATATACTTGGACTTTCTTTCTTACTCTTAAAAGTGAAGCTTTCAAAGAATTTAAAAAGTTTGAAAATTTAGTTCAAAATGAAAAGGACTTGAAAATAAAGGCTATTAGAAGTGACCATGGAGGTGAATTTCAAAATGAATCTTTTGAAACTTTTTGTGAAGAATATGGCATTTCTCATAATTTTTCTGCACCTAGAACTCCTCAACAAAATGGAGTTGTAGAAAGAAAGAATAGATCCTTAGAGGAACTTGCTAGAACTATGTTAAATGAATATAGTGTTCCTAAACAATTTTGGGCTGATGCTGTGAGTACTGCATGTTATGTATTGAATAGAATGCTTATTAGGCCAATTTTGAAATGTACTCCTTATGAACTTTTTAAAGGTAGAAAACCAAATGTTTCACATTTGAGAATTTTTGGATGCAAATGTTTTGTCTTAAATAATGGAAAACAAAATTTAGGAAAATTTGATTCCAAATCCGATGAAGCTATTTTTCTAGGATATTCTCTAACTAGCAAAGCTTATAGAGTTTTTAATCGGAAAACACTTGAAATAGAAGAATCTGTGCATGTTGTCTTTGATGAAATTGTGGACCTTGAGGTAAAACCTCTTGAGTCAGATGAATCAGATGCAGGTGAAAATGAAGACTTGCAAAAGACAACCAATGAAGAGAAAATGAATAATCCTCAAGATGATGAAGATCTAAACAAAATATGGCAACAACCTAGAGGATTATCATTGGACAACATCATTGGCGACATATCAAAAGGGGTAAACACTAGAAGAAATTTAGTAAATTTTTGTATGAATGTAGCTTTTATGTCGCAGATTGAACCTAAGAACATTAAGGAAGCTCTTCAAGATGAACAATGGTGTATAGCAATGCAAGAAGAACTCAACCAGTTTGAAAGAAATCAAGTTTGGGAATTGATTCCTAGAGAAGATACTCATCAAGTAATTGGAACAAAATGGGTATTTAGAAACAAACTGGATGAAGATGGAAACATCACCAAGAATAAAGCTAGGCTTGTGGCTCAAGGATATAGTCAAGAAGAAGGTATAGATTATGATGAGACATATGCTCCAGTTGCCAGGTTAGAGGCAATACGCCTACTTCTTGCTTATGCATCTATAATGAAATTTAAATTATTTCAAATGGATGTTAAAAGTGCATTTCTAAATGGTTTTATAAAAGAAGATGTGTATGTTGAACAACCACCCGGTTTTGAAGATTTTAAATTTCCAAATCACATCTATAAATTAAAGAAAGCACTTTATGGTTTAAAACAAGCACCTAGATCTTGGTATGAAAGACTTAGCAATTTTCTTTTAGAAAATGATTTCAATAGAGGAAAAGTTGATTCCACTTTGTTTATTAAGAGAGTCGGAAAACATATTTTGATTATTCAAGTATATGTTGATGATATTATTTTTGGATCAACTAATAAATCTCTTTGTGAGGAATTTGCTAAGACTATGCAAGGTGAATTTGAAATGTCTATGATGGGAGAATTAACATTCTTCCTTGGTCTTCAAATTAAGCAAATGAAAGAAGGTACGTTCATTTCTCAAACTAAGTATTGTAGAGAAATTCTTAAGAAGTTTGAAATGGACAAAGCAAAGGAAGCATCTACACCTATGGGAACCTCTTGCTATCTTGACAAAGATGAGTCAGGTAAAGAGGTAAATCAAACTAAATATAGATGTATGATAGGTTCTTTGCTATATCTCACTGCTAGTAGACCGGATATTATGCAAAGTGTCTGTGTGTGTGCTAGGTATCAATCTAATCCTAGAGAATCTCACATTACAGCAGTTAAAAGAATATTGAAATATCTTAAGGGAACTGCATCATTTGGTTTATGGTATCCATCTGGAACGGAACCTAGTCTTGTAGGTTTTTCAGACGCAGATTATGGAGGTTGTAAGATAGATAGAAAAAGCACTAGTGGAACATGTCATCTTCTAGGTAGTTCCTTAGTTTCTTGGCATTCTAAGAAACAAGCATGTGTAGCATTATCTACTACTGAGGCTGAATATATTGCTGCAGGAAATTGTTGTGCGCAAATTTTATGGATGAAACAGCAATTAGAAGATTATGACATTCACTTAGATCATATACCACTTAAGTGTGATAATACAAGTGCAATAAACCTTACAAAGAATCCCATAATGCACTCTAGAACAAAGCACATTGAGATTAGGCATCACTTTCTTAGAGATCATGTGCAAAAGGGAGATTGTGAGATAGAATATATTGATACCCAACATCAATTAGCTGATATTTTCACCAAAGCATTGCCTAAAGATAGATTCTATGAGCTTAGAAGAGACTTAGGAATATTAAAAATATCTTAAAATTGGACAAAGGGACAAATTTGCTGATTTTCGGAAATCAGCGTCTGTTAATCGATTAACACACCCTGTTAATCGATTAACGTTAATCGATTAACACACCCTGTTAATCGATTAACAACGGTAACCTGCAGTAAATTCTGCAGAATCTAGCCGTTTGTAACGGCTATAAACGGTTATTTTCTCATTTTTGAACGTTGGAGGGTCATTTCTAAGCCTATTTAAACCCATTCTATCCATCATTTTTACCTACTCAATTTACACATCCTTCTCCAACTCAATTTCACTTCTTCTCTTCACTCAAATTCCATTTTTTTGCTGTCCAAACTTTCTTTCACACTCTCATGGCTGAACCATCAAGAAGAAGAAGAAGAAGAAGCTATGGATCGGAAAGCACACCTCTTGCACGTGGTCCAAACATTCATGGGTGGATTTCCGATGAAGGAAAGCATGACGAATATCTACAAATGTGGAAAGAACGCAAGATTCTTCGTCAAAAATTTGTAAATCTCAATTGGTTCACCACACATCAATTTCAATTTTCTCAGCAATTAATTGAGCAAGGCGTCCAGCATCTAATGCAACTTCAAGGGCATTATTATCCAGATTTGGTAAGAGTATTCTACTACAATCTCAAATCCCAAAATGGTATTGTTTACACTCGTGTAAAAGGGATAGATATCATTCTGGATAATGACATTTGGACAAATGTTGCTCATCTTCCCATTTTAGAAAATACCATGCATGTGCCAAATGACTTTGGTGATTTTAACAAAATTTTGGCATATCGTTCTTTCATGCGCAACCCTCAACAACCTCTACCCAATAGGAGATATCTTCTTGTAGGAAATCTTAGAATGGAGGAAAGGGTTCTTCATTATCTTATTGTATGGTTGCTGTGTCCAAGAGGCTCAAACCTAGCCCAATGCTTTGAAATTGATCTCATGCTCATGTCTGCCATTACTCAAAATATCAAAATCAATTGGGCAGATCTCATCTCCGACACTATTGTCCGGGCAAAGAGGTATGATAGAGGTCATCTTCCATATCCCCTCCTTATTTCCTTAATATGTGTGTATAAAGGAGTTGATGTCACCGGCGAAAAACATCTATCCGTCTTAAGAAGTCATGAAATTGAGGAATCAGCTTTGCATCAAATGGGATTTATACGCCAAGGAAATATGTTTGTCCGTGCTGAAGATGATATTGCACCAGAAGATGATGCCTCAGCTGAAGAAGATGAAGATATACCTATGCCTCATCCAACCAATGTTGCTGGACCATCCCATCCTCCCCAAGAATATAGTCTAGAGAGTATATCTAGACAAATTGCAGATATGGCTTCTATGCAGCAATCACGGATGGATGATATGATGGCTTATCATGCTCTTAGATATGATGCAATTGACAATCATCTTAAGGAAATTGATGAAAAACTGGCAAAACTCTATGTACCCGATAGCGATGATGGGCCCTAGGAAATTTATGTTTCTATGTTTTTATTAGTATGTGCTCTTTATATTTCTTTGTATGCTTGCATCTAAATATTCAATAAAATGTATGTTGTTTTTCTTATTCTTTCTATGCATACATGCCTTTATTAAGGGGGAGTATAATTTCTAATCAAATTAGGGGGAGCACTTCTACATCACTTTTTAATAATGATCAAAAAGGGGGAGAAATATTTAAAGTCTTCAAATTATCTCTAAGTTCACTAACAAATTATTTCTTCCTTAAGTTATATTTCAAATACAGATTATTACCAAAAGCTTTAAATCAAGAAGGTTTTGATCATCATCAAAAAGGGGGAGATTGTTAGCAAAATGTGCAGATGAAGTTTTGATGATGTACAAATCAAGTCAAGAACAACCAAGACTCATGAAGACTCATGAAGAATGATCTTTGAAGACTTGTAACCTTTTGTAATAACTGTATAAACATAGGAGAATTAGTAGTTTGATGTATGCATTCAAAAGTGATGTAAAAATAAACCAGAAGCAAAATTCTGTGCAGTGTTAATCGATTAACAGATGGTGTTAATCGATTAACGTTAATCGATTAACAAGGGCTGTTAATCGATTGTTCCAGTGCGCCATGAAGAAACCCAGCATTGCAGTGTTAATCGATTAACACAGGGTGTTAATCGATTAACGTTAATCGATTAACAAGGGCTGTTAATCGATTAACAAGGTGAACGTTTTGAAAAACTAGCCGTTTTTAGAGCCGTTGAAGTATCCGTTGGGTTGTTAATCGATTAACCACTGTAGCTAATCGATTAACACAGTCAGAAAGTCTAAAAGCGAAAATGGAGGAGCCTTTGGATGAGTCTATAAATAAGACTCTCATTTTCACTCAACTACAACTCTTCCCTTGTGCAAAAATCTCTGAACTCTTGTGAGAACTCTGTGAAATTGCTGAAGCTAATGAAACTCTTGTCTGCAAAGTCCTGAAGTGGTACTGTGGTGACAGAGGAATAGCTTGATCATCCTTGGTGTGTCTGAGGAAGTGTCTGGAAGAGAATCATCCTTCGTGAAGCATTCGAAGGAGGTGATCATCCTTTGTGAAGATTCAAAGGAGGTGTAAGTTCATCTCTTGTGGTTTCAAGAGAGGTGGTAATTTCTAAACTGTTACAAATTGTTTTTCTGTGTGACTAATATTTGTAATAGTTTTGTGATAGTGAAAAAGGTTTATCTTGTTTGAGATAAGCGACTGGACGTAGGATCTTAGTGATCTGAACCAGGATAAAATACCTGTGTAATTTTTCTCTTTCCCTTACTCTTTTATTTACGTTTAATTATCTGCTTAGTAAGAAATTAAGAGAAAAAGACTAAAAAGGGATAATATTTGAATATAACCAATTCACCCCCCCTCTTGGTTTGTTCCCACGCTAACCATTCCGCTGCAGCCGCTCTGACAGAATGAATAAGACAAAGTAAAATACTCAAGACATTGCACGAATGATAATCAACAACACGGAAAATTTGAAAAAAAAAAACCAAACGCACAGATTGAATCTCAAGAACAGAGAACAGATCGAGACAGAAAATTTGAGAATCAACGAATAGTAACTCAGATCAGAGAGAAACGAGATACTTAGCTCAAGCGGACGCGCCTAACCAGGCTCTGAATACCACATGATAGCTGACGGCTTGAGCTGAATCCGGAAACGTCGAGAAATATGGATTTGCTCGAGATGAAGACCGGGAAGCAGCGGAAGAAACAGACGTAGTCAAGAACCCTAGTATTTGGATTCGAGGATGAACAGCGAGGAACAAACTAGAGATTCGAGGTTTGTTCGGTTGAAAACCTAGGGTTTGATGCGGAAGCGGTTTGAGAGATGGAGAAGTGATTTTAGTCGGTGAGAAAGGATCTAATGGGTGGAGAATGGTCGTGAAGCAGAGATGAATATGTGATTCGGTGGATTGGGTAGACGTGAAGGTTTTGAGATTCTGAAGTAAAGAATCTCTCGGAGGCTTGTTGATGAGGATGAGGTTTGTGGTTGAAGAGCTTTCGAGAGAGAAAACGTAGGTGCGGACGCGAATTGATGATATGGAAGCTATGCTGATGGAATCTCGTGAAGGAACGGCACGCGTGGCAGTAGACCTGATGCAAGCCACGAGGAAGCTATCAATTGGTGAGAGTGGCGTGAGATGGATGCTATGGAGGAGAGAGAATCTGATAATGGAAAATGAGAGAATAATAAGTGAGATGGAAGGTGGCTAGAGGAGATCCTTTGGGATTCTCTAACTTGACTTTCAAGGGAATTAAATTCTGGAGTTCTCTCAACAGAAAGTTTAATTCAATATTCTCAAAAGTGTCTTCAAGAGGTGATGACATGTCTATATATAGGACTAAAAGTCCCTCCTATTCAGCACATGCCTAACACCTTTTACACATGCTTTTAATAAAGTAAAAGAAATACTATACTAAACTAATTGGGCTTGGGCCCGCGTATCATCTGGTTTAATGGAAAACACTATTTATTCATGGGTTGATAACTTTTGCCATAGACAAAACCATACTGAAAAACAATTGAACTAAATAATATCAATATAAGGGTGACTAAAGACGCTAACATAATGAAGCTTTTGGGACGCTCACATATGCAAACCCTTATGGTTTCTTTCGGTACTATCTATTTTAACTTATTTAAAATGAAATATTGAACCCAAAAATCATAGAGTATTTGTTAAAAATGTTTTTTTTATATGAAAAATAAAGAGTAAAAGAGGAATCAATTCTATCCTTAAAAAATGCTACAGTAAAGTAAATACAAATAAATTACAGTAATTTAAGAGATAAAAATGTCCCAATGGATGTTAAACAATTGTTAAGGAATTTTTCCAAGAAAGATGGTGCTAATACATTTTCCTCTTAAAAACAAAAAATTCTTTTGAAAACAACTTTTCTAAACACGAGTAAATAAAAATTGAATTATATAAATTAGGTTAATTTTTTTTTAATTTTCATAAAAAATAATAACTACATTATTTGGCCTTCATTCATTCAAAATTCAGAAAAGAAAGAAAGGATCATTATACATAAACCAATTCTTTCTCAATATTTAAGAAAGAAGTTTATAGCATTTAAGAACGCCGGCAAGCTACCGAGTGAAGACTGGTTTGGAAGAAGGGCAGCCACCGCTTTCATCGGTTTTCGTGTGATCAAATTCCCAAATCATCATTTTATATAAAAACCAATAAATTGGCTTTTCAAATTCTCACCTCTCTCACTCACTCTGTGTACTTTGCAACATCCTTCTCCCATTTTCACATTCCAACATGTAAAGATCCTTGTTATACTCTCATGACTTCTTTATCTTCCATTCTCTATATTAAGTTTATGTTTTTCTTTTTCATATTTCAGAAGTAGAAAGGGTAACGAGAAGTTTACACTTATATGGCCAAAAGAAAGAACCATGCTAACAAAAAGTTAACTAAGCGTCAGGTAATGTTTATTCTTCGTTCCATTGATATTATTTTATCATTACCATTGTGTTTGCATAAAAAAAATTGTTTTTTATTCCCTATAAGGAGGCATAGAAGGCATAAAAAGGTTTGGATTCTTCCTTTTAGAAGTCTTGTAGGCTAGATACACACAAAAATGTCATTCTCCAGAATATCTTTAATGCTTTTTACAATGTTATCCGCATGGGATCAATCTGATTTTTAAACTTTAAAAGGAGAACATTGGATTTAGCCACTTTTAATTTTAAATAACTATCCTGATATTTTAGAAAGGAGATAATAAATGCACGTGCTTTCTAAAATCTGGGCACGGATTCATCGTCATGAAAATGCAGTGACCTTGACTATTGCTGACACCAAGGGGCTAAAATAACTTCTTCTTTTTCATTTTTTTAATGACACTAGTTTCTGTTAATCCTCTGTTTTTTTAGTGATTGATTTGAAGGTAAATTTTGCGTTATGCCTTGAATGCGTGTCTCTGGTATTCTGTTTGGTATAGTAATGATCTATTTGTAAACCCAATGAACTCTTAATTAGCAAAAAGCTCTTGACTTTTGTTTGGGGAAAGATAGTTCAAGTTGAGTATAAAAACGGAATATAACTGTTATTGGATTGATACATTGAAACTTAGGATTTAAGGGGATACGATTTGGTTTGAAATTGGAAAGGTTTGGGTTAAGGAAGTACTTTGAAGGGAACTTTGCTTCTTTATCTTGCTATATGGAAGATTTTCTTAAACTCACACACACACACACACACACACACACACACACACACACATATATATATATATATATATATATATATATATATAATTGTTGTGCATGAATCTGGTGATTGATATACCTTTTGGCTGCTTTTGATGATGTGGTCTTTATAGTTATTTCATTATGCTGGAGTGAGTCCATCACTCATAAAGTCTGTGCTCTTTACTGTTCTATTTCATGTCTGCTTGGAGCGTGCCATGTACTGTTTATTGTTGAATTTTGAGACTATAAATAATTTTCCTCATATTTTTCCATGATTTCTAGGAACAAGCTCCCTTGTTAAGTTGATGGATAGCTTGCATCTCCGTACAATTTCTGCTAGATTGTCTTTGAATACTATTAAAATTGATCTCTATGATTTACTCCTGTAACTCAATTATCTGATTTTAGTGTATGCACTGAATGTGGGGTCTAGGATGTGTTTTTATTGTGCATGTTGGCTTGGCTTCACTCATCTTCAAGTCATACCTTTAATCCTAATATATGATAAAAACTACATATTATGCTTTTTGAGTTGTATAGTTTGGCTATTTGTTTTATAATGATCTCTTCCCTTTATAGTCATGTTCTCCACAAAGTCTAAATTGTTAATTTTGTGATAGTCGTAGATGACAGAGAAATATCAGAATAACGGGAAAGTTCCTAACAGTCATCCAACAAAAAAGCGTGGTAGACCACTAAAGACCTCTCAATTTCTAGAAATACACACAACAGTATCCAGTTCTTCTGATCCATCTGCTTCGACATTTGATGGGGCACCTCCATCTCCAATGCAAGGGGTACAAACACCATGTACTCCACAACCAACAAATTCAGATAATTCATATGCAGGACGTATCGTTGAGGCAGATGTTGGATTAGACACACAGAGCAAAGATCACAAGCCAATACACGGGGTACACACACCATGTACTCCACAAACAACAAATTCAGATAATTCATATGCAGGACATATCGTTGAGGCAGATGTTGGATTAGAGACACAGAGCAAAGATGACAAGCCAATGCTACAAATTGATGGGCAAGGGTATGTTCTTGTATTTTGTTACTTATTTACATTTTAAAAACTTCTGTCCATTAACATGTAATCTTTGCAGATTTTTACCTTCACGCCTTGCTGCTAGTGGGATTGGGGGTATAATCACAAGGCATTATACTGATCCTTGGCCATCTTGGAGGAAGATACCAGCTAGAACAAGAGACTCGATGTTTGAAGAGTTTTTGGTGAGATTTCTTATGTTGGTGACTACAAAAAGTTGTATTTGCATGTTTACACTATTTTAGCTAACATGTTTACTTATATATATAGACAAAGTTTTCCGTTAGTCCACCGGATTACAGGTCGGCAAAACGGAATTTTCAAATGCGAGCTTCAATAGTGATGACCAGTAAGCTACTTAAGGCTCGAACCACACTGGATAAACCAAACTGGATTGAAAATGGAGTCTGGGAGAAATTGTGTGAGCATTGGAAATCTGAAGGTTTTAAAAGCAAGAGTGCCCAAGCGAAAACTAATCGGGCATCTAATTATGCAGCATCTCACACTGGTGGCTCTATTTCTGCATCTCAGCACAGAGCTAATATGGTAAAGTTGTTACTAGATATAATTTATTATATTGTTTATATCAGGGCTTCGTGTATGAAAACCATTTTGCATCCATAATGCATAGTCTTTTAAGTTAATTGCTTTTCTTATTTGTGTAAGCCTTATAGTCTGGAATAAATTTAAGCACTACACGCAATAATTCCAATGTTTAAGGTTACTAAGTTAAGTGCTTTACTTAATTTTTGATGTCTTACAATCGATCCCACCTTGTTTAAAAACATGATTTTTTTCTTGAGCAATGTTTGGTTCTTTGTTTTCAGAGATAAATTTTTTTAAGCAACAATGCTTAACTTTTAACAATCTTTATAAGCAACTGTGGAGATGACTCTAAAATCAAGCAACTTCTGAATTTGTATTCTTTTTTCCGCGTCAGATTAAAGAGACCGGAATTGCCCCTACCCCATTGGAGTTGTATCGTCGCCTCCACCAACACAAGGACAATACATGGGTGGACAGCAGATCGAAAAATCTAAATGTAATGAACCCTAATATTTACAATCATGTAACTTTTTACGTGGGTTCTATTCTATTTTGAATTGTTCTAAAACTTTATGCTTATATTGATGATGACAGGAGGCATTTATTCGCACAATGAAACAATTGACCAAAAGTGCACTGGCACAAGGAAAGCCTCCACCAAATGAGTTGGATGTCTGGTCTGATGTGGCTAGATCGAAGAAAGGAAAGGTGTATGGGCTTGGAGAAAAATCTGCAGCAGTTGGAGGAGGGCAATGCCCTCATGGTTCATCTTCATCAATGTTGATAACAAAAGAGTTTGGTGAACTTGGAGTAGAATCTACAGAAGTTAGAGGAGGGCAATGCAATCATCGTTCATCTTCACCAATGGAGTTGATTATAAAACAAGAGGTTGATGGACAGGGGAAGGAGATGGAAGAAATAAGAAAAGAAAGAGATGAGCTTCAGACAAAAGGTTCAAATACTGAGAGGTATTGTTCATCTTCATCAATGGAGTTGATTACAAAACAAGATGTTCATGAATTGAGGAGGGAGATGGAAGAAATAAGAAAAGAAAGGGATGAGCTTAAGACCAGAGTTTCAAATACTGAGAGACATGGTTCATCTTCATCAATGGAGTTGATTACAAAACAAGAGTTTGATGAACTGAGGAGGGACCTGGAAGAAGTAAAAAAAGAAAGAGATGAGCTTCATATCAAAGTTTCAAATACTGAGAAGCTTATAGAGGAGAACAATGCATTGATTCGACAGATGATGGAAACCATCAATGATCAGTCCATGCTATCCATACACTCTAGAGGAAAGTCAAAACTAAGATGAGTCAGTCATGATGTTTGGATTGGTGGATTTTGGAGTGGAAGGAAATGAAAGTAGTAATTTAGGAAAGATTTCTTAAGTTTCATGGGTTTTGGATGACATGAAAATGTGAAGGATGTGGCAAAATTAGTTGACCCAACTAGACTATCTTTCCTTCAAATAAAGACAAACTTTTGTTGTTTTGAAATCTTAAGAAGTCATTTCAGTCCTCTTTTATGTAGGTTTCATCTGTAATCCATACAAAGTTAACTGCCATTGATTTTTATTTACCTTTACTGTGTTTTCGTACAGATTTTTTCTTTTTTTTTTCATAATTTGAGAATAACGATTCTTGATCGAAAGCATGATTGATAAGAATGTCTGAAATATTTTTTGTTGATAAAAAATATTTATATAATTTTCTGTAAATATAAAATTATTTCATTACCTTTGTCCTTGTCAAGTAAAAATAAAATAAAAAAGTAATTCTTTATAATAGTATTTACTTTAACTTTGAACATTATAACTGCAGGGGCATTTCTTGTGTTTGAACTTGGCCGTGCAAATGGGTTACAGAGTGAAAACATATGCATTGGATTTGAAAGAAACAAAGATTGCTAAATAAACTAATCAATTGATGCAACATGTTAGGTGGGAAAGGTTCATTGGCCGAATCTCACCTACATGCTATTAACCAATCATTTTAATTTTATTTTGAATGTTATAAAGTAAAACAAATATTTAAAAATTACATTAAAAGTCATCATTTTTAAATTTAAGTTACTTAATTTCAATTTTTAAATATAGTGACGTAATATGTATTTCAATATATATTATAAAATATTAACGTTTAAATTGTAATATTACTTTTATAAAGTTTATGAATTGATATGTCAAGGTATATTTAAATTAAATAATTATTTATGAACTATTGGACTTGTCTTAGTTCTAATAAGCTTATTCTACTTTACTTTTTATGGATTTCAATATGATGACATTATGGAATAGAAATAGTAAAGGACTACTATGAATATTTGAAGTTCAAATAAAAGTTTTGTATTTTTGTAATCTTTTTAACTAGAAACTTTTGAAACATTAGTTCTTTTGAGAAGCTTATTGGAAGATGAATCTCATTAATAGCTAGACTTTTGAATACAAAATCCACAATATAAAAGACTTTGTAAATTCTGTGTACAAAGAATTGCTTAGATCTTGAATCACGAGTGAATTTTTCTTTTCTTAGTTCTTAATTAGAACTATTAATTCTTATAAACGAATTTCCATTTGTTATTTTCTTTTAATTATATTGTCAATTAAGCAAGCTGAATTTTTTTCATATTTAATTGTTTTGAAAATGTTCGGAAGCAATACTCGAGGATAGTAATTTGTCATCCCATTGTGTTATATTATTGTAAGACCTTATTTCAATTTTTATTCTAATGCAATTTTTTTTTTACATTTTCATGGCAAAGGTATATATCACAGTTTTAAGAGTAATATAACACAAAACCCGCAGAAATTAAACTAGTCTACAACTCACACTTTAATATATATATTTTTTTTCTTTTTTATTTGATTGCCAGTATAAAGAAATACTTTTAAGACAATTTTTTTTTTATAATTCAAAGTTTTATCGGAGACTAAAGTTGTAAATTCCATTCGATGTTGATATATTTTAGTAAAAGGATTTTATAAAATCAAATCTAAAAGTTATGATTCACGGGTTGAATTTGATGTCTCACACTTCAAAATCCATTGATTCCACTAACCCTTCCATGGGTTGAATGCACATTTTTTCTTAGATTCTTACCGATAGCCATGAAAACAAAGAGAACATCGGTACAGGACAAATAGAGAAGAGCCTGAAAAGAAGAGAGGAGAAAATGAAAGAGAACACTAAGAATGTTTTTATTATATATCAAAATGAACGTACACACACACACATATATATATTACAAAAGTTGTATAATACAAGGAAAAACTAAATATAAGCAGAACTTAAAATCATATCAGTTTTTATCTTGCTTTTCATAAATAATATCCCGAAAGTGTATATTGGCACACTCACATCATGTATCACTGTCCTCACTCCTCTCTGCTACTCTTCTTCTGTGATGTACCATCCAACTCAATTTCTCCTCTGCTTCACTCCACCTAGTCTAGTTATTCGTGTTTCGGGACCAAAGAGAAAAGACTGAATGAATTGAAATTCAAAGTTCTGGTATTTTCTATTACGAAAACACTCTTGTTTGCAGCTTTGTTATATGTGTGTTCAACCTTTTGTTATGCTTACATAGGGAGTTTTACTTGTATAATCATGATGGTTCATAGGAGCTTGCCACACTTTCTGATTTGGCCTTGAAAATACATCAGAACGCCCGTGTTTGTTCAGAATTTTGTGCTGCTTGTGTTTACTGCTTCTTGTCTTGTTATTGCCTTGTTTCTGACGTAGGTTCCACTATTACGGCTTTATTTCTATGTTATATTGGATGTTCTGTTAGCAATATGGCCAAGCTTGCCCCTCTTGAAGACCCTCTTTTGGATGGTGACTCTACTTCAATCAACAATTCTGATCCTATTAAGACCAGAGGAAATGAATATTTGAACCGATATTCAAATGCTGGATTTTTCAGTATTCTTTCTTTCTCATGGATCACTCCATTAATAACACTGGGAAATGACAGGACTTTAAACCATGAAGACCTCCCACTTCTTGCTACTGCTGACAGTGCCTATGGGGTTTATCCAACTTTTAGAAGCAAACTCGAGTCAGAGTGTGGTAGTGTTAAAAATGTGACCACACTTAAGCTGGTGAAGGTATTATTCTTGTCGACATGGCAAGGGATCTTTTTATCAGGTTTATTTGCATTCCTCTATGCCTGTGCTTCTTACGTTGGACCCTTTTGATAGTGGCATATTTTGCTATGAATTCAGTATTGAATTAGAGAGAATATCAATTCTTTCTCATCCTTTTTACCTTGTAAATCCTTGTTTTCATTTAGTTTAAGAAGTGGTTTCATCTTAAGCTTTAATTAGATAAATTGATCATTAACCCCTTTATTTATACAAGTTAATTAGTTGGAAGAAGTCTCTGCATCAAATGAAGAGTGCTGGAACCAGAGAAAACAAGAAAACAGCAAAAACAGCAAAAATATGAAGAACCAGAATCTGGAAAAAAGTTAGCTGGAGCGCCCTTTTTCCATGGGCGCTGGAGCGGGCTCTGCACCAGGACTGGAGCTAGCTGGAGCGCCCCCTACAAAAGGGCGCTGGAGCGCCCTTTTTCCTGTTTTCGCGCGCTGGAGCGCGGTCTCAAGCGCGCCTGCTGCTGATTTGGCAGATTGGGTTTATTTAACCCCAAATTAGAAGGGCTTTGATATCTTTGGCATCCCAGACACAAATTCTCTCAATTGGAGCGTCCAGAGGCGAGCT
The DNA here is from genome assembly GCF_016808095.1 of Vigna angularis. Taxonomy (NCBI): domain Eukaryota; kingdom Viridiplantae; phylum Streptophyta; class Magnoliopsida; order Fabales; family Fabaceae; genus Vigna; species Vigna angularis. The sequence continues at coordinate 19,118,330 of NC_068975.1, forward strand.
AGGAGCTGTGGGAACAGCCCTTCTTCATCCTTGGGTCCTCCTCCTTCTTCCATTTCCACCATTGTTGTAAGCTCAAGCTCTCCATTCATGGAGAGCTAGTTTCATTCTTGTTGGGGATTGATGTAACCACGGATCTCTTATGTAATTACAGTTGTTTTGAATGATTATATGCCTCTTTCATTGATTGTTAGTGTTTAATTCCTCTACTTAAAGCTTGTATGAGTAATTCAACCATATCATGATTTTAGGGTTTGCTTGATATTGGGAAATATTGGGTGAATCTAGAACTGGATTAAACACCTAAAGGAAATTGTATCTAGGGATAGGACTAGGACCTTTGGTTGTCTTGAATCTCAATTCTTAAAGCGGATGAACTTGTTAGGTTTTCCAAGGGATTGGAGTTTAAGAAGTAAGTCTAGGCTCTCTCTACCAAGGGATTGGGTTTGAGTAAATTAGAAGATTGACATTGGCTAATTAATGAAGAGGAAGTGATTTTCTATACATAAGAGTGAAGTAGGTGAAATCAACCCCCAACAATATCATTCCATATCATTTCTAATCTTTCCATTTCTAAGTGTTTGCGTTATCAAAGATCACTTTTACCATTTACTTTTTATCTTTACTTTAATTGCATGAAAAGCCCAAAAACATGGAATCATTCTTTAGTCTAAATTAGTTAGATATTATACGATTGTCTAGGACACGAGTCTCTTGGGAAACGATATCCGGTCTTACCGGTTTTATTACTTGAACGATTTGGTACACTTGCCAAAGTCTCAACAAGTTTTTGGCGCCGTTGCCGGGGACCCGTGTTAAACTAGACTTTTGTGTGAATTTTAACCGATTTAGGCTTTATCTTTTTGTGTATAATTTTCTATTTTGTTTTAATTATTATCTTTATTTTTGGGCTAACTTGTGGCACGAGTTTGGTTGTTTTCTAGTGTATGCAGGGAAATATTCGTACAAGGAGGACTGTGTCATCTGAACCACTCCTTGTGGATCCTGAGATCGAGAAAACAGCTCGTAGAAATAATAGTGACACCAGGAGACATCGAGCTTTAAGTCAACAAGCTGCCCCTCAATCCTCATTTTCTTTCAACAATCAAGTCATAGAATCGTTTGATTCTTCTTCTGTGAACGGGATGGCTGGCGCAGGACCACCTCCAAGGAGAACCATAGGGGACTCAATCACTTACACAAGCCCGAGAAATTTCTCAAGCATTGTGAGGCCCACTATGAGTGACAAGCTGGCAGAAATGAAGCCTGCTCTACTCCAGCTCATCAGTTCAAATCAATTTTCTGGCCTAGACAATGAAGACCCCCATGCTCATTTGGTCACTTTCTATGAGCTATGTGGTACTATGGGTGTACAAGGGGAGGACGAAGAAGCATTATACATGAGACTCTTCCCATTCTCTCTTAATGGCAAAGCAAAGGCTTGGCTCCAGTCACAGCCTAATCAAAGTCTTACGAGCTGGGAGGATGTGGAATATAAATTTCTAGCACGCTTCTTTCCACCATCAAAGAGCACAGAAGTGAAGGCTGCCATTGCTACCTTCGTACAAGGAGTAGAGGAACCACTATGTGAAACCTGGGAAAGATTCAAGTCTTTATTGAGAAAGTGTCCCAGTCATGGATTTAGCCTAGAGATGCAAGTGCAGACCTTCTGTAATGGTTTGCAACCTCATACTAAGATGATACTAGACGCATCTTTTGGTGGTTCAGTACTATTTAAAACTGCTGATGAAGCCATTGCGGTGATTGAAAATATGGCTTCCACTGACATGCGGAGTCAACATGGGAGAATGCAAGTACAAAGGAGAGGAGTTTATGAACTTGGTGCTCAGGATGCACTACTTGCACAAAATAAGCTTCTTGCCCAACAAATGGAGCTCCTGACTCAACATATGGCCAAGCTTCCTCAGCAGTTGCATGCAATGCAAGCTCAACCTCAACCACATCATCAAGTAATGAGATGTGATTTCTGTGGAGATAGCCACCCCAACGGTCATTGTCAAGCTCCTAGTAGTTCCCAACATGAAGAAGTCAACTATATGGGAAATCAAGGATGGCAAAACTTCTTCAACAATCATTTCCCCAATCCTTCAAATCAAGGGTGGAGACAAGCTCAAGAAGCTTCTAGCAGTAGAAATCTGTATCAACCTGCTCAACATTATCCACCTCAAAGTGATCGGACTTCAAAGCTAGAAGACACATTGCAGATGTTTATGCAGCAGTCCATCCAAAACCAGAAAAACACTGATGCATCCATAAAGAACCTGGAAGTGCAAGTTGGTCAATTGGCTAAGCAATTAGCAAACCAACAGGGTGGACATTTTACTGCAAATACTCAAGCCAACCCGAAGGAGGAGTGTAATGTAATATTCACAAGAAGTGGGAAAGAGGTTGGAAGAAAAGAAGAAGAAGAAGAAAAGCCAGAAGAAGAAGATCAGAAAGAAAAGGAAGAAGAAGAAGAGATTGTTGGAAGAGAAGAAGAAAATAAAAAAACTGAAAAAGAGAAAAACCAAAAAGAGAAGGAGATAGTGAAACAACTTCCTTACCCAAAAATCCCATCTGCTAAAGGGAAGGAGAAACAATTGGCTCGGTTTAAGCAAATATTTGATCAACTTGAGATTACCATGCCATTGACCGAAGCACTACAACAAATTCCTGCCTACGCAAAGTACATGAAGCAAATCCTCAACAAAAAGAATAAGTATTTAGATGAGGAAACAATTGAAGTGCAGGGAAATTGCAGTGCCATCATGCAGAAGACTCTTCCTCCAAAATTTAAAGATCCAGGGAGTTTCACCATTCCATGCACTATTGGAAACCAGGAGATAGGTAGAGCTCTCGTTGACTTGGGGGCTAGTATCAATATGATACCCCTATCTATGCTTAAGAAGATTGGTGGTCTTGAAGTCAAGCCTACGAGAATGATGCTGCAGCTGGCGGATAGATCCATCAAGTATCCCTATGGTGTTGTGGAAGATGTGGTGGTCAAAATAGATAAACTCCAATTCCTGGTGGATTTTGTAGTTATGGACATGGAGGAATCTGCAGATATACCACTCATCCTTGGAAGACCTTTCATGAAGACAGCCAAGGTTGTCATTCATGTGGAAGAAGGAACAGTGAAATTGAAAGACCAAGATGAGGAGGTGACTTTCAACGTCTTTGGGGTTGAGCAGCAAAATCATGAAAAAGAGACTAGTCTTGAAGCTACAGATGAACTTCTATCAATTACTAGTCTAACAGAGCAAGCTGCCAAGTTGGTAAAGAGGAGCCTTAGTTGTTTATCTCCAAGAGTAAAGGGAGAAGAAGAAGAAAAGGAAGAGGAACTAGTTCACCAAAATCCTGTGATGGCAAGCGATGAGCCCAAACCTGGAAAACCAGTGAGATTCAAGAATAGGTTATGGGTCATCAAGAACATAAAGATAAATGGAGTGCTTGAGATAGAGGCTCCATATTCTAGGAGAGTCAAGTTGGTGACTAGGAAATTACTGAGAGGATGTTGGTGTCATGACAAGAAGATGCATTCCAACATCAAAAATCAAACTTGAGCTTAATGGTGTCAAGCTAATGACGTTAAACAAGCGCTTACTGGGAGGCAACCCAGCTTTCTAACCCTTTCTCTATGTGTGATTTTGTTATTTGAGTGTGTTTTGATTGTTTGAATTTGCTTTAGAATGTTTTGATTTGATTTGGTTATTTTGGAGCATGTTAGTTTCAATTGTAGTTTATGTGTTGTTAATGGTTAACTAGTATAATGTTGAGTTTTATTGTGTATTGATGTGTTTTAGAATTGTTTAATCTGTTTTTATGTGTTCTAGTGTGATTGAGTATGTTCTGAATGGTTATGTTGAGTTTAGGTATGTTTAAAGTGAAAAATTTGAAGCCTTGAGTTGTAGAATTAGAAAGCTTTGGAAGTGTGCACCTAAATTGGCATTCTTGCACTCAATTTCAATCCTTATGGATTTGATCAAGTTTGTATAGTGAAAACATGTTAATCTGGGCTGAATTGAGCATCAAGAAGTGCCAAATTCCAAAAATCGTAGGTGTAGTTGTGAAATTCTGCAAATCTGCAATCTGGTATGGCGCTCCAGCGCCCTCTGCTCAGGGGCGCTCCAGCGCGCTCAGCACGAATCCAGTTTTCTGGCATTCTGACCCATAGCTAGCTCCAGCGCCCTCTGTTTAGGAGCGCTCCAGCTAACTTTTTCCAACCTGACCAGATTTTTCAGCAACTCTATTTTTCTCTTCTGCTTCAAATTTTTCATGCTCCAGGCTGTGTTTTGTGATTTTTCTTGCATATTTAGTGTGCGTTTGACCTTGTGAACTCATGATCATGTGATCTAATGATTGTTTGTTACAAATACATACTTTGTGAGCTCACATTTGCAAACTTTATTTTCAATCTTTTGTGCAGAAATGACTTCTTCATCCAACTCCAAGAGAATAAAAACAAACGCCGCCACAAAGTAGAGATGTCAACAGAGGAATATGCGACCCAAGTAGCATGGCTTGGGGACCAACCCAATTTATTGGGGGAGGTGGTGCAGAAAATGAAGGAGTTTGACAATGAGCTACAAATCATGAGTCACAGGACCTTTTATTTTGCTTTCTTTTACTTTGGTTGCTAGTTAGCTTTTGTTTTTCAATTTTAGTTAAGTTGTTTTTGTTATCTGTCTTGTTAGACTTATGCTGATTCATAATGCTTATGGTTTGATATGAAATGATGCTTGAGATAGATCAATTTAGTTCAAATTGTATTGCTTCCTTCATGAAAAAGTCTGAGAATGCTATATGCTTAACTGAGATCATTATTCATGGCAGTTGCTTGATGATGTTTGTGGAACCTTGAGTTAACCTTGTGAGATGTTGTGCTTTAAACTTTTCTTGTGAATGCTATCATATTTGATCACAATTGACTTTGCCTGAGTTTCTCTGATTTGAACCATTTGCTTGTTAGTTGCACATGATCAAGGCCATCTTGCTCTCCTACTTCTTCCACATATTGCCAAAAGAAACCAATTCAAAACCTTTCGACCTTGATTGATAAATGACTCTTTTTGAACCTTAAAGCCCAAATGAAATTTCCCTATTTTCCTTACCTTGAGCTAAATGGAGAAATCATCTGTACTGCAGGAGAATGGTTTAAGTTTGGGGGAGTTGTTATGAAAGGATGAATTGAGAAAAATTTGAAAGATACAAAAGTAACAAAAAGGAAGAAAGAAGAAGATAAAGAAAAAGAACTGAATGAAAGAAAGTTGGGATATAAGTTCGACATTGGTGGTAATCTAAGTGAAGCAAAAGAGAACTTTTATTCATGATTGTAATTGTTTGATCTCTTAGCTCAAGGTGCTTTGTTATCCAGAAAAACCATGTTCCTTCTTAGCCCAGCCACAATACAAGCCAATGAAAGTCCTTGTGATGTTGACTTACTTGTGAATGTGTTTAATTTGGTTGAAACAAATGGCAAAGTTGATTTGTGTGACAGTTTGATAGTAGAGTGATAGACACACATCCTTATACACCGGTGCATTAGAGTGAAACACTATCTTAAGTGAGGATTGGTTCTACATAATTCAGTAAAGCATCTTGCCATGACTGTTGATCTCTTATAAACTATGGCATTTGATTGATTGATTGTGTTGTGAGCATCATAGTGGAAAACTAACATGATACACATTTCTAGTTGTTTCAAGTTAAGCAATGTATTATGAATCCAGCTGTTATCTTTGTAAAATATGTTTTGTTTGACAGTCAGATACCTTTTGCTTGAGGACAAGCAAGGTTCTAAGTTTGGGGGAGTTGATAGTGGCATATTTTGCTATGAATTCAGTATTGAATTAGAGAGAATATCAATTCTTTCTCATCCTTTTTACCTTGTAAATCCTTGTTTTCATTTAGTTTAAGAAGTGGTTTCATCTTAAGCTTTAATTAGATAAATTGATCATTAACCCCTTTATTTATACAAGTTAATTAGTTGGAAGAAGTCTCTGCATCAAATGAAGAGTGCTGGAACCAGAGAAAACAAGAAAACAACAAAAACAGCAAAAATATGAAGAACCAGAATCTGGAAAAAAGTTAGCTGGAGCGCCCTTTTTCCATGGGCGCTGGAGCGGGCTCTGCACCAGGACTGGAGCTAGCTGGAGCGCCCCTTACAAAAGGGCGCTGGAGCGCCCTTTTTCCTGTTTTCGCGCGCTGGAGCGCGGTCTCAAGCGCGCCTGCTGCTGATTTGGCAGATTGGGTTTATTTAACCCCAAATTAGAAGGGCTTTGATATCTTTGGCATCCCAGACATAAATTCTCTCAATTGGAGCGTCCAGAGGCGAGCTAGGAGCTGTGGGAACAGCCCTTCTTCATCCTTGGGTCCTCCTCCTTCTTCCATTTCCACCATTGTTGTAAGCTCAAGCTCTCCATTCATGGAGAGCTAGTTTCATTCTTGTTGGGGATTGATGTAACCACGGATCTCTTATGTAATTACAGTTGTTTTGAATGATTATATGCCTCTTTCATTGATTGTTAGTGTTTAATTCCTCTACTTAAAGCTTGTATGAGTAATTCAACCATATCATGATTTTAGGGTTTGCTTGATATTGGGAAATATTGGGTGAATCTAGAACTGGATTAAACACCTAAAGGAAATTGTATCTAGGGATAGGACTAGGACCTTTGGTTGTCTTGAATCTCAATTCTTAAAGCGGATGAACTTGTTAGGTTTTCCAAGGGATTGGAGTTTAAGAAGTAAGTCTAGGCTCTCTCTACCAAGGGATTGGGTTTGAGTAAATTAGAAGATTGACATTGGCTAATTAATGAAGAGGAAGTGATTTTCTATACATAAGAGTGAAGTAGGTGAAATCAACCCCCAACAATATCATTCCATATCATTTCTAATCTTTCCATTTCTAAGTGTTTGCGTTATCAAAGATCACTTTTACCATTTACTTTTTATCTTTACTTTAATTGCATGAAAAGCCCAAAAACATGGAATCATTCTTTAGTCTAAATTAGTTAGATATTATACGATTGTCTAGGACACGAGTCTCTTGGGAAACGATATCCGGTCTTACCGGTTTTATTACTTGAACGATTTGGTACACTTGCCAAAGTCTCAACACCTTTCTTATTGACATCCTTGTTCGATACCTCAATGGAGACTACATGTTTAAAAATGAAGGCTATGTTTTGGCTGCGACTTTTGTTGCTGCAAAGCTTGTGGAGTGTCTTTCACTGAGGCACTGGATGTTTAGGTTTCAGCAGGTTGGGGTTAGAATGCAATCCATGTTGGTGGAAATGATCTATGCTAAAGGTTTGACTCTTTCGTGTCAATCAAAGGAGCTTCGTAGTACTGGGGAAATCATCAACTTAATGACTGTCGATGCTGAAAGAATTGGCGAGTTCTGTTGGTACATGCATGATCCATGGATGTGTGTTTTGCAGCTTGCTTTGGCCCTGTTAATTCTCTATAGAAGTGTGGGTGTTGCTTCGTTAGCTGCTCTTGCTGCCACTGTAATTGTGATGTTGGTAAACCATCCTGTTGCATCATTGCAAGAAAAGTTCCAAGGCAAGATAATGGAATTCAAAGATAAAAGAATGAAGGCTACGTCTGAGATACTTAAGAATATGAGGATTCTAAAACTGCAAGCATGGGAGATGAAGTTCTTATCAAAGATTATTCAGATTAGAAAGAGTGAAGAGACATGGCTAAAGAAATTTCTTGCTGGCACAGCAACTATTCGATTCTTCTTCCACAACGCCCCAACTTCTATTGCAGTTGTTACGTTTGGTGCTTGTGTTCTTGTGGGGATACCACTTGAATCAGGGAAGGTCTTGTCTGCACTTGCAACATTCAGAATTCTTCAAATGCCCATATACAGTCTTCCTGACACAATTTCCATGATCGCACAAACTAAAGTTTCTCTGGATAGGATTTCATCATTTCTTAGACTAGACGAGCTGCAGACTGATATAGTACAGAAGCTTCCATGGGGTAGTTCTGACAAGGCAATTGAATTAGTGGATGGAAACTTCTCATGGGATTTATGTTCTCCTAATGCAACATTGAAAAACATAAATCTCAATGTTTATCATGGTATGAGAGTAGCTGTATGTGGTACTATTGGATCAGGCAAGTCTAGTTTACTTTCTTGTATTATAGGGGAAGTACCAAAGATATCTGGGACATTGAAAATATGTGGAACAAAGGCTTATGTTTCTCAATCGCCATGGATACAGAGTGGAAAGATAGAAGACAACATACTATTTGGTAAAGAGATGGACAGTGAAAAGTATGAGAAGGTGCTAGAAGCATGTTCCTTGACAAAAGACCTTGAGGTTCTACCATTCGGTGATCACACCATTATTGGGGAGAAAGGAATCAATTTGAGTGGTGGTCAGAAGCAAAGAGTGCAAATAGCTCGTGCTCTATATCAAGATGCTGATATATATCTTTTTGATGATCCCTTCAGTGCCGTTGATGCTCATACAGGATCCCATCTCTTTAAGGTTCTATATTTTTCTAAACTAATATTTTCTGTGTAATCTAGTTTTTTTTTTCTTGGTAATGTAATTTTAAACTTCCAAATACTCGTTACAGTCGTTCAATCTTTTTTAACACTTTACATCTATTCAGTTCCTTACATACGTGTTTCAAATAGTCTGAGTTTAGAGTTCTCCAAATGTGAGTATAAAAATTCGCAGTGGAGTTTTCTGTATCTAATCTCTGCAATGTCGAGCAGCATGTGAGTTCATGGCTACAGCAACATATGTCAAACATAATTTGGCTTGATTTTTCATTTACACTACACTGTTTCAGGAATGCTTGCTTGGCCTTTTAAAATCAAAAACTGTGATATACGTAACACATCAAGTGGAGTTCTTACCTGATGCTGATCTAATATTGGTGAGTGATTGAATCATAAATTTCATATTCAAGAATTAAAACATCTGCATTTTGTCAATTTACTATTTTCTCAGAATTTTTATCTTGCTCACAACTTATCTAGGTCATGAGAGAAGGAAGGATAACTCAATCAGGAAAATACAATGACATTCTAAAGACAGGCACAGATTTTATGGAACTTGTAGATGCACACAGAGCAGCTTTGTCTTCAATTAAGTCTTTAGAGAGAAGATCAACATTTAAAGCATCAAGTGCCACCGATGAGAAAACAAATTCGTTAAGTGATTTTGAACTTGAGCAAAATGTGGAAGACATACATGTTGAAAATGATAAGCCAAACGACACAGTTGAGCCCAAAGGACAACTCGTTCAAGAAGAAGAACGAGAAAAGGGTAGAGTTGGGTTTAAAGTGTACTGGAAATACATCACAACAGCTTATGGAGGAGCTCTTGTGCCCTTCATATTACTTTCTCAGATACTCACTGTGGGTTTTCAGATTGCAAGCAATTATTGGATGACTGTAGCAACTCCAGTTTCAGCAACAGCAGAAACTAATATTGGATGCTTTAAACTCATGGTTGTCTACGTCGCTTTGGCAATTGGAAGTTCCATTTTCACCTTTGCCACATCATTTCTTGCTGTGATAGCTGGATACAAGACAGCCACTGTACTCTTCGATAAAATGCATTTGTGTATTTTTCGAGCACCAATATCATTTTTTGATTCCACCCCAAGTGGTCGAATCCTCAACAGAGTATGTCAGTCTGTGTTGATATTCTTCATTCGTTTAATATGGAGAGACTTTTTTAGCTGATGTAAATGGCTGATTGCATTGTTTTCGAAAGTTAGATTTCTTTTGATTTTCTTTTTCAAATTACCATATTAAATGTAATTGTTGACAAAATAATAGTTTTTCTATTTGTTGCAGGCTTCAATAGACCAAAGCTCACTAGATATGTACATTGCAAACATATTATGGGCAATTACCCTCAATCTGGTACAACTGTTGGGAAATGTTTATGTGATGTCTCAAGCTGCATGGCAGGTGTTCATAGTATTGATTCCTGTCATGGCAGCTAGCATATGGTACCAGGTAGTTTTGGATAATATCCAACCTTTATTATTTGAAGACAATTAACTCCAGCTGTCAGAAAATTTTTCCTTATTGATTTAGTATTTGAAATGCACTGAATTTTTTACATTTCTCAGAAATTGAGGGGAAGAAAAATATGAATCTGATTGATATCATTGTGCAAAGATTACCAGTGTAAATGCTAACAAAGAGATTCGATGAATGTAGCGGTACTATTCTGCATCTGCAAGAGAATTGGCACGATTGGTTGGTACATGCCAAGCTCCGGTTATACAACATTTTTCTGAAACAATTTCTGGATCAACAACCATAAGAAGTTTTGAACAAGAATCAAGATTTAATGACATAAACATGAAGTTGATAGATAGATATTCCCAACCCAAACTATACAGTGCTACTGCAATTGAATGGCTGAATTTCCGATTGGATATTTTATCCACTCTCATATTTGTCTTCTGTTTGGTATTCTTGGTATCTTTCCCAAATTCAATGACTGCTCCTGGTGAGTACTTCAAAGTACATAAAGTCACTGAATATGTTACTCTTTTATGACACTAAGCAAACAACTTCATTCATCTTTCGTTCCAATTTGTTTTTTTCCAAGGCATTGCGGGATTGGCTGTGACATATGGACTTAATCTAAATACTGTGCAAACTAGAGTAATCTGGTTTCTTTGTGACTTGGAGAAAAATATTATATCTGTTGAGAGAATACTCCAGTACACATCTCTCCCAAGTGAAGCTCCTCTTGTGATTGAAGACAACCAACCGGATTGTTCTTGGCCATCATTTGGAGAGGTTCATATCTGGAATTTGCAGGTACATTTCAAAGATTATTCATTTGTTATATTCTGAATTGAAGGCTTCGGTAACATTTTCTTGGTTAAAAATCCAATTCCGGTTTTTGTATGGAATATACCTTTATTGAGAATGTCTGTGATGCAGGTTCGATATGCTCCTCATTTGCCTATTGTTTTACGAGGTCTTACTTGCACTTTTACTGCTGGATCAAAAACTGGTATTGTGGGAAGAACAGGAAGTGGAAAATCAACTCTTGTGCAAACACTTCTCCGCCTTATTGAACCTATGGATGGAAAAATATTAATAGATAACATTAACATATCTTTGATGGGAATTCATGATTTGCGGTCTAGACTCAGCATTATTCCTCAAGATCCAACGATGTTTGAAGGGACTGTAAGAACCAACCTGGATCCACTGGAAGAGTACACAGATGAACAGATTTGGGAGGTAATTTGGTTTTGTTTGAAACTATGAGAAACTTGTCTATTTAGTGCAGGTGATACATGTTAAATTCTAATAAGAATCATTCCAGGCTCTAGATATGTGCCAACTTGGAGATGATGTAAGGAAAAAAGAAGGGAAGCTGGACTCCATAGGTTTGACTTCTCAAAACTTTGAATATTGATTTAGCATGTTTCAATTATATGTCTAAATGTAGTAAGGAAGTGTTACTTATCGCTATGAGTTTTTGCAGTGACTGAGAATGGAGAAAATTGGAGTATGGGTCAAAGGCAGTTGGTCTGCCTAGGCCGTGTTCTACTGAAGAAAAGCAAGATCTTGGTGCTTGATGAAGCTACTGCATCTGTTGACACAGCCACAGATAATATTATTCAGCAAACAGTTAAGCAACATTTTTCAGAATGCACAGTCATTACCATTGCTCATAGGATAACTTCTATCATCGACAGTGACATGGTTCTATTCTTAAATCAAGGTGTGCATCACTTTGTGTCTTTCCTCATGCTAATTTAGTTTTTATCCAAGGAATAATCACTTTTGTCGTGAAATGCAGCACCATTTAGCTTCCTTCTTGATTTGTCAATATTTTTCCTTTTCTTCTCATGATAAATGTGAATATGATTTCTCTTCATATTGATCCTGCAGGGTTGATAGAAGAATATGATTCGCCTAAGAAACTTCTTAAGGACAAATCTTCATCTCTAGCTCAACTAGTTGCAGAATACACTAGGAGGTCAAACTCTGGTTTTGGAAATTAAATTGAAATTAGCCACCAACCAGATATGTTCTTCATGACGATAAAAATTTTATGGTGTCTGGTCACCGTTGCATTTCATCTAGTGTACCCTACCTATCTGGACATAGGTAAAGGTTTCAGTTGTTACACTTCCTATTACTTGAAACTAAGACTAATATGAGACTCACTTTATAAATAGTCCATGTATTTTCTTTAATTTATATTTGTGATTAGGAAGTTTATAATCCTCAAATCCAGGGTTGTTCTACATACACATTTTCCTTAATAAAGCCATTTAAAAAATCAATCGTAACATATAATTTAAATTTTATGAAACATAAGCAAGAAATAGGCGTATAACCTCTAACCTCGCAAGAGGAGTATATGTTTCAACATAGTCTACACGTTTTTCATGGCTATATCCTTTTGCAGCAAGCCTAACTATTCTTCGTTATATTTCTATATTCATTCAACTTGTTTCTAAATACTCATTTTGTTCCTATGACTTGGTGTCTTTCTTCTATAGGAATTAGTTGCCGAACTTTATTCCTTTCAAATTGGTTCAATTCCTCTTGCATTACTATGCACCATTTGTCATCTTGGAGAGCTTCTTCTATGTTTTTTGGCTCTATCTGTGAAACAAAAGCTACATTTATACAAAAATTGGTTAAATTTGTCCTAGTGGTTACTTCCTTTGAGATGTCTCCTATAATGTTGTCTAGTGATAATCCTCTTGGTGATTGTCAACTTTTTACAAATTCTTCATGTTGAGAAGGAGGATTTTCATTGAGATACATCTCATCAAATATATCATTTAGATATTTTTTATCACCTGCATTTGACTTATTTAACTTAAGCAGGGTTTCCTCAAGGTCAACAATTTTATAAAAAAGATTTAATGTTCTTCTATTGAAAACTCTATATGTCAAATCCAGGGCGATATTGAATCTCAAAGTCAAATCCCAACAATTTAAAGAGATAAGTTTGTTGTTCTCGTGTGAGGACCGTTTGAGATAGTAATTCCTTGATGGAACGTTGATCGGTCTGGATGATAAAGCGGCGACCTAGGAGGTATTGTCACCATTTCTGCACTGTTGTAGTTATGGCACATAATTCACGTATATAGGTAGAGGAATTCTGAAGTTTTTGACAAAATTGCTTACTGAAATAAGCAATGGGGTGACCCTATTGTGAGAGAACTAACCCCATACCTATACTTGATGCATCAGTTTGAACAGTGAACACTAAATCGAATTTTGGGATGGCCAAAACCGGTGTTGCTGATAAAGCATTCTTCAAGGCAACAAAAGCCGCATAAGTTGTATCATTGTACAAAAAAATTATCTTTCTTGAGAAGATCAGTAAGAGGATGAGCAATTAAGGCGTAACCAGAAACGACTTTGCGGTAAAATCCAGTGAGACCAAGGAACCCACGAAGAGACTTGAGGGTTGTAGGGATTGGCCAATTCTGTACTACAGTGAGCTTTTCAGGATCTGGTTGAACACCCTCACTGGAAACCACATGCCCAAGATACTGAATGGAGTGTTGTCAAATAAAGCATTTACTACTCTTTAACTTGAAGCAATTGGAAAGCAGTAACTGGAAGGTGACTTCCAAATGACTGACATGCGCAAATAATGTAGGGCTATAAACAAGAATGTCATAAAAAATAACAATAATAAACCATCTTAAATGGAACGAAACAAATTGTTCATGGTGGCCTGAAATGTAGAGGGGGCATTATGCAAGCCAAAGGGCATTACATGAAACTCAAAGGCGAATGCCAAAGATTCGTTCATGCTGAAGCACTCAAAACCGGGGAAACACTCCCAGACCTGGTAGATGTTCGCCCTAAAACACCTAACTTATTGCATATAGGGATACACTCCCTCTGGTAGATGTTCGTCCTAGAGCACCCAGGCGCATTGAATAAAGGGATACACTCTCTCTGGTATATGTTCGCCCTATAACACCGAGAACATCAAACCTAGGGGACCATCCCTTAGTCTAGGTTACGTTCGCCCAAGAACACCTAGCGCACGCCAGCATAAAGTCAATCTACCTATTAAGGAACCTAGCAGGTACTCGGTCCTTCGGCCTCAACTGCTCGGCCATCCATGGCCTCAAGTGTTCAAGCATTCGGTCGTTCGGCCTCAAAGGTATTCATCCTTAGGCCTCAACTGCTCGGTCACCCGCCCTCACAGGTACTCGGCCCTTCGGCCTCAACCGTTCGGCCTTCCGTGGCCTCAAGCGTTCCAACATTCGGCCATTCGCTCTCGCAGGTGTTCGGCCACTCGGCCTCAACTGTTTGACTTTATAAAAGGACTCCCATCATTTACCGTTCGGCCTAGGGCAAGGTTCAAAAAGAAAACTCATAAAGCTCGTCGTTCGGTCCACAAATGAGCAACGACAAGAAGTACGCTCCCCAACACAACGAATACAGCCTCCCTCAAACTCATAAATCCTATAGTTAACTGTTAATCTCTTTGGCAAGTGCACCAAATCGTTCAAGTAATAAACCATGGTAAGACCAGGTATCGTTTTCCCAAGAGACTCGTAATACTAGAAAATTGTGCGATTAACAACTCATCTAGACTCAAGAACAACTCATCATTTAAGAATATGTGCAAAAAGATAAATTCACAAGTAATTACAAGGTTGGACTTTGGTATTGAAGGCACTTGGAAATGGAAAAGACTACAAATGGTATGAAATGACATTGTTAAGGTTAGTTTTCACCAATTCACTCTTGTGTATAACCAATTTCATCTCCTCTCTATCAATTTACTAAAGTCAATCCACTAAAACACTCTAGCCCTAATCCCTTAGGTGAAAGAGCCTAGGTTTTCCTTATCAAACTCCAATCCCTTCGACAATCTAACAAGCAAACCCGCATTAAGAACTAGGATCTAAGACAACATGTGAATCATATCCCATCCCTGGCTCAATGACCCACAAGGACTCTTATTTCAGTTCAAGATTTCATATCCCATCCCTGGCTCAATGAAACCCCAAAATCAAGTCATGAATGTCCCCATTACATGCAAGCTTTAAGATCAGAAACAAGAATACTAGTAATAGATAGAAAAGGCATTCATAAATACGAAACAATCATTCATTACACAAGAGTTCATAGGCTACATCTAACCCTAACAAGATGAATCTGGTTCTCCATTTCCATGGAGAACCCTAAAGCTTACAAACATGGAAGATGGAAGAAGAAGGAGACCCAAAGGAAGAGGAGGAGATGTTCCCACAAGCTCCTCGAGCCCTCCATGAGCTCCACACGTGAAATCGCGGCTCCAAAGAACCAAAGACCCTTTTTTCTTTCTACCTCGTGAGTATATATACTGCCCGAATTCTCGCTTAAGCTAAATTATTCTCGCTTAAGCGATAATTCTTCTTGGAGAAGATAGTCATTCTCGCTTAAGCTAAATTATTCTCGCTTAAGCTAAATTATTCTCGCTTAAGCGGAAATGACTTTTAAATCAATGACTTCCTAGATCACCGAGGCTCTTCAATGTAATGGAGGATCTTCCTAACATCGAAATAGATCAAAAAACAAGGGATTAGAGTATTATTTACGTAATGTAGCTCAAAATATAGATAAATACTAAAACTAAATAAAAGAGAGGATTTAAGCAAGTAATAAGCTAAAGAAGAGTTGATTTTGCTACTAAATTGATGCTTAGATAATGGTAAGAATTAGCATTATCAAACTCCCCCAAACTTACAACTTTGCTTGTCCTCAAGCAAAAGTACTTCACGTAGTAAACGATTCAATCACGATAGTCTAGCAACTCAAGCACAATTTCAATCAAATAAACAAAATCAATCATGCTTGCTCAACTCAGAAATTACATTCAAGAGATAAAATGGCCTTAGCAAGCTAAACTTCAATCATGGTGCTCACAATTCAAAATCACAAGATAGATGTAATTGATAGATCAACAAACGTGGCAAGATGTTTTCATTGAATGCATGGAATCATCCTTCACCAAGGAAAGTGTTTCACTCAAGCATAATGGTGTATAAGGATGTGTGTCTAACTCTAAACTATCACAGTGTTATACAAATTAAATTTTCCGTTCGTTTCACAATATCAAACACATTCACAAGCAAGTTAGCATCACAAGGACTTTTTAAGGCTTGTAATGTGGCTGGGCTAAGAAGAAAAATTAGTTTTTCTCGACAACAAAGCACCTTGAGCTAAGAGATAAAACAATTTACTTCATGATATAGCATTAGTCTCTCTCTTTGCTTCACAATTGGATAAACCACTTCTCAACTTGTTTCCCAATTCTTTTTCAATGAATTCATTTTTCTTTCTCTTCTTCTTCTTTCTTCTTTTTCTTTCTTTTTGACTCATTTTGCTATTTTCTCAATGCTCCCTTATTTCAAAAACTCCCTCAAACTTAAACCATTCTCCTCATCCTAACATATATGTTCATCTCAACTCAAGGTAAGGAGGTTAAGGATTTTTCAATAAGCTTAAGGTTCCAAGGGTGAGAAAGTTTTTCTTCAAGGTTCAAGTGTTTTGCATTGACTTTTAGGGTCAAAAATGTAGAAGAGGTTGAAGAACAAGATGGCCTTGATCATTTGTAACAAGCAAGAAAATAGTTCAAATAGAGAAACTCAAGCAAAATCAACTGTGATTTCAAAGTGATAGCACTCAACAATAAACTCTGGGCACAACATCTCACAGGTTTACTCAGGGTTCCAAAGTTTGATAAACATCATGCCAAGAATATTGATCACAATTAAAACCAAGCATCCATCTAACATAAACAAGCAACCACAACCTCTATTCAACAAACTTAACCACATAATCTCAATTAAATTTTCAAAGAAATTTTCATAGATAAAGAGCAAGCACAAAACATTTGAATTCAATTCAAGCATAACATATGATTCACTCGAATCACCAAACCAATTGCAAAAGAACTATCTACTAGGCAAGTACAAAAGAAATCAAAAACACAAAAACTGAAAGTAAATAAAAACTGGAAATTAAAACTGAAAAACCGATCAAAATGGACTATTTGCAGCTCCAACAGTGTAGAACACTAGCTTCACTTTTCATATGTAACATCTTCCTCCTCTAGTAGCTTATACTCTGCAACTGCTCCACCTCCCCCATCAGTAGGGGCCTAGCCCCCAGGCCATGCTGCACGAGCAGCAAAATCTTCAAGTCATACATTGCTCAGCACATGCATGCCTCAAAGGATGACCATTGGTGGTTTTGACACCTTTAAAGTTCTAAGAAAGATGTTATCTTGCACAAAGTGAGCTCAAAGTGAAATTAGTATTCCATAGTCAACAACTGAATACAAAGGTCCAAAAGCACACTAAAAGGAAAGCTTAGAATCAACAACAAAAATTAGGTGCAGAACCAGTTTTCAAGGTGTTGGGCGTCATATCAGTTTTTCGCTTAAGCTAAGAATTTTTAGCTTAAGCGAAAATGTTCCAGTGGCACCCCAAATTTCAGCCTAAATCTCGACCAAGCGACTTAGTTTTAGCTTAAGCGAAAATATTCTAGTGGCACCCCAACTTTCAGCCTAAATCTCGCCCAAGCGACTTGGGTTTCGCCTAAGCTAAAATATCAGCAAAACTTATTTTTTCAGTTTTCTGCATATCTCGCCCAGGCGAGAAAGTTTAGCCTAGGCGAAAATAATGCAGATTCTTGCGAGATTGGCCATTCAATCTGTGATTTTTGGTTCCATACCTTCATGCACTTACACACAAACCAAGCTACAAATAACATAATATACTTATACAAACCACAAAAACAACATTACAACTCAAAAATCACAAACATGCAATAAAATACAAACATGCATAACACAAGTCACTAATTGAAATTGAAACACATACAAGCACATGACACTAAAACAACACAAACACAAGTACAAAGGGTAAGAAAATTGGGTTGCCTCCCAAAAGCGCTTGTTTAACGTCATTAGCTTGACGGGTGAAACCAATGAAGTGCAGATGTTGTTGTTGGAGTGCTCCTTTCACCAACTCTTCTTAAATCACTTTCTAGTCACCAAATCAACTCTCATAGCATAAGAATCTTCATTGTAGCCCTTCCACTACCTTGACATCTTTAAATACTCATCAAATAGTGGTGGTGACTAGTCTTTCTCTTTTGTTTCTCCCTTTCTTCTTCTACTTTCACTTAGTACTTGGAGCATACACAAGAAAGGGAGAATTTGGGGCAGTTTGTGATGCTCAAGCTAGTTGTCTCCTTATGTCCTATAGTTCCTTCACCCTCAGGGTCTACATGATGCTTTGGAGGCTACAGTCCTCCTTATGTGAACATCTCCCTACATACACTTAGACACAATTAGGATAAAGCCACAAATTAGCTCAAATAAAAGTGAAAATCTATTTACAACAAAAGAGTTAGTTCTATATACAAAATCAAGTCTACATAAGTTAGAAACCTCACAAAAGTCTAGTATTGACACGAGTCCCCAGCAACGGCGCCAAAAACTTGTTAAGTGATTTAGGCAAGCGTACCGAATCATTCAAGTAATTGACTTTTAAATCAATGACTTCCTGGATCACCGAGGCTCTTCAATGTAATGGAGGATCTTCCTAACATCGAAATAGATCAAAAAACAAGGGATTAGAGTATTATTTACGTAATGTAGCTCAAAATATAGATAAATACTAAAACTAAATAAAAGAGAGGATTTAAGCAAGTAATAAGCTAAAAAAGAGTTGATTTTGCTACTAAAATGATGCTTAGATAATGGTAAGAATTAGCATTATCATTAACTCGTCCATAAATCTGAACGATTAACTCGGACTTGGGGGACATTATGTATAATATGATTAAAGATATTTATTGGATAAAATAACTGATTAAAGATATTTTAAGCAATTAAGATATTTATGAGTAACTAACCAGACTTCCAGGTAAGGTTGTTTTTATTTTGGCTTATGAAACACTTATAAATACAATGGCAAGGGCCAAAGGCCAGGGACGTTCCACTTACGTCCTATTGACACTAGACAATATTCTATAGTGATAATAAAATCGCTTTCTTGAGAGCTGAGGTTCCATAACTCACGCCTGACTTGAGCATCGGAGTATCTTTGCAAGTACCTCCCACCTCCGTTGGTGAAAGTGGACGAGCGGTACAAGCTGAAGGAGCGCGAACAACTTACAGAAAGGTGAGCGAATGATAACAATTGAAGAGAAGCAAGCGTCCCAGACATCTAGAAGCAACAAAGATACATCAGCAAGGTACGTCTCTCAGTCCCACAAAATATCTACCGAAACAAGGTTTATCGATGGGAGAGAGCTATAAATTGGTTTGGTACATTAGTTGATTGGGATGTTAGAAACAGGTATATGTTAGCTATGGTTATTATCTCTGATTTCTATATTTGTGCCTCTTATATATTCATTTTAAAAACATTAGACTGATGGATTTGGCCAATTTAGCTTGTTGGGATTTCGGAAACAAGTATATGTTATAGTTAAGTTCTTGGCTTACATTTTCACTTTGAATTGAGTTTTTCTTTATTTATTTTGGAAAATATATTTCTTTTCTTTAGGTTAAAAGGGAAGTTTAAGTATGTTAATAAAAATGTTATACCATTATAATTTTATCTTTCATTTTTACATCATAGTATTTATAGAAGTCAATTAAATATTAAAACTATTGATAATAGAAAAATTAATGTTACTTTAAGCAGTAATTTTTTTTTAATTCTCGTTAAGTGATAATTTAGGAAACACTCAAGTTTTTTTTTTCTTTCGAAATTTAAGAATAAAAAAAATATATCATTTATTAAAGTTTTTACTCTCTTAAAAATTCTTTTCATCAGGCTAGAATTTAGAGAAATTTAAAATATTGTTCAAGCAGTAATTCAAACATTGGGTCATAAATTCTCTAGGTTTGTTGAAGTGAGTTGTGGGAGGTAGCAAAAAAACAGAAAATGGTATGGGTGTTATCTATGATTGTATGGGGAAAAATGAACTATAGTTGAAAGAAGAAAAGGGAAAAAAGGACGAAAAGATAACACTAACAAAAACAGAAAAGTTTGCTGCGTTGCAGAGAAACAGAGGAGAGAGAATAAAAATTAACACTGTTTGTGAGTATTTAACGGAAGGAACTTAATTGAGGCAAAACGCAATTGACACTTTTTTAAAGGGAGGGACCTAATTGACACAACTCACCAAAACTGTGGACAAAATAAGCTATTAAGCTAAGAATGAAACACCTCCTTTGAGTTACACAAAGGATGAACAACTTTTCCTATTAACAACGATATCACTCAAGAACAAACTTAATGAAAGTTATCGCTCTACCCACACTAGGTCTTACAAAACCTTTTTTCACAAACATATAGAGTTTCTTTTGGAGTCACAACTCTAAACCTTTGAATTAAAATTTGTTTTAGAAACTAGGTTTAGCCAAAATATATAGACTCTCTTTTGAAAATTAGGTCAAAAAACTGAAAAGTCAAGTCACAATTGTTGCCGATAATAAATTATTTCAAGAGTGAATCGATTATCACAAAACTTTTCAGAAAACTTTTTCTCAATGTGATAATTGATTACCAAAAGATGATAATCGATTATCACATAGACATTCCTTAAAATTGTTTTCTCTATGTGCATAAGTGATGGTCGATTATCACACAAACTTTTCCAAAAAAAATTGAATTTATTTGGATAATCGAAAAGCGTTTTTGAATCATTTAAAACTTTCTTGTGTGATCTTGTGCAAGGCTGTTTTCTAACTCTCTAAACTAAGTCCTACACAAAATTTATTCATAATAAGACTTATTACAAAAACTTAATTTCTAAACATACTAAACTACAAGTCTTCCAATATTTTTTTGCATGTTTGAATTTGGACTTACTTTTATCATCATCAAAATATCTTTCGTCTTCTCTTTTGCCAACAAACATTGGACATAAGATCAAATTAAAAGTGAACTTTAAGACCCAATCAACATTGACCTAATATTTCAATATTTATAATTTCTTAATATAGAAAGTAAGAGATATATATTAAATTTTTATTACGTTTATAGATGTTAGAATGACGTAGAAGTTTAAAAAGGTTTCATATTACATTAAATGTATAGTTTTTTTTTGCTTTTTTTTTGTATTTTTTAAACTTAGGTTGGACTTTTTATTCCAATGTTTAGTATTCTTAAAAAATTCAAAATTTTTAATAATTTTTTATTGTTATGAACTGTTTTAAAGAATTTGGTTGAGAAAATTTGTCCATTAGGTTGTAGGATAATTGGATTAGATGCATTGAATATTTGAATGACAGAAGGAATACACACACAGTGTAGGTAAAAAGGAAAGGAGGGAGAAATTTGAAAAAATTGAGAAAAAAAATGAAATAATTTAGAAATGATGGAGATAAGTCTCTAAGTATAGTTATAAATAGGTCATTTGGTGAAGAGGAGGATAAGATAAAGTCCATATAAGTAAACCATATGTATTTTGTTATGTTTTTAACAAGTTCATCGTAACAAGTAAAACTAGGAATAGGGAAAATGAGAAAAAACTTAAAAGAATAAGAAAATGTAGTAGTTAATAACTAGGTAGTAATAGATGACCAGAATTATAAAAACAGAGTAATTGGGAGAATAAAATCTCCTAATATATAGTTATTGTGTTATGGAGAGAATAGGAGATTTTAATTCATCATCAAGATGTACTTGAGGACCATTGGTTAGAGTTGCTCACGATTATGGATATTATAGGACGTTTATAAAGGGATATGTGTCTCTAAAACCATCTCTTATGAAACTTTTAAAGAAGGACAACTTTCATTGGGGTCCTACTTCATTAAGGAAGGAAGAATGGAAAGTTGAGCATGTGGTATTTTAGACTCTTCCTAGTGATTGAGCACATAAGACATATATTTTTCATTCTTCTCAGTTGAAACTTTGCAAGGAAGATCATCCTTTTCCCTATGCTTCCTTGCCTATTCTTCAAGAGAGCTTCTCCCTGCACTTTCACTACTTTCTCCCCCCATTTTCTTTGAGGGACAGAAGTACCCTCAAGTAAAAAAAAAAATACCTTTTACCATAAGTTGTTACCTTTTCAAAATCCTAATCTCTTTTCTTTTTATTCTTCTTCCTCTACGTCATACCCCCACTCCTCTCCTCTCTTTGCATTTTGTTCCTTCAAAATTCTCAATCCCTTCTCTATATTTCTTCTTTTCATTTTGCCTGCCATAGTCTTTGCTTCTTTGCTTTTGTTTGATTGCTTACAGTTTGCAGCGGAATGTTTAAAAGCGTGAAAGAAATCAATAATTAAGAGGGGAGGGGTGAATTGGTTCTTTTAAAAATTATGATTTTTTTTCAGTAATTTTATCGAACAGTTTGTAAACAAAAAGTATAAGGATAGAGAAAATCATACAAAGGATTTTTATCTTGATTCGAATTAACAGATTCTACATCTAGTAGTTAATCACTATAAAGAGTGATTAACCTTTTCACTATAATTCAATTTCATATTACAATCAGAATAATGCAAAGATTAGGAACAAAAAACATCTTCCTTTGACACATGATGGAAAGAAACTAGCTTAATCAACTTGAAGAGAATCGCTTGGACCTTAGACACACTAAGCACAAGCTTCTCCTTTTAACAAGACTTGATGCAACTCACACTTAAACTTAGAGAACTTCCTCATAATTAATTTGTGCTCTCAAGTAGTTTAGTTTTCCTCTTCAAGTTTTAGGAATAATGTATATATAGGCCAGGGGTCAACAAATAGAAAGACAGATCCCAACTTCCAGTGATAATCTATTATTGCCGAATCTTGGACAATATTAAACTTGCAGTGATAATCAATTATCCCTTGTGATAATCGATTATTGCAGCGACAAATCCTTTTCTTTTTTGGCTTGTGATGATCGATTATCTCCTGTGATAATCGATTATTGTTGTAATGAATCACTAATTTATGAAACTTCTAAGTGTTTTTACAATTGCAAAACGATTCTTATACAATGATTTCTACAATTAATGCTTTTAACATACAATATAGAATCTTCAAGTGTTCAAGTGTATCATCATCAAAATAACTTCAAGGCATCAATGCTCCTCGTTGGTAACAATGTTCCCCTTTTTTATGATGATAAAAAATTCTCTTTGTTAAAAACATTTATGTTTATCTGCATAGTTTTATACTTACAAATAACATAAAGATGTTAGTAGCTTTAAACAATAACCGCACTTATTATAATGTTTCTCTCCCTTTTTTATCATAAACAAAAAGGTCATAAGAAGGAGAGACTCCCCTCAAATTTTGCTCCCCTCAATAAAATAAAGATGCAAACCAAAGATAATAAAATTTTAGATTTCATAAAAGCATAGTCAAGTACATCATAAAATAGGAAATACAAGAAAACAAGCATTCAAACACAAAGACATATAAATTTAAAAAGTAGGACTAGGTGGTTGATCAGGAGGTTGAAAGTTGAGACAATCCTCAATGTTTCCTAGCCTAACATCAAAATCTTCAAAATGCTCAGTAACATAGCTGTAATGAGATTGATGCATATCAAAGAGTTCTTCATGCATTGTTTGATGAAGCATACTCATCTCATCCATTTGCCTTCAGAGATTGGCAAGATGCTTTTCAATGGAGAAAGATGAGGACGAAGGAATGAATTAAGGACTGACTGTAGATAGATCAACTTCATTTACTAATTCTGTCATGTGAGCATCAATATCTTCATCTGCATCATATTGATCAGCTTCTTTCTGGAGAAAAATATTACTATGAGCCACAAATCCCATTTGGCGCAATGTGGTTTCTTCAATTTCCGAGCCCACAGCTTGAATAACATGAGTATTTTCGCCTTCGACATTTACTCATTTGTATTCAAGGATACGAGATACAAGGGGGCATAGGGAAGATGGTAGGCTGGATACTTTTGTACCTTCAACATGGTGTCAATGATAAGAGAAGGCCAATCAATGTGAATATGATTTAAAAGATCATAGACGATGAGAAGATCTTGTTCAAAACATTGGGCATGATTTGTGGCACAAGGCCAGAGAACCCATAGTATCAAGTAGTGGATCAATCTTTCCTCCACGTTAAATCCTCCCACCAAAAGTTGTTAGTGCCCTGTTGCTGTTGTGGATTTCGAAGAAAAGATTGAAACGCGAGAAGATGATTGAAACCTTCAATGCCTAGATGAACTTTGACAACGTCATCTCTGATGGTCATCATGGTCACATTTGTCCAGATATCATCATCAAGGGTGATATAGACCCCTTTGACTTTGGTGGTTGCTACGCCATCACGAGTTCGAAGATTGTAGTAGAAAACTTTTATAAGATCAGGATAAATGCAGTCTTTCTACTCAACAAAGTGTTGCAAACCTTGATCTTCAAATAGGTTGGGAAATTGAAAACCATAAAATCGGTAATATCCCAATCTGACATATTTGCATGACATGATTTTCTTGTCCTACTAGAAATGAGAAAATTTGACTTGCTTCTCTGGATCAGATAACCATCCTTCAAGTGTTGCAAGTCGAGTGGTACAAGGAAGAAAAGAAGAACCTTAAGTTCTTCTACAGGTAGGCATTTTCCGTCTTGCATCAATCATGGAGTTGAAGAGTAAGGAGTTGGAACGAGAAGAGTGTAAGGAGAATGAGAGAGAAAATCTTGGTAGATCTTGATTTGGACAAAGTTTGGGTGCAAATGTGGGTTTTAATCAATTATGGGTCAATATTTATAGAGGAAAGTTGAAAAACTAGTCGTTTATAGCCGTTTTGGACCGTTACAACGACTAATTTTTGAAATAACGTCGACTGATAATTGATTATCACTAACGATAATCAATTATCGCTTCAAAAAATTTTCCTAGAAAAGCACTGATAATATGACTATATGAAAACCCATATTCTTAAAAACTCACGAGATAATCGATTATGTCCTACAATAATCGATTATTTGCGAATCAAAAAATGTGTCTTGGACCAGAGATAATCAATTATGACCTTCCTATAATCGATTATTACACGATGATTTACAAAAAAACACAAATTTGATTCAAATTTCAATTCTAAGACATATCTAACATTCATAAATTATTTCAAAGCTTTTAAAATTTACCAGGATACCATAGAGCCTTATTTTTATGTTGAAAATGTAACCTGCAAAACAAAACAATAGAGTTTTGGTCCCCAAAATCTTAATTGGGTCCATTGAGATTAGAGGCAGATTACTTTGTAGCAGGAATCCAAGCATATCTCCCATTTGGAACACCATAATGTTTTATTCTACATTTGTTTGAAGTGTGTCCCTTTTTTCATACAATAAAAACATGTGACGACATTTGAATTTCTATAACAGACAGCTCCTTTTTCAACCCATACCCTACGAGTTTTCTTATTCTTAAGAGCTTGCTTACTTTTATGAAAGTCCTTTTTATTAAAATTTGGATTTTCAATATTTTTATTTTTAGTTACCTCTTTAAGCAAGTTCTCAAGAATATCAATATCAAACATGTAACTCTTTCATGAAAGGCATTCAAGAGGATGTTCAACATTTGTAATTTCTTTCATTTCTAAATAACAAATTTTGTTCCTTAAAATAACTTCTTCATATAATGTCTTCTCATATTTAATTTTCAAAATTTTAAACTCATAATTTTTAAAAGAACCAATTCACCCCTTCCCTCTTGGTTATTGACTATTTTCACGCTTTTAAACATTCCGTTGCGCGATACCAATCTCAACAAATTTAAACATTTATCATTTGAAAACGTTGAAGACTTCAACAAATTTGAAAAATCACTAGAGTCTTCAATGGATTTAAAAATCCGCATTCAACGGATTTCGAAATTCGTTAAAGACTTTAACAGTTTTCAAAATCCGTTCAAGACTTTAGCGATTTTAATGATTTTTTAAATCCGTTGAAACTTTGAACGGTTTTTCAAATTTATTAAAACCTTGAACGATTTTACAAATTGGTTGAAAGTTTCAATGTTTTTTTTTTCATTTTTTTACTTTTTAGTTTATTTAATATGTTTTTAATTAATTGTTTTGTAAATATTTTTTGTGTTTTTGGATGTTAGTGATTTATATAATTAATTTTTGGATAGGTTAATAATTTATAAAATAATAATTTTTTGAATTAATTTTTTAATTTATATTTAATATAATAAATTTGTAATTAAAATTATTTTAAATAATTTTGTTGCTTTTTCAATAGTTTTGTAATTTATATAATTAAATTTTATTTAAATGAATATTGTTTTATGTTTTAGATAGGTTTATAATTTATTGAGTTTCATTGTTTTAAAATAAATGTGTCGATTTTTCTTTAAATTTGTTTGTTTGTAATTAAATTTTTTTAATTACCTTTTTAGTAGTTTTTGGATAGGTTTGTAGTTTATATAACTTAATATTTATTTAATTTATATTTTATAGTTTTTGAATAAGGATATAATTTATTGAGTTTAAATTGTTTTTAATTTTTTAGTATTTAGATAGCTTTATAAATTATTTAATATAATTTTATTTTTAATTAAATATTGTTTAGTTTTGGATATGTTTATAATTTTGTTCATTTATTATGTTGTTTAACTTTTTAATTATGCTATATTTAATAAATTAATTTTTGATCGAAATGACAAGAATATGAGGTGCATTTGGGTAAAGAGTTCTTCATAAGATGAAGGTAGGAGAAGACCTGTAACATCAACTTTGAAAATGAATGAATTTAGAAGACCCTTCGGTTGAGGAGTATGCTGGGGAATGATGTTTCTCAAATAGATGAGAAAGTTGGTAGATTTGAAGGAGGTCCACAAGATCTTTCCTTACTGGCGCATTATGTTGTTGTTTATGCCTTTTGACAACTCTAGGTGAATGAAAAACTTTAATTTTAATGCTTAATGTTTAGTTTGAATAAAATTTGTATTAAATATTATTATGTAAGATCAAGAGGAGATCAAATTGATCCCCACGAAAAAAAGTTAAATAAATTAGGATTGTGCGATGAGAAAATTCAACAATTTATATTGAATTCCAGTTTGATGTCTCTCGACATTTCATAAGACTACACAGATAAAGATTTATAAAGGTTAATTATTGACATTTGTTGAAAGACGACACTTCAAGATGAACAATTTTCATCCCTTTCTGGATGAGATATCAGTAACGCTTTGTTCGTTTGAACAGATTTTACTGTTCAGAAGCGAATGCAAGCGATGATTTGAGAATTAATCGTGTTCGGATGAGAAGAAACGCAAGAAAATGCCAGCGATGATTTGCGAGATACCGTGCTTTTTCATCACCCGCAACTTTGAAGAGATTTGCAGGGATTGTAGCTGAAATGTCACAACTATCCTCGACCTATTATACATTTCCTGCATGTATATCAGCTTTAACACAGAAAATCCATTCGCAAAAGTATTCGGTTACATAACGCGTATTCGGTTACATAACGTGTTGTATTCGGTTACAACTTCTTCTTCTTCTCACTCTGGGATAAGCACTTCTGCTTCCACGTTGGTTGGTTGTCCTCCTCCGAATTCTTGTCGCTGGCGGAGGTCGCGGCATACAATGTTTGGAGCTGCTGGGACTAGGATTCGGTCGGTTGAGCGATACGAGGTGGGGAGGGACTGGTGGGTGGCGATGGATCCGCTGACCGGGTTTTGGGCTGGGTGTGTGGGGTTTGTAAGCGGCGAGGGGAGGGAGTTCTGGGTGGTGGGAGGATACGGCGGTTGAGGAATATTTTTCTGGTGAATGAGTATTACAGAGATGCGAATGCAGTGGTGAGTATTACAGAGATGCGGATGCAGTGGTGATGGAAGTTGGGGGGGGGGGGGGTGGCGGGAGGTTGGGGATGTGTGGGGTGATAAATTTTCTTCAATATTACAGAGATGCGGATGTAGTGGTGATGGAAGTTGAGGGGGGAGGGGGAGGGGTGGCAGCGGCGGGAGGTTGGGGATGTGTGGGGGGATAAATTTTCTTTCTTAATTATAGGTTTTTAATTCAAATTTTATGGGGATAAATCTTCATTTTTTAAAAATTCAAATAAAAATAATAAAATACTCTTTATATTACAAAGTTACTTTATGAGGAATATTTTTTGATTCTATTTATTTAGACAGAAACAAATTATTATAAATATAGAAGCTAAGTTATTTTTATGAAAAAAAGAAAGAAACATTTTATTATAAAAACAAAACAAAAAAATATGTTACAAACCAATACTATATTTAAAAATAAATTTATTTTACTACATTATAATTTTTATAATTTTTAAAATTTAATTTTAAAAATTATTTATAATTTTTTTCTCTTTATAAACATTTTTACAATTAAATATAACATTAATAAATAACATTTTATATTACTTTTATAACTAGAGGCATTTTGGTAATCTTTAATTTCTACCAATTAAACTAATTTTTTAAATCTATCACATCAATCAAATCTTACACTAATTCTCATAAACTTTACTCTCAAATTCACTCTCAATTATTCACAAATCCACTAAAAAAACAACATTAAAATTACTCTTAAATTCATTCAAATCATGTCCTCCAAATCATCTTTCTTAAATCCATCTAAAAGAACACAGCCTAACTCTAGATGTGTGTGATCGTTACTGCACCTCTTAGTTCTATAACAATTATGTAATGTCAAGGAATTGGAGTTTGAAAAAGTTCGGTCCATCATTGTCAAACTTCTAGGCAAAGATCGCGGGAAGGTTGGTACTGAGATGGCGAAACCACACAGACCGAAAGTCAAACTGAACTAACCACTGTGGTTGTACCCACTGTGGTGTTAGGTTTTCCATTGGGATTCGTTCTGCATTTGTTCTAAGCACTTTTCGCCCTCTTATTCATTCTCTGGAACATGTTATTTCGTATACTGCTATATTACCATTATTCACACCATGCAAAACATATTCAATTTTATAACTTTAAACAAACTACTCTAATGATAACTTTATCGACCAAAAAATTTCTCACATATACCACAAGAAAAACCCGAACATCACCACGGCACTTCTCCCTTTTCCCACCCTCAATTATGTGATCTATATTACCTAACATCTATGTTCTGCCTCTTTACCTTTGTAATGAATTCAATCTAAGACTTGTTGCATCTGTTCTAGTTTTCTTATTCTTTGGAAGAGGTAGACTATCCATATCAAATGGACTAGAAGAACTGGAACTTGAACTAGAAGAGGAATCATCACTATCCAAGCCCTTCAAGACATTCGCATCCAATTTGGGCGAAGAAACAAATTTCCTTTTCAGATTCCCAATGCTTGCAGTCAATCCTGTCAGAAGATTTTTTTGGAATGCTGCTGCTGAACTTTGATGGTCATTACCAGTCTCTATCTTGTCCAATGTTGCTTCATCTTCATCACTTCCTATAATAATAACATCTTCTATTTTCCCCACTTCTGGCATAGCAGAGAGATATGTTAGTTCTACACAATAGTATATTAATCAACAAAAAAACACCTTATGCAGAAGCTTAGAAAATGAAGTGCAGTATAAAATTAAAAATTTGGCAGTATTTATAGAAAATTCAGCATTTGGATCCATGAGTAATTGAAGATCAAATTATTTTACACAATATATTCTTGAGTGAACTATTCAATTTCTCAATTTCTAGTATTTCAATATTAGAGGTAGTATTCCTTACCATTTAAAATTTAAAAATTAAGATGTAAAGGCTTAAATAGAGGTTTTTAAATAAACCCACCTGAAGTTGGAGTCATAATTCAAGTGACATTGATTCGTCTGATGGGAAGGTTTTCTCAAGTATTAAGTGATTGCGATGATGATCTATACTTCCATCAAATTTAGATATAAATATGGTAGGAAATCCAACAAACTTGATTTGATAAGAAATTGTTTGGTTTATACGACACAAACAATCCAGCTCTACGAGAAGAGAGAAATAAAGGTAACAGACTCAAAAGTAAAACCACAACAGTTGCAGGTTCTGAGATCAAGTTCTCAAAGCTCTTAGAAAATGTAAAACCACAATTTCAGTAATCAAACCATGAGCAGAACATCTGAAAGAGAAAATATGCACAATCCTCTTTGACATAATAATGAATCTTTGTTTTTCCACACTCATTTCATATGGCCATATCCATAGAAGGATGACATGAACAAGAGGAATGAACTACTAATAAGGTGATTACAAAAATGACCACCAAGTAGGACCTGAATTCACAAAAGATATAAACTGAAGATAAACCAGTCAATAGCTGGAGCATTGACCAAGCTAGGTAAAGTAATGGCCATAGTAGAGTTACAAAGAGAATTTAATGCCCCATTACTTCAAAAACCAAATTGAGACTGTATTCCTCTTTTATCTCAACAAACATTCAAATAACCACAATCACATAGGCCAATTAGGAAGAAAAAAAAGCAGGAAAAAAATATCCATACCTGAAGCACCTAAACCACCTTCGTTTGTCTTCAAACTGATTCCAACCACTTCCTTCTTCTGCTCACAAACATTCCTCCCCTTCTCACTCTCCAACGCAGCAACCCTTCTCTCCTTTTTTCCCAAAATTCCAACTTTTCCACCTTTCACGTCACCACCACCATCAACATTGCATTTTTTCCTCTTCACAACAATCTCACAATCCAAACCAAACCCATTATCACTCCTCACCACCTTCTTCTGCCTCAGCTTCTCCAGTTCCAACTCCGCATTGATCCTCCCCAACCTCTCAATAGCCATTTTTTCTCTGAGGGCCCCAATTTCTCTCTCCTTCTCGTCGAGTTCTGCCTCCAGCCTCTCTTCCCGCGCCAATAACACCTTCTCGATTCGGTCAAAGTCGCTAGTCAGGAACGAGTCGCGCAACACGGAAATCAACTCGGAGATGCTTTTTCCGTTTCGCTTCCTCAGACCCGACCTGGTTTCGGATTCCGGTTTTGGGGCCATGACGACGTGCGAAAGGTGCAAACTTTTTTGGAAGAAATGTTTTTCGACTCTATCCGCGAAACAAAATCTACATTTATACAAAAAAAAAAATAAAATATTTGCAAGTGGTTACTTACTTTGAGATGTTTTTATGTTGTCTAATAAAAATCTTTACAATGATGGTTAACTTTTTTTCAAGTTCTTCAGGTTGACAAAAGAGTATTCTCGTTAAGATACATCTCATGAAATGCTTAGATATTCTTCATCATCACATTGCATTTAGAATCATCACCTTTTAGAATCAATTTTTCTTAAATTTGTTTTTAAAACAAAAACATTTACATTCAAATATTCTTAAAGGAGAAACATTGAATTTTCTTCCTTTAAAAAGTTCACTAGAAATAATTTTTAAAATTAATCTAATAAACATCCAATTCAAAACATAATAAATAGTAATCACAATATTATAAAAATATTTAAGAACATTATATTCATTTAATAAAGTTATAGTAAGTTCATCTATTCTTTCTTTTTACGACTTCATTTTGTTGAAGAATTCTGAATGCATAAAAGTTATGAGTAATAACATGTTCTTCACAAAAGTTATTAAGTTATTGTGGTGACCTTTGGTTGTTTAGACATATTCAAAGATTTCAAAAATTTTATATTAATTTTGTGAATATCAAAATTTTTATTTAACCTAGAGAGTTGATTGACAATATGTGTGAAATGGTTCTACACGCCATAGATAGTTTCTCCTTATTGCATTTAGAGCATCTCGTATTCTTAGATTAACGAGTTTTTTTCGAACATGTTTAACTTATCTATGCCTTCATGAGTTACTTGTAAAATCTTTCACATTTCTTAAGCACTTTTGCATACAAATATGTTGTAAAACTCATCAAGGGTTAAAGTAGATGAAAGCCCTTTTATTTTCCTCCACAATCCATTGTGAGAAGGGCTTTGATTCCTGCAAATATCATTTATAGTTACAGTAGGCAGAAATGGACTCTTTAACATTACATTTTAAACACCTCTATCAACATACTCTGAAAAGATTTGCATCATGACTTTTTAGAAAGGATAATTTTCACTAGTAAAGAAAGGAGGTCGGTTAATAGAGACACACCTTCTACAAAGGTTTGATTTTGTGCAACTAGTTTTGAAACTTTTGAATGACTATCAAAGAAAACTATAATGCCATTTGTTAGAACCGAACAACAGAATAATCATGTTTTGACAAAATCAATAGGGGTGAATTGGTTTCTTAAACAAAATTGTGCTTTTAAAAAATTTTCCCTTTTTAAAATCTGACTTTACAATTAAAATTGATTTATTTTTAAATAATAACAATAAAAATAAAGAGTATAGGGAAAGAAACATTTGCACAAGTAATTTTATACTGATTCAGATTAAAAAGATTCTACATCTAGTTATTAATCTCTCTAAAGAAAGATTAACCAATCACTAAAATAAACCACAACTTACAATCACAAATCACATACAAGATAGTTTAAGTTTATAAAACACCTCTCTAGAAGACATAAGAGATGAACAACACTTTCCTTTAATCACACAAGGAATGAAACACCTCATTTGAGTTACACAAAGGATGAACAACTTTTCCTAGCAAGAACATCACTCAAGAACACACTTAGTAAAAGTTATTGCTCTACCCACACTAGGTCTTACAAAACCTCTTTTAACAAACATAGAGAGTTTCTTTGGCAATCACAACTCTAAACCTTTGAATGAAAAGTTGTTTTAGAAACTAGGTTTAGCCAAAATATATAGACTCTCTCTTCTGAAAATTAGGTCAAAAAACTTAAAAGTCAAGCCATAATTGTAAATAATAATTAATTATTTTAAGAGATAATAAATTATTACATAACTTTTTTCTCAATGTGATAATCGATTACCAGAAGATGATAATCGATTAGGAAAATGATACTTGAACAACCTCTTTTGACAACATTTAGACATGAGACATGTGTCTAAATGGAAGTGGTCCACGTGGAAAATCAAAAAGCAAATGAAATATGACGTGGAAAGGGGGTGGGCAGGGTTTTCAAGTTGCGTTTCAAATTTCAAATTCATTTGGAAGAATTGTAGAGAGAGAAGCGCGAAGGTTGAGAGGGAGAGTGTGACCTGCAGAGAGAGGCCGAGAGAGTTGGAGAAAGGGAGTTCGAGAGAGAGAGAGGTCCGACGGAGTGCTTGCAGGGATGCTGCCGGACAACGTTGAAGGCCGTGTCGGAGCTATTCAACCCCTCCAGCCGGTTCCGATTCACGACCGTCGTAGCTCCGACGTTGGCCAACGAAGCGAAGACGGCATCGTCTTCCGTCCGGCCCAACGAACTAGGGGCGCGTTCAAGGTCTCGCTTCGTCCCACCTGCTTCCGTCCCTGTCCCGGAGCATCGCCGGAGTGCCGCCGGAGTGTCGACTGTTCGGTGGACGAAAAAGAGGGGTTTAGGTTTAGGTTTCTTTCCCATTTGGGGAGGTTTAGGTTTTGGTTTCTTTCCCATTTTCATGTATTGAACTCAGTCTCTTTGAAATTTTCTAGTTGAATCTGTTTCTCCACTCAAGTTTCTTATTCATTTTACGCTTTAATTGTTCATTGTGCTGCAAGTTTTACTGTTCATCATCTCTTTCACACTGCCATGGTAGGATTTTATTGTTCATGCTTGCTTTCAGTCGCTGGTTCCATTCAAGTTTGTGTTTCTGGGTTTGCGTTTTATGCTTAAGTTTAATTTGTGCATGAACGTTCGGTCATACTATGCGTTTTATGTTTCCATTCAAATTTTGATGTTTCAGTCTAAGCGTTCGGTTTTGATGTTTTAGACTGAGCGTTCGGTTTTGGTGTTTTAGTAATTTAATATATTTATTTTATTGTATTTTCCTAATAAAAAGAAAAAAATAAAATATATATATATATATATATATAAATAAATAAACAAAAAACAACGTTCTTCCTCGACCGTGCGCGTTCAGCTCCTTCCCCTTGAATGAAACCGTTCGTCCTCTGTTGCAATGTCTCAGACCGTTCGTCCTCGTTCGGCTCCTCCCCTGCATGCTCAACCGATCGTTATTTATTGACCAATATCTTCACCGTTCGGTAAGATGTTAATCTGGTACCGTTCGGTCAAACCTGTTAACGTTGGTTTCGGAAGTTCAATTGATACTGTACGGTTAAGTGAGATTTTAGATATCGTTCGATCAAGCTTTGATTTATGCGGTTAAGTGTTGATGCAGTATTGGTCGGTCATGTGTTAAGTTTTGACCATTCGACCATGATTCTAGACGATCGTCAAGAACGCTATGTGTTCAACCAAGACTCAAAACGTTCGTCCTAGTTGTGTCAGAGAGCTTTAACTTTCGATCTTGGTTCTGTTTTAATGCTTGTGAGCGTTCGTTCTTAATTTCGATTCTTAGGTTTGAATTTTAAGGGTCCGGTTTTGTGTTCTCAGGTAACGAGCGTTAGCGTTCGATCTTGGCATGTGTTAGTGATTGTTTGCGTTCGACCTGGATCGGAGTGTACCTTTTGAACGTTCGGTCTGTGTGTTAGTGAGTGTTAGAGCGTTCGGTCGTGTAATGTGAACGGTCGTTCATTTTCGTAGCGTTTCCCGTATTGTGCGAGCGTCCAAAAAGTAGTGGTGTCTGACACTAA
Organism: Vigna angularis; assembly: GCF_016808095.1. Taxonomy (NCBI): domain Eukaryota; kingdom Viridiplantae; phylum Streptophyta; class Magnoliopsida; order Fabales; family Fabaceae; genus Vigna; species Vigna angularis. The sequence continues at coordinate 19,152,909 of NC_068975.1, forward strand.
CCGCGTTCGGTCGTGTAATGTGAACGGTCGTTCGTTTTCGGTAGCGAACGCTCAGTCTAAAACACCAAAACCGAACGCTTAGGCTGAAACATCAAAATTTGAATGGAACCATAAAACGCATAGTATGACCGAACGTTCATGCACAAATTAAACTTAAGCATAAAACGCAAACCCAGAAACACAAACTTGAATGGAACCAGCGACTGAAAGCAAGCATGAACAATAAAATCCTACCATGGCAGCGTGAAAGAGATGATGAACAGTAAAACTTGCAGTACAATGAACAGTTAAAGCGTAAAATGAATAAGAAACTTGAGTGGAGAAACAAATTCAACTAGAAAATTTCAAAGAGACTCAGTTCAATACATGAAAATGGGAAAGAAACCAAACCCTAAACCTCCCCAAATGGGAAAGAAACCTAAACCTAAACCACTCTTTTTCGTCCACCAAACAGTCGACACTCCGGCGGCACTCCGGCGATGCTCCGGCGGTGAATGCAAAGGTCCGGCACAGGGAGGGAAGCAGGTGGGACGAATCGAGACTCAGAACGCGCCCCTAGTTCGCTGGGTTGGAGGGAAGACGATGTCGCCTTTGTTTCGTTGGCCAACGTCGGAGCTGCGGCGACCGTGAATCGGAACCGGCTGGAGGGGTTGAATAGCTCCGACACGGCCTTCAACGTTGTCCGGCGGCATTCCGGCAAGCACTCCGTCGGACCTCGACCTCTCTCTCTCGCTCGAACCCCCTTTCTCCAACTCTCTCGGCCTCTCTCTGTCTAGGTCACAGCCTCCCTCTCAATGTTCGCGCTTCTCTCTCTACAATGTTCGAAATGAATTTCAAATTTCAAACACAACTTCTAAACCTGCCCGCCCCTTGCCACGTCAGATTTCGAATGCTTTTTCATTAAAAACGTGGACCGCTCACATTTAGACACATGTCCCGTGTCTAAATGTTGTCAAATGAAGTTGTTCAAGTATCATTTTCCAATCGATTATCACATAGACTTTCCTAAAAATTGTTTTATTTATGTAATAATTAGTTACCATAAATAATAGTCAATTATCACATAAACTATTCCAAAAATTATGAATCTATTTGGATAATCACATAACATTTTTTAATCATTTAAAACTTTCTTGAGTGATATTGTATAAGGTTGCTTTGCGACTATATGAACTAAGTCCTACGCACAATTTATTCATAACAAGACTTGTTACAAAAACTTAATTTCTAAATGCACTAAACTTATAATTTCTATAGAAAGTAAAGAGATATATATTCATTTTTTTTATTATATAAAATGGTTTCACATTACATAAAATGTATAGTTTTTTTTTTATCTTTTAAACTTAGGTTGGACTTTTTGTTTCAATGTATATCATTTTCTTAAAGAAATTGGTATTATTTTGCCAATGACTGAACAAATTTGTCCATTAAGACTAGATGCATTTAATACGTGAATGATAGAAGAAATACATGCAATGGGTAAAAAGGACAAAAGCGGAAAATTTGAAAAAATTGAAAAAAAAATTAAATAATTTAGAAATGATGAAGATAAGCCCCAAAATATAGTTACAAATATTGAGAGGTTGTTTGAGCAGTGTTACATTGTCATAGAAGAGTTAGTAGAAATTATAAACATGTCATTTAGTGAATATGTGGATAAGATAAAATCCATAAAGTATACCATGTGTATTTTGTTATATGTAACAAGTAAAATTAGGAAAAGGAAAAATGAGGAAAAACACATAGAAGAATCAGAAAATATAATAGTTAATTACTAGGTAGAAATAGATTACCAAAACTAAAAAAATAGAGTAATTGGGACAATTAAAACATTCAATCCACATATGAAGGATTATGTGTGAGCAGGATCTAATATATAGTTATTGTGTTATGGAGAGAATAGGAGATTCTAATTCAACATCAAGATATACTTGAGGATCATTGGTTAGAGTTGCTCACTACTATGGAACTGAAGTTGGCTATTTTGTTGGACACTAAGGGTGTTTTTTCCATCCTTGATGGGTTACACCTACACAATCACAAGATCACTCTATTCCTTTTTGACTAGTACTAGACCTATCAAAGTCAGACCTTACAAGTATCAACATAGTCAAAAGAAACAAATTGTCAGACCTTACAAGTATCAACACAGTCAAAAGCAATTGAGACAATGGTCCAAAACATGTTAGATGAGGGGATTGTCATCCCTAACACAAGTCATTTCTCTTCTTAGATCATTCTTGTCAACAAGTAAGATGGAGCACATAGATTTTGTATTGATTACCAAGCCCTTAATGTTATAACAGTTAAGGACAAATTTTCTAATCCCATAATTGATGAACTTAGATGAACTATTTAGCCCTCAATTCCTCTCAAAGGTGGACTTAAGATCGGGTAATCATCAAATATTGATGAAACTAGTGGATTGGTAAAAACCGCCTTCAAAACACATCAAGGTCATTATGAGTGACTTTTATGTCATTTGGCCTTACAAATACCCCTACAACATTTCAAAGTTTAACGAATGAAGTGTTCAAAGGACTCTTAAAGAAATTTGTCCTTGTTTTTTCCAATGATATTCTTATTTGGTGTTATTTTTGGTAGTGAGTTAAAATTGGTCATTCGGCTCCATCCATCACAAGTTGAGTCAATCTAATTAGACTCACTTATTGACCAACAAAAAATAATTGAATTTGACCCAGTTCTTCAAGAGTTAGTGAATTAAACAGGTTGATTCACTTAATTATAAGTTTTTTTTAATTCCAAAAAAATAACAATTTTTTTCTAATAAATTTTAGTCCAAAATGATGTTGAATTCTGAAGCAATTCGAAAAAATACAATACAATTCAAAATCAATATAAACTACAAATATAATCTTAAAGCAGCATAAAAAAAGAAAAATTGGGTAGGTTTGTGAACCAACCCGCTCACCACGAGTTCAATTCTAATGAATTGAGTTTTTAGTGGGTCGTGCTCAAAATTTCAATTTTTTTCCAATCCAATTCAATTTGAATATGTGGTGAGCTAAGTTGACTCACCGTTCCAATCCATTTTAACAGTACTACTTCTTGCAATATATATGGATCATTTACAAGTAGTTGTGCAACTACTTCAACAACATCAAATGTTCGTTAAGTTATCAAAATGGTTTTCTTGGAGTGCAAGAGGTTAACTACCTGGGTCAAATTGTCTCGGGTAGTAGAGTGTCCATGAAGTAAGGTAAGGTACAAGCAGTTACACAATGGCCTATTTCTACTAACCTTAAGGTTAGTTGAGAGGTTTTTAGGACTTTTGAGATATTATAGGACGTTTATAAAAGGGTATGTCTCTATAGCAACACCTCTCTTATAAAACTTTTAGGCTTTGTTCACTTGGAGGAGATGATTTGAGGGAGAGTAGGTGGATGGATTTGAGGGTAAATTTTTTGTTATTTATTTGAGTGAATTTGGAGGTGAGTGAGAGTGAATTTGAAGGTAAAGTTTGTAAAAATTAGTGTAAGATTTGACTGATGTAACAGATAAAAAAATTGTTTAATTAGTAGAAATTGAAAATTACTAAAAGACCCCTAGTTAATAAAGTAATATAAAATGATAATTGTTAATAATATATTTAATTGTAAAAATGTCTATAAAGAAAAAAAAATTAAAATTAATTATTAAAATTAATTTTAAAAATTTATAATTTAGTAAAATGAAATAAGAAAACAAAATTGATGAGCATAGAAGTAAGCAGATGCTTGCTCTACAAGATAAAAAAGAACAATAATTGAGTAACTAATTACACTAACATTAAAGTCATCTCAACCAAGTAAAATGCTTAAAATGATAAAACTAGGCAAAGTATCTACGAGTTGAAATGATAGAAATGAATATATTAAAAAAACATACAAAAACAAAAGTCTAATGCATGAGATTCACATCTTGGAATCGAATACATGATCTGGGAATCAAATACGAGTTTCCTATATAATGGGGGAATTGAATACAGGAACATTGGAACCAAATACGAGTTCCTTTGTTTTTGTTCACAAGCTTAGAACCGAATATAGGCATTCTTGGAATCGAATATGTGTGAGTCAAATTTCATTTTTCTTCATCTTCTTCAGCTTCAAACACTCGAACACTCGAATAACATTAATATTATCGTGGTATTTTACAAATAGTTGAGAACACATATGACATTTCGTTGTAATTCACTGCAAATTCGAACAACATAACGAGATGGATAAAATCAGGATATCTTGCAAATCAACGCAGTTCAATATTCGCAAATCAAAACCAAACAAATAGAAATAATCTTGCAAATCATTCCTTCTCTTTTCTCTTTAACCGTGTTTTTCTCACGTGAACACAACCTTAAAAAATAACGACCTTCATTAGATCCTATTAAGGAAGAATAAAAAATTTAGCATTTGATATTTAGACCCTTCCTGTGATTAAGCACACATGTTGCATATAAACTTGTGTTCCTATCAGAAGTAAGAATTCATCTACTTTTCATTCTTCTCGATTGAAACTTTGCAAGGGAGATCATAATTTTCCCTATGCTTCCTTGTCTATTGTCACACTGACACAACTTCAGTCATTCTGTTGGTATTCTAAAGATTTCTATGGTCATTCTTAAATATAATTTTATTTGTTAAGCTATTTTTATTATTTTCTTAAGAGAATTCAAAATGTTAAATATTTTTTTAATGGTTGTGTACAACTTTTAAATTTTTCGTAACTTTTTACCAACGAGTTAATTAATAAATAGATAAATGTACATTTCTTTGCACACTATATTTTTCTTTTGCATTACTATAAATATGAAAATTTTCTCTTATAAAATAATCATTTTTACATTGTACAATTTAAAAGCCATTTTCTACTTTTTAAATTATGTAATTCAAAAATCATTTCTAAGTTTCCATTTACAAATCAATTTTGATTCTTGAATTGTTCAATTCAAAGTTTTTTATTTTTATTTTTGAAGTATATAATTTAAATTTGTTGTATGAAAAAAAAAAGCTTTCAAATTTTATAATTCAAAAATTATTTTTTGAACGAAAAAAAAAGGTTTTTGCATTGCACAATTAAAAGGTCAATTTTTCATAAAAAAAAAAATTCTTAAATTGAGTTGTGTAGTCTAAAAAATTATTGTAAATCAAGACTATATTTGTGTTGTTAACATCAAAACCATGTTAATTGTAATTAAGTAATTAAGGGACGTGATTAAGATGGATAGTAATAAGTGTTAATTACAATTAATATCTTACTTCAAAGATATTAATCCGTGATTAATATCGGTAATTGCAAGTATAAAGCCGAGTAGATAAACAATTGAAAAAATATCAGTTAAGTATATGAAATTTTGTCTGTGACTTCTACTTTCTCCACCATGTCACCTCCATATTTTTTTAAAGTTTCAATTTTGTCCTTTTTCTTTGTCATTTCAAGTTATACATTTCTGATTATTTTTTCCATAATTTATTATCCGAAATAATATGAATAGTGATAATTAAATAGTTTTAAAATGAACATTCCATTCTTTTACAACTGTTAAGGGTTGATTTCAGCATATTTTTAATAGTTAAGAGGACTTCTTTAAAGTATTTCTTTGTTCTTATTCTTTGTCTTTAGTTTATTTTCAGATTCTCTTGTAAAACTCTTAGTTTTTGTAAATGTGTTAAAAAGGTACTTTTAGAGTAATTTTTGGTCTAATATATCTGGAGTCATCAGTTGTAGTCTAGTATAGTATTATTTTGGTTTTAAATGGTAATTCAAAATTTTCAGTTTGACTAATTTTTGTGCTATGAATTGTGATGCAGTGAACTTGAGAGAGTTTGAAGAGGTAGAAGCTTGCACAAGGTTGACTGAACCTGTGATAGTAGGTTGCCAATGAAGAAAGGAAGCTCAACCAGTCAATTATGACTCACAACTGGCTGTTACACTTGGCATAAGTGACCTTGGAAGTTGTAAATCTACGTGGCAGAGGAGGTGACCTGCTATAACAGGTTGGAAGTTGGCTGGATAGTTTTGCTTAAGAGGAATGACCTGTTGCAGCATGGAATTAGAAGAGCTGAAGACTTGTTTTACCTAGGAGCTTATAATAACCTGGAACACACCATTCGTTTACTCTTTACAATTTTTAGTTCTTAGTTTTTCTGGGTTTTGGGAGAAGTTTGTGCTGTGAAGTTAATAACCAAGATTTTGAGTTTCTACATTTTAATTCATGCTCTAAGCATTGCATTGTCATTTCTATATTTGAATCATGTTTGCATTGTTAATTTTGTTATTGAATTCATTTTTCCAAATTTGTACCAACTGTGGTGTTAGGTTTTCCAGTGTAGGTATAATTGGGGATTCATTCTGCATTTGTTGGAAGCACTTTTCGCCCTCTTATTCATTATCTGGAACATGTTATTCCGTATACTGCTATATTACCACCATTCAACACCATGCAAAACATTCAATTTTATAACTTTAAACAAACTACTCCAATGAGAACTTTATCTACCAAAACATTTCCCACATATACCACAAGAAAAACCCTAACATCACCACGCACTTCTCCCTTTTCCCACCCTCAATTATGTGATCTATATTGCCCTACATCTATGTTCTACCTCTTTACCTTTGTAATGAATTCAATCTAAAACTTGTTGCATCTGTTCTAGTTTTCTTATTCTTTGGAAGAGGTAGACTATCCATATCAAATGGACTAGAAGAACTAGAACTGGAACTGGAACTTGAACTAGAAGAGGAATCATCACTATCTAAGCCCTTCAAGACATTCGCATCCAATTTGGGCGAAGAAACAAATTTCCTTTTCAGATTCCCAATGCTTGAAGTCAATCCTGTCTTTTTCTGGAATGCTGCTGCTGCTGAACTTTGATGGTCATTACCAGTCTCCTTGTCCAATGTTGCTTCATCTTCATCATTTCCTATAATAATAGCATCCTCAATTTTCCCCAATTCTGGCATAACAGAGAGATATGTTAGTTCTACACAATAGTATATTAATCAACAAAAAAAACATCTTATTTTACAGAATTTATAGAAAGTTCAGCATTTGGATCCATGAGTAATTGAAGATCAACTTATTTTACACAACTTCAGCAATCAAACCACGAGCAGAACATCTGAAAGATAAAATATGCACAATCCTCTGACATAATAATGAATCTTTGTTTTTCCACACTCATTTCATATGGCCATATCCATGGAAGGATGACCATGAACAAGAGGAATGAACTACTAATAAGGTGATTACGAAAAATGACCACCAAGTAGGACCGGAATTCACTAAAGATATAAACTGAAGATAAACCAGTCAATAGCTGGAGTATTGACCAAGCTAGGTAAAGTAAGGGATGATGGCAAATGGCCATAGAAGAGTTACAAAGAGAATTTAATGCCCCCGTTACTTCAGAAACCAAATTGAAACTATTTTCCTCTTTTATCTCATCAAACATTCAAATAACCACAATCACTGTTACAAAAACGTGACCCACGTAATACTGTTCACTTCACTGTAGTTATTTTCATTAAACCTTAACAATTGAATAGGTATAAATAGGATATTGAGCCAAGTACAAATAATAAAAACTAAAAACAAAATATAACTTACTCACAATAAAAACAACTACTTAATTTATCTTTATCTTATATTAACAAAATAAAATAATATTGCACCTAAATAAATGTAAAATCAAAACTACCTATCCCTATTTTATTTCTATCAAAATCAAACTAAATATTACCATACTCAATCTAATAAAATAGGATTCAAACAAAATTATTAAAAAATCCCTAAAATTTAAGTATATCCCAACAAAACTCCCTCAAACTTAAATTTTGCATCCTTTATTTGGCTAACCATGTGCATCACCCCGCATCAAGCTTGCTTCTTTCAACTAGATTTGGATTCTTCTTTTTCCTTATGACCCTCTTGTTTTTTACCTTGGTTGACTTTTTTAATGCTTTGGACGATTTGTTCTTTGTTCTGCCTATCTTCTCAATAACCTCGACCTTCTTACTTATGACCTTAGATAATTTCTCAACAATCTCGGTCGACTTCTTCATTTTGTCTGAAATTTTACTCATCATATTTTTTGCTATCTTAGTATTCGAGCTTTTTGTACCCGGGTTCTTCTCAACATCTTTATCTTCCTCTTTCCCATTTTCATCTGGTTCAAGAACACTGAATGTTTCCTCCTCCTTGTCAATAACAGCCTTCTTCAGCTCCTCAAGCTCAACCCTCTATTTATTCATAATCTCATTAGCATCATTCAGAAGCCTCCCTATTCGCTGAATCTCTTCATCTTTTTGTCTGAATTTATTCTCCAGCTTTGCCTTCTCCATATTTGTCGCATCATTTTTACCGATATCACTTCATCTATTGTTGGGACTGAGCTCTCCATGTTCACACTCTCTGCATCTGAGCTCTTTGCCATTAACAAGATTCCACACTCTTTGCCATTAACAAGATTCGTCATCATCACAAAGCTCGCCTAGACAGTAGGCGTGAAGGAGAAGGAGAAGGAGCGAACCTTGTTCTCATAATAAATTTTGCCATGTCAAAAACTCTTAATTTAAAAAAAAAAATCCACATAATAAAACACTTTTACATCAGTGTTGACCACGTCATCTCATTTTAACGCGTATGTGAAAACTTAACGGACATGGCTTAATTGGCTTAATTTTTCAAATATTTGGACCAAATTGAGACAATTTGCAAATATATGAACCCAATTGACACAGTTGAAAAAACGATGACCCACTTGAGATTCTCAAACTAATATTTCCCAAACTAATATAAGGACGATCTGAGGGTTTAAACCTAATAAAAACTAAAAACTAAATTAATTGTCTCACAATAAAAACAACTACTTAATCTATCTCTATCTTATATCAACAAAATAAAATAACACTACACCTAAATAAATGGAAAATCAAAACTACCTATCCCTATTTTATCTCTATCAAAATCAAACTAAATGTTACCAAACTCAAACTAATAAAATAAAATTCAAAAAAAATTATTAATAAAGCCCTAAAATTTAAGTTTATCCTAACTGTTAGATATATTATCTTTATTTTATATTTATTTTTTATTTTTAATTAGTTTGTTATTATTTCTTATTTGTATTTTGGGCTTAATCCATATTTCTTTTGTTAGAAGTGGACTTTAAGCCTAACTCAACCCCACAAAATCAACTTGTAGGGTGAGGTTTGCACCCACTTATAAAGTATGAATTGACCTTATCTCTAGTCGATGTGGGACTTCCAACACACCCCCTTACGCCGAGGTATATACATCTCGAGCGTGGGATTAGACATTTTTAATGGGTGGTCCGATAGTGGCCCGATAGCGGGTGGAACAATATGCCCAACAAACAACAAATTATCGCTAGGATAGACTCTAACCATGACTCTGATACCATGTTAGAAGTGGACTTTAAGCCTAACTCAACCCTACAAAACCGGCTTGTAGGGTGAGGTTTACACCCACTTATAAACTATGAATTGACCTTATCTCTAGTCGATGTGGGACTTCCAACATCTTCTATCATAAATAAAGGATCCTATGTGTATATTCAACACAAGGGAGATAAATCTCACATATAGTTTTCACTATATTCAACACAAGGGAGATAAATCTCACATAAAGTTTTCACTATATTTAACATGATATCTATAGTCTAAGGTTCTTTTGAGGAAAAACATTTTGTTGCCTCTGCCACTACACCCTTCGCTGCCGATGACGGCACTATCTACTGATGCCCGCGACGCCATCATCTGCCACTACAGGAGTTTTAGTTTCGGCCGACGATCACATGGTTTTGATTGTCTCGGCCAGGCGATCACCATGTCACCAATGACGCCTTCATCGGAACTCCTACACGTTCTCAACGACTTTTGAAGTTGTGGATTTTTAGTGGATTTGCTCCATTTTCCATCGTGCATGGTGACATGTCTAGTAGCAATTCAGAGCGTCGAGGTTGCTCGTTTTCCTCTTTCAGGTTCATTGTACATTGTTGCACGTCCCGTCTGCTCTCACGCAACTATTCATAGCATCGATGTTGCTCTTTTTCCTTTTTCAAGTAGCTTGATTAAAGAATCTTGGATTTTTATGGTTTATCTCTCCGGTTCATCTATGGCTTCTTCTACTATCATCTCTTCTGACCTCCCTTTAGTGACCATTGCGTTTGACCCGTCCAAATAATCTCTCCTCAATGGTTCGTTGCTCATGGAGAATCTTTTGAGTTGATATTTCGTCTTCTTATCTCTTACAAATCATTAGTAATTTGGTATCACTCGAATGTAGAAACAAATATTTTCATTAAGTCTTTATAAATTATATTAATAATAAATTTAGTACATACCATTTATATATACTAACTTGAGAAAAAGTATTAAATATATTATCTTCTATTTTTAATTAATTTATTATTATTTTTTATTTATATTTTGAATTTAATCCCTATTTCTATTTTTATAAATATAACATCATGTTCAACACATTTTCTATATTCATTATATTCAAGAAAGATAAATCTCATATATAAATTTCACTCTATTCAACATTTTGACTATATTCAACCTTTCAATGTATTCAACTATAATTTTCACTGTATTCAATACTAACAATCACATAGGCAAACTAGGAAGAAAAAAAAAGCACAAAAAAAATATTCATACCTGAAGCACCTAAACCACCTTCGTTTGTCTTCAAAGACAAAGAGCGACTGATTCCAACCACTTCCTTCTTCTGCTCACAAACATTCCTCTCCTTCTCACTCTCCAAGGCAGCAACCCTTCTCTCCTTTTTTCCCAAAGCTCCAACCTTTCCACCTTCCACTTCACCACCACCATCAACATTGCATTTTTCCCTCTTCACAACAATCTCACAATCCAAACCAAATCCATTATCACTCCTCACCACCTTCTTCTGCCTCAGCTTCTCCAGTTCCAACTCCGCATTGATCCTCCCCAACCTCTCAATAGCCATTTTTTCTCTGAGGGACCCAATTTCTCTCTCCTTCTCGTCGAGCTCTGCCTCCAGCCTCTCTTCCCGCGCCAATAACACCTTCTCGACTCGGTCAAAGTCGCTAGTCAGGAACGAGTCGCGCAACTCGGAAATCAACTCGGAGATGCTCGTTCCGTTTCGCTTCCTCAGACCCGACCCGGTTTCGGATTCCGGGTTTGGGGCCATGACGATGTGCGAAAGGTGCAAACTTTTTGGAAGAAATGGAACGTAGGTCTGACAGAGAAAACTTTTTGAAAGAGTTAGAAGAAAAGGAATGGTCTTAAATTTGAAGGTAAATGAACAGGTTTAAGTCGTATTATGCAATCTACTTCCTCCATAAATGATGAAAAATATCCAGAAAAAGTTTAGTTTGCCAATAAAATCATTTTACCAATCGATGCATAAAACTGTGATGATTACTTTGGATTAAATGTAAAAACAAATAATTAATTTAATATTAAATTATAGATTTTGAGGACTAATTTAATATTAAAATATGAAGTTTATAAATCAATTTATAATTTCTTTTTATACATTTAACAACTAAATTAGATTTTTTTTAAGTGGTCACTGGTTACACATTACCAAATAAATATTCATTCATTACTTCTATTAAATGTTTACTTTTAAATACTCCTATCTTAAGTTTCTTGGTCCGAAATTAGGCAAATTTGCCTTAGAATATTACGGAAATAGACAAATTTTGAGTCAAAAGAAAGTTGTGAAATATTAATGAAGAAGTCGTGTCTTTCCTGTACGATTTCACACTGTTCATTTGATCAGTATTTAAGTCGTGCATCCCAAAAACGACTTCATGTCATTGTAATCGATTACCAAATACGGTAATCGGTTATAACATCTTTTAATCATTAAAAAATAACAAAATTATTGAAGTTTTAAAGGGGTTGATGTAACGTCCCGGCAACTCACAGGGACCATCCCAGAATTGCTCCAGGCTAAGCACGCTTAACCATGGAGTTCTTATGGGTCAGGCTACCGAAAAGCAAATGCATTTTGGTGATATGAGTAGCCAAATCAATCCCTTTAAGATATCCTTCAACTGTATAGTCCCATACCTACACAGTCTCCAGATCCCTCTCATTCCGGGCTGCCAGGAGCCGCTCCTTGTCTGTGCCCCCTGCACCATGCTTCTTGCACCGGCGTCACTCCCCGCCCTCGTCTCCGTGCCCGGGTGTCACATGCCCACCAGCTTCCGTCTGGTTCGTCCTCGAACCACACCGTACTGGGAGAGGCTAGGCTCTGATACCATCTGTAACGTCCCGGCAACTCACAGGGACCATCGACTGTCCCCACAGATCACCACCAGGCTTTCCAGTGTGCTTTGTCCTCACTCGCACACTTTCTGGGAAAACTTCCCAGAAGGTCACCCATCCCAGAATTGCTCCAGGCTAAGCACGCTTAACCATGGAGTTCTTATGGGTCAGGCTACCGAAAAGCAAATGCATTTTGGTGATATGAGTAGTCAAATCAATCCCTTTAAGATATCCTTCAACTGTATAGTCCCATACCTACACAGTCTCCAGATCCCTCTCATTCCGGTGTATGTCCGATTCGTCCATGTACCCCTTCCACCCGAAGCTGCCAGGAGCCGCTCCTTGTCTGTGCCCCCTGCACCATGCTTCTTGCACCGGCGTCACTCCCCGCCCTCGTCTCCGTGCCCGGGTGTCACAGTTGACGACTTTAATATGAGAAGTCGTGCACCCCAACACATTTTTACATTTTTTTAATTTTTAATTTCTTTATTAATTAAAATGATTTATAATTAATAAATAATATTTTTAAATATATTTAAAATAATATAAATCATATCTAATTAATATTTAAAAATTATATTTCATTCTAATTTATTTTTTTAATTTTAATTATTATATATTATTTTTTGAATTATAATTAAGGTTAAATATGTTTTTAGTCCATTAAGTATCACACGATTTTGGGTTTAGTCCTTACTCGAAACTTTGATTGCTTTTAGTCCTCATAGTTTTTAAACTGTTATAAATAGTCCCTAATTTTGGATGACGTTAATTTTTGTTTGACGTGGTTAACGGTCAGCCCACGTCTAATGTCAGGTATGAGTTTATTCTCTGTCACGTTTCCTTTTCTTTTTATTCCAAATTTGCACACAAGCCCCTAGTTTCTTCAAAGTTTACACTTCAACTCCTAACTTCTTTTCAAAATTGCATAATAGCCCCTGTTTGACCAGCTAGGTGCAGGGTTGACTCAGGTGAGTCTGTCCAGGGAAACCGTGGACCCTTTACCCAAAATTAGGATTTTGATTAGGAGTTACCTAGGATTTGATTAGGAGTTTCTTTGTTACCTTACTTCTCCACGTTGCTGCTGCAATAAGTCCTGAACATTTCTTTTTCTTCATTCCACCATTTCCATCTTCAAGTATGAATCTCTCAGCTTTACATCCTGAGAGGATCACTGCATCATTTCCTACAGCGTCAACCAACTAAGTAGAGTCAGTGTCCTTCTTATCTCCTGTTCTACAACCATAACAGCATGAACCACAATAATGATCTGCTGAGGAATTTGTAGCCACTGACTCTACTTTCAAGCCCATTTTCTCACATCCTTGTACGAGAATTTGATTTTGAAACCCTTGTTTCTTGCACTTCTCTATCACACCAATCCTTCTGCATACCGTGTCTATGGCAGATTGATAATCAGAGCTTGCAAAAAGTGGTTTTTTTTCGACCATTCCCTCATAACAGAATCAGGTGTTCTGATGCATGTAGACCAGTTTATAGCAGTGGCTCTGGTTTTCTCTCTCGACGATGACGGCGCGATTTGAAGGAGATGACGGTGGCTCTTCTGCTCGGGGTTTGCAGGTGGTTGGCTTAGGGTTTTTGTGGCGACATGGAGGCTAGGTGGTGGTAGCCTTGCATTGGAGGTTCAACGACGATTTGGGTTTCGCCTTCTGTGTATCTGTACGTTGCGAGATGGCTGTCAATGATTTAAACTAATTGCGTGTTCCTTCTGAACCCTAATTGCGGTGTTCCTTCTGAAGTGTAAACATTGAAGTAATTAGGGGCTTGTGTGCAAATTTGGAATAAAAAGAAAAGGAAACGTGGCAGAGAATAAACTCATACCTCACATCAGACGTGGGCTGGCCATTAGCCATGTCAAACAAAAATTAACGCTATCCAAAATTAGGGACTATTTATAACAGTTTCAAAACTGAGGACTAAAAGCAATCAAAGTTTTGAATAGGGACTAAACCCAAAATCGTGTGATACTTAAGGGACTAAAAACATATTTAACCCTTATAATTAATTAATAACAATTTTTTATTATAAACTATTTAAAATAATCAAAAAATTTAAAAGTTGAAAACGTTTGGGGGTTGACGACTTCTTTACTTAAAGTCGTGTACTCCTTTACACTTTTATTTTTTTAGTTTTTTATTATTTAAAATGATTTATAAGTTTTAAATAATATATTTAAATGTATATAACACATTTTAAATTATACATGATCAATAATTAATTTTTTTTAATATTATTAAACAAATAAATTTTATGGTTTTAATTATTTTTATAATTAAATTAAAGTTTTTATAAAAAATATTTCAATTAAATAATTTTTTACAATAATTATTGTGATTACATAAATAAAAGTGTATAAACTTATTATATTTCATTATAAATTATTTTTTTATTATAATTAATTTAATTTAATTTATTATGTTAAACAAAAATAAATTTACTTATATTTCATTATAATAAATTTACTTATATTTCATTATAATAAATTTAATTTAAGTAAAAAATTTAAGTAAATTAAATTTATTATAAGTAAATTTATTATAATGAAATAAAATAAATTTATGCATTTTTATTTATGAGAAATTTATAGCCTTTGTTTCGTCTATCCAAAAGGATTTTCCTAAACTTGAAGCTACCCAAAAGTAATTACAATATAATAAAGGGTTAAATATGTTTTTCGTCCCTTAAGTATCACACGATCTTGGGTTTAGTCCCTATTCGAAACTTTGATTGCTTTTAGTCCTCATAGTTTTGAAACTATTACTATTAGTCCTTAAAATTGAACGACGTTAACTTTTGTTTGATGTGACAAATGGCGAGGCCACATCTTATGCCAGCTTGCCTCTTCACTCTCTGTCACGTTGCTTGTGCTTGAAAACTTCGTTCGTCTTCTCCAATAGAGCAACCACAGTTTCGCTTCTCGTGCACCATCACCCCAATCGCGCAACAGCCCATGCTGCAGATCAAGCAAGCATCTCCATTCTTCACCTGCAAAGAATCCAAACAACGGAGCCCCTTCTTCAAACAAGGAAGCCCTAGGGAGGGGTTTGCCTCCCCTTACACGGGCGCATCCTAGCCTCCATCGGACCAGCCGCCGTGTCGGACCTTTCGCTCAGTCCAAGGCGTCGCCGACGACACCAATCGCCACCGGGGCCATTGTTGGTCGTGAGTCGATTTCTCCCTCCTTGCCTTTTCTCCGCGCGCGCGAGAAGCTCTCTCGTTCCTCCGCCAATCGCCGTCTAAGAGAGCCCAGCCTCCGCGAGCCATAAACCAGGATGGTCACCGTCGACGCCGTCCTCGACAACCGGTCAGAGTCGTGAGGACTGGTCTCCCCTTCCTATGATTCGACGCGGCTCAGGGGTTATCATCCCCATTTCGACAAAGCAGACAGCCGCCAACGTCCACTGTTCCGCGTCGTCAACACCTGCTCCATGGCATTCCCTAAATCGCCTAAGCCTCTCCGCCGTCGTGCCTTCATCTTGCAAGCTCCCTTGCAGCGACGCCATCCTCCATCAACGCCACCTTCAACGCGCAAAAATCCTTGCAAGCCACGACATCCTCCCTCGCATCATCACCATCATCCAGATGCGCCATCACCTGCAACAGACCTACAAATCCAAAAACGCAGCAGAAACTCCATTTGCCACCTGCAAGAGAGCAACCCTTCCCTTCTCGCGGTCTTGGCTCATGACAGCGTAAGATAGAAGAGCAAAATCGTGGCGTAGGTGCAGGGGCAAGTTTCCCTAATCTGACAAACTCTAATTTAAGGTGGAAGGGGGCTGACACGTGTCCGATTCTTATTGACCAGATAAAAATAAAAGAAACGTGACAGAGAGTGAAGAGGGAAGCTGGCATAGACGTGTCCTCGTCGTTTGTCACATCAAAGAAAAGTTAACGCCGTTCAATTTTAAGGACTAATAATAATAGTTTCAAAACTATGAGGACTAAAAGCAATCAAAGTTTCGAGTAGGGACTAAACCCAAAATCATGTGATACTTAAGGGACGAAAAACATATTTAACCCTATAATAAATTAATTATAATAAATTTATTAATTATAAAAAACTTTAATTTATTAATTATAATAAATTAATTATAATAATTTTTTTTATAATAAATATTTGTTTAAGTAAATTTATTATATTAAATAAAAATAAATTTATAATGAAATATAATTTTTTTTTTATTTTTTAATTACAAATTACAATAATTATAATTATAAATTATTTAATTAAAATCATTTTATAAAAAAATTTATTTAATTACAAAAATAATTAAAACCATAAATTTTATTTATTTAATAATATTAAAAAACTTTAATTATTAATTACATATAATTTAAAATATTTTATATACATTTAAATACATTATTTAAATATTATAAATTATTTTAAATAATAAAAAAATTAAAAAGTGAAAATGGGGGGTGCACGACATCAACACAAGAAGTCGTCAACCCCTACAATTTTAATTATTTTATTTTTTTAGTAATTTAAATAGTTTATATTTAGTATTTTTATTAATTAAATAGTTTATAATAAAAAAAAGTTATTAATTAATTAGAATTTATAAAAAAATATTCTATAATAATAAAAATTCAAAAAAAGAAATTTATAATGAAATATAATTGTTTTTCAATTTTTAATTACATAATTATAATAATTATAGTTATAAATTATTTTATACAAAATTTAATTTAATTACAAAAATAATTAAAATCATGAAATTTATTTATTTAATAATATTAAAAAATTTAATTATTAATTAGATATAATTTTAATTATTTTAAAAACATTTAAAAATATTATTTATAAATTATAAATGATTTTAATTAATAAAAATAATATAAAAGTATAAAAAAAAAGTAAAAATGTAAGGGGTGTACGACTTCTATAAGAGAAGTCGTTAAGCCCCGTACAAGTTCAATTTTTTTTTTAAATTTTTTTTATAAAAATAGCTTGGTAATCAATTACCAGATACTTGTGTCAAGGTGTACGATTTTTGGGGTGCACGATTTCACCTCTGATCACTGTGTCAGAGTGAAATCGTGCAAGAAGAACACAACTTGTCTATTTTTGTAATTAAATTTTTTTTGTCTATTTTCGTAATATGTCTCTCATTTTTTCCTACTATGGTACAAAACCTAAGTTTCTTATTTGTACGAAAAGAGAAAGTTAATAAAAGTATATTGAAGACTTATAAACATATTTTATAATCTTAGAGGTTACTCATGTTTAATTCGAATATTCCAAATAATCTCAATAAACTTTTAATAATTCTTAAAAGTTGTAATGATTTCTTTAGGTTCCACTGGGTACAATTTTATCTGTTTTTATGGTAAAACATCGTGATAATATTATATCAATCACAGAACGAAAGAGTAAAATGAATCTTTGAGCAAAAACTTCTTTTATTTTAAATGAGAAAATGCTAATTCAATTTGAAGATTTGTATCCTTGTCTTTTCCTCTAACCCCTTCCAATTATAAGGATTTATTTGTGTATACGAAAAACCAAAGTCATAATTTGCAAGTACTTTATTTCTTAGTAATAAAGTTACACTAATCTATTAAGTATTTGTAGTATTTTCTAATTAAAATTAAAATTTTACAGCTTACAGCTTACGTGATAAAACTTGACGTTAAAAATCCATACTAACTATGAAAGTTAAATTTTGTCTTCAGTTACGATACAGTATTAAAAGAACGGCAAACAGATCTATATATTTTCATTATTATATATATAACTATATTTTTATAATAATATTTGTATAAATAACTTTGAATCATATTGTTATAATTTTCATTCAGATTTAATTTATGTAACAACCCAAACCCAAACCCAAACCCAAAATATATAGTAAAAACTATATAAATAATACTCAAAATCATGATAGAACAGTTAAAAACTTGTAGATAAGGAGTTAATCTTACAGTCATCCAAAATGGTTATAAAATTTAAAACTTTATCTACAATAGAGTATTTCAAAAGATAACAGACAACTAAAAGATCAAATCTAAAACTAGACAGAGCGTCATCGCCCTCCAGTGCCTGCTCCAAAAGAACCTCATTCACCTCTGCTCACATCCAAATGTATGATCATTGCAAAAGGAAAACATCACACGTACAACATACAAATACAAGAGTAAGGGTGAGCTAGGTAAACAAAGATCATATAATTATAATAACCTAAGACATGTAGAGCTAAATCAAACACATCATACTGATCACACATCCTAGCATGTTAACTTTTAAACTTGACTCGTTCGGACTTAGAATAATTACCGAGCTATGGTGGGTTATGCACTCGTGGTGGTCTCTACTACTTTGCAAAGCCATTGCCAAAGGGTTTCACCCTGCCACCCTCACGAGGTTAGTCCGTTGCGGGCCTTGAGGCATACTGGAAGTCCTCAAGACTAAGACTTCCTGCTACTCCTCACCACATGGTTCAATCTTCTCTACTTGAGAATGAAAGACCATTGGAGTTTCAGGAAAATCCCAAAAACTGAGCTCCCTGCAATTACTCTAAACAACCTGGAATCTTACCAAGAGATTCTATACTGATCTTACAATCACCCCCTTGAATCACATAATTTTGCTTGTACATTCAATCATAATCATACATATTTATATACTACCATACACCTTAAACACACTTCACCAGATATATCAATATTTAATAGAATTTCATCCCATAAAATAGCAAAAGAGAGAAACCTGCTTACCATCATTCGCTCTGCGCACCTAATTCGCAAGGCGATACCAGGAGTCACTCGCATAGTAATTTGTCTCGCTATGCGAATTAACTCGCAGAGGTACCAGACCTCAACCTCTCGCATAGCGAACCCCGGTCGCTATGCAAGAACCCCAAACAGAGACCAACCTTCCCATACCACTCGCTATGTCGTCCCTTTCGCTATTCGAATAAAATTAGAATTAACTCAAGACCACTAGCAGGCGCATAGCGCCTTGATTCGCCAAGCGAATCACTAGACAAAGAGCAACCCATCCCAACCATTCGCACAACGCCCAATTCGCTATTCGAATAAACCAACAGAGAGCAACCTCTCACGTCATCCGCACAGCGCACCAACTCGCTGTGCGAATGCCCTTGGCAGAGAGCACCCTATCATAGCGACTCGCCATGCGAAACTACTTGCACAGTGAGTCTGCATAATCTGCAGAACGTAATTCTGCAGATTTATGCAGCTCAAACACCAAATACATATTCTAACCACTTTCTTCAACTTCTAACACTCCTAGATTGTATTATACACCTAATTAGACTTGTCTAAGTGATTCTAAACATGCCTACCACTAATCTAATGAGATTATGAACCAATTTCTACTCTAAAACACTCAATTTCACCACTTAAGGAGCCAAATCAAAATCTATCACTTGCACATGTTTCTGACCATTTAAAAGACTCCTACAAGTCACAAATGACTTACCTATAATGCCTAAACAGACCAAAAGAGCCACTGAGCTCTAATTCCCAATTTCACCATCTCACTTCCTCTAAAATGACCTAAAACCACCACCAATACACTGAACTTTATCAATAATAGCTACTACAACAGAATACAAACTTCTAACTTACTCAATTACAAAATTACATTACATCTAAATCAGCCCACAAACCACATTTCACAGTTTCATCATTTGACAATCAATTCATACATAATTTACTTATACTAAAAACTACATTTCAGCTCAAACAACAACTATATGCAGAGATCAATACACACACCTATCAAACCATCAATTCAAGTAAAAATCTAACTCCCCTTACCTCATAGATTCACAGCCCAGCTCGCCGGATTACCTCTACAGTACCTTGCACCGCAAGAAAACTCAACAGGACCCTATAAATCACCAATTGGTGACCAAGAACAACTCTGAGAGCTAAAATTTGACAGAGAATGGACAGGAGAACACCCAAAACACATGCAATCAGTAGAGATTGTCTGGTCCAGGTTTGAAAACAGCGGAGAGAAAGAGAAGAACAACTTACCTACTGGAATCGAGAAATTGATCGGTCAGTTACGAAGCCTTCAACGCCGTGGACGTATGAGCACCTCATGATCGTCAATCTGAGAGCTCAGTGAGAAGGAATTCTAGAGAAGGTAGAGAACGAGTAGAGAACGAAGTTTTTAGAGAGATGAAGTGATTTAGATAATGAAGTGAGCTTTAGTAAGTTATATCTATATTATACGATTATTTTAAAACTAAAAAGCTCGTCTCATATTTAATCCACTTATCTACTCTATTACTCTATTTTCCAGGTTCTTACATTCTCCCCAACAACAAAATTTTCGGCCTCGAAAATTAGACTTACTAGAGAACAGGTGAGGATAAGACTCCCTCATGTCTCCCGCTAACTCCCAAGTGGAATCATCTGTCCTACTATCCCATACAACTTTGACTAGACTGATGGTTTTACCTCTAAGTTGTTTGGTTTGGTTCTTGTTATTGAAGCTTCTGTATTTTTCTGATTGATCATAGAAGCTTGCATGAATTTTTCTAGAGTATCCTCTAATTTGGTTGTTCTTTCATACACAGAAGGATTTTGTTGTTGATGCTGATAAGGAGGTTGTCTATTTGAAGGACCAACATCTTGTTTCCATCCAAAATTCTGACTTTGATTGTTTCTCCATCCTTGTGAAAAGTTATTGTTGTTAGAGAAATTCCCTGATCTTCCTTGATTACTCACATATTGAACTTCTCCTTCTTGTGGGCTACTTTGATATGAACAATGACCATTGGGATGGTCACCTCCACAGAAGTTACATCTCATGGGTTGTTGACTAGGAGAAGATTGTACTGCTTTTAACTGCTCAGGTAAGTTAGCCATTTGTTTGGTTAATGCTTCCATCTGCTGAGTCAGAATTTTATTCTGAGCTAAAATTGCATCTGTAGTGCTGAGATCAAGAATTCCTTTCCGCTGAACTGTTTGTCTGTTATGTTGGGCTTTATGGTCTGTAGATGCTAGTGCCTCAATGATTCTTGTTGCTTGTTCTGCATCTACAGATATCATTGTTCCTCCAGCCGCTGCATCTAATATCATTTTGGTGTCTGGCCTCAGACCATTGCAGAAAATGTTTAGTTGAGCAATATCTTCAAAACCATGATTGGGGCATCTCCTCAACAAAGAATTAAATCGTTCCCAAGCTTCACAGAATGGTTCATCTTGTCCTTGCCTAAAAGTAGAAATCTCAGTTTTTGCCTTAATGTAACGAGAAGGTGGAAAGAATCTGTTCAAGAATTTATCTTCTACATCACTCCACTTGTTCAGACTCTGGTTGGGATGTGATTTAAGCCATTCCTTTGCTCTACCTGTCAAAGAAAAAGGAAACAAACGCATATATACATGGTCAAGATCTCCTTCTTCAAATCCCATAGTTCCTACTAGTTCATAGAATGTAGAGAGATGAATGTATGGATCTTCATTATCCATTCCAGTGAATTGATGAGAACTGATTAGGCTAAGGAAAGCTGGCTTCATCTCCAAAGTTTTGGTGGTGGGCGGTATTACTATGCTAGAAAAATATCTTGGCCCTTGTTGCATAGCATAGTCTCCAAGTGTTCTTCTAGGTGGATTTGGTCCTTCTTCCGCCATGTTTTCTGTTTCCTGATGTGTGATGGAAGTATTGGAAGATTTTTCCTTTGTTTTTCCTTGCTTCTTCTTGTTTTTGCCTCTACTTCTTCGAGCGGTTTTTTCTATCTCTGGGTCAAATGCTAATTGATCTTTAGAAACCTGACCTCTTAAGAACATAAATCAAAACAGCTCAAGCAAGGATTAGTACAAATGAGAAAATAAAATAAACTATCTAATTAAGAAGAAAAGAAAAAAAAATATATTCACAAAGCTGGATGAGATAACTTTTTTAAAAATTCAAAAGAAACCGTTCCCCGGCAACAGCGCCAAAAATACTTGTTAGACTTTTGGCAAGCGTACCAATAGTCAACTGTAGTATAATGATTTTTGAGTAAGAGTGTCGAACCCACGAGGAACAGTTTCGATTAAACAGATAAATTTTTATCTCAAACAGTATATATACAAGGATGTTCAACTTGATTCATGATTGATGTTGATAAATAAAACTACGTTGCGTGAAAGTAAAATAATAACAACGAATAACTTAACGAAGATTAATATGAGAAGTTGGGATTGAATTCATCTATCTCACTCGTCTGCAATCTGGATGAATACAAACATATAACAACTGAAATTACCAACATTGATGCAACACACAAAAGTCATTTATATCGATTCCTCGCATATAAAATTCATAAGACCAGTTCCTTGAATATTGATTCCTCACATATCCAACAAACTGTCCAGCATTATATTCAAGTGTTATAAGCAATTGATAAACTGAAATCTATCCCTAGCATCACAGAATATCAAGTATTCTTGCTCAGATCAGGGTTTTAGAAATACTTTCCAGTCAAGTCTAAAATCCACATTCATGAAACTATTGATCAGGTAGAATCAAGCATTAAGAGTAGAACAAAAATACCAATGTTGAATAAAAACAGAAATGCTATATATAAATATCACCAGATTACATCCGAGTTCGAATCGATTACATTCAATCCCAAGAGAAGAGATCAGCCACTCATAGTAGCCATTAGCATTCTAAGAGATGAAGAAGAAGATCCTACAACTAAAGTGGAAGAAAAACTCTTTGGGTGCTTCTTTCTCCGTAGCTCTCCGTCTTTGTTTTTTCTTTCTGCTTCGTAAATATATAAACTGCCCGAATTCTCGCTTAAGCTAAATTATTCTTGCTTAAGCGAGAAGAAACTTTTTGGAGAAGATAGTCATTCTCGCTTAAGCTAAAATATTCTCGCTTAAGCGAGAATGACTTTTAAGGTAATGGCTTCCTGGACAAGTCTAGCTTAAGCGAAATCATTCTAGCTTGGGCGAAATGTTGCAGGATTTGCTCTTCTCTCTTAGTTTACCTGAAATGTATACAAACTAGGGATCAAATGATTTCCTTTTACTCAACAACTCAGAAACATGTGATTACATTTCATCTTTCTTAGATTGGGGAAAATTGATACAAATGTACTCAATTCAAAACATAAGTGCTAAAATTCCATATGAAAATTAACTACTTTTTTGCACTTATCAGTTCTCCACAATCCTGACAGGCTGCACCTCCATAGACAAATCCTCCCTTACTTGCACATCTTCAGCTTCCAACACATGAGATGGATTAGACACATACTTCCTGAGTTGTGAGACATGAAACACTGAATGAAGATTCGCCAGTTGGGGTGGCATGACTATATCATAAGCAACTGGCCCCACACGTCTCAATATCTGATAATAACAGCTTACCCGCTGGAATTGAGAAATTGATCAGTCAGTTACGAAGCCTTCAACGCCGTGGACGTCTGGGCACCTCCTGATCGTCAATCTGACAGCTCAATGAGAAGGAATTCTAGAGAGAAGGTAGAGAACGAGTAAAGAACGAAGTTTTTAGAGAGATGAAGTGATTTAGATAATGAACTAAGCTTTAGTAAGTTATATCTATATTATACGATTATTTTAAAACTAAAAAGCTCGTCTCATTATTTTAATCCACTTATCTACTGTATTACTCTATTTTTCAGGTTCTTACAATTTAAGTTTTACTATTTTAAAAATAATTTTACCATAAAATATAATATGGATTCTTAATTTAAGTGAAAAATTAACTATGAATTAAATTTATATTTTGAAAATTATTTTAGTTATAATACATTGTAGCTGAATACAAACATTTTTATGCTAAATTAATTAAACTTAACAAAAAAATTAGTTAAAATAGACAAATAACATTTACTTATAATTTACCAAATAATTAGTTTTTTTTTTCTAAATAACTTTTTATGAGTAAAATTTTGCAATATATTCAAGTTAATATTTGTATCAAGATTTTAAATTTAAACTTTCACAAGTGATAATTTATATGCTCATAAAATACTTACAAGTTATATACATAATGTATTTAGAAAGAACGCATTTAAAATGGAGGTTTGTAACCTTTCTTACTTTCTTTGTTTATAAGAGTTAAAATAAAAAATAATAATAAATGCTTCCTATATAGGGTACTGAGGAGGAAGACACCTTGATCAATTCATGTGATGAAATCCTAATCGTAGTATTAACTTAAGAAACATAAATTATGTCAAGTAATAAGGGATTAAGGTAATTTATTACAAGTAGAAAAACCTTAAAACAAGATACACCTATGAATCTTAGACCTACAACGAATAAGGGTTCATACAAGTATTATAAATAATCATCATTCATTAAGTATGTTAGTAGATTCAATTATTATAGTATTTATTGTATGTGACGTATTGTTAACTTGTGAGAGGTTTTGTAAATTTATAAAATAATTAAGGTAGACGACTCTTCTAATATAAAAGGAGGAGGAATAAAAGTGGTCCTTGAAGGACTAAACAACATCCTAATTGAACAGTCACTTTGTTTCACCTTCAAGATGTCCAATAATCAAGCTAAGTACAAAGTTCTTATTATCAGACTTAATTTGACCGAAGACATAAGGATCAACAAGATTATATGCCAAAGTGACTCACAACTTGTTATTGACCATCTAACTAGAGAATTTCAAGTACAAGACTCATTATTGTTTCAATACTTCTACGTCATTAAGATTTACATTTAGTAGTTTGAAGAAGTGATGTTGCAACACATCCCAAGAACCAAGAATTTCATGGTTAATATACTCTCAAAAGTGAGTAGCACAAAGTAGAAGAACCACCATCGAACAATACTACCATAGATATTGACATCCCCTCTATTGAAACACAATCCTGTATAGCAAGAAAGCTCTTAGAGGACTCATCATCCAATACCTGCAAGATGAGATCATCCCGAATAAAATCAACAAAGGATAACAAGGATTGCAACCAGGTTTCGTGACGATGGGAGATGAGTTATTCAAAAAAGGGTATTCAACGTCCCTCCCCTCCCCAAATGCGTTAATCTTAATCAAGCTTAATATATTATGAAAGAGTTGCATGAAGAAATATGTGAGTCATTGCGATGCTAGGACCATGACTACGAGAGTTTTGAGGATCGAGTATTCAAAGTGACTTGACAAACTCCTCTACCAAAGACTTCCATGATCAAGTTGGTGAAGAGTGTTTGGGTTACTATACAAGAAAACACATTGACTTTAAAATAAAAGATCTAATATAAACATGTAAAAAATATGAGTATATCTTGAAATCAGTAAAAACATTCATAAATTAAATTCATTTCTACATAACTTAATAACAAATTTTTTAAGGAAATGATAGAACTTTAAACAAATTAACTTGTACATAAATAAATTAGGTTATACAATTTTTATAATATGAATCAATTGTTTCATGACATTAGAAGTGTTATTCTTTAAAGTGAAAAAAAATACTATACTCAAATTATTCACGCTTAACAGTAAGAGTTTCAACCTTCAAGGAGTATGGTCAAAAATTGGTTTCTTTATTTAAATAGTATCCCTTTAAATTTGATAATCATTTTGAATAACACATGTAAGTTTATATAAAAAATAAAATATTAAATTAAAATAAATAATATAAACAAAAAAGAGTCGTTTAACTAAAATAATAAAACTCCAGATATATTTGCCACAGGCCTGAAAAGGATGAAATTATCATTTATTCCAATGAATTGATTTATAGTAGGTTTGAATTTCTATAAGAAATTAAGTTAAATTTACCTGGACTTCGAAAGAAAATTCAATATAACTTTAAATTAGTTAGAACTTTTAAATGAATTATATTTTTAATTAATTGAAAAAATATATATCAAACAAGTTGATATAATATCTAACAAAAATTAACTTAAATGTTTCAACTAAAATTTAAATATACACTTAAAAACTTCATAAATATACTGTAAATGAGGAGTTGTATTTTTTTTCTTCAATTGAATATATTTAAACTCCAGTTAGAAGTATTTCAAACTTAATATTTGGAATAATTGATAAAATAAGAAATTTATCAATATCTAATGATTTGTTTATTTAAAAAGGTGGGTTGATCTACGAAACAGACAAGTTGTTCCTCACTCAATGGTTGTAATTAGCAAATGAGTGGCAAATGTAAGGAATCAAACACAAATCATGTTTCCTTCTAACAGACAAGCCAAATGATTCAGTCATGTCAAGCTCTTCAGGCGTATTCCCATTAGGCATCTTCCAATCAAAATGAAAAAGTAAATTTGCTAGCAACAGTTCAACATTAGCAATGCCAAAAGTGCTTCCAGGGCACATCCTCTTTCCAGCACCAAATGGAATAAACTGAAAATCTGCACCTTTGTAATCAACTGAACAATCGAGGAACCTTTCTGGACAAAAATTCTCACCATCATTCCAATAGTTTGGATCCCTTCCAATAGCCCAAGCATTAACAATAACCTTGCTTTTAGCTGGTATTTCATACCCATTGATTTCACATCTCTCACTGCACTCTCTTGGTAGTAATAATGGAACAGGAGGGTGTAGTCGCAGTGTTTCTTTGATTATTGACTTCAAGTACTTCAGTTCATGGAGGTTGGCTTCATCTACATGCCCCTTTTCACCAAACACCCTTCTTATCTCAGATTGTGCTTTCTCCATAACCCTTGGGTTTTTCACAAGTTCTGACATGGCCCAATCTGTGGTTTTAGCTGAAGTACCACTTCCAGCACTGAAGATATCCTGAAACAAACGCTAAATTGAGCATATTTTCCTACTATTTGTTGCAAAGCTACTGAACTAGTACATTATATTCAGATAAACTTACAGGAAAAGATAATAAGAAGGCAAAATGAATTGAATTTTTGTTTGTGTTATAACAACATAGGTAGATTTTACTTAAACTTTGTTTGTAATCAAAATCTAAGTATGCTATGAATCTTGCTTATGCTCTGTCAACAGGAGGAGTTATTTAACATTTGAAGATGTATATTTGAATCTATTGGTTAGAAGTGGACTTTAAGTCTAACTCAACCTATAAAAACGATTAATGCTCACATAGATCTCGCTAGGATAAGCTTCAACCATCTCCAACCATAGCTCTGATACCATGTTAGAAGTGGATTTTAAGCCTAATTCAACCCCACAAAATCGGCTTGTAAGGTGAGGTTTGCACCTTACTTATATATATTATAATTTGGTCCTAGTGGAAGTGGGACTTCCAACACTATTTTGGAAAATTATGTGATTTGTAACAGCAAATACTAACCAAAATGGTTGCTTTGATAACGTTGTCGGATAGAGGATGCTCAAGGTTGTTCTGCTTCTGAAGCTTTAGCAGGACATCAACAAGATCCTCTCCTTCTTTTTCATTGGTTTCCTTTGTTTCAGAACCAGTGACCCTGTGATCTCTCACAATTTTCTCCAGGATCCTATCCACTTCTTGATGTAACTTCTCAACTCTAGACCTTAATCCAGTCAAAACTGGAAGCACTTTAATAGGATACAAGTCAGCCAGGGAGAAACCAGCAACAACTTTTAAGACATCTTTCATAACAGCTATGAAAGCTTCTTGATCTTTGGATTTACTTCCAAAAGCTACAGTTGATGTCAATCCATAGGAGAAGGAATTGATCATCTTACTGACATTCGTAGATGACCCTTCTCTCAAACCTACCTCTTTAACAAGCTTTGATGCTTCCTCTTCTCTAATTGCTTTGAATGATTCAACACGCTTTGGAGTTAGTAGCTCAAAGGTGCAGATCTTTCTCATCTGCCTCCAGTAACTGCCATAAGGGGAAAAACTGATTCCCTTGGAGCCATAGGATATAACATCTGCTGCAAGAAGATAAGGCCTATTTGAAAAAATGATGTCATGTGTCTTCATCACTTCCTTGGCCATTTCAGGGGAAGACACCACTATGGTGGAAAGTGCACCAAGTTTTATGTGCATGAGAGGGCCATAGTGGTGTGAAAGTTTTGCCAGGCCATGATGAGGCATTGCTCCAAGCTGGTGCAAGTTTCCTATAAGGGCTAGTTTTGGTGGTCCTGGTGGTAACTTGGAGTTTGAAGACTTAGTTTTTGTTCTCCAGAATATGGCAAACACTGCGAACAAGAAGATGAACAAAGGTAAGATTGCAAGTGAGGGAATGTTTTCGACACCAATTTCCATGGTTCCGAATGAAAACAAACTACCAACTCAGTAACTGATTAGAGAATTTTCATCTGAGAATTTGTGGACACAGATTATATACATTGAAGAGGACAACATTCCTCCTTTATTTGGATAAGAATGGAGAGTGGAAAAGAAGACGAATAAATAAATAAATAAATAAGAGTAAAAATGTTTGAATTTAAGAAAAAATAAATTAAAAATTTATAATAATGTGATTGATGTAGTAAAATATTTTTTATAAATTTTAAAAAATAATTTTTTAAAATCATTTTATATAAAATAATATGGAAGTATAAATTAGAGTTAAATATTAAGCCCTAATAAATAAATAAAAAATATTTTAAAATAATAATATATTAAAATAAACTACTTTATAGAATAATAGTAATAGAATATGAAATCTAAATTAATTATTTTTTTCATTAATGTTTTATTTTAATTGTGTTTAATATCAATAACTTATTATTTAATGTATTTAATGTTATGTTCTTATTATTTATCATCATTATTATAATATATAAACAAAAAAATTAAAAAACAACGCTTATAATATGAATTTCTCTATAATCAATTAAGGTATCTAAGATATGCATATGCATCATTTTTCTTATTTTAAAATCCATTTTTATTTTCACTTTTTTTACTTACCATTTTTTCTATTTTGATAAACATAATAATAGTACGGTTATTAAGAATAATAAAACAAAAATCATACTTAGTTCCCAAATTTTATGATTTTTTCTTCGGTTCGTATTATGTCTATAAAAGACATCCGACATTCGACACTTAAGTTAATAAGATACGTTAGATAACGAATGGATTAAATTATTTATCTCAATAAATATACTATTTTTAAGCTAATTATTAGTGTATGAAATTCCACCTATATTGACTTAAGTGAGCCAGTAAATCATTTAGACTGATGCAAATTTCGCTAACTTAAAAAATAGTAGCTTGTGATATTGAAAGAGGTCAACCTGTGGTGAGGTTGATTTATAATTGGATAATACTCAGTAGTGTACAATACAAATATAATAATGAATAAAAATATGATTAATTTTTTATTTATTGTTTAAACCATATAATTATGAAATTTCTACAAAATCATGACATTTTGTGGACATTATGAAAATTTCACTCCAAACGGAACGTAAGGGATTACGTGGGCAGATGGGTGTTTGTAGCTTTGTACCGTAGCCGTTGTTTTCATTATAATGTTTCTTTCAGTTTCATAAACTTTGATTTGGTCCTTAACCGAAACCAATGCAAACACATAATTATTTTGTAATGTATTGATATGTGACTGAATCATAAGATATTATTAATTTACAGTAAAATAGCTACAATTTGATCAAATTAATCATACGAGCATTGTCCCAAGAAAAATATTAATAACGCGTTATTTTATTATATATTTTTATATAATTAATATTTTTTTAATATAATAAATATAATTCTATTTGAGTTTCATTCAAATGCTTAACTCAACATTATCACGTTAAGAAAATAAGTTACGTGTTGGTTATGCAACCACCTTACTTTAAAACATTATTAACCAAAACAATTTCTTAAAATATAAAAAAATATTACTGCCAGATTCAAATAATTTTCTAAAGACTAAACTTTTAGAACTCAAAATTGTCAACTCAACCATGTTTTCATTGTCTTATATTAGAGAAAGACATCAACAGATGTACATCCTTTGAATTATGCTTATTCCCAAACAAATACGACTTAAAAGTGCTGAGTTTACGAGGTTTTGTCACTCGATAGAAGAATGTATAATATATAGTTATTGGACACAGTTTTGCTCGAAACCAAAACAAATTTCATGTTTAAACTATAAATATCATTAGTGATCTTCCAACAAGCCAGTCTTGGTGTCCAAATACATATATATATTTATTCAGTAGAATGGAAAGGCTAAGAAAAAGATGACAAACCGTTGATATAAAATTTGTTTAATCTGAGCTCTTTCAAGGACGGAAAGTGACAGGAATTAGTTGCAAATCATGTTTTCTACCAACGGATATTCCAAAAGCCTCAGTCATATCCAAATCTTCATTCTTAATTCCATTGGGAACTTTCCAATCAAAATGGTACATTAACAATGCAAGAGGAAACTCAACAGTGGTCAAGCCAAATGTAAGGCCTGGGCACATTCTTCTTCCAGCTCCAAATGGAATATACTCAAAATTATTGCCTTTGTAGTCAACACCACTTTCAATGAACCTGTCTGGATAAAACCTCTCTGCCTCAGTCCAATGATTTGGGTCTCTTCCAATGGCCCAAGCATTGATAATGATCTTGCTTTTCATTGGTATCTCATACCCTTTTATCTCACAAGCTTCTCCACACTCTCTTGGAAGTAGAAGGGGACCAGGAGGGTGCAATCTCAATGTCTCTTTCACAACACATTTCAAATATTTTAGATTCTCCATGTCACTTTCCTCAGGCTGTCCTTCTTTACCAAATACCTCTCTTACCTCAGCTTGTACCTTCTTCATTACTCTTGCATCTTTTATTATCTCTGCCATTGCCCATGTTATGGTAGTAGATGATGTCTCACTCCCCCCTCCATAGATATCCTAATTCAAATTCATCATATCATATTATTCATCTGAATTTTATAGGAAACACTTGCAAGAATACTATTATTCTTTGCAATGGAAGAAGAATCAAGAAAATTAAATGAAATTAGCCCAAGTTATAATGAATTAGTTAAGTACAACTGGATAGCTTAGGACTTGCTGTAAATTGGAGTGGTGTAAACTTAAACTTCATTGTACTAAACTCTTTGCTTTCGATATGCAAAACTAATTTCTGCTAACAAGGAGAAGCCTCTCAGTTTTTTTATCATTTTTATTTCTTGTAAGTACTTATTATAAATAAATTTATCTATATACAACCTTGACCTATTCTTATTTGGAATTGTTAGTGTGAAGTAGAAACTTAGTTTTGGTTGTTGTTTGTGTAGATAAATTTTCTAATCACAGTTTGGAAGTTAACTAGCACACAGCAGCAATTTAATAAAACTAAGCACATAGGGAAAAGATCAGAATTGTTCATCATTGTCTACTATGAAAATAACATTGATGGGAGATGTAAATACTCTTACCAAAATCACCGCCTTGATACCATTGTCACTTAAGCCAAACTCCTCCTTCATGAGCACATCTACAAGATCATCCTCCACTTGTTCACCCTGGCCTTGTGCAACACTTAACTTAGCCTCTCTGTGATCATCCACGATCCTCTGCATTATCTGATCAGTTTGTTGATGATACTGTTCAATCTTAGACTTCAACCCTGAGATGTTCTGAAGCCATCCGGCAGAAGGGTACAAATCTCCCAAGTCAAAACCTCCAGCAACCTCTGTGGCTTTCCTTACAGCTGATATGAACTTTTGATGGTCCCTACACTTGCTTCCAAGGGCTGTCCTTGCAACAATTGTAGATATTGTTGTAAGGATTTCTTTGGTGAGATTGATGGGTGACCCTTCTCTTGAAGCAATTCTTTTGATGAATTTAGTGAGCTCTTCCTCTCTGATTGGCTGGAAAGATTGGACACGTTTCGAGCTTAATAACTCCAACGCACAAATCTTCCTTAGCTGTCTCCAATAATCACCATAAGGAGAAAAAGCAATGCCCATAGAATCATAAGACATTATCTTTGAAGCTAGTATTGGAGGCCTTGATGCAAAGATAAGATCATGGGTTTTTAACACTTCTTTAGCACACTCTGCAGATGAAACCACAATGGTACAAACCTCTCCAAGCTTCAGATGCATCAAGGGTCCATATTTTGCTGATAAATCTCTCAGTCTACGATGGGGAAGTGAGCCAACGAGGTTGTGTATGTTCCCTATGATTGGTAGCCTCCACGGCCCTGGTGGCAAATTTGGAGTTGAGGCAGACTTCTTTGTTATTATTTTGTGTGCAATAAACATAAAAATGAGAATGGATATGAAGTAGAAGGTTTGAAGATCCATGTGGAAATAAAACTCAGATCAAGGTTTTTAGTTCTACCAAAGAAATTTTGTTTGCAATTCATATACAGATTGTGGAACCTTCTTCGTCAATTATTGGGTATCAGTAATCTCTTGATTGCAATATACTCTGCATTTTTCTGATGTATTTGATTAATGAAACACCACTCAAAATGGACAATAATGTTAGAACAGCCAACAACTAGAAACAGAGATATATTTCTATATACAAAATAGTTGTTGCAATAGTACATCAAGTGACAAACATTTGGTTTTAAAAACTCCTTAGCAAAATCATATGGCTTAAAAAATTGCAGAACCTGGGATAACTATTGTATTTTAGTGCAATCATTCTCATATATTTTATGAAACTTGGATTTGACAACAAATAATTAAGAAAATTACACTGAATTCCTAATTACACTCAATACCCCTTACCTGACTGATACACATTGCATCCTATGTCCCTCAGTACTAAGAAAACAAAGAGCATGAATATGAAAAGTATGAAGTATTATGAGACATCTATGTCTGAACTTTCCACCTTTTCCATTCATTAATCTGGCACAAATCCTTTTACATTAACACATGTGAACAGAGGCATTTGGTAGTGAACTTTCTATTAATAGATCCTGTTGCACACATGATGTTATCTCTCAGCATATTGCCTACAACCAAAAATTCATGAAGATCAGCTTCACCAGCTCAACCCTAGTGGCTATTAACTCATCCATTTGTTTGTTTTATGATAAAAGAGAAAGTAAAAGTATTAGAAGGTTGACAGAGGACAAGACAATAACTAAATCAACCTCTTCAGTTTCAAGGCACTGTGATTGGTAATCGTCAGTACCTATCACTAAGAACAACTTTTAATGCAAGAAAGGACGCATAATTGACATATAGTGTGAAAAGACATGTACTTATGGAACGTTTTTCATTCATTATGATCTTTTCGGAGTTTATGTTTCTATGATATGCTATGAATCTAACGCCACCTCTGTGGTTTTTGGAGTTTTTGTTTCTATGGAACTTTTTTTCATTGAATCAATCGCTAGTTGAAAAAAAACAAACAGATATTTGTATTTTTATGCAATGTAATTCATATTCAAACACACTTAAGTAACATAATAATAAAATACAATGCCTCATGACTCTAGAAACTACTACTGATCATGAAAATAATATAAAAACTAAAAGCATCAACTAAAGGAAAAATGAAAGATTTTTATCTTCAATTATTCAAAGATTACAACTACTAAGATAGCATCAAAGTGCACGACCTCAACATCACCAAGGGTTTGTTGCTTAATGTGAAATTCATGAGACAGGCAAAGGAAGATAAGGAAAAGCAAACAAGAGCAGATCATGTTTTCTTCTAACTGTGACTCCAAAGTCTTCACTCATGTCCAATTCTTCACTTATCATTCCACATGGAAGCCTCCAATCAAAGTGATACAGCAACATTGCAAGGGCCAGTTCCATAACTCTGGATGCAAATGTGATTCCAGGGCATATCCTTCTTCCAGCTCCAAAAGGAATGTACTCAAAATTATTCCCTTTGTAGTCAATACTGCTGTCAATGAATCTCTCGGGATGAAACCTCTCTGGTTCAGTCCAATAGTTTGAATCTCTTCCAATTGCCCAAGCATTGACTATGACCTTGCTTTTGGCAGGTATGTTATAGCCATGTATCTCACATGTTTGACCACATTCTCTTGGAAGCAAAAGAGGAACTGGAGGGTGTAATCTCAAGGTCTCTTTCACAACTAGTTTCAAATATTTGAGTTCATTGATGCAATTTTCATCAACCCTTCCTTTCAATTTGAATACCTCTCTAACTTCAGCTTGTGCTTTTTTCATTACTCTTGAATTCTTCATCATTTCAGCCATCGCCCAATCTATGGTTGTTGATGATGTCTCACCGCCAGCACCAAAAATGTCCTTAAAAATAGTTTATCAACCAAAGAGGTTAAAACTAAATAATAAACAGACTGCATGCTTCTAGAGTTATTAGGCAAATGTTTCACTACTTAAGAGCTCTTACAAGTGGAAAATAAGATATCGAGGGAAAAAGTGTCCGACATTTAGAAAGTCTGAGCAATATTATTATGAGCATAAAATGTATTTGAAAGAGATTATAATCATTACCAGAATTATTGCCTTGATGTTGTTCCTAGTTAAAGAAAAATCCTGCTTGCTATCACCCTCATACTGCATGAGAACATCCACAAGATCTGTTGCTTCACTTTGGTGATCTTTGGCCTTAGACTTTGCCTCTTTATGCTCATTGATGATGTTTTCCATTATCTGATCAGCTTGTTGATGCAACCTCTCAAGCTTGTGCCTCATGCCAGTGACATGTTGCAGCCAAACAGCAGAAGGAAAGAAATCTCCAATGTCAAAACCTCCAGTAACTTTGATTATTTTTGTAGCCACTGATATAAAGTTTTCTTGGTCTTTGCTTTTCTTGCCAAAGGCAGACCTTGAAGCAATTGTATAAATTGATGAAAGAACAGCTTCAGTGAGGTTGATCAGTGATCCTTTCTGTGCATCTATCCATTTGATAAGATTGAAGAGCTCCTCTTCTCTGATTGGCTGGTATGAGTTAACACGTTTTAGGCTTAAAAGCTCCAACAAGCAAATTTTTCTTAACTGCCTCCAATAATGTCCATAAGGAGCAAAAGCTATGTTTGTGCAGTTGTAACAGATTACATCAATAGCTAGGACTTTAGGCCTTGTGGCAAAGTTAATATCATGGGTTTTCATCACTTCCTTAGCACACTCAGCGGATGAAATGACAATAGTAGAAACTTCTCCCAGTTGAAGATGCATCAAGGATCCATATTTTAAGGCCAGGTCTCTTAATTTTCTATGGGGTTGAGAGAATAACAGATTATGTATATTTCCTATAATAGGTAGTTTTCTAGGTCCATGGGGTATGTCACAAGGTGTGTCCTCAACTTTTTTCTTTGTGTTTCCTATTTTTCTCACTATGAAGACTAAGAAGATAAAGAAGATAAGAGTTGAAAAATACAGGACAAGTTCAGCCATGGAAGAGATGCAGATTTCTAATGTCAATCTGATCGTCCTAGTGTCTGTTTATATACACATTATTCAGCATTTTACCATCGATTGATGTTAAATTTTCCTTTTGTTCTGGAGTGATCTTAGGTTTCTCCTGTATTGGGAATTTTTTATATGATTTCATTTATACTTTCATCAAATTTTGAAGCTATTTAAACAGTTACATATTAATAGTGTAAAGAAGAATAAAAGAATATTATAAATGTTTGGATTCCAAATCGATCTTAAAGATTACAATTCTATTGTGATTTCATTTTTAAAAGATTTAGAAGATATAAAAAAATTAAATTATTTTTGTTAAAAATTCTGTATAACAAAATTAATTTATAATATATAGCTAAAGATAAATATTAGTAAATTGATTTTATGAAATTGAATTAAACTTAAAATTTACATAAATGACATTTAATATTGGTTAAATATATTGTTTTCCGTATCAAACTTTTTTAATTTTAATGAATTTTTACATACAACGGATTTTTTTTATTTGGTTGGTGCCCCCATCTTCTAAGCGATGGCCAAATCTTTTAGTTTTCTGTGTGCAAGTCTCAATCCCATCACGGATTATGCTTATTGTTGTGTTATGTATTTGGTATGTTTTGTTTCGTGATAGATTTGTTCTCTTGGGAAAAGGGATAGAAAAAAAATATACGCCCACGAATATCTGTAAATAAAATTCGTGATGGATAGTTGGTATTGTACATATTTATTATCCGTGGGTTACGGGTATTGGGTATTTTAATACCGTTTATAAACGGGTCGGGTGCGGATATTATACTATCTGTACTCGCGGATATCTGTTACCCGCAAAAAATAAAATAAAAAATTAATTTATATGTTATTAAGTTAAATTTAATTAAAATTAACATTAATTTATATTTTATAAGGTTAAATATAATTAAAATTAAATTTTAATTTATATTTAATTTAATATATATTATATTTTATATATTTTTTGTAATTTTATTTAAGTTTTATTATAATATTTTATAAAAATAATTTTTTTAAATATTTGCGAGTATCTGAGGGTATCCACGGATATCCGCAGATATTTTTTAAGCGGGTATCTGTGAAAGTAACGGGTCAGATAGCGGGTAGGTTTTCTTTTGTCGGGTCGGGTTGCGGGTAGACACTATCCGTGTCCGACCCGACCCGTTGTCATCCCTACTTGGGAAGTATCTGCCATATTGTGTAAAATATCTTATGTTAGTGTTAAAATATCGGCAAATGTACCGAATCGTATCAAGTAATAATAAAATGGTAAGACGAAGTATCATTTTCGAAAGGACTGACGACACTAAACAATTATGTGATTACCCAACTAATTAAGACTTTTGAAGAACAATTCAGTGGTTTTGAATGCAAATGCTATAGAAATAAACATGAATGCAATTTTGACCAATTGAAAGAAAAACACAAAGGTGAATGGATGATTTTGAAAATATGAGATGAATATGTTGTTGGGTTTAGATTTCACCAAGTTTCCTCTCATGCATATATGAATTCATCTTCTTCATTAATGTTAATATCACTTTCTAAATTACTAAAAACCCGATGTCTCGGCGAAGAAAGCCTATCCTTAATTACTAGTTTACAATGTCTTGTCTCTCTAGCAATTAATTCTGCATTACATACGCACAAAAGCTTAAGATAACCAAAACTCATATCCCTATGTCTAGGCAATACTACTTTTGGAAGCAATTCTCTAGACTAGGTTTCCCTGTATGTGTCCATATCACAAAAACCAATAATCATCCCATGAATGAGTTAAACATAACAAGCATTGAGCAAAGAAGAATTACCCTAACAATTAATGAAAGAAGCATAAATAAATAAGAATCAATTCAAATACATGAGAGTTCACAAGGTTACATCATCCCCAAACAACAAAGAATGTTTAGTTCCCCATCGTCATGGAGAAGATGAACAATGGAATGAAAAAGATAGAAAAACCCTAAAAACTGAAGAGGAGAGCTTCTGCACCCACTTCTGCCTTCATAGAGTTGGAGAAAATCTGGATTTGTGTCAATTCTGTCAAGAGATGCCCTCTCTAGGTCGAGCTAATCCTTAAATAGGGTGAATTAGGCCATAGGCCAACATTGCCACCGCTCAACACCCCTACTTAGGGCGCTCAGGCGTGCTTGCGAGAGAATGGCACTCAACGTCCAATGGAGGGCGCTCAGGCGTGAAACGTTGCAGGAAAGATGGCGCTCAACGCCCCAAAAAGGGCATCCAGGCGTGATTGCAAAGCTCAAGCGTTGAGGGTCATGAAAGGGGCGCCCAAGCGTGAGTGTGACCTTCTGTAACCTTCTCTTTTGGTGCTCTTTCTGTCCTTTATGAGTTCCAACTTCTTGACAACTTAACTCCTTTTCCAATTCATCCCAATTTCCTACAAAACCAAGGGGATTTATTAATAAAATCTTCAAGTGTAACCTTAACTCTCTTATTTAAACAAGTTTCTAAGTCAAAAATGGTTCATTTGATATCAAAATTTACTCTTAAATAACGGTGAAATCAACCGTTATCACAACCCCAAACTTGAAACTTTGCTTGTCCTCAAGCAAAACAAAATGTAACTCAGCTTAAACAACAATTCAATGGTTCAGCATATCTCAAAACACTTTCTTTCAAGACAAGTAATCACCCACAACTGCTTATCATACAACTCGCAATCAAGATATATTGATGCACTGGTCAATCAACTTCACTATGGTTTATTTTGATCTACTATAAATATAAGTTTTTGATATACTATAAATATAAGATTTTTTTCGGTATTAAATAATTAAAAATAAATTTCGTTAAACTTATAAAAGTATACACAAGTGACAAATTTAATTATATGTTAACTAATTCCTAATTTAGTAACATTGTAAAATAAATTATATATATATATATATATATATAAATCAATTAAAAACAGTCTAAACTTTAAGAATGTTCAATCTAGTGGTAATAGCAACCTCCTTGAGTTAGGTTGGTTCAAAACTTAGAAGAATGCAAGGAGATGGTCCCTATGGTGGATATGGTTGCGAAAATCGGGTGGAAAGATGTGATATGTTGTGCAAATGGTGGTGGTTAGGGAGATAGCTCACTACTTTGTGGTGTGTAGTTTAATGGTTCAATAAAAGGTTAGACAAACTCCATGAGATAGGTGACTAGAAGGACCTCTAGGGTTGTTTTATTCTTGATCAAGGAAGTTTATGCTACAATTTAGCAGCATAACATTACTTAATTCCAAGATGAAATACAAGGGCAGAGACACCTCTATTTATAGGGCAAGGGTGTCTCCTTCTAACCCTAAAATCATGATCTCCCTCCTTTGTTCTCATTGGTAAAAAATGAGGCCTTCTAAGGAGTAGACAAGTGTTCATAAATCCTCTCCAATGATGGAAGGACATGTGACCACTCACAAGACATAATCCTATCCATTCCTTGAGTGTCATGTGGCCACTTCTAAAAAGCAAATTCTCTTCAATGGAAGCATGACACATGGCACACACTTTCCACTTGATTTGGATGTCTAACTTGAGGAAAATCATATGCTACTTAGGCCTTAATACAATCTTTAAACAAACCTACTCTACATGGTTGAATACAATGACCTAGATATCCTACATTACTCTTCAATTCATGCTCCATGATGGCTCCAAAGGTTCCCCACAAGATAGAGTTGACATCATCTTCAAGGATGACTTTTACTCTCTTGATGATATTGTTGAAAGTCTCGTATCAACTAGATATAAAGTCAATTTAGAATATATATATATATATATATATATATATATATATATATATATATATATGTGTGTGTGTGTGTGTGTGTATGTGTGTGTGTGTGGGTGTAAACCTTGCTTTACAAACCAGTTTGTCTTATTGGATTGAATTAGGCTTAAAGTCCACTTCTTAACATGATATTAGAGTTAGAGCTTATCATAACTAGATTTATGTTTGTTGGGCATACCATTCCACTTGCTATTGAACTGTTATCGTATCATTCATTAATGTCTAGTCTCACACACGAGATGTATATACCTCAACGTGAAGGGGCATGTAAAAAGTCTCATATCGACTAGAGATAAGGCTAATTTAGAGTATATAAGTGGATGCAAACCTCACCTTACAAGTCAATTTTGTGAAGCTGAGTTATACTTAAAGTTCACTTCTTAAAAATAACAAACATTATATACTAATGAATATATATGTGATTATTCATCTAACATGTTAAGTATTTTAGAAGAAGACACTCAAGTTGAAGAACTTTTGTTTATCAAGTGTTAAGAAAGAACTAGACAAATACATGACATGTAGAGGAACTTTTGTTTATCAAGTGTTAACAAAGAACTAGACAAATACATGACACATGTAGATTCAACATGTCCTCATAAGACAACTCAACATGTAAAATGATCAGAGAATTCAATGTATCATACAATTCATCAATTGTTTTTATGCATTTTCCAAAAAAAGTGTGTTAATTGTTTTAATTAGTTTGATTCTTTATGATTTTTCTAAAAATTAATCAAGTTACAATCATCTAAATATTTCTAGATAATCAAATATAAATCAAAAAAGATTTTGTAAACAAATAATGTCTCTTGAAACAAAAAAGTTTTAACTATTAATGCTTGAGTTGTTTGCCTTAAAGTGTCTTAGTTTGTATTGTGTGAAAATAGTTTAAGACAAACTCAGCCCCTTCTATAGAACCTATGCACCAAAAAAAATTGTAAAAGAATTTGTTATCTTTGAATATGAACCTTTGGAAATAATTTAAAGTTCATATTATGTCACAAACACACATGGATTTATAAAATATTAAAGATATATTATATTAAAGTTGGCATAGTTAACAATAATTTAAATAAATACTAAAATAAATAAAATAAAATTAGTCTAGTCAATACTAAATTA
Source organism: Vigna angularis (assembly GCF_016808095.1). Taxonomy (NCBI): domain Eukaryota; kingdom Viridiplantae; phylum Streptophyta; class Magnoliopsida; order Fabales; family Fabaceae; genus Vigna; species Vigna angularis. The sequence goes on from NC_068975.1 coordinate 19,193,355, forward strand.
AATAAATATAAATTAAAAATAAATAAATAAAATTAATGTAAACTAATTGATCTTAACATTATTAATTTTTAATATTCATGACCGTTAGAGTTGTCTAATCTAACACTAATATGACAATATTTATTAAAAATAGTTAACATTTATTTAAAGTCGACAATATTAGTGTTAACATTAAGTAGATTTTATTATGATCGACTCAGCGCAAGTTAAATAGACTCTAGTTAGTGTCAACTTAACCAATTCATATGATTTATATGATATAAAATTAAATTTAAAAATAACTTTACGCTTTTGTATATTTTAGAAAACTATTCTTTTGCATTGCATTAGAGTGACTTAATCAACCTAATAGCATTGCACTTTCGGATATACTATCATTTGAAAGCTAATATATAGTTTTCTTGTAATATGCTACTAATTTTATGATTTTAGTTAGAGTGAACAAGAAGTAAAAAAAAAGAGAGGAAAAAGTATGAATATAAAAAGTATAAAGTATTAAGACACATCTATGTTATGTTGAATAACCTCTTGTTACAAAGTTGAATGGAAATTGAAAGCCTATTAAAACTATTTAGTAATATTCATGTAATCTTTATACATGTAACCGAGTACTCTTAAAAAAAAGTCTTAGGATTTATAACGTACAAGGAAAATAAAAGTATATGAAGAAATACAATAATTTCATAAGTGAATTCAATTTCTTAATTATTTTTTATTCAAAAGAAAAGAATTGTTGTAATAATGAAAAAGACAAATAACATATTGAGATAATAGCTAGCATATTGAATATATTTCCAAACACACCCTAAGGTTAAGAAGATAAAGAAGATGATAGCTTAAAAGTAAAGGACAAACCGAGCCATGGAAAAGAAACAAATTTCTAATGTTGGTCTTATTCTAGGAGTGCTGTTTATATAGACCTTAGTCGGCATTCTTAACTATGTTTGTTGTTACCTAGTCATCATCTTGGTTTCTCCTATGTTGGGATTTTTGAATTCTACAAAGAAAGGATTTAACCTCTGTTTGGTACAATTGGAATTGGTTTCGTTTAGTTCAATGAAGTCATTATCTTTGAACAGAAGAGTCCTTTTCATGAACTTGTAGTAACAAACATGAGTTCAACTTGTGCTTCTTGGAATCATTTAATTTTATTGGCTTTTATATGAACACGAAAAATCTGTTGGGAACAAACCCAATAAATCCCTTTGCTTAAGAACTCAAAGTAGACGTAGTAAAAATATGAAAAGATGCAGACAGAAAACTTCTTTTACATTTGTCTCGAAAAAAAATTCTATAAACATTTTTTGCGATAAAAAGTTAAATAAATTTCTTTAAAATATCAAACTAGCTTGTACATAAATTAAAACTTAATTTTTGGAAAAAAAAAATCAATGGGATAACTTGTACAACTACATATGAGTAGCTTAGATAATAAAAGAAAATCACTCAAAGCATACTTGTAATTTGAAAAGGAGAAAAAAAATCAGAATCTAATTTCGTAAAATATCTTCACAATAGACTAAATTTGTGGCATGAGATAAGTGTTTTTTTCTTCGTATTTCTGTAATCTATGTTGATTTCGTTCCAGTTCTAGGAATAGTTTTATACCTTTATACCCTTTATATATTTTTTTATCACTTTCTTTGTGTTTTTTCTTTTATGAATGAAACTCTTAATTTGTTGTTGCGTGATAATTGGGGTTGTTAGTTCTTTTGAGATCTTAATCTAATTTTTTGAAAGTATAATTTAATTTAGATTTTTTCCGGTGTATTCAAAGATAAATCACAATTTGTGTCCCTATACAACTAAATATTAATATTGAGAATAACACTCTTATTTTCGAGTTGTCACGATTCTTAATTTGAGCTAATGAAGTCAGCTAAGTGGAGTAATTATTTTAACACCAAATATCATATTTGTTTTTAATATTAGATACAATAATAAGTTGTTCAGATTTTTCCCTATAATCATACTCTTATTCATTTATCCTGTTCTTTCAATTAATATTTTAACTTAGATAAATTTGTTATAAAAATTGTATATGTTTTTTCAATAGTATAATTATAATTTAAATATTTTTAATTATAATTTAAATGTTTTTTATATTATTATTATAATTATAATTCAAATTACTATTATAATTCAAATATAGCTTTACTTGTTACAATTAAAAATTATTTCACAATAGAAGTTTCTAGATTTAACATTCTACTTGTAGAAACTAATAAAAATAGCAGTGAATTGAGTGTAGAAAATTTGATATGTGTGAATCAAGTCTAATACTATTTAATTAATAAGTTTAACAGGTCATAAATGATGAGATAGAAAAAAGGAAAATAAAAAAATCAAATGAAAAAGGACATCGAAAAGAAAATGAATGAATGTTTTTATTCTTATAAAAAAATTTAGTTACTGTAAAAGTGATAAATAATTTAAAAGTCATTCTTCTTGTTAAATTTTAGTATGAATTTTTTATGTTACTAAAACGTTAAATAAATTCAATATTTTCTTCTCAAATATTGTGATGATTGATATTTTTTCGCGAATTGAATTAATTTTGTGTTGGGTGTTGTTATGCCCCCACAATCTCATTTCTCAATTTCCCTCTTCCCCTTTTCTATCTGCTCTTTCCATTTCTTATTTCTCTCTTCCCCATTGCTTCCATTTTCGTTGTTTCCAAAGTCTCCATGTAAGTTGTTCCTTTCCCCAACACTTCCGCAGAAGCCCTTTACAACTCATCCAAACTAAACACCTTATTCACATTCCCAAAAAACACCAAACTCTTATCTCCACCACCATTGCTTTGAACATCAATCTTCTCCACCGAACCTGCCACTGTCGAACCAGAATTCCCACTCTCAGCACTCTTTTTACGAGACACTTCACCTCCCTCGTCACGCTTCCCTGTTGACACACTTTCATCCTTTTTCCCACTCCTTTTTCTACACAAAAATAACAAAAAGAACAAAAAGCAGCAGAATCAACAGCAAACCAACCACGGAACCTATCACAATACCCGCAATGGCACCACTAGACAATTTACTCTTTCCCTCCTCGGTTTCGGGGCAACTTTGCAAGGGCTTTCTATAGAGTGAGTTCCCGATAAAAGCGGTTTGGTCCACACTCGAAAATCGATTCGGAAGGGGATCGATAAGGGAATTATACGAGACATTGAACTGATCCAGATGCGGAACACTAAGGTAAAACTGGTTAGTGCAAAATTGCCTTTAACGTCGTAGTGGGATCACAAAATAACCAATGTAAATTATTGATCGGTGACATTTTCGTAAATAAGTTGGGCATATAGATGTCGGTTAGGAGGGTTCCTAACGTCTCTAATATTATAGACGTCAGTGCCCCTCCTAATAGACGTTTATATGTCTGACAGGTAGATGAAAAGTTCTTTTTTTCCGCCATATAGACGTCTGATACCGTCATCCCCGATGTCTATATACGATTATCGACGTCGACCCCCTGCAACATACGTCAAAAGGCCTGGCAGGTAGGTGAAAAGTTGTTTTTTCCACCATATGGACGTCTGATCCCGCCATCCGACGTCTAAATAGCCTGACAGGGTAGGTGAAGAGTTGTTTTGGACGTCGGCTCCCCTTACGTCCAACGTCTATATACACCATAAATATTAATTTTTAAATCGAATGACGTCATATTAGTGAGGTCACCGATGTCTAGTCACGAATAGACGTCGGTGCTCCTTGTGCCCGACGTCTGGTTTCCTGTTAAATCATAAATCGAACCTGCGATTACGCGCACTTCATAGTCTTCCTTCTCGCCTTTTCTCTCCGTGACATTGCATTTCTAGGTGCGTTTTGTCTCTTTGAACCGTTTAAACTTACGTTTACTCCTATTAAATTAGTCTTTGATGGATTATCTTCCATTTGAACCGATTAAAATGAATTTTCGTTGTGTTTTGGTGCAGTTTTTCTAGTGTCTTTGGGTAGCGTAGTAGCACCTTCTCCCTTTGCTAGTTTCCTCGTAAGGAAAACTTGTGTCTTTTAGATGTCTTATAGCATTTCAACCCAAAACCAAACCTGGGTCCCTACCTAATTCTCATGTCAGCGTATTCGTTTTCATTGCCGGTTGGAATGGAACTAGGCAAAGACCCAGATTCGATTTTCGGTTGAAATGCCATAAGAGGTCCAAAAGGCGCAAGCTTTTCTTATGAGGAAACAAGCAAAGGAAGAAGGTACTACTACGCTACCCAAAGACACGAGCTGTAGTAGACGTCGGTTAATGCCATGTTTGCCATGTCCGACGTCTATAGACGTCAGTTTTGGTGTAATCTGACGTCTATAAAGACGTCGGACCTGTAGAGTCCCGACGTCCCATTAACATCACCCATAAAGACGTCGGATCGGGATCTAACGTTAAAAGCCCAAAATAACAAACGTCTAAAGCCCTTTCTATACTAGTGTTAGTGTGTGTCAATAAAAAAGAAGAGAAATGTTCACGAATATTGACATCCGTTTACTCTTTAATTGATGTCGATATCCGTCCATGGATTCTAAGATTCGTTTAAGTGTTCTACGAATATCCCATATCTGTTTAAGGATACTGAACTCTGTATTCACTAGGAACGTTCTGCTTGGCACCACCACTAAGAAGTAAGAAAAATCTGGGAGTGCTTGAGTGCGGGGGTGCATTGATATAATGGGTGGATGTTGGTGAAAGTAAATACGTTTTAACCACCAAGAATTAAATATTTTACCGAGGTAAAAGAGGAATGAGGAAGTGTAAGGAGCAATGTGTCTGGTGGTGGAGGGAGTAACGCTCTTAAACTGGTTCTAAGAATGTACCAGCCCATTACACTATGTAAAAAAATTAGGAGGTTTTTTGTTTCTTGTACTCCCAAGATTATTATTTGAACCCTATACTAATAACAAAAAGACTAAATATCTTTTCTCATTGCACCATGTTCCCGCCATCGCCATTGCAGTCATTGTGATTATTGTCTCTTCTCAATTACACATATGAGTGCATCCACATTCTTTATTGTATTATTTGAGAGAGTAAGAAGAGAAAAAGAGAAAGTAAAACTTATGAGAGTACAGACAAAAGTTATGGAAGTGCAGGAAGAAACGTCCCATTTAAGAGACATGGGTATTGCCATGGCCTATTCTACAATACTGGGCCTTCAATTCGATTTGGACTTCTAGTTGTGGGTAATTATTTTCTACACCCCCTGTTTTCGTTTTTCACTTCGATTGAGGGTGTTGGAAAGATCTACACTTTCTATATGTAAACATAATCCATACTACACAGTCTCAAATTCTCATACATTTTGGATTTGATTATTTAGAAATATATTATAAACTATCTAATTTGAAATACATTTATGATTTTCTAAATTTCTTAATCTGCAAACGAATTCTATATTATGAAATTTAAAATAAATTTTCAGATTTTTGAATTAGTTTTAAATTATGTAATTTTAAAATATCTTTTAAATAATACAATTCTGAATAGTTATTTAGTTAATACAATCTGAAAATATATTTTGAATGGTTTTAAATTGTATATTTCAACTCTTATATAATTTATAAATTTTAAAATTATATACTCTAAAATATGTTTTTAAATTCTAATTTCACATATTAAAATAAGTTTTCAGATGATATAATTTGTAATAACCTAGAAAATAGAGTATTAGAGTTGGTAGGTGTATTAAAATAATAAGATCGAGTATTTTATTTTAAAATAATTTCATAATATAAATAAAATTTTATAAACTCATCTCATTACATAAAACATATTGTATCTCTCTAAAACTATTTTTCTTTGTTTCCTCGTACATCTCTCTAAGTTTTCTTTCTCCTAAGTCATTTGTTTGACAATCAGGAGATGTCTAGACGATCACCGCGTCAAGGTCTACAATTCTAGCATACCAATTTATGTCATAGAGCATGATCATGCAAAGAAACTGTTTTGCATGAAGGCTTCCTTTTGGACCGATCAGGAGGTGCCTAGGCGATCCTGGCGTTGAAGGCTTCCTTTTGGACCGATCAATTTCGTGTTCTTCAGCTGGTAAGTGGTTTCCACTATTATCCGTACATCATTGGACTGTGAGCATGCATAGTTTCTGCTTTGCATGTGGTTAACAGTTTATTCCTTCAATTTCTAGTTAAATTCAAGCTCTAAGAGCTGTTTTCTATCACCAATTGGTGAGTTGTAGGTTTATGTTGAATTTCATTGCATTGTAAAGCATTGTCAGAGTATCTCTATGAGTTGGGCTGTTAATCTCTGAGGTAAGGGAAGCTAGAAACTTTATCTCAATTGGTTGTATGATATGTGTCAACACTCAATTTCGTCCGGATTGACTAATAGATTTGTTTTATTCATGAGCGCAAAATAATAAAAAATATATATATAAATAAAAATAAAAATAAAAGTAAACATAAAAACAAAAAAAATTAATTAACAAATAAATAAAAGAAAAAAACACAAAAACGTTCGTCATCTGCCTTGTGCGACTGCTCGTCCTTTACACTGTTCGCCCGTTCGGCCATTCGGTCCTTTAGGACGTTCGTCCTCCGCTTCAACCGTTCGGTCATCCTCAAAGCGTTCATTAGTCGACCGTTCTTCCTTTGGTTAATTTAGGACGTTCGTCCTCAGCCTAAACTGCCCGTCCTTTGCACTGTTCGACCGTTCGGCCATTCGGTCCTTTAGGACGTTCGTCCTCAGCTTTAACCGTTCGGTCATAATGTTTTGATGAACGTTCGTTCTCCATGATATTTGTCTTCAGCGACCCATTGTAGTATTCAGCAAATAGCATTCGGTCATTTTCATATGTTAGTTGGACGTTCGGTCTTGATGGGCTTATTCTCCATTGAACGTTTGGTCATGTTTATTTTAATTTCGTTGGACGTTTGGTCTTGATGGGTTTATTCTCCATTGAACGTTCGATCATGTTTATTCTTATGTTAGTTGGACGTTCGGTCTTGATGGGTTTATTCTCCATTGAACGTTCGGTCATGTTTATTCTTAGTTAACGTTCAGTTTTGATGTGCTTATTCCTATTTGAACGTTCGGTCTTGGTGTACTAGTGATGACTAGCGTTCGGTTTTGAGCGTTCCTGGAAAGTTCTCTAAAAAAACAAAAAAAAAGAAAAAACAAGAGATTCCTAGATTAAGGAAGGTGTCTCAGGGACATGTCTGAAGGGTGGGACGCAGTGCATGGTGTTCTTTAATTTTGGTTTCAGACTGAAGAAGAACACACGCCCATGGCTACTGGAAACACCTTTCCATCAATCTTCATTCCTGGATGACACTGATTCCCTCTCTGCTCATCACATCATCCTTCTTACCTCACGGCCCACGATCTTGATCTTCTTCTTTTTCATTTTCATCACTCACGGCAAAATACCCATACTCCATATTCACACCACACAACACAGCACAGACAAATAAAATTTCATGGCCGTTCAAGCTCAATAATCTTCATCTTACTCTTCATTCATCTTCAACACCTCTGAACATTTTTTTTTCCATCGCCTCCAACACTCATCATCTCCATTCACTCATTTTCTTTTAGTCTCTGCCCACTGTAACCATAGAAACCTCAACCTTCGACTCCTCTCAGCCGTAACCACCTCAACTCACTCTTCATCCATCACTTTCATCTCCAATACCACCTCCGGCATCATCACCTTATACACGGCCAACATCCATCAACCTTCATCACTTTCATCTTCATCCCTTCCCTTTTCGTTTCCACCTCGCGGCCAACCCCTATCATCATCCCTTTTCTTCTTCATGCCACGGCTTAACCTCAATATCAGAGATACCAATTCATCACATGCGACACTAATCTAAAAGTGCAATCCGAAAACCAACCCACCTTCACCACCAATGGAAACCCGAATCCAATCTTTCATCAAAGCGTGATCTGCAGCTCACCCTTCCCATGCATCTAACAAATCAATTGAGATCCAAATCAAAACTCAATCAGAAAACCAAGATTGAAAGAGTAAACTAAAAAAATAATAATCTCAAATCATCTCCGGTTGCAAGCTTGATGGAGATGTTCGCAGAACCCCACGGTGGGCGGCTCCGATGGAGGCGGCGGCCTGTGCAGGTGCGACGGAGGTGAGACTCTCCCTCGGTGGCAGAAAGATGAGGCAGAGAAGGGCGGGGTGGCCGGATCGATGCGTGTGCGGTGGAGAAGGAGACGAACTCCTCCCTGGGTGCCTGGATCGAGGCGCGGCAGTGGCGTGGTGACTGGTCCGAAGAAGCAGTAACACGGCAGCCCGGGTGGCTGTTTGGGCGGTGGTTGGGGCATGGTCGTGAGGGAGGCAGAGGAGAGGTGAGTGTATCTATTTCTTTCATTATGAGGAGAAGACCTGGGGCTCAGAGCGTAAATGTGAGAATGCCGCAGACCACTATTGCTTCTGTTAAAAAAAAAAACCATTGGGTCAAGCTTTAGGTCGCGTCCTTTCTTCCTGCCAAATGCAGATCTCCATTCACACCCCTTTCATTTGGGCTTAGGCCCATTCCGTGTAAATAAAAATAAAATAAAAATAAAATAAAAAAGAAAAAAGAATTGGGCCTCAGCACGTCATTTCAGGATTCACTTCCATTTTCATCCTTAAACCCCTGACAGATGCAAAGTTGGAGAAGAGGGTTTCGGCCCAAACAAAGGAGCTTCAATTTCACTCGGCACCCCTGGTTTTTATCTCTGTACCCCTATTCCTGTTGGGCTTTTCTTTTGCTTTATTTTTTATGCTTGTTTCTTTATTTGATTATTTGGTTTTTATTGCATGTAACCCCTTTGTATAGTTTCCCCATCCTTTTGTTGAACTTGTTTGTTTCGTTTTACATAAAAATTACAAAATAAAAAAATGAAGAAAGATAAAATATATAAATTCTAAAAAATACAAAAAAATATGTTTTGAAGGTTAAGCACACGTGTGATCGCTCACATCGTCCTTGTGCTAAAAACCTTTTCTCTTTCTTAAATAAATTACAAAAATACGTTTTAAAGGTTAAGCACACGTGTGATCGTTCGCATCGTCCTTGTGCTAAAACACTTTTTCCTTTCTCATATAAAATACAAAAAAAAAATATAAAATCTTCAAAAACTAAAAACATCAACAATTTCAAACAACAAACAATATTGCCTTGCCAGAACTACGTGATCCTTGATTCTTCATCAAAAGTGGAGATACGTAGGAGCAAGGCTAGTCCTTGTCAGGTTCACTTCTCCAAAACATCCAAATTTATCCATAATCAATTTCACAAACAATTCCTCAAACAAAATTTTCAAGCAGTTTTCTAAACGAACTACGGAACCCTGATTTCTCATTCTGAATGAGAATACGTAGGAGCAAGGTCAATCCTTGTCGGGCCCAAAAAACTAAAAAATATTATTTGTTTCTTTAGAGTTTTATTTTAAGGGAAAGTTAAACACTTTGAAAACCACATCTATATTCGCGCATTTAGTTAAAGGTATTGCCTTAGGGCAGGCGTTGTAGGGTGCTAATACCTTCCCTACACGTAACCGACTCCCGAACCAAGAATCTGGTTCAAATTGACCATGCCTTATCATTTTATGGTTTTTCCGTAGTTTTCCAGAATAAACTATGGTGGCGACTCCAAATCTCTTTTTCAAAACTCCTTGTTTCTTTTTCACGGATCGTCGCGATTTTCCGGTTGCGACAGATGGCGACTCCACTGGGGACGTCAGAGAGTCAGGCCATTTAATTATATAAGCGAATTCGATGTGGTTTTTCTTTATGTTTTTATTCCCTTTTTCCTTATCTATGTTTGATATTTGGAATAATTGCATGTGAGTTTCTTTTACTTTTTCTTTTTCTTTATGTTTGAAATAATTGTTCCTTATCTATGTTTGATATGTCTACTTATCTGTGTTTATTTTTGCAATTGTTGTTTTACATTATAATTTCCCTCCACACAATATGCATATCATGAGTGAGGCCCTATACCCGGGTCTGAGCGCAACTTAGAAATAGAGGAGTTGTGTAGCGGTGTCACTCTGGGATGTACTTCCTGTCTGACTATCGTGAGAACTCCAGCTAGAGTCTGTTCTCTTCATTTGTGTCTCCACATCTAGTTGATTACTCTGACTGTTGTGGAGATACAGTGAAAAGAGCCATAGCTCTGGTGGCCTGATTTTAAGGATTAGGAAGCCATCCTTGCGAGTGCATATATTTGGCCTTAGAACTTTAGTCACTCAACCTTCGATAAGGCACAAAAGGGAGATTAATTGTTCAAGTTTGTCTGTGAGTCTTTTTCTTTCTATAAATGTGTCATGTTTCTTTTGAAAAAAAAAAGAGAAAAAAAATTGATAAATGAATAAAATAAAATTTGAATTCATAATTAATTTTGTCTCGGAATCATTCTAAAAAAAACGAAAAATTACACTTTCTTAATTTTTGGGGCAACGCCTTTCTTGCTTGTGTATGGGATGAAAGCGGTATTTCCATTTGGGGTTCAATCAGAGGAAGCGAAGTGGGTTTAAGCCCAATTAAATTAACTCGATTTCATAAAGAAAAAAAAAGAAAGAAAGGAAGGGTTAACGGCAGTGTGCCAGGGGCAATTGTACCAAGAACGAATCGCAAGAATAAAAAAAAATCAAAATTGTAAATATTTTGGGGCAATATAAATCATCTAATACATCATTTTTTTCATACAAATAAAATGCGAATTGTTGTTATCCAAAAAAAAAAAATTTGATAAAAATATTTATGTTTTTCTTTCAAATGAAAATTAATTTTTCCCGCATGTATATATATATTTCTTAAAAATAAAAAAAAAAAATATAATTAACTCATAAAAAAAATTGAAACCATATTTTTAAGCTTTTGAGAATTATTCTTCGTTTCGTTAAGACTCAATCGTGCATTTTTCTTGAGTCCGTTTTCAATAAAAAAAACGAACCAAATAAAATCATAAATAAAAAAGGAAAATTTTCAAAAAAAAAAAGGGTCAATCCGGCCCAATACAAGACTTCTTAGATGATCCGATTTCCAAAAAAAATAATAATAAAACAAAATATAAAAAATGTGATAAATAGAAAATTTTCAAAAAAATAATAAATGGAGTGATGTAAAATTTGAAGTGTTCAAAATTGTTTTTCATTTGCATGATAAAGTACATTTTTCAGGTTCATTGGGCCTCATTGTCATGTTAACCTTCTTTGAACCCAATTCTTCTGAAATATAAATTTGAGTGAAGAATTATTTTGGCATGTTTGTAATTTCACATCACACCATTTTGTTTGATTTTTATTCCTTCTTCTTCTACATTTTGAATAAATCTAAGAATAAAAATATTGAAAAAATGGAACAGTGCTCGAGCCCATTAGGCCCAATGGCCTTCGTGGTTTTCTCTCGAGTCTACTTCTTTTGAAAATATGTCAAAAATATTTTGTTTTCACATTTTTGCTGTTGAATGATGTTTTGTACATTTGTTCAAATTGTCCTGTGTGATTTTCTTTGAATTTGTAGTTTAAAAAAAAATCTGAGAATGAAAGATGAACAGTTTTTGAGCCCATTAGGCCCCTTTGTCATATGTGGTTTCTCTTGAACCAGTGCATCTGAATTTCTGAAAAATAAAAAATACATGTTTATGTAGATTTTATGTTTTCAATTCATAATTTCCCTTTTCATTTGTGTGAACAAGTATTTGTGAAAAAAATAAAAATAAAGGAATTCAAAACCTTGTCTGAAGATTTTGTCATGGTTGTAAAAAGAAAAGAACGGTTCGAAGCCCATTGAGTCCAATTGTCCTTCTCTGTCAAAAAAAATATATACAAAAAGATTTCTTTCCGTAAATTGCATAATTTTCCTTCGGTAATATATTTGTCAAATAAAAAAGCAGCATAATTGTGGAAGATACAAATTGTTAACAATGTGTTTTCAGTATAGTCTTCCAAATTATCATGCATTATTTTCTTGGAATTTGTTGTCAAAAAAATTTAAGAATTAAAGAAGTCTAGTTCCCATGCTGACCGCCAAGCCCAGTTTTCACACTGGCCCCCTAAGCCCAGCTCGTACTGGCCCCTTAAGCCCGGTTTCCACACCGGCCAACATTTCTCCAATCACAAGTTTCAAAATTCCAAAGCCCACTTCTCACACTGGCCCCCAAAGCCCAGTTCTCACACTGGCCACCAAGCCCAGTTTTCACACTGGTCCCCTAAGCCTAGCTCACACTGGCCCCTAAGCCCAGCTCACACTGGCCCCCTAAGCCCAGCTCACACTGGCCCCCTAAGCCCAGCTCACACTGGCCCCTAAGCCCAGCTCACACTGGCCCCCTAAGCCCAGCTCACACTGGCCCCCTAAGCCCAGCTCACACTGGCCCCCTAAGCCCAGCTCACACTGGCCCCCTAAGCCCAGCTCGTACTGGCCCTTAAGCCCGGTTTCCACACCGGCCAACATTTCTCAAATCACAAGTTTCAAAATTCAAAAGCCTAGTTCTCACACTGGCCACTAAGCCCAGCTCACACTGGCCCCCAAAGCCCAGTTCTCACACTGGCCACCAAGCCCAGTTTTCACACTGGTCCCCTAAGCCCAGCTCACACTGGACCCTAAGCCCAGCTCACACTGGCCCCCTAAGCCCAGCTCACACTGGCCCCTAAGCCCAGCTCACACTGGCCCCCTAAGCCCAGCTCACACTGGCCCCCTAAGCCCAGCTCATACTGGCCCATAAAAGCCCAGTTCCTACACTGGCCCCCTAAGCCCAGCTCACACTGGCCCATAAAAGCCCAGTTCTCACACTGGCCATCAAGCCCAGTTTTCACACTGGCCCCCTAAGCCCAGCTCATACTGGCCCATAAAAGCCCAGTTCTCACACTGGCCATCAAGCCCAGTTCCTACACTGGCCCCCTAAGCCCAGCTCACACTGGCCCCCAAGCCCAGTTTTCATACTGGCCACCAAACATAATTTTCTTTGAGAAAAAAAATATGTTTTTCAACTAGTATCATCATTTTCCTTTTCATATTACTTTTCTTCATGCATAAAACATAAAAAAATACGCAAAAGTTGGGTCAATTATTTTCGATGCAAATCATCCATTTTATGAGATTTCAAAAAAATGTAATGAATGTCATAATCTCCTATAGTCAAATGTTTAAATCACATATTCTTAAGAGATATTTGTGTGCATTGCTTGAAAACATCATCCTTCGACCTTCACCTAACCATAGATTGTCCCGATCATGTTCTTGAGACCAAATAATAAACACAAAGTTTTACACTGGGGCAGATTTTCCATTACCTCCACTGGCTTTCATTTGGGAGATCCTGGAATCCGTTATGACAAAAAAAATATGACTCTTGTTGAGATCATTTAATCTTGTCTCCTAATTAATCTTGTGAAAATAAAGCAATCAAAATTTGAAATGATGTGTGGCCATCTTTCTTCATCCAAAAACAAAAAAATATATATATATTCATTGATACCAAATTTGAGCCAGTAAGAAATTTCTTTTCAAAATTTACCTAAACAAGGGTTACCATCAGCATGGAAGTCAACTCAAATTGCAAACAATGAAAAAACACACTTAGTGATCAAACGAAGAAAGTTCATCAAAAGTAAAACAAAAATGGAAAGAATCACAAAGTGATGGCAAACAAAGAATGAAATTTGAGAAAGGGCAAAATAGTCAAAATAGATTTGACGAATACATGATACAAAGTGTAGATGGTAACTCTTGTTTCAAAAAAAAATTCCACAAACATGTATTTGGGCCTTTATATCTATTCTTTCAATACCCTTTAGCCCAAGCCACATTACAAGCCCAATAAAAGTCCACGCAGATTGAATGATGGTTGCTTAAATTTTCATAAAGCTTAACTTTGAGACAAGACAAAATGACCAACAATGCAGTTGTAAAAAAAATGAAAAAAAAGAACAAATGTCCTCGGAAGAAGGGAACTCCCTATTTGATTAAGATTATATGAAGGAAAATCAAGCCAATTGGGGCAATCCTTTCAGGCCAATCATTCCCATATCCATCACAAATTCATATCCCATTCAAACTATTCCCCCGATTCCCAAACTAGGGGGCAATTTTGGGCAACTTTATGAATTTCATATGTTTTGGCCCATTCAAAATATGGGGCAACTTTGTTAGTCTCACATTTGTTTCATCTGTATATTCAAAGTTCGTACCAAGACCGGGGCATCCCTTGTTGGGCCTCTCAGATTTGTCTACACTGAAATTCATGGATCCACCCTCAAAACACAGGCAGACACTTTGGGGCTTTGTATGATTTTGAGTCCATCTTATCATTCGTAAACCCAAAGTGGGGGGCAACCTCTTTTTGAACCTCTCTTAATTGACTCATACCCAAAACTAGGAACAACTCTGTGAGTTTCATGTGTTATGACCCATTCAAAATATTGAGCGTCTTTGTTAATCTTTCATCTGAATATTCAAAGCTCATACAAAGACTGGGGCATCCCTTGTTGGGCCTCGCATGATTTTGGTTCGCCCCGATTTTCAAAAATCCATCATCACCAAAATTGGGGCAATTTGTAAATCTCACATGATATTCTCACTCCCTGATTCATGATTTATTCCCTCACAATTCACAGATACATTTGTCCATACCTATCTTTTTACCATGCCCCAAACTAGAGCAGCTTCTAAGTATCTTCTACCTCACATTGGCATTTGTAACTGTTTTAAGGAGTAAGAGGCCCAAGTAGCCAACCCAAAACTCTCCACATCCCTCCAATCGTCCTCCATACATTTGTCCCAACCCTTTATATCAGGCATGCAACACTGATGTTTCAAAAGAAAATGCTAAGCGCACAAGTTTGAACATTTGACTTTAGAATTTGACATCCATCGTAAAAAAAAATGAAGGTCTAAATCTTCATAAATTTGATGATTTCAAAGAAAACAAATTGACTCAATAAAAAAAACAAATCAAAAAATCAAAAGTCACAAGTCAATAGCATGTACATATTTTCATAAACTTTGAATTTGTTTTCATGAATGGTTATCAAATCTTCTTCCTTCAAAAAGACAAAAAAAATCAACATGCATTAAAGTTTTCTCGTCCAATTTCAAAATTTACATCAACCATGTTTCTCTTGCATATCAAGGTTTCAAATTTTTTTTAATCTTTGAAAAAATGCAACACCTTGTTTATTATTTCAACATTATGCAAAATTTTTAAAACCTTGTTTGCTCATTTCATGAAAATGGACACTCATTGCTGTCTAAAAAATCAAAAAAAAAATCAAAAATCACAAAAATTTCAAACATCTCAAAATTTCAACAAAATTCAAATTCAAAACAATCAAACAATTTTACTTTCTGCTATTGGTATCTCGGCCCTCTGCAAGGCAATGGTCGAGCCCAATTTTACTTTCTGCTATTGGTATCTCGGCCCTCTGCAAGGCAATGGTCGAGCCCAATTTTACTTTCTGCTATTGGTATCTGGGTCCTCTGCAAGGCAATGGTCGAGCCCAATTTTACTTTCTGCTATTGGTATCTCGGCCCTCTGCAAGGCAATGGTCGAGCCAAATTTTATTTTTATGCCATTGGTATATCGGCCCTCTGCAAGGCAATGGTCGAGCCCAATTTTATTTTCTGTCATTGGTATCTCGGCCCTTTGCAAGGCAATGGTCGAGCCCAATTTTATTTTATGTCATTGGTATCTCGGCCCTCTGCAAGGCAATGGTCGAGCCCAATTTTACTTTTTGTCATTGGTATCTCGGCCCTCTGCAAGGCAATGGTCGAGCCCAATTTTATTTTCTGTCATTGGTATCTTGACCCTCTGCAAGGCAATGGTCGAGCCCAAGAATCAAACTCAAATCATTCACTTCATCCATAGGGTTATGACACCCTCCACGAGGTTTGTACGCCTCATTCACTTTATCCATAGGGTTGTGACACCCTCCACGAGGTTTGTACACCTCATTCCTTTATCCATAGGGTTGTGACACCCTCCACGAGGTTTATACACCTCATTCACTTCACCCATAGGGTTGTGACACCCTCCACGAGGTTTGGACACCTCATTCACTTCATCCATAGGGTTGTGACATCCTCCACGAGGTTTGCACACCTCATTCACTTCATCCATAGGGTTACGACACCCTCCACGAGGTTTGGACACCTCATTCACTTATCCATAGGGTTGCGACACCCTCCACGAGGTTTGGACACCTCATTCACTTCATCCATAGGGTTACGACACCCTCCACGAGGTTTAGACACCTCATTTTCTTCATCCATAGGGTTGCGACACCCTCCACGAGGTTTGGACACCTCATTCACTTCATCCATAGGGTTATTACACCCTCCACGAGGTTTTTACACCTCATTCACTTCCATAGGGTTGGTACACCCTCCACGAGGTTTGGACACCTCATTCTCTTCATCCATAGGGTTACGACACCCTCCACGAGGTTTGGACACCTCATTCTCTTCATCCATAGGGTTGCGACACCCTCCACAAGGTTATTACACCTCATTCACTTCCATAGGGTTGGTACACCCTCCATGAGGTTTCTACACCTCATCAACTTCATCCATAGGGTTGGTACACCCTCCACGAGGTTGTTACACCTCAATTATATCAGTTTTGTTCATTTTCGTTAAATTTTCTGTTTTGTTTCTTGTTTATTTTGAAGTCCAGACGAAATTAGTGTTTCTTTATTTACTTAGCTTTTACTTCGATAATACAAAAATCTCAAATTTTCATATTATATAGTAAAATCTAAGTAAAGAGGGGCAGCTGTCAACACTCAATTTCGTCCGGATTGACTAATAGATTTGTTTTATTCATGAGCGCAAAATAATAAAAAATATATATATAAATAAAAATAAAAATAAAAGTAAACATAAAAACAAAAAAAAATTAATTAACAAATAAATAAAAGAAAAAAACACAAAAACGTTCGTCATCTGCCTTGTGCGACCGCTCGTCCTTTGCACTGTTCGCCCGTTCGGCCATTCGGTCCTTTAGGACGTTCGTCCTCCGCTTCAACCGTTCGGTCATCCTCAAAGCGTTCATTAGTCGACCGTTCGTCCTTTGGTTAATTTAGGACGTTCGTCCTCAGCCTAAACTGCCCGTCCTTTGCACTGTTCGACCGTTCAACCATTCGGTCCTTTAGGACGTTCGTCCTCAGCTTTAACCGTTCGGTCATAATGTTTTGATGAACGTTCGTTCTCCATGATATTTGTCTTCAGCGACCCATTGTAGTATTCAGCAAATAGCATTCGGTCATTTTCTTATGTTAGTTGGACGTTCGGTCTTGATGGGCTTATTCTCCATTGAACGTTCGGTCATGTTTATTTTAATTTCGTTGGACGTTCGGTCTTAATGGGTTTATTCTCCATTGAACGTTCGGTCATGTTTATTCTTATGTTAGTTGGACGTTCGGTCTTGATGGGTTTATTCTCCATTGAACGTTCGGTCATGTTTATTCTTAGTTAACGTTCGGTTTTGATGTGCTTATTCCTATTTGAACGTTCGGTCTTGGTGTACTAGTGATGACTAGCGTTCGGTTTTGAGCGTTCGTCCTATTAGTGCATGATGTCCTGCCGTTCAGGAAATAATGTTCGTCTTGATTGTTTGAACGTTCGGCCTTAATGTTTTTATTGAACGTTCGGTCTTAATGTGTAGTTGAACGTTCGGTTCGTAATAGGCGTTTGGTGTGTCTTTTGACGTTCGTCCAAACAATAGGGCGTTCATTTTTTAGTATTCATGTTGTTTCATTTTATTTGTTTTAAAATAAAAAATAAAAACAAAAAAATAAAAATAAAAATAATAAATAAAAACAAATAGATGCGGAATTAGGGGATGTGTTCCTGGAAAGTTCTCTAAAAAAACAAAAAAAAAGAAAAAACAAGAGATTCCTAGATTAAGGAAGGTGTCTCAGGGACGTGTCTGAAGGGTGGGACGCAGAGTGCATGGTGTTCTTTAATTTTGGTTTCAGACTGAAGAAGAACACACGCCCACGGCTACTGGAAACACCCTTCCATCAATCTTCATTCCTGGATGGCACTGATTCCCTCTCTGCTCATCACATCATCCTTCTTACCTCACGGCCCACGATCTTGATCTTCTTCTTTTTCATTTTCATCACTCACGGCAAAATACCCATACTCCATATTCACACCACACAACACAGCACAGACAAATAAAATTTCATGGCCGTTCAAGCTCAATAATCTTCATCTTACTCTTCATTCATCTTCAACACCTCTGAACATTTTTTTTTCCATCGCCTCCAACACTCATCATCTCCATTCACTCATTTTCTTTTAGTCTCTGCCCACTGTAACCATAGAAACCTCAACCTTCGACTCCTCTCAGCCGTAACCACCTCAACTCACTCTTCATCCATCACTTTCATCTCCAATACCACCTCCGGCATCATCACCGTATACACGGCCAACATCCATCAACCTTCATCACTTTCATCTTCATCCCTTCCCTTTTCGTTTCCACCTCGCGGCCAACCCCTATCGTCATCCCTTTTCTTCTTCATGCCACGGCTTAACCTCAATATCAGAGATACCAATTCATCACATGCGACACTAATCTAAAAGTGCAATCCGAAAACCAACCCACCTTCACCACCAATGGAAACCCGAATCCAATCTTTCATCAAAGCGTGATCTGCAGCTCACCCTTCCCATGCATCTAACAAATCAATTGAGATCCAAATCAAAACTCAATCAGAAAACCAAGATTGAAAGAGTAAACTAAAAAAATAATAATCTCAAATCATCTCCGGTTGCAAGCTTGATGGAGATGTTCGCAGAACCCCACGGTGGGCGGCTCCGATGGAGGCGGCGGCCCGTGCAGGTGCGGCGGAGGTGAGACTCTCCCTCGGTGGCAGAAAGATGAGGCAGAGAAGGGCGGGGTGGCTGGATCGGTGCGTGTGCGGTGGAGAAGGAGACGAACTCCTCCCTGGGTGGCTGGATCGAGGCGCGGCAGTGGCGTGGTGACTGGTCCGGAGAAGCAGTAACACGGCAGCCCGGGTGGCTGTTTGGGCGGTGGTTGGGGCATGGTCGTGAGGGAGGCAGAGGAGAGGTGAGTGTATCTATTTCTTTCATTATGAGGAGAAGACCTGGGCTCAGAGCGTAAATGTGAGAATGCCGCAGACCCCTATTGCTTCTGTTCAAAAAAAAAACAATTGGGCCAAGCTTTGGGTCGCGTCCTTTCTTCCTGCCAAACGCAGATCTCCATTCACACCCCTTTCATTTGGGCTTAGGCCCATTCCGTGTAAATAAAAATAAAATAAAAATAAAATAAAAAAGAAAAAAGAATATGGCCTCAGCACGTCATTTCAGGATGCACTTCCATTTTCATCCTTACACCCCTGGCAGATGCAAAGTTGGAGAAGAGGGTTTCGACCCAAACAAAGGAGCTTCAATTTCACTCGGCACCCTTGGTTTTTATCTCTGTACCCCTATTCCTGTTGGGCTTTTCTTTTGCTTTATTTTTTATGCTTGTTTCTTTATTTGATTATTTGGTTTTTATTGCATGTAATCCCTTTGTATAGTTTCCCCATCCTTTTGTTGAACTTGTTTGTTTCGTTTTACATAAAAATTACAAAATAAAAAAATGAAGAAAGATAAAATATATAAATTCTAAAAAATACAAAAAAATATGTTTTGAAGGTTAAGCACACGTGTGATCGCTCACATCGTCCTTGTGCTAAAAACCTTTTCTCTTTCTTAAATAAATTACAAAAATACGTTTTAAAGGTTAAGCACACGTGTGATCGTTCGCATCGTCCTTGTGCTAAAACACTTTTTCCTTTCTCATATAAAATACAAAAAAAAATATAAAATCTTCAAAAACTAAAAACATCAACAATTTCAAACAACAAACAATATTGCCTTGCCAGAACTACGTGATCCTTGATTCTTCATCAAAAGTGGAGATACGTAGGAGCAAGGCTAGTCCTTGTCAGGTTCACTTCTCCAAAACATCCAAATTTATCCATAATCAATTTCACAAACAAATCTCTCAAACAATTCCTCAAACAAAATTTTCAAGCAGTTTTCTAAACGAACTACGGAACCCTGATTTCTCATTCTGAATGAGAATACGTAGGAGCAAGGTCAATCCTTGTCGGACCCAAAAAACTAAAAAATATTATTTGTTTCTTTAGAGTTTTATTTTAAGGGAAAGTTAAACACTTTGAAAACCACATCCATATTCGCGCATTTAGTTAAAGGTACTGCCTTAGGGCAGGCGTTGTAGGGTGCTAATACCTTCCCTACACGTAACCGACTCCCGAACCAAGAATCTGGTTCAAATTGACCATGCCTTATCATTTTATGGTTTTTCCGTAGTTTTCCAGAATAAACTATGGTGGCGACTCCAAATCTCTTTTTCAAAACTCCTTGTTTCTTTTTCACGGATCGTCGCAATTTTTCGGTTGCGACAATATTTATGTATGATAAATTCTGAATTAGTATGATGTTTTGGGACACTGTTTGTATGCTGAGTAGATTGAATAATATGTACTGGAATGTTTAATGTATGAAACTGTATTGTGATGTTTATGAATTGAGTTGGATGAACTTATCAGTGGTGATTTAACTGGTTAGAGGTATTTTATGTGAGAAACCTATTATGGTAGGGTTTAGAAAGAAAGTGAAGTGAATTGAACTTGTTTAGTGTAATTTAGAGGAAGTGAGGTAGTGAATTTGAGCATTTGAAGTCAAGTGATGTTATGGTCTGCTGGGACAGTTTAGATAAGTCATATATGACTTGTTTGAGTCATCAAATTGGTCAAAATCAGGTTCAAAGTGGTAAATTGGAATTTGGGTCTCTAAGTTGATGAAATTGAGGTCTTAGAGTAGGTTTTGATGTATAAACACTTTAGATTGATGTTAGTAAGGTTTAGAATCACTTAGTCAAGTCTAATTAAGCATATACAACAATCTAGGAGTGTTAGAAGTTGGGAAAATTTTGTAGAATTGGTAAGTGGTGGTTGAGTTGCATAATTCTGCAGAATTTCATTATGTAGATTATGCAGACTCGCTGTGGGAATGGATTCGCATAGCGAGTCACCTTGGCGAGGTGCTCTCTTCCAAGGTCTTCGCACAGCGAATGGGTGCGCTGTGCAAATGGATTGAGAGGGTTGCTCTCTGTTTGTCGATCCGCATAGCGAATCAAGTCGATATGCTACTGGTTGGGGTCTGGAACTATTATTCTTTTTATTTGAACAGTGAATGAGTTTCGCTCTGCGAGTACTTAAGGAGCATGTGCCACTGTTTGAGATTCTCGCACAACGACCTAGCTCGTTGTGCGAATCCTCAAACAGAGACCACACCCTCTAAACCATTCGCATAGCGGTTATACTCACTATGCGAATGGTTGAGAGGGTGTGGTCTCTGTTTGAGGATTCGCACAACGACCTAGCTCGCTGTGTGAGAAGCCTCTAGTTTCACTATGCGAATGTGTGCGTTGTGCGAGGGTTTCAGTTCTAGTTCATTCTTCTTTTGATTTTAAGTTGTTCTAAATCAAACATTGTTTGTTGTATGAAGTAAGTTGAAGTTGTATCATGTAATATCATTAGTTATTGATGTATGTTGTATTTCAAAGTGTAAGTTGGTGGTTTCAAACTGTAAAGTTCAAAGTATGGTTAATGGACGTAATTCCATGATCCTCAAGGAGAGGAGACATGGTGGTGCCCTATGTTGTGATTCAAAGTGAAATCTCTAGTTGAGATTCAAGTAAGTTTAGAATGAATGCAGGAGCTTAGTCTTGGGGGTTATCCTGAAACTTCAATGGTCTTTCATTCTCAAGTAGAGAGGATTGATCCATGTCGTGAGGAGTAGCAGGAGGTCCTAGTCTTGGGTGCTTCCAGTATAGCCCAAGGTGAGTGATAACAGACTAACCTCGTGAGTGTGGTAGGGTGAAACCCATTGGCAATGGCTTTGCAAAGCAGTAGAAGCCACCACGAGTGCACGACCCGCCATAGCTCAGTAATAATTCTATGTCCAGACAGTTAAAGTCAGTATGGTGTTATGTGTGAAGAGTTTATGTGATGTGAATGAATAGTATGATTGTATGAAGTTAAATAAATTTATGTATGATTAATCTTTGTTTAAACTAGCTTACCCTGTTGTGTGCTTGTATTTTGTATGTTCTGATGTTCTTCTTCTACAATGATCATCCTTTGGATGTGAGTAGCGGGAGAAGATGTTTCTCTGGAGCAAGCCTTGGATGGAAGTGATGTTGCTGAGTAGTTGGCTTAGCTTAATAGATGTTTGTGTATAGTTTTGGAGTATCCTTTAGTATGTATATATAAAGTTTAAATTTATAGTTGTTTTTGGATGACTGTAAAGGTAACATTTTATATTCTAGATGGATAACTGTATGCTTTATCATGCTTGTAGCTTCTCCTTAATATAGTTTATACTATATATTTTGGGATGTTACAACACCCATGTTGAGAGTGAAATTTGGGAGTGAAATTTGTTTAGATTTGAATTCTAGAAAGTGTTTAATTTTTTTATTTTAAAAAAAATGTAATTAAGTGAGCCAACCCGTTTACCCACCAACCCGTGGTGGGTCGGGTCGAGTCCAAATTTTTCTGGCTCGTTAATAAATGAGTCGGGTTAGGTTGGCTCACTAAGTGACCAACCCGTGGTAGGCCGGGCCAGGTGGCCCGTTTTGACAACTCTATCTATGTAGAATAATGTGAAATGCATGTATTTGAATTAGTTGTTCTAGTGATGTTTGAGTTTTAAATGATGACCCAAGGTGGTTTGATTGTTTGAATGATTGGTGTGATATATTTAGATTGTTTTGGTGTTATAATTATGTGTTTGAAAGTTGTATTGTGGTTTGGAATTTGATCTTAAAGTGTTTGGAATAATGAAGAGTGAATTACTTAAATTTCAAACTTAAAAGGAGAAAGGAATAACCTTCATATTTATATACATTTTGGGTTTTTTTGCCCACATGGTCTTCTTCCATCTCTATGAAGAGGATTTTACTCTTCATTTAATGAAAAAAAGATAAGTAAATGATAATTATTTTTTATTGAATCCAATTTAATTCTTATCAACAAAATTTAATTCATGGTACCTATCCCTTTTCTTCATTTATTCTCATTTATTGTCTTTGCTTTATTCATTATTTTCTTCTTCGTTTTACTTTTTTTCTTGGTGGTCTTGCGTGGTCCTTGATATCATTTTCGACATCCTCTTTGAATTTTGAGTTTATGTTATGTGGTAGTAAGTACCCTTTTCATTATCTTCTTCATAATAAGTACTCGAAAAGCATCGAATGTCATTAAAAACTCGAAATTTATAGAATATTTAACTAATTTTCAAAATCTGATTAAGAGCTTATCGAATTTGAAAGTTGGTAAGGGTCAACGAATTTCAAAATTCGTTAAACTCTTAATTGGCTTTTGGAAGTCAGCGAGATCTTAACTTGATTTTGAAAGTCGATGAGTTCTTAACTGGATTTCCAAAAGCAGTTAAGGATTCAACAGATTTCGAAATCTGTTGAAGACTTAAACCGAGTTCAAAATTTTGTAAAGGCTTAACCAATTTTTTAAATTCGATTAAGGTCTCATTAGTTTTGAAATCTTTTTAAGCTTTCAATTCATAGAAAATCTTGTCGAATTTTGAAATTCATTGAGGCCTTAACCAAATTTTGAAATCCAGTGAGGCCTTCACCAGATTTTGAAAATCAATTAAGCCTTTATCCCATTTTTGTTGAATTTCGAATATGTTCCTCTACATCTTACGTGATTTCCAACACCACAACACACATAGCGCAACACACACCGGATTTGAAACCCACAAGACATATCCTAAGTCTTTCAAATGCAGATATGAGAGAAACAATTTACCTAGTTTCGCTTCACAACATTTGTCTTCTTCCACTTACTACGAAAACTTCCAAGTGTTGCTGCAGCCTACGATAGAGGAAAGGGTAACAAATGGGAGTGCAGCTGTGAAAAGGAAAGGGTGAAGCTTGGAGGTTGCAAGGAAGAGAGTAAGGATTAAAAGGAAAGGGTGCAAAGAGGTGTTGGGAGAGCTGAAGAGAGTAACAACTAGGGTTTTAGAGGTATTATCTCATGTGAATTGAATAAGAAAGAGAAAAGGTAAAAAGAAATAATAACTTAGTGAAAAACCTTTACTTGGGTTGGGTTAAATTTTTTGAATCACTTAGGAAAAGGATTGGAGGCAAAAAAGAAACACTTTTATATTTAATATATAATATAGTTACATGAAATTCTAATTTTAATATATCATAAATTAAATTAAAATAATTTTACAATTAAATAATAATAACATGTCACTTACTGATAACGGTGGAAAAACCGTTATTTTTATACTTAATTTTGATATTAAAAACACATTTTTTTGACTTAGAAACTTGCTTTAACTCATGTTTTTGCTTTAGTTTATTGAATAAGAAAGTTGAAGGTGAATTTAATGGTTTTGTGCTAGATTCCCTTGATTTTGTAGGCTATTGGAATGATTTGAAAGAAGAGTTAAAGTATTGAATGGTTGGAATGCAGAAAAGTCAACCAAAATGCAGAAAAGTCAACCAGAGTGCAGAAAAGTCAACCAAATGCAGAAAAGTCAACCAGTCAACCAGAGTGTAGAAAAGTCAACCAGAGTGCAGAAAAAGTTGCGTTGAACGTCAGTGCCGCAACTACCGCTGAGTGCCAGTTTCGTGGGCTTGGACCTGTTTTCTGTTATTTTTATGGGCTTGGACCTGTTTTATGTTATTTTTATGTTCTATTTAAGTACTTGCACGTCCTAGAGATTGTATCTTTTGATGGCTTGAGCACAGAAACACACTTTTCACCCTTTGGGGGTAGATTTGGGGATGTGACAGCTCTCCTCTTCTCTTCCTTGGGTTTTGCTATCTCTTCCATTCTTTCATTTCATTGTTCATCTAGTTCTTCCATGATGATGGAGAACTAAACCTTATTTGTTGTTGGAAAATATGTAACCTCTTAAACTCTTATGTATTGAATTGATTCTTGATTATATATGCTTTACTTCATTAATTGTTAGGGTTTTTCCTCTACACTCTATGCATGCTTTGTTTAACTCATTCAATTGCATGATCATTGATTTTGTCGATATGGACACATACGGGGAAATCTAGAACTGTGGAAATTCTCTCGGAAGCAATATTACCTAGACATAGGAATAGAAGGATCAGTTTCCTTTAAGCTTCTGTGCGAATGTAACGCATGATTAATTGCTAGGGAGACAAGACATTGTGAACTAGTAATTAGGATTATGCTTTCTTCACCGAGACATCGGGTTTAAGGTAAATTAGAAAGTGACATTAACATTAATAAAGAAGACAAATTCATATATGCATGAGAGTAAACTAAGTGAAATCTAAAACCCAACAACAATATCATCAACTTCATCCATTCATTCTTGTGTTTAGCCTCAATTGATCAAATTGCATTCATGTTTATTTTATTGCTTTTGCATTCAAAAACCCCAAAATGTGTTCTTTAGAGTCTTAATTAGTTGAGTAATCACATAACTGTTTAGTGTCGTGAGTCTCTTGGAAAACGATACTTGGTCTTACAATTTATTATTACTTGATACGATTCGGTACACTTATCGAGGTCTTAACAAGTTTTGGACTCCATTTTCAGGGATTAAAAATTTTGTTTATGAAGTTTTTGGCGCCGTTGTCGAAGGTTAAAAATTTGTTTATCATGTCACTTACTTATAAACATATATTCATAAACAATGAACATATCATATAAAGGATAATACAATATTCAACAAATTACATGACATCTTAATTTTTATATTAAGTATGTCATATCAAATAATAATATTTGATTTAATAAAAAAACCTTAGATCAATAATAAACCTAATATTTAAAAATTAAAGTGAGTTCAATACAATTTAAATTATACATCTACAAATATTATAGTATGTAAAAAAGTATTGTTTAAACTTTCATAACATGATATTATTAGTTTGTGTAATTTAAAGTATTCATAAAGCAAAATGATATTTATTACATAGATTCACTTATTTAATACAACTAAATTCATATGTTATCACAATATTGTTAAATGTATAACTCAAGCTGTTAATAGATTCAGTTGTATCATTCAGTTACTTACTTATCATGTCACTTACTTATAAACATATATTCATAAACAATGAACATATCATATAAAGGATAATACAATATTCAACAAATTACATGACATCTTAATTTTTATATTAAGTATGTCATATCAAATAATAATATTTGATTTAATAAAAAAACCTTAGATCAATAATAAACCTAATATTTAAAAATTAAAGTGAGTTCAATACAATTTAAATTATACATCTACAAATATTATAGTATGTAAAAAAGTATTTTTTAAACTTTCATAACATGATATTATTAGTTTGTGTAATTTAAAGTATTCATAAAGCAAAATGATATTTATTACATAGATTCACTTATTTAATACAACTAAATTCATATGTTATCACCATATTGTTAAATGTATAACTCAAGCTGTTAATAGATTCAGTTGTATCATTCAGTTAAGTTTGTCTTTTAAATACTTTTGTTGTCACGCTGTATAGATACATTGCCTCTGGTGCAACCTATCAATATACACAATATACAGTTTTTACTTTCTCTATGCCTTACAAATTCTTCTGCATTCCTTTTGGTATTCTTCTGCATTTCTAGCAGTGGTATCCAAAGCCAGGTCAAGGAGAAAGACTTGTGGTGCTTGTTTCAGAAATCATTTTGCGCTAAGGTGGCTGAGTAGTGGTTGAAACGTTCAAAGAAAGCAGTCAAGAAAACAGTTCTTGAGAAAGAAGAAGAGGGTGGATCATGGCTGATATCCCTACAACAAATTTCCCTGTTCTCACAGACAAAAACTAGAGCAAGAGAAGTACACAGATGAGAGTCTTATTTCGTTTCCAAGACGTCAGCGATGTGGTAGAGGAAATGGGATCCATGCCTGATTTTGGCGGTTCAGAGGATCAGAAGGAAGTGTTTGTGAAGAAAGATAATAAAGCTTTGTTCATCATCCATCAATGTGTGGATGATACACATTTTGAGAAGATACACAACGTTATTATGGTGAGAGAAGCTTGGAGCATATTGGTGCGCTGTTATGTTGGAGGGGATAAGATAAAGAGAGTAAAACTTTAGACGTTGAGGAGGCAATATGAACTTCTACAGATGGAAGACAGTGACAAGGTTAATGATTACTTCAACAAGATCTTATCCATTACCAATCAAATGAAAGGTATGGTGAAAAAATTAGTGATCTCATGATAGTTGAGAAGATTTCAAGATCATTGTCTCAACAATTTGATTATATTGTGGTGGTTATTGAGGAATTCAGAGATCTTGAGAAGTTGAAGGTTGAGAAACTTCAAAGTTCCTTAGAGGCACATGAAATGAGACTAATGGAGAGGAATCCTATCAAGCATGATGAGTAGGCATTGAAGGTTCGGCATATCAGAAATGAAGGTAATAAGAAATTCAAGAAGTGGAAAGGAAGTCCAGCGAAAGGAAAATGGAAGTATGATAACAGCGCATATGAACGAGATGAGATGACTGAATCAGTGGAAAGAAAAGGCGATTTTGACAAGAATATGAAGAAGAAAGATAAGAGAAATATTGAATGTTTTATTTGTCACAAGATGTGACACTACTCGTATGAATGTTACTCAAATAAGGGTAAGCAGAGCTAGAAAGACCAGAGTAGGGAAGCTTATCTAGAAAAAGAGGATTCAGACTCAGAGCCATTAACTCTAATGGTGACAACCTCTACTGAATGTTCCAGCAACTTGAGTAAATCTTGGTATTTGGATTCTGGGTGCTCGAATCACATGACATACAACAAGGAATGATTGATCAGTTTGGATGAATCAAAGAAAGGCAAAGTAAGATTTGCAGATGACAACACACTGAAGGTAGAAGGAATGAGAGGTCATAAAGAGGAAAGATGGCTCTCTTGCTATCATACAAAACGTTCTGCTAATGCCAACAATGAGATGCAATTTACTGAGTCTTGATCAGCTAGTAGAAAAAGGCTTCACTGTAGTTATGGGAAATCATGACAAAGTAGAGGTGTTTGAAAATAAAAAGAGATTGATATTGGGAAGCAAGACTTCCAAGAATCGAACTTTTCAAGTCTGTATGGATAAAGTAGGGAGTTTGCGTGGCTTGTCTACTGTGAAAGATAATGAAAACTGGAAATGGCATTTAAGGTTCGGTCACTTGAATTTTAGAGACATACAACAGCTGAGTGAGAAAGCAATAGTTTTTGGAATACCATATATCATCATACCAGAAAATGTGTGTAAGTCTTGCATTGTGGGAAAGCAAACTAGAAGGCCATTTCAAGCAAGATTGGAGATAAGATGCAAAGAGTATCTTGAGGTGATACAATCTGACATATGTGGCCCTTTGGAAGTGACTATGCTGGCTAGAAATAGGTATTTTATTACCTTCGTTGATGAATATAGTAGAATGGTATGGGTGTACATAATGAAATTGAAAAAGTGAAGCACTTGAGGTGTTCAAAAGATTCAAAGTTAGTGTAGAAAGAAAGAGTGGAAGGCTGGTTAAAGTTCTTAGAACTAATGGAGGAGGTGAGTACAGATCCCATAATTTTGAGAAGTTCTGCCAAAGCGGCGGAATTGCTCACGAGGTTACAACACCATACAAGTCCCAGCACAATGGTTCGAGATAGAAGAATGTGCCATGAAATTTCTGGGGTGAATCTGTTTCAAAAGCTGTCCACATTCTCAACAGATGTCCTACCAAGAGACTTGCAGGCAAGGTGCCACATGAGGTTTGGACAGGTATGAAACCTTCAGTAAATTACTTTAAAGTTTTTGAATCCTTGGCTTTTAGTCATGTTGCAGATAAAAGAAGATCAAAGTTGGAAGATAAAGGGGAGGCTATGGTGTTCGTTGGATACCATCCAACTGACGCATACAAACTTTACGATCCAATTAAATAAAAGATTATGATAAGCAGGGATGTGATGGTTCTTGAAGACGAGAGTTGGGAGTAGAAACGCAAACAGACTATCTTGAAGAAGACTGTGATGCATGGAATCTCTGATGAGCCTATACGGTATGGAGTGGAACCTGTAGATATTACTAGGAGCAGTGCAGATCTTGAGAATGCATCTTAGAGACCAAGAAGGCAACCTGCTAGATCATCCAAGTTTTTAGATTATGAAGTATATTCTGATGCAGGAGTTAATGATTAGGGAGATCTGGTTCACATGGCATTGATGGTTGGGACAAAACCAATGGATATAGATGAAGCATTGACACAACTAGTTTGGAAGGAGTCTATGATTGAAGAACTTAGATAAATCAAGAAGAATAACACGTGAAGGCTGGTTGATATGCCACCTGGAAAGCACTGCATTGGAGTGAAGTGGGTCTTCAAGAGAAAGCTGAATCTAGATGGCACTATTTTGAAGCATAAGGCTAGGCTTGTGGCAAGAGGCTTTCTGCAGAAGCAAGGAGTATATTTCACAGAGGTTTTCGCACCTGTGGCAAGGTTAGAAACCATACGATTAGTGGTTGTCATTGCTTGTGCTAGAAAGTGGTCATTATTTGCACTTGATGTTAAATCTGCTTTCTTGCATGGACTTTTGGAGGAGGAAGTTTATGTTCAACAACCCCTAGGATTCAACAAACAGGATAAGAAACACTTGGTGTATAGACTCCATAAGGCTCTTTACGACTTGAGACAAGCTCCTAGAGCATGGAACAAGAGAATTGACACATTCTTCTTCAGCCATGGGTTTGAACATTATGCTGTAGAGCATGGCCTGTACATGAAAGATAGTTCTGGTGGTGACAGGATGATCATATGCTTGTACGTTGATGATTTATTGGTGATTAGTTCAAGCTTTGAAGGAGATAGATGAGTTCAAATAGATGATGAAAGTTAAGTTCGAGATGACTAATCTTGGAAAGCTTAGTTACTTCCTAGGTATGGAATTTACTCATACAGCTACAAGATTATTGATTCATCAACAAAAGTATGTGAAAGAATTACTGGAAAGATACAAGATGACTCTATGCAATGATGTTAGAAGTCCTCTAGAGGTGAATGTCAAATTGAGGATAGATGAAACTAAAGAAGGGTGAATGAAACAACTTATAAACAGATCGTTGGGTCTTTGCGTTTTCTATGCAACAACAGACATACTTGATGTTTAGTGTTGGTATGATAATTCGTTTCATGGGCAACCCAAAGAAGAGCCATATGCTTGCTGCCAAACGCATATCAAGATACATTAAAGGGGCTGCAAATTATGGAATTTTGTTTCCATATGGTATGCAGAAGGATGAGTTGAAGCTTATAAGACCCGAGAACATGTAGAGTTTATAAATAAGATTTGAGTATGTTTTATTAAAATCTGCATGAGTTCACAAGGTGTAGTGTAGCTTAGTTGGTGTGCAAGTCTTGAATAAAATATAAAATTCTATGTTGTTTATTTATTTTGTGGATATAAGTGTAACCCATCACTAGTACAAAAACAGCATATAACGTCACGCGTTCAACGTCCAACCATTGAATAACCAACGTTAAAAATGAGCGGTGACATTTTTGTAAATAAATGCAATTATTAAACATCGTTTAAAATTGTAATTCGACGTAAAAGGATATAAAACGTGGAATGACTTTTAAATTCGACGTCAAAAGGTTAGTGAATTCAATAAAAATTTGAGCAGGAGATTGAAAATTCATTCACTTTATCTTAGCGCGCGATACCCTCTTCTCTTTTCAAACTTTTCTCGAACGAAGTTTGACGAGCATCACATGTAATCTTTCTTTCATTTGATACAAATGCATGTTAGTTAATTACTTTATGTATGATTTTTGTTTTGTTTTAACCAATTATTTTTATGCTCTTGTCCTTCATACGCGCATTCTGCTTTCTCTCTCACTGTGACGAAACTTTATTCCGACGAACACACCTTTTGAAGGTTAGTTTTCGTTTTCGTTTTGAAGAACTTATTTGTTGAACTTGTTTGTTGTTTTTTTTTGTTGAACTTGTTTGTTGTTGTTTAGTTGAACTTGTTTGTTGTTGTTTAGTTGAACTTGTTTGTTGTTGTTGTTTGATTGAAATTGTTTGTTGTTGTTGTTTGATTGAACTTGTTTGTTGTTTGTTATTATTGTTTGTTGTTGATACTACAATACACGTTCATAGTTCATGCTTTATAAAATACCAAACAGTGAAATTTGTTGTTTTTTTGCTTTTCAGGTCTCGTAGAGTTGTAAAAAAGATCAGAATTAATTAAAAAAAAAACAGAAAAATTGATTAACGTGGAATATTGACAAAATTCGACGTTAAGTTAATGTCGTATATTAACAAAATTTAACGTAAATTTAACGTCTCCTGATATGACGTCATTTGTGAATTCGCCATTAAAAGCCCAAAATATTCGACGTTGTACACGATTTTTGTACTAGTGCATGTTATTGTATGATTGTTAAATTTATGATGTTCTATATTTTCAATGTGATGTGTTGTTGGTTTGTTGGTAGAGATGTGTGTGTAGGATTGAATGGACATGTGTTCAAATATTAAAGAGATAGATTTATGAAAAACCTTTATTTTATTTTAATTATATTTTGTTTAAGGAAAATAATGTATTTTCCCTTATTGAAAGATTTAAGAAGCACTATCCAAGAAGAGGATAAAATATTTTTAGAAGATAGCATAAGTCTGTGGTTGATTGATCTTCACTCTTAAAGCTTCATAATTGACTAAGGTATGGGAAGCTTACCTTTAATTTCTTGTTTTATTGTATGATTAATTTTGGAATATCTTTGATTTTCTTTGGGAGTATTGTTAGTCCAAATACTTGTTGGGCTCGATTTCGGCAAGTGCACCGAATCGTTCAAGTAATAAACCGGTAAGACCGGGTATCGTTTTCCCAAGAGACTCGTAATACTAGAGAATTGTGCGATTAACAACTCATATAGATTCAAGAACATAACATCGATTTACAGAACAAGTGCAGAAATATAAATTCATACATAATTACAAGGTTGGACTTTGGTATTGAAGGCACTTGGAAATGGAAAAGATTAGAAATGGAATGAAATGACATTGTTAAGGCTAGTTTTCACCAATGTACTCTTGTGTATGACCAATTTTATCTCCTCTCTATCAATTTACTAAAGTCAATCCACTAAAACACTCTAGCCCTAATTCCTTAGGTGAAAGGCCTAGGTTTTCCTTATCAAACCCCAATTCCTTGGCAATCTAACAAGCAAAACCCGCATTAAAGAGCTGGGATCTAAGACAACATGTGAATCATCTTCCATTCCTAGAATCAATGACCCACAAGGACTCCTATTTCAGTTCCGGGTTTCATCTTACGTTCCCATAATCCATAAAACCCCAAAATCAAGTCATGAACGTTCCCATTACATGCAAGCTTTAAGATTGGAAACAAGAATACTAGCAATTGATAGAAAAGGCATATATAAATTCAAATCATTCAACAATTACACAAGAATTCAAAGGCTACAACTAATCCCAACAAGATGGGTTTGGTTCTCCATTTCCATGGAGAACCCTAAAGCTTACAAAATGACCATGGAAGAAGATGAAGAACCCAAGAGGAAGAAGGGAGTGTTCCCACGAACCCTAGCAGCCCTCCAAGCTCTCCTCTGAGTGAAATCGCGCCTCCAAATAACCAAAGACCCTTTCCCCTTCGCGTTTTAGGGTTAAATAAGCTGTCTGCCACATCAGTAAAAGTCGCGCCCGACACCCTCTGTCAGTCGCGCCCGGGCGCGAGACTCTCTGGAAAGTCACGCCCGGGCGCCCCATTTCTCACGCCCGGGCGTGAAACTCTCTGGAAGCTGAAAGTGGACGAACGTCCACTTCTCGCTGCCGAGCGTTAACGCCTCCTTGGACGAGCGTCCTCTTCTGCTCGCTGGACGAACGTCCTCTTCTGCTTGGACGAGCGTCCTCTCTGCTACTTGGACGAGCGTCCTCTCTGCTAGCTGGACGAGCGTCCTGCTCTGCCTGGCTTGGACGAGCGTCCTCTACCTGGGACGAGCGTCCTCTTCTGGACGAGCGTCCTCTTTCCTGGACGAGCGTCCTCTTGCCTGGACGAGCTTCCTCTCGTTCGTTCACACTCGACGAACGTCCACTTCTCTCTTCTGGACGAGCGTCCGCTTGTGCTTCCACTCTGGACGAGCGTCCGCTCTTCTGCCTTCTGGACGAGCGTCCGCTCTCCTGGGACGAGCGTCCGCTCTGCGACGAGCGTTCTTGCGCTGCTGATGGCATTTCTGCATGTGCTTGCTTCTTGGTCCAGTTCTATACATGGTTGGAGAGTCTTCCAAGCTCATTTTTAGCTACAAAATAAGGGATTATTGATGAAAGTACATCAAAGTAGCCAAAAACACAAATATTTAGAAAACAAGACAAAAGAAGAGGATTTAACAAGTTATAAGTTAGAAAGGAGTTGATTTTGCCACTAAAATGATGCTTAAAATATGGTAAAATCTAGCATTATCAAATACCCCCAAACTTACGACTTTGCTTGTCCTCAAGCAAAAGTACTTAACCTAGCAAACAATTCAATGACAATGGTCTAGCAACTCAAGCATAGTTTCAATCAAATAAACAAAATCAATCATGCTTGCTCAACTTAGAAATCACATTCAAGAGACAATATAGTCTTAGCAAGCTAAACTTCAATCATGGTGCTCACAAATTAAAAATCACAAGATAGATGCAAATGATAGACCAACAAACATGGCAAGTTGTTTTCAATTAGTGCATGGAACCAATCCTCACTAAGGAAAGTGTTTCACTCAAGCACAATGGTGTATAAGGATGTGTGTCTAACTCTCAACTATCACAATGTTACACAAATCAACTTTGCCTTTCGTTTCAACAATATCAAACACATTAACAAACAAGTTACATCACAAGGACTTTTTGAAGCTTGTATTGTGGCTGGGCTAAGAAGAAAAATTGGTTTTTCTGGACAACAAAGCACCTTGAGATAAGAGACCAAACAATTTAGTTCATGATATAGCATAATATCTCTTTTTCTCCAAAATTGAATAAACCACTCTCAACTTATTTCCCAACTCTTTTTCATTGAATTCATGTTTTTGTTTTTCTTCTTCTCCTTTCTTTTTCTTTCTTTTTACTCAACTTATTGTTTTTCTCAATGCTCTCCTTTTGACAAGAACTCCCCCAAACTTAGACCATTCTCCTCACTCTAACATATATGTTCATCTCAACTCAAGGTAAGGAGGTTAATGATTTTTCAATAGGCTTAAGGTTTCGGGAATGAGAAAGTTTTCTTTAAGGTTCAAAGGTTTAGCATTGGCTTTTAGGCTCAAAATGTAGAAGAGGTGGAAGAACAAGATGGCCTTGATCATTTGTAACATGCAAGTAACAGTTCAAATAGAGAAACTTAGGCAAAGTCAACTATGATTCCAAAGTAATAACATTCAGCAATAAACTCTGAGGCACAACATCTCACAGGTTCACTCAAGGTTCCAAAATTTGATAAACATCATGCCAAGAATATTGATCACAATTAAAACTAAGCATCTATCTCAATAGATACAAGCAACCACAATCTCAGTTCAATAAGCTCAACCACATAATCTCAATCAGATTTTCAAAACAATTCTCATAGATAAAGAGCAAGCACAACAGCTTTGTATTCAATTCAAGCATATCAAATGATTCACTCAAATCTCCAGACCAATTGCACAAGAACTATCCACAAGGCAAGTCAAAAAAAGAAATCATAACCACAAATACTGAAAGTAAATAAAACTTGAAATTAAAACTGAAAAACCGATTAAAATGGACTCTTTGCATCTCCAGCAGTGTAGAACACTAGCTTCACTTTCATCTGCAACATCTTCCTCCAACAGTAGCTTATACTCCGCAACTACTCCACCTCCCCCATCAGTAGGGGCCTGGCCCCCAGGCCATGCTACACGAGCAGCAAAATCTTCAAGTCATATTGTTGCTCAGCTCACACTTGGCTCAAAGGTTGGCCAGTGGTGGTTTCAAAATTGTTAAGTCCTAAGGAAGATCTTATATTGTAAAAAGAAAGCTCAAAGCAAAATTAGTATCCCATAGTCAACAACTGAAGAGAAGAATCCATAAAACAAACTAAAAGAAATATGCAAAATAAAGCAAAGAAACAAGACAATGAAAGGCAAAACAAACAAAGACAAAAGTACATGAACAAAGAGGGAAGTCTTAGAATTAAGCTTCCCAAAGGTACACAAATACAAAAAGGTTTAAAAACACAACAAAAGGAGTGTGTGAAAGATTTCAAAAGAATGGGAAACTCATCATAAATCAAGAAAAACAAAAGTGCAGAACCAGAATTTTTGGTGCTGGGCGCCCCTGGTGCAGCTCGCGCCCGGGCGCCCCTCAGCAGGGGGGGCTTGGGCGCCACTCAGTCAATTTGGTGCAGGATGGCCCTGATGCAGCTCGCGCCCGGGCGCCCCTGGTGCAGGGGGGGCTTGGGCGCCATATCAGTTTTCTGCATAATGCAGATTTCTGCGAAATTGGCCACTCACCATGTGATTTTTGGTTCTAGACCTTCATTCAATGCACTTACACACCAAACAAGCTACAAATAACATAATATACTTATACAAACCATAAAAACAACATCACAACTCAAAAATCACAAGAATGCAAAACTACACAAACAATCAAAACATAAGCTACTAATACACAAAACACAAAAATCACACAAACACAAGTAAAAAGGGTAATGAAAATGGGTTGCCTCCCAAAAGCGCTTGTTTAACGTCATTAGCTCGACGGATTACTCAATGAAGTGTAGATTTTGATGTTGGTGTGCTCCTTCCACCAACTCTTCTTGAACCAATTCTAGTCACCAAATCAACTCTCAAAGCTTAATTCTCTTCATCTTAGTCCTTCCACTACCTTGTCATCTTCAAATACTCAATCCTCTTGATCAACTTTGGCTTGCTAGGCTTGAGTTCATTATCTCTCATCAAAGGGTGGTGGTGACTAGTCTTTCTCTTTTCCTTCTCCCTTTCTTCATCCTTCACTTAGCACTTGGAGCATCTTCAAGAGAGGAAGAATTTTGGGCAGCTTGTGATGCTCAACATAGTTGTCTCCTTGTGTCCTATAATTCCTTCAATCTCAGGGTCTTCATGATGCATTTGAGGCTGCAGTCCTCCTTGTATGAACATCCCCTGCATACACTTAGACACAACTAGGCTAAAGCCACAAATTAGCCCAAGTAAAACTGAAAATCTATTTACAACAAAAGAGTTAGTTCTATATACAAATCAAGTCTGAACAAGTTAGAAACCTCACAAAAGTCTAGTATTGACACGAGTCCCCGGCAACGGCGCCAAAAACTTGATGACCCAATACTTGTTAGCCGTTGCTAGGACTCGGGTTCAATCCCCAAATCCCCGGCAGCGGCGCCAAAAACTTGTTAGTCCAAATACTTGTTGGGCTCGATTTCGGCAAGTGCACCGAATCGTTCAAGTAATAAACCGGTAAGACCGGGTATCGTTTTCCCAAGAGACTCGTAATACTAGAGAATTGTGCGATTAACAACTCATATAGATTCAAGAACATAACATCGATTTACAGAACAAGTGCAGAAATATAAATTCATACATAATTACAAGGTTGGACTTTGGTATTGAAGGCACTTGGAAATGGAAAAGATTAGAAATGGAATGAAATGACATTGTTAAGGCTAGTTTTCACCAATGCACTCTTGTGTATGACCAATTTTATCTCCTCTCTATCAATTTACTAAAGTCAATCCACTAAAACACTCTAGCCCTAATTCCTTAGGTGAAAGGCCTAGGTTTTCCTTATCAAACCCCAATTCCTTGGCAATCTAACAAGCAAAACCCGCATTAAAGAGCTGGGATCTAAGACAACATGTGAATCATCTTCCATTCCTAGAATCAATGACCCACAAGGACTCCTATTTCAGTTCCGGGTTTCATCTTACGTTCCCATAATCCATAAAACCCCAAAATCAAGTCATGAACGTTCCCATTACATGCAAGCTTTAAGATTGGAAACAAGAATACTAGCAATTGATAGAAAAGGCATATATAAATTCAAATCATTCAACAATTACACAAGAATTCAAAGGCTACAACTAATCCCAACAAGATGGGTTTGGTTCTCCATTTCCATGGAGAACCCTAAAGCTTACAAAATGACCATGGAAGAAGATGAAGAACCCAAGAGGAAGAAGGGAGTGTTCCCACGAACCCTAGCAGCCCTCCAAGCTCTCCTCTGAGTGAAATCGCGCCTCCAAATAACCAAAGACCCTTTCCCCTTCGCGTTTTAGGGTTAAATAAGCTGTCTGCCACATCAGTAAAAGTCGCGCCCGACACCCTCTGTCAGTCGCGCCCGGGCGCGAGACTCTCTGGAAAGTCACGCCCGGGCGCCCCATTTCTCACGCCCGGGCGTGAAACTCTCTGGAAGCTGAAAGTGGACGAACGTCCACTTCTCGCTGCCGAGTGTTAACGCCTCCTTGGACGAGCGTCCTCTTCTGCTCGCTGGACGAACGTCCTCTTCTGCTTGGACGAGCGTCCTCTCTGCTACTTGGACGAGCGTCCTCTCTGCTAGCTGGACGAGCGTCCTGCTCTGCCTGGCTTGGACGAGCGTCCTCTGCCTGGGACGAGCGTCCTCTTCTGGACGAGCGTCCTCTTTCCTGGACGAGCGTCCTCTTCTGGACGAGCGTCCTCTTTCCTGGACGAGCGTCCTCTTTCCTGGACGAGCGTCCTCTTGCCTGGACGAGCGTCCTCTCGTTCGTTCACACTCGACGAACGTCCACTTCTCTCTTCTGGACGAGCGTCCGCTTGTGCTTCCACTCTGGACGAGCATCCGCTCTTTTGCCTTCTGGACGAGCGTCCGCTCTCCTGGGACGAGCGTCCGCTCTGCGACGAGCGTTCTTGCGCTGCTGATGGCATTTCTGCATGTGCTTGCTTCTTGGTCCAGTTCTATACATGGTTGGAGAGTCTTCCAAGCTCATTTTTAGCTACAAAATAAGGGATTATTGATGAAAGTACATCAAAGTAGCCAAAAACACAAATATTTAGAAAACAAGACAAAAGAAGAGGATTTAACAAGTTATAAGTTAGAAAGGAGTTGATTTTGCCACTAAAATGATGCTTAAAATATGGTAAAATTTAGCATTATCAAGTATGTTGAGCTATATTGTTTAAATGATTGATCTTTGCAATTATTAGTTTTAAATGTTTTGAAAGATAATGTGAAGTTTGTGTTCTATTAAATAATTCATTATGTTTCTTTGTCTTCTTAAACAATTTTGGAAAGAGAAAATTGTAAGAAGCGATATCAGTAACAAGGTTGATGTTTAATTAAAGTAATGAACAATTAGGGTTAAGATTCCTTTTGAATTTATTAAGAGTTAAAGTTTTCTTCTTAATTGTAATTAAGAATTGAATTGATTAGGGTTATGATTTATTTTTATTAAATATCAAATTATAATTAATTGGATCCTAATTAAATTTCAAAATCAGACTTTGTAACATCCCAAAAATACAGTCTAAAACTATATGATAGAATAATCACATTGAATAATATTACAGATCAGTCTTACATTAAAGTAGAACGTACGATTGTGGCCGAACGACCTTACAAAGAAAGACAAGAAATTTAAAGCTGAATAGGGGTGCAATTCTGACCGAACGGTTTACAAAAGAATTATACCAAACGGTCCTGCAAAAGAAAAGGGAAAAGGTGATCGAACAATCACCTTACTATCAAACTATAATACTGACTGAACAGTTCTACTATTCGGTCTTAACTTCTACCTTGACTAAGTTTTCTTCTTCCAGCAGCTCGTCTCCTTCTGCTCACATCCACATGGATGATCATTGCAACAGAAAGACAATCGAACGTACAAAACAGACAAGACAGAAAGACATAGGGTAAGCTTATGTAATTTAATTCATGTATCAACATATATTTCACACAATTCAACTACACAAGATAATTCATTAACTCATTCATGCAAAGCCTAATACTAGACTGACTGTCCGGACTGTATGAATTCTGTGTAGCTACGACGTTCGTGCACCCGGGTGATGTAGTAACTAGGATACCCTCAACAGCTGCCACCTGAGGTTACTCCTATCTATCCAAATTAACCATAAGGACTAGGACCTCCTGCCGTTCCCACACATGACTTACTCTCCTCTACGTGAGGACGAGTAATCACGGAACATCAGGATGAACCGCCAGCTTAGCATGCCCACATTCAAACTTTACCAAATTCCAATATCCATTCATGAGATATTCCTCCCCGGAATACTCGTTCAAAATCAAATACATTTCCACCATAACATACTTAATCAACTTTCCTTATTAAATCTCGATTGGAACGAAGATCCAATGAATTTGAATAAAAATCCTTAAGGATTGTCAAATACCGAACGTTCAACCCCAACTCAGGACGAGACCGAAACTTGGAGCGAGATCGAGGGGTCTCCAGTTCCAGAACATATTAAGACCAAGAGGTTTACTATCGAGCTAAGAAAGAACCAGAGTACAATCATATATTACAAGAACGAATTAGAACGAATGTTATTTTCAAAGTGAGCCAATTAAATGAATTGACTCCTGAGAGCTCAAACCGAACACCAAAAAGCCCATGCCAAGTACTAAGACTCTAGGCCGAAACCAATGGATACAAACATTTCAAGACATTCAAAGAATAATACTTAGAAGAATCACATGAAGAAACCGAACGCTTATAAATACTTAGCTTATTTGAGTTTAGCATCAAGAAAACCGAATGTCAGTCAATGACCGAGCACGCTAGAGAGAGAACTCTATTGAATTTGGACGAACGCTATTTTCATCAAGATAGATTATAGGAAAGAGAATGAGCGCTTGGTGTAAGACCCACCACTAAATAGTACGAGTGCTTGGTGAAAGACCTAGCTCTAAATCGTATGAGCGCTTGGTGAAAGACCTAGCATTAATTAATACGAGCGCTTGGTGAAAGACCTAGCACTAAATCGTACGAACGCTTGGAATATAAAATATTATCTAATTACTATTCAAGAACGAACGAATATACTACTACCTATGGACATACTTAAATTTATATCAAAATGCCAAGAAAAGAATATTCTTGGTGGAACGCCTGTACACAAATTGTACTAGACGAAGATGCTCGTCCTCAACATAAACTCCTTCCAAAATGAGAGAGTTTCGTTCTAAACGAGTTCCCGAGAAAAACCGAACGGTCAAAGACCATTCAGTAACGAACATACATTATCTTAGAGAATTTTCATACTTAAAAATCATTTATCTCAATTCAATTTCTCAACATTTATCTACATAATTTCATACATCCACATCATAGTAATTTCACATACTTCATACATCAGAACATAGCACAATCATATTTCATTTTAATTCAGCAACTCAACGAGCGTTCATGCAATACAAGCAACATACAAATTAAATTATATAAGCTTCCCTTACCTCTGAGCGTGACCGAACATTCATAGAGGCAGAATATAGTTTAACCACTACCAGTTCTTCTACCCTCAACGCTCGACAATTTCCCAACTAAACCATTTAAAACCAAAACACTATCAGAACCTCTCATTTTAGAGGAGCGATCAACACATGAACGTTGCCAGCTCAGCTTCACAAACCGAATGGTTTAACTAGAAGCTCTTGATGCCGAAAGTGCTTCTACGGTGCCTGAATGGTGATCGGAGAAGAGAAAGGGTGATATTTTGTAGAGAGAAGGAAGATCTTTTAGAGAGAAGGAGGAGAAAATGGAGTTTCAGAAATCAGAGAGGAAGATGGTTGCATGCAGAGAATTGCGTAAACTTTCGAAACTCAGATTTTACTTCTACCAACCAAAACCGAACGTCCAATTCCTTGCAGCCACCTGCTTTCCACTCTCTGAAATTCTAACTCTCTTCTCGACACTTGGATTCCACTAAAAAGGGTTTTGGGGTGCGTTTTTAATGGGGTCTGACAGACTTTTTATTCTAAACCCTAATTAATTTACTAAATCGGATTTATTGTTTCTGATAAACCCTAGTTTCATTTTTTTTCCCCAATTGATTTTGGGATTTTTCTTCTTCTTCTTGGACAGACCTGGGTGGGTCATTTTGTCGTGCCTTAAGGGAGAGCTTCTCTCCTTCTCGTGCATCCAACCCAGCTTTAGGGTTACACATGAACACTCTTCCCTAATTTCTTTTCCCTTACCGATCTTCATTCTATTACTGGAGCAAACCAATCCCCATCAATTTCGTTCCACATGTCTCTGTGCCTCACTCGCGGACCATCCAATCTTGGAGAAGAGGGTTTTCAGTGCGTGGCTTACTGGTGGCGAAAATTTGGCGCGACTATGGCGCGGAGGAGGCGCGGTGACGATGGAGCAGCGAGGTCGCGACGACTGCGCGATGGAGATTAGGATCGTTCTTCATCTCCTCCTTCTTTGTTTTTATGTTTTGGGTTATTTTTTTTAACGACGATGAGGCGCAGAGGAGCCTGACGAAAGCGCGACGGAGATGCGGCAATGGTTTATGGAATTGAAAATAAGAAATAAATATTAATTGGTTTTAAAGATGAAAATAATGAGGTTATAATCATTAATTATAATATTAAATTACTTACTAATTTTAGGTTGATAAAAGAGAAAAATAACGTGATTATAATCTTTAATTAGATCAATAAATGTTTTATTATTTTTGGTTTGTTATTAAATGTTATTTATTTATTTTTTTGATCTATTGTTGGAGTAGAACTCATGAGGTGTTTATGTTGATTAAATTGGGAATTTGATTTTAATGATTAACTAAAGTAATAAATGATCTATTATTTTGAATTGATATTGAATTATATTCATTTATTATTTGTTATCTATTGTTTGAGTGAAACCTTTTGAGTATATTATATTTTTGAATGAGAATAGTGGTTGTATTTATGTGTACGATAAACTTTGACTGATAATTGGAAAGAATGAGTGTTGGAGTTGGAATGGTTGAATGCTGGAATTGTACCTGAGCGTGTGGTTGATCAATGAGCATAAGAGTGGGGGATAGGTCCGCTTATTGTACCTAGTAAAACCTGAGACTATCGACTGGTCGAGATAGCGACTCCCTTTGGCCTTGTGTGTGAAAAGGGGGTGCTCGAGTATTGAGCCTTCTATTTATGGGGGTGATGGTGTTTGCCTTGTTGTGACAGTGAAACATGTTCCTTAGCCAGGAGGCGGGACTACTCGAGCAGACCTATAGGAGGGGCTACAGGGGACCTGTGAGGAGGCCACAGGTTTGAGGTAGGGTACATGGGTGTGACTAATTCTTTTCACTATGGAGTTATGGTATTGTGGAGGCTCATGGTGTTATTCATGATGAGGTTAGTTCTGATGGAGGTACATGTGATGATGATTCATAGTGACGATGTGTTTGGAGACGATGTTATAGGATAACGTTGATGGTATAATCGTAATAGGGTTAATGAGGATAATGATGATGGTAAGAGTGTAAAAATGATTGTGTTAGTAGGATAGCGTTGTAGATGATTGATTTATTATTAAGTTATGCTTGTTTCCTATGTACAAATTTTATTGTCATTGGTTGTGCTATGGTAGCTTACCCATATTTGTTTGTGTTGTGGTTGTGTATGTGTTTTGCGACGATCGTATGACA
This sequence comes from Vigna angularis, assembly GCF_016808095.1. Lineage (NCBI taxonomy): Eukaryota > Viridiplantae > Streptophyta > Magnoliopsida > Fabales > Fabaceae > Vigna > Vigna angularis. Next base: position 19,236,048 of record NC_068975.1, read on the forward strand.
TTTGGTTATACGGGAGTAAAGGATGTTACAGATGCTCCAGATGCATCATAGAGACGCGAGAGTGGGAAGACGACTTGGGTTAATTAAAGCTTTTGTGCTATAAATTTTAGAAACAATGTAATAGGATTTGCTTTACTTCGTCTTGATTTTATTAATTTCGGTATTATATAAGTTGATTTCCGCGATGGTATTATGATTTTAAAATTTTAAAAAAATTTCCTCGTAACCGAGACATCCCAAAAATCGGGATGTTACATTTGTGGGCTATGCTGACTTAGATTATGATGGGGATCAAGTTGAAAGGAAAAGCACATCAGGAAACATTTATTTTCTAAACGAAGCACCTATTACATGGTGCTCTAAGAAATAGTATGTTGTTGCTTTATCAAGTTGTGAAGCAGAATACATAGCTGGATGCCATGCAGTGTACCAATGAATATGGTTGGGTGAGTTGTTGAAAGAGTTAAAAATACTCAGGGAGAGTCCACTAGTGCAGCGAGGGGCTTTTACCGCGGTTGATTTTCACTATACGTCGCGGTTCTTGAACCGCGGCATATCCAGCCGCGGTAGTAAGTCAGGCACTTTATGCCGCGGTTCTAACCGCGGTATATAAGCTGCTGAATATGCCGCGGTTGTCAAGGGAACCGCTGCCTAAATTCATTTTTTTTTAAAAAAAAAATTAAAAAAAAATTTAAAAAATGCACTATATGCCGCGGTTCAACCGCGGCATATAGGCCGACGAGTATGCCGCGGTTAGTGTCAAAACCGCGGCCATATGTCTCGTTTTTAAAAAAAAAACGAAGCACTATATGTCGCGGTTGTGGTTAGCACCGCGGCATATTCCCCTTATATGCCGCGGTTGTGGTTAGAACCGCGGCATATTCCCCTGCAGTTTTTTAAAATTGCAGGTCTGTTTTTGTGATATCCACTACCACAAAAACAGACCTGCATATAAAAACATTTACAGAAATTCAATTTCAACATAACAAACACATGTTCAAATGTATTTCAACATCAAATAAAGTAGAGAGTCTAAGAAAATTCTATCTAATCAAATGCATTGTTTAAATCTAAATCTAAGAGCTATTGTATAATCTAACTATATACTTCGCAGCAGCGTTCCTAATGAATAGTAGTGACTTCTCAGGAACTGGTGTAGTAGTCTTGAATCTCTGCAAAAGACAATTCATTTTAATTAGTGTATATGAATTCAACATTTGTTAAAAAATCAAAATTTGTTAAAGTTAAATATTACCGTTTCCCAGCTTCTTGTGATGTGAGAACGAACAATATGGGTCATCCAATACATTACATAGTATCCACACTCATATGACCCATTTTGTCTGTTACACTACAATATATCATCACAGTTGATAATAGTTAGTGAATAACATTTGTTATAAAACAATTATAACAAAGTATGACTTTAGCATATGTCAAACCTTGAGAGAAATCCAAGCAATCTTTCTACTCTTAACAATTGATCTCCCGTCCATCATCATACTTGCTGGAATAGAACTGTATATAAAAAAATGTTTTAGCATTAAGTTATATAACAAAGAAAGTCCAAACATTGAGGTTCTTACCAATCAATTGCTTGTCTGAGTTGTGTGGGAGGAGGCCTGTGCAATGAGCAGAACCACAAAGCATAGTTGTCTTGCACAGACATAACAAGAAGTTGCCAATGGCGCCTGAAATTCATAATAACGTAACTATTAAATATTAAAATCACATATGGAACATTATTATGTTAACAAAGTTCACTTACCCGGATATATAAGGCAAAAAGTATATTTTCTTGCCCCTTCGAAAACTGCTTATCATTCTCGTGTTGATATGATCAAAATCATTTGATTCATGAATGTCTTGGGGATCAATGAATCCATAATCATCAGAACGCCCCAACTTATTAGTGACCCCAGACATATACCTGAAATCAAAAATTAACTTTGATATAAGGATACTTGATATATAAATCAATTTTATATATAAATAATTGGTCATAGACTTACATCGTCCATAGTTGAATAATTGAAATATTCAACTCTTGTGTTCCCGACGCAAGCTCACGGACATCTTGGCTATTAAGGTATATTGGGACCTCAGAGCCATGCCCAAATACATTAGCATCATACTGAACCTCCAAAGGCTTATCATCAAGGATGTCAGCAAGTAGATGCAATGAAGAAAGAGAGTCATCCTCAGATAGAGGAATCTTCTGTTGTTCCTGCGTCTGTTGTTACATGAAAAGATAAGATAAGTTTTGACATCAAAAACCTTTAAAATTGAGAAGTGTAAAGAAGAATTTCATACCGAGGGGTCAGAAACTGCTTTAACCAAAAATTTAGGCCAAGTGATAAACGACTTATATGCTTGTTCGACAGTGAAAATCTCTTCCGTGGACAGTGGAACCGAGGCATCTAGCATGATCATTTCATCCACTGAGACCTTCACCTCATCCTCTAATAGTTGCATACCATGACATACAGTCGCTGACCTAAACTCTGTTCCATGAGCTACCAGCACCATCTCAATATCTTCTAAAATGTATAGCAGACATGGACTACCATCGTCCATGTCATCCTCTGGGATGGCTGATGCGGAACAACTTCCTTTGCCGCTTCTCCCTGTCAGAGTAAATGTTAGATTATACAAGAGATAGAAATAATTGCACATTAATGTTTATTAAGTTTACCTGTGGGAGGGGGAGGGATAACATGTTCCTCTATAGGAGACTGCACCGGGCGCATGCTCTGAAACTGCTCCTGGTATAGCATCTGGAATTCAGCCCTCACCTCGGCCCTGATCTCCTGCATAAGGTCTTGTCGGACCTTTTTTGTGATCTCTTCTGTCATCCTTTGTGTATCGCTGTATGAATATGAATGCTGATGAGAAGAGCTCCCAAAATAATCTGTAATTCCTACTCCAGGACCTGCAGCACGAACACGTCCAGGGTGCTCAGGTCGTCCAATTGCAGCAGCAAGAATATCCTGGCGACCGTCTGGAGTGAATTGGCCTTGGGAGCTCTGCTCAACCAAGGCGTCCTGTAACATTACAAAACACCATTATTCTTTAAATAGTTTAATGTAGTATGTATAATGACAATACTTATTATTTTAGGAACAGTGATAACTTACAATTTTTTCAGAAATCTCTCGTGCAGTGTCGGAAGAGTAGGTGCCCGATGGTCGCATACGGGCCAACTTCCATTTCTCATGTCTAGACGGTGGAGAAGGAGGCTGAGGAGGGCTACCACTCTGAGATGGTGGTATAGCATCTGCCTTTTGCTTGAGGATTTTTTCCTCAAGCTTCCTATACCCACCACGAGATAATAGGTGTGGGTTTTTGTTCTTAGCACTTGTTCCTTGTGCTTTGCTTCTAATTGCCTGTCACATACACATTAATTAATGAGTTCATATGATATATATTTGTTAATGAGGAATTGAATAATATGAACTACACTAACCTGCCATTCCTCTGACATCCGACTCTCTTTAAAAACCCGCCAAGTCTCCTCATCAATGGACTTATCTGCATTACATGGACTTTTATGTTTAAGGTGTCCAAAGATGTACCTTGATGTCAACTTGCTTTTAAAGTTTCTGAAATTTTCTGCAACAGTTGACAAACACTTATTTCTAAGTGTTGGGACATTTGGAATGTCAAATGTCATCTGAAAAAAACATAATAAAGTTGTATTAGTACAAAATTATCAATATAAACAAATTATAATTCAAATGCTATTAACTAACTTACCAATATATCTTGCCAAATAATGTTCCGATCACCCTCGGACACATGATCAAAAGATGGAATGAGAATGCTAATCTTATCACGTGCCACTACTCCAAGGTATGATCGGAAGTCATCTGCATTGGGGCCAGTTGCCACACCCGTGGTGACATTCACATTCACCGGAGTTCTTTCACCACTATTTTTCCTGATTAATAGTTGTTTCATCCTAGTGGGTCCTCTAGTGGATCTGGGTGGGGGAGCCTCATCCCCTGAAGGATGTGGATGATCAGCCATATATCTGTCAAAATAAATAACAACATTAAATTTTCTTTCAAGACTTATGTAATATCATATAAATTAACAAAACATGTAATAGTACAGAAATTGAAAATTCATACATAAAGATATGGATTCATCATATGTATATTCCCTCATCATGATCTGACCGAATTGCATGTACATCATCGTCAACTACAGATTGGTCATCCAACTTTGTTGTAGTTTGAAATGAATGGTTGTCAGCAATATCAATATTAATCAGATTGTCTTCGTTAACTTCAATTTGTTTTTTGCCTTGAAGAGCAACATACCAATGGTCAGACGCAGGATCTTTGACATAAAAAACTTGAGATGCTTGATGTACCATGATAAACGGTTCGTCTCGATAACCCACCTTGCGAAAATCAACCAGTGTCATACCCGAGTCATCTATTTTCACACCACTCTTATTGTCAAACCACTTACACTTGAACAATGGAACGGAAAACTTGGTGTAATCAACCTCCCATATCTCTTCTATTATACCATAATATCTCATTGATCCAAGTATAGGAGATTGATCTTTTGATGTGGAAAATTGAAGTGACTCAGCTTCTAAACTGACTCCACTATTTTGTACTGTGCTTTTATCATCCAAAGTCTTCGTATAGAATGTGCAATTATTGACTTCATAACCTGTACAACACACGACATCAAACTTCAAACCATTTGCAAGCCACAATAAAGTTTCAGAAGAATGTGGCTCTTTGTCAATTTCAGATTTTAACCAAGACATAAATGTTTTGTTATGCTCCATCAATTGCCATTTCTCTGATTGTCTTGGATTTTTATTCTTAACAATGGCTTTGTGTGCTTCCAAAAAAGGGATCACCTCATCTGTGTTGTTCAATATATAAAGATGCGCTTGCAACAATTCTTCGCGATCTTTTGTCACCACATTGACACCTCAGATGCTTTTACTTGTAGAAAATTTATTCAACCATGCTGTGCGAGGAACTCCTATTGGATTCGTTGATGTCATGTAATCTGAACAAAACTCGATACTTTCTTCAGCAATATACCTTTCAATCATCGAACCTTCAGGATGATATGGATTTTTAACGTACCCTTTCAAAATCTTCATATAACGCTCAATAGGATACATCCATCTTAAGTATACCGGTCCGCACAACTTGATTTCTCTAACCAAATGAACAAGTAAATGTACCATGATGTCAAAAAAAGATGGAGGGAAAAACATCTCTAGTTGACACAAGATGATAACAATCTCGCCTTGAAGTTCATCTAACTTTGTAGGATCGATGGCTTTACTACATATTGACGAGAAAAATGAACACAACCTGTTTATGGTGTGCCTAACATTTTTGGGCAAAATTCCACGAATAGCCACCGGTAACAACTGTTGCATTAAGACGTGACAATCGTGAGACTTCATGCCAACAAGCTTTAAGTCCTGCATTGACACTAAACTCTTCATATTTGAAGAGTATCCTTGCGGTACTTTGATACTCTTTAAACATACACAAAAACTTATCTTCTCTTGTCTAGACATTGTGTAACATGCAGGGGGCAAATAAGTACGTTTACCAATCTCCTTGGGTGCCAACTCTTCTCGGATATTCATGTCAACCAAATCCAAACGAGCATTCACTCCATCTTTTGTCTTTCCCTGAATGTTGAGTAATGTACCAATCAAGCTATCACACACATTCTTTTCTACATGCATCACATCTATGCAATGTCGAACATCTAACTTTGACCAATATGGAAGATCAAAGAATATTGATTTCTTCTTCCAAGGGGTCGTTACAGATGACTTCTTCGATGTTTTCCCAAATACATGATGTATTTTATTAACTTTTTCAAGAACTTGAAGGCCAGTAAGTGGATTTGGTGCTTCGTCCCTCTCTTGATCTCCATTGAATGCTTTTTTTAACCTTCGATATGGATGATTACGTTTTAGAAATCTACGATGACGCAGATACACCGTCTTTCTTCCATGTTTCAATTGATGAGCTGCAGTGTTTTCTTCACATATAGGACACGCTTTATGACCCTTGACACTATATCCTGACAAATTACCATAAGCAGGAAAGTCATTAATGGTGCAAAATAACATTGCACGCATCATAAAAGTCTCTGAAGCGAATGCATCAAATATTTCAACCCCATCAACCCACAAAACCTTCAAGTCTTCAACTAGTGGGCTTAGATAAACATCTATGTCATTTCCAGGCTGCTTTGGACCAGATATCATCATAGACAACATCATGTACTTCCTCTTCATGCACAATGCAGGAGATAAGTTGTAAATTATCAATATAACTGGCCAACAACTGTGATTGGTACTCAGATTACCAAATGGGTTCATTCCATCAGTGGCTAAAGCAAGCCTAAGATTTCTACACTCTTTACCAAATTCGGGGAATTGTCGATCAATATTTTTCCATTGCTTTGAATCAGCTGGATGACGAAGCAGCCCGTCAATTTTTCTCTCATCTGCATGCCATCTAAGATTTTTAGCATCTTTGGGATTCGCAAACAAACGCTTAAGTCTGGGCACTATTGGAAGGTACCAAACTACTTTCAAAGCAGATCCATTTTTTTCTATCTGACCATTATCTTCACTATTGTTTTTTGACTTGTATCGTGATAAGCCACATTTTGGACACTTTGTCAAAAATTCAAACTCTTTCCTATACAAAATGCAGTCATTGGGACAAGCATGTATCCTTTTATACTCCATACCCATTGGACAAAGAATTTTTTTCGCATCATAATTACGAGTGGGCAATGTATTTCCATCTGGCAACATTTCATTCAACAACGTCAACAGTTCTGTAAAACTCTTATCAGTCCATCCATTGCTCGCCTTCAAATTCATGAGCCTTAACACCGCTGATAAACGTGTGAACTTAGTTGAACCGACATACAAAGGTGTTTCTGCATCAGTCGACATCGTCTCATACACATGAGCTTTGGCAAAATTTTCTGCTCCAACATCGCGGATCATGTCCTCCAATTTGTCTTCATCCGGTCGATCTTCTTCCATGGTGGAATCAGTAACATTTACACTTTGAGAGTCAGTGGGAAAATCAATTTCTTCGCCGTGCCAGATCCATGTTGTATAGCATCTTAGAAAACCATCACATATAAGATGTTCTCTAATTTGAGTTGCGTTCAACTTTCTCCCATTCAAACAGTTCACACAAGGACATCTAAACCTCACTTCATCATCAGTTCTCCCCTCATTACGTTGCGCAAATTGTATAAATTCCTCTACACCTCTCTCGTACTCAGCACTAATACGTGGTAAATTAATCCAATTTCGATCCATATTCCTAAATATTACATAAATAATATTTTAAGGTTTATAAATAATACAAGAACTACAACACACATTACCAAAACTATAGCAAAAATCATACCATACATTACCAAAACTATAACAATTTCATGCATTATCAAAATTAAAGCAAAAATTATACCATACATTACCAAAACTATAGAACCTTCATACATTACCAAAATTATAGCATTATGCAAAAACTAATGAAGAAATCATCTTAACAATGCAAAAGGGCATAAATACCTGGAAGAAGAACGGCGAAAACGCTTGGTGCAAAAAAAACGAAATCGCAGAGGAGTGGGAATGACGCGTTTCAAATGCTTTTGATCGGCCAAAAACTGTTGTTTATCGTCACAAATGAGAAAGAACCGAACAATTTGAAGTTTAAACGGAGAAAAATAGCGTATCGGAGATGATGGGAGTCGGAGGGAAAAGAGAAAACGCGAAACAGAGGCTTGCGGGAAGAAGACGATCACTGTTCAAAGTTTTAATTTTTAACTCTGAACGGGGGAATCTACCGCGGTTCACAACTTAACCGCGGTATAATAGGGGTATATGCCGCGGTTCTACGAGCAACCGCGGCATATACTGATAAAAAAAATAATACTAAATGACATTTTTGAAATTATTTTCAAACTATATGCCGCGGTTGCCCGCTGAACCGCGGTATATACCTCGAAATATTTCAAATTAATATTAAATTAATTTCAGATAGCAGAATATGCCGCGGTTGCTCGTAGAACCGCGGCATATACCCCTGTAACGTACTCAACACAACTGCTTCCCAACTGCCTTCTGGGGAATTTCAGAAGTTACAGGGGTATATGCCGCGGTTCTATGGGGAACCGCGGCATATACCCCCTGTAACTTCTGAAATTCTCTGACTGGCAGGGAAGTTGAGACGTTACAGGGGGTATATGCCGCGGTTCCCCATAGAACCGCGGCATATACCCCTTTAACTTTTCAAGTTCTCTGACCCAGTCAGCACCTGCAATAAATTCGCAGGGGTATATGCCGCGGTTCTCTGGGGAACCGCGGCATATACTCTGTTATTTAATTTTTTATTCATACGTGGCGTCAAAGGCAATGGTTGACTGGAGTATATGCCGCGGTTTGGAGCAGAACCGCGGCATATATGTTCGATTTATTTACAAAACTGCCACCGCGCACCATTATGCTGCGGTTTTCTTTGAACCGTGGCATAATGTGCGCTGTAAAAACCCATTTTTTTACTAGTGGTCCTGTGCAGCTGATGATGGATAACACGTCTACCATAAATTTGGTGAAAAATCTTGTGAGCAATGGAAGAAGCAAACAAATTGAGGTAAAATACCATTTCTTGAGGGACATGGTGAACAAAGGAAAGATTAAACTGACCTATTGCACGACTGATTTTTAGCTGGCAGATCTTTTTACAAAAACACTCAAGTTTGAAAGATTTGAGTGTTATTTCTTATCAGCTTGGTGTGTTAAATGTATAACTCAAGCTGTTAATAGATTCAGTTGTATCATTCAATTAAGTCTGTCTTTTAAATACTTTTATTGTCACGCTGTATAGATACATCGCCTCTGGTGAAACCTATCAATATATATACAGTTTTTCCTTTCTCTGTGCCTTCCAAATTCTTCTGCATTCCTTTTAGTATTCTTCTGCATTTCTATCATATAACATACTCACTTAACCCAGATACTTCCATAAGTTAATCACTTTGAAGATTAAATATAAAGAGTATGTTATATGGGTTAAGTGAATGCAGATACTTCCATAAAGGTTAAATAGTAACCCAGATACTTCCATAAAGGTTAAAAGAAAGAAATATAAAGAGTCTAGATTGAAACACTTTATCTTTAAAGATTAAATATTATTTTAAATGCTAGAGGATACAAAATTAGCTCTTTCTGAAAAAAAAATATTCCGAGAAACACATTCTCAAAAGATAGTTTGCTTGAAATTATGTTAGTATTTTCAACATATAAGTCTATTAAACACATTTTTCTGCTTTAAAATACAACATATTTTATACTATTGGGAAACAGACTGCACAACTTGAGATTAGGAGTCTATGTTTCTTAAACGCCTTAAAGAGATGGCTCTGATTCATTAAGTTAATCTGATCCACCAAGTGTGGATAGTGACTAACAGCCTTAACAATTTTGAACACCACATTAGCAATTTTTTGACTTCAAATTGTACTTAGCCAATAATATCTAAGGCATGTTTTGATTTTGGTTTTCCCATTCTCTTACACGGAAATGAATGGCGTGGGATAACTGTGCTAAATGTGTACTACTCAACACGCTTACCTGAGGGCAAGTTGCCTTTACTTTGGACTTTTCAATACACGCTTTCTCTTCACTACATTAACTCATCTACCATCTCCTTATTTGTTCAAATAATAATTCTGAGTCATTTATATTATTAATCATAGTATTATATTTTAAAACACTTATTTTTCATATTTTAATCTTAAAATCTTTTCAAAGATACTTGTTATTTATAAAAACTTTTGAAAACACTAGTTTAATTAAATATTTGCAAGAAGTGATATCACCAAATTCTAAGTACAAGTCAATATAAATCTTATTTTATTAAATCCATTTTATTAAGAGTGTGTTATTTATATTATTATTGGAAGAAATTCATTCTTTTAATGTAAATTATTTTTTTACCTTTTGATAAATAACTATTTTTTAAAATTAAAATAATTATTTTGTCAATTTTTAAGTATTATTTTCTTTTAAATGTATTTGTTCTTTTAACTTTTAAACTAAATTTGTATCATCATATAAAGCTATTCACCCTTTTTATATACATTTTTTTTTTAATTTTACTCTTTAATAAGTAAAAAAAATTATAAACTAAATAATGATTTTACTAATTTTAACATTTAAGTAACTATCTTTTTGTTTTTAATTTTAAATTTTTTATTTGACTTTTTTTAACCTGATTATTTTATAAGCAAAACTAAGTATCTAGGATAAAAACCTAAAATATAAATGAAACCCTATCTATAGTAAAAAGTTATTTATGTTTACTTTTATAATTATAATTTTATTATTTTCTCTTATGGTATAAAAAAAGAATGAACACTAATGTGGTACCTTTCACTTAACACCATTGGTTTTTTTTTCAAATAAATGAAAAAGACATTATGTTTCTAAAGTGAGTGCTCTTATTCACTTACAACCAGTCATCACTAATTTGTGAAAAATACATGAAGAGAGAAAAAAAATTGACGTGCAAATCGCTTTTGCAAAAAAGAATTGAAAGAAAGAGTTTTGTTTTTTATGAAAATTCCCATCCCCCACTGATAGAAACAAATAAAATCTTGGACTTTCTAAGAAAAAGGGAAAACCTTTCTTTTTGCTCTTCCTGCTTGGCCACAATGAAGATTGGATGTAACAATGGAATAAGGAACATAATGGAGAAAAGAAGAAAACAAAAACACTTTTTTCTATTTAACAATAAAAAGATTAAATAAATAAATCAATAAATAATGATGCAAGTATGAGGGCAAGTAAAGGTCATTTATCTTTTATATTTTATATAATACTTTTTCCAAAAAAATATGGTACATGATATAATACATTTTAATGATTTCCTTATTGAGTACTTGAAACTCTTGTATTAATTTTTTTATTTGATTATATTTATGAATTTTATATTTTAAAATATATGGTGCAAAATTATATTATTTAAAATGAAATATATTTGAAGACTTTTTCTTGATTTAAATGTTATTGTCAATGGGTCATTGAAAAGTCTTTATTACTGTAATTAGGATACTTTGTATTCTACAATTATTTATTGAATTAACCAAATAAGAGAGCTTTCGTAGTCCATAAGTTATTGTTTAACAAGTAGTTGAAAATAGTCTTTATTAGTGTATCATATTTTCAACCTTAAACTGTTTAATGTTAATGGATTTCAATAATCTGAAAGTCTTAAAAAAATCATATTTAGTCTTTCAGAATACGTCAGATCTTAAATACCACTGTCTATGATGCACAAATATCATGTATATATATATATATATATATATATATATATATATATATATATATATATATATATATGTATGTATGTATATATATATATATATATATAAATCTAAATTAAAAGTATATTTATTAAACATTATCAAAATTAAATTAAATATTTTATCAATAAATATGGATCAAGTATCATACATAATATGTCAGACACAAATACATAACTTAGATTGAAGTACCTATGTATAATATAATACTAATACTTCTGAAAATATTTATACACTTGTAATTGAAATATGCTAATACATTAATAAATATAAAGTGTTTGAGACGTTTTTGATTGAGAAGACCAAAGTGAAACCGAAAAAGAATATTGAGTTAAATGATCAAACCTAAATTAAATGTTAAAATAAAAATACTATCTTCACCTAAAATAAATACTCATTTAGAAAACAAAAGAGGACAAAATTTAGGAGTTATTTTTAGAATGGACTAATCTAAAGATGCCACTACGTGTTTCTTGTTTATCAAGCTGTTAAGCACAGTCACTACTCTCTAAACTTTTCTAAATCCAAAGTATCATAGAATCTTTTCTAAATTCATGCAACCACAACTAAAAAGAAAGGTCACAATTAAACTGCAAAAGACCTACAGTGTTAAAAGTGCAATTCAACTTCTGCTAATAATTCAATTATGATCTTATTCTCCTTTTCATTATTCATTTTGTTGGCTATTGGAATCTCATAACTTTAAAAAATTGCGGCCAAGTTGGACTTTCTTTATTGCTGATTCCAGGAGTGATTGGTTTTCTGTATGCAAAATCCATAGAACTTTAGTGTTTCTTCTTTAATGTAGTTATCAACCCAACAGAAACAGTTAAGGAAGAAAAGTAGAAATAGAGACAGCTTGGTACAAGTCTAGATAAACAACTTGGTCTGTGTTTGAACGAGATTTCAAAGGTACCATACCGTTTACACTTTTCAAAACGAAAAACAGAACAACACTATTGATTCTATGAAACTGTAACCTGAGTTATTATGTATTCATTGAACAAGTAGTTTTTCCCATAAAAATTTGTTTAAAAGTTCTTCTCATGTCTAAAGAAAAAGCAAGATTGAACTCTTTTACCTTAAACAGTGTTAGAATAAACTGAAAATAGTTTATCATCATATCATAAACCCACTTTGTTTCATATGTTCTCTGAAACACTAGCTTGGATAATGACAGAAACCCAAATAAACTCTTGCAAAAGTCATCCTAATTTAGTTCAAAATATAGATAATTCAACAATCAGTTATCATTTGCTGAACTAAAGGGAAATCCGAAAAAACTCATTGTATTATGCAGGGCAGGGCAGAGTATTAAGGTACCATTAGAAAACTTTTCAAAGAACAAAGTTCTGTGTTGCTTTTTGTCTGGTATCAGTATTCACTGCAACAATTTGATATCTGACATTTCTAATCAATGTAATCCTCACCAAAGCTAAACAGAAGGCAATGACAGAACAGGAATGTAAAAACATGCGAAATCCATATTCATAAATTTTACACAGAGGATTGGTGATGATGGAAACTTACAACAACAAAGCCCTACATTTAACTATTTTTAGAACCTAACACAAGGATTAAAAGGACACCTGTTGTCAGCTGGAGAACTTGGATTCTCTCACGCGCAACAACCAAGTCCCCTCAGCCATGGCAATTAAACCTAAGCATAACTCTAGATCGTGTCAGACAATTAATTACGACCCTAAATAACATAATCAGACCACTCAGAGATGTATGAAGTATGATCCATGGTAAAACTAGGCATCTTATCCAATTTAATAGGGTTGTCCTTCCCTCCAATCAACCTAGCAGGGTTTCCAACAGCAGTAGTCCTTGCTGGAACATCCTTCAACACCACAGAACCAGCACCAATCTTAGCCCCATCACCAATCTTAATATTTCCCAAAATACAAGTCCCTGCACCTATCAACACTCCATCACCAATCTTAGGGTGTCTATCGCCACTTGACTTACCAGTCCCTCCCAAAGTCACATTATGCAAAATTGAGACATTATTACCAATAGTTGCAGTCTCCCCCACCACAAGCCCAGTAGCATGATCCAACAAAATTCCACGTCCAACTTGTGCACCAGGGTGAATATCCACAGCAAAAACCTCAGACACCCTATTCTGAATCAACAGGGCCAGAACCTTCCTCCCTTGAAGCCACAATTTGTGACCAATCCTGTGAGCCTGGCATGCAAGAAACCCTTTGAAATTTAACAAACAATGCACATAACTAATGCATGCAGGGTCTCTCTCTTTAACAGCAACTAAATCATCTTTCACAGCACCTATGATGTCATCTCCACCATCATCAATCAAAACACCCAAGAAAAGATCAAAGAGGGTGCTGCTTGGAAGGCTCAAACTGCTCAAATTGGTAGAGAGTTGGTTGGCCAAGGCACTCTCTAATGATTTGTGAGACAAAATGGAACTGAAATAGTAACTAGACAAAATAGGTTCTTGATCCACATCCGACTTGGCCTCCTCCTGAATCTTCAACCAAAGATCAAGACCCTCGAACTCAAGAACATCAACACCACCCTCCACACGTGTGTCCAAGTCCTCCACACGTGAGAAGGTCATCTCCCGATTCTTGCAAATGGGTAAGCAGGGGACACGATCGGATAAAGTGGGTCGGCAGAATTTGACGTAATTGAAAGAATGGTCATCGGGATTGGGGGCGTTTGGCTTGCGAGAAAGAGGGGTTGGGGCGTCCACACAAGTGGCCATGTGGAGAGAGAAGAGGTGAATTGCCTGCAAAGGTTGAAGCTTTAAGGGATGAAGGAAAATGGGTGAGAATTGGATTTGGGAGGGAGTGAGAGGGGAAGTCTTATATAATGGAGAAGTGTAAAAGCGCCCTAGAACCAGAACATTCATGGAAAATAGGAAAATTTACAGGAAAAGATAATAATTAAAAATAGTAGATAGGGAAAATAAAATTTTCTTCTTGTTTGAGTGGTGCGTTTGTTGATGAAAATATGAAAGATTGATGAGTGAATGACTGTGATTCGTGTTGGGAAAGGCAGGGCTGGTCCTGGTCTTAAGGAGGCCACATCTCACAAAAATATAAAGTTATATACTTTTACACTCCATTCCATTTTTAAATTTGTATTTTATATTTGTTTTCGTGCTCCTACCAGCTATTGTTTTTTAATCTACTTTTATTTTATTTTTTATATTTAATCTCTCTTTCTTTCCTATTCTACTGTAATTAACTTTTATAGAGAAAAACATGGATGAAATTATAAGATAATTTTAAATATATTTTAATATCTAAGTTTCATATAAAGTTTAGATTAAAAGAAACTACTATCATTTCCTTATTCATGGAAGACAAACATGATGCAAATTGAGACTTTAGCAATTTAAAAATAAAAAAAGTGTAAAGTGGATAGTGCATGATCTCTGTTTCGGTGCCATCTCGTGAAGGATTGCGTTTACGTGTGTTCGATGTGTGTTCGATGTGCCACCGAATAGTATAACGATATCGAAATCATGAATGTTTTTTCATAGGACACTCTACTGTATTCATATCTCTTTGGATATTGTGAATCCAATCAACTTTTTTACACATTCTAGTAATAACATTTTATAGTCAAAATTAATATTTTTATTTCAAAATAGTTTTTTCTTAATTTTTCTCGTATATTATCACTTTTTAGTTTTATTTTAAAAAATATTTCTAACTTTTTTAAACTATTTTTTATCTTAAATAATTAAAAGTATTTAATATAATATCATTTATATACAGAAAAGAGATAAAAAAAATTTGTGGAGAAGTTTATTACATTTTTACCTAAATTTATATCTATGTAATCATTTTTAATGAATTAAGATGTTGATAAAGAATAAAGAAAATAAAAGTTCTAAACCATTTCAAAATTTATATAAACTGTGCAGTTTAATAAAATGTGAGCTATAGTAAAATTTCTTATAATTCACTATATGAAGTGAACGTTATATCCTAATGTGTATCTACAATAAACTATTGTGAACGTTATAATTTTTGCACACTTAACTAGAGCCAAATTATTCTAACTGCGTATCTAAAATCGGTATATAATAAAAATTCTTCACCTATTCAAATAAAAATTCTTCAGAAATACTTATATAAATAAATAGAAAATAAATATTTTATTATTTTATAAAGTAAAATCAATTTCTATACAATTTAATTTTTTTAAAAACAAATAAAAAATTTCTACATACTTTAGATTTTATAATTGAATAGCAAATGTAAAAAAACTTTGATACTTTCAATATTTTTAACTAAATAAGTGACTAAAACATTTGAAAATAACATTGAAAATGACTTTTGGCATCACATAAAATAAAAAATATAATAATTAACAAATGAAATGAAAAGTGAGTTGTAAATAACAGCCGCCGTCGAAGTTCAAAGATCCTTTGACTTTCTTATGTAATCCATTACGTCACAAGTATTCTACTTTATCCACCTCTCTTTTCAAATCCTTTTATTTTTTTTTAAATTATTTTAACAAATTAGTAATCTCAATCATTCATCACTCAATTGAATAAGATAACTTTAAGTTGAATTAAGTTAAATTTATGTATTTTTTATTAAATTCAATGTAACACTTTGTATTCTTGATCAGGTAGATTAAAATTTGCTCAATTGAATCATGACTTTTGAATTACTCTTGTAAATATTTATAATTTAAAAAAATATTTTTTTTAAAATACCATTTTTGAAAGACAGATTGTACTATTTAGTATCTAAATGATTTAATATTTAAAAAATAAATATTTAGTTGATAAAAAAAATTAAATAATAGTTATATTGTTATCATTTAATCATTTTGGTCTCATGAGATTCTCTCTTATTCAATAGCTATGAGTTGTAAAGGATGGAATCAAATTTTTATTAATAAAAAAACTTAACACAATTAATTTTAATTAATTAAATTGCTAAATTGCACAACATAGTCAAGTGTATTTAAGTTATGTCTTATTCTATAGCTTTTGAAAACTTATAGTATTTTGCTTTCTTGAGTTTAATAAATTGATTTATATTATTCTGTCCTATTTAAATTGAAACAATTTTCTTCTATCTTTATAATACAGAACTTATAATGCAATAGTAATTTGTGTGTATCTATACTTTGAGTGAAATTTGTAACAGAGAATAACTGAAAATATTCGAAAACAGTGAGCATCCCTGTGTTTTCTGCTAAAGCTTTGGAATTACCTATAATAAAGAAACAAAACATTTTTCTTAGATTCTCTGTCTTTTGTTTTATGCTTAAAGTGGACCACTGCAGAGGTATATGCTTCTGAAATATGCCAAGTTTGAAATATTTCAACTACAAAAGAAAACTAAAAAGAGCGCATAATTTTTAAAGGATAGGCACATATCAACTTTTCTAACAAGAATGAAACAAAACATTATCTCAAACAGTTATATTATGATAATAAAACCTGAACCACAATACACTCTACAGTGATTTCACATAAGATCATTGGTGAAACTTTAACAGAAGTGGAGGACCAAAATAATTTTTTAGAACAAAATTTTATAATCTCCAATTAGATTAAGTAGTATTTTTCAGCATAAAAAGAATCTGAATACAATGCTTTCAGCACATTGCAATTGAGTAGTGTAAGAATATCTTTGCAAGCAAAAGTATTTATAGATGTAATTATTTCTTACTCGTAAGAAAACATCCAAATCAGATGCTTTTGTTTTAACCAAATTTATGTTTCATATTATGTTAAAGTACTAATTGAGAAAGCTTGCACATTATATCCAAAAATGATTTTTTTTTTTACTTTTTGGCTAAATATAGGTTAAACCTCTTTAGTTTTTCTTATTTATTTAGGTTTTTTCCAGTTCGATTCTCGTTTTTCTAAAATCTCCAATTGAGTCCTAAATAATGTTAATTTGAATCAATTGGACCCTGTCCTAAATAATGTTAATTTGAATCAATTGGACTCTGTCGTTAAATTGGCTTAACGAGATTAAATTTTTGTTGAGGTTGGAAGTTTACGTGTCAATTTTTTTAAAAGTGACATTTTGAGACCTTTATATGTGACATTTCAAAAAAAAAAAAAATTTAAATAGGGTTTCTAAAATCTGAACAAGAACAGGGCATCTCTCACTGATAGACCTCACCTGAAAGGAAATAAACCCTGTAAACATTTTCCTGTCCTCCGACACCTATGAAATAAGTAATGGTTCGTTTGGTTCAGAATAATTCTTTTTTTTTTTTCAGTAAAGCTATCTTCTATAATGAGATAGGTGAAGGAGAAGAAATGCATAAACTATCACCACCATAAAAACTCATCCTTTACCAACCTCTCAAAGAATTCAAATATTGATCGGTCTAGAGGGGAATTTGAGAGTTGCTCTTTATTGTTCAACATAATAGCTCTGAATTCCTCATGGCAGCAGATAAAAGCATTCATGAGCTTTTGTATCCAATCAATTAAGAGCAATTCATCATCACTGGCCCTAAAGAATGAACCTCTTCCTGCCTGAGACGATATATAGAACGACCAAAGGAAGAAATTTGTGGAGAAGGCCTGTGATCATTATTAGTATAGGACATTGTCTAGGACATTGTCAAACGTCACAACTCTTCACAAAAATTCCCTCCATAAAAACAGTGGACAAACACCTCAAATCACATAGAACCAATCAAACTCCGAGTTCCTCTTATCTTAGCCAAACACAAATTTTGTGTCTTGTTTTTCCTAGGTTGGTGTAATTCAGGAATGACCATTGAAATAAAACAGGGGAATGACTTCATTTTCAAGTCCAAGCTTCCTGATATATACATCCCCAAACACCTTCCCCTCCACGCCTACTGCTTCCAAAATTTGCCAGACCACGCCTCCACAGATTGGGCGTGCGACAGGGCGAGGTCATCATGATCCTTCTCCCCAACTGCCCCAAGTTCGTCTTTGCATTTCTCGGGGCGTCTCATCGCGGCGCCATGGCCACTACGACCAACCCCTTCTTCACCCCGACGAATCTCCTTCAGGCTGCATCAACGTCTCCTCCTCTACCATTTTCAAACCCTAATCGCAGACTAGAGAGGCAAGGTCAAATCGCGAGCAAATTCTGTTCTTTCGCAAGAATCGCAAAACGCAACAAATCTCCAATAGCGACTTTTTCGCAAATCGCCGCCGTCAGTAGCCATGAAACTTGCACATAGCAAAACTCGGAAATTCAACCACCAAACCCTAATTTTAAAATGTTTAATGTTATGAAATTCCACGTATAAACCTCTATGAAGGTGTCAGGTCATCAAAAACTTGACCCGTTAACCTAATTTAACGGCAAGAGTCCAATTGATTCAAATTATCACTATTTAATACTCAATTAGGGATCGAGCTGAAAAAAACCTACATAAATAGGGACAATTAAAGGGGTTTAACCCTAAATATATAAATTGCAAAATTTGAATCTGATAGTTCTTTTGGAAAAAATCTCTAAATAAGATAGAAACAACATCAGTAAAACAAAAACTTAACTTGTAAATAAAGAAATAACATTACCTCTTACTAAAAATTTTAAAACAATAAATTTACGAGAGTATTCAACTTTTTTACTTTAATAATTTCATATTATTGAAAATCTTATATAGACTAGAGATAAAACAAACTGATAGTATGTATGTAAACGCAAACATTATCTCATAAACCAGTTTTGTAAGGTTGAATTAGATTTAAAGATCACTTCTTCTTAACATGGTATAAGAGTCATGATTTGATGTTTGTTAGATTTATTCTTCCACTTACTATTGGATCATTTGTTAATATATAGTCTCATGTCCACATTAATTAAAGATGTTAAAGATATATATTTTTCTACGTGAAGATGTGTTAAAGATTTCACGTAAAATAAAATAAAAGTAAAATAGAAATAAAACGAGTTTATAATACTTAGATATAAATTTTTTCTTACAAATCAGTTTTGTAAAATTAAATTAAATTTAAAGTCTTCTTTTTAATAAACATGGATAAAAAATTTAAATTAAAGACAAATTTAAAGAAAATATTGTGATAAAATTGTTGTAAAACGGAGCATACATCATATGCAATAATAGGTTGCAGACATAAATCTCTTTTTTTTAAGGGACAAATTCAATTTAGCCATTTAAGTGGTAAGGTTAGGCACAAGGACAGAGGGCTTTTATGAGACAGGCCTAGCAATAGATAAAACAAATTGAGACTTCTTTATCACCATATCTCATATCTAGCCATGAAAGTCTGTCTGAATTATTGAAGATGCTAATCTAGCAAGTTGCACACTCAAGAGAACATAGCAATTTGGTAGCCACACAATCGAACTTTAAGGATTTGGTTCACTCCCTATTCTGGAATAAATCTCCGGCTACCCTTAAAATGTTTTACTAAATATGTCACATATGCCGTGATGTGATCCCAGACAAGCATTCTCCTGTCAAAATTCTTATAACTGTGATTTGAATACCACTTCATCAACTCGATCTACTTTAATTCCTTATAAAAATACCTAATATGGTGTTTTTGCTTCTAATTCATGAAGCGGTTCCGTAGAACTAGAAATAACGTAGATAAGCATAGGGATACGTGTAATAATGTATTCACCAATCAAATATTCATACTTCATCATTGTTCCTCAAAATTTTTTTGAGAGTGACTGTTTAATTAATTCAGAAACAAAATTGCAGTTTTACGAAGTATGGAATAGGGGAGTGAACTTATCTGCTCATTACCCATTAGAACGATTACTACATTCAACTGATTCGAACAATGCTCAATCAGATTATGAGTTCTTATTCTTTTGTTACTAGAAATATTTGTTACTAGAAATATTTATCTTAGAATAATTACTAGATGTCAACACTAGATTGACCGTTCATAGGACTCGGCAAAAAAAACTAATTTGTACTGAACTATAGTTAACTGTACTTTATAATCCTAAAAAAAACTAATCTATTTTTACTAAAAATTTAAATATACTGTTTTATAGTTTAGTTTTTAAAACTGAACTTATCACATTTTTAGTTCAGTTAACTGTAGGAGAACTGTACTGTGCTTTTTTATCCCTCTCTCATTTCCAACTATTTTTGAAATGTGACCCTCCCTTAGCTGATGCGGCGTTGCCCACCACAATTGTAACTCCAACTAGTTCATCAAGTATAGAGTCTTCTTCTCAAGAAAATAATTGTAACTCCAACAACCATGTAACTCTTACTGATATCCAAGAGAGATAACAATATAGAATCATTTTCACTGTAAAAATTGCTGCCATTTTATATGCTGATGTTTATTGAGTTATGTTTATCCACTGCCAGTCTTATTTTCTAGATAATCAAACATTCAATATAATAGTAATCCTTTAATGATGGCCTTTAATAAACTATCTGGCAGTAGTGCTTAATTATGGATAAAAGCGGATGATGAAAATTCTAGAATAAAAAGCACTGTACAATAGAAGCCTTTGGAAAGAGAAAATGACAATGGATCAGACGTCAAATTGTAGAAAATAAAGTAAGTAGTCAATATTGACGGTTCAATATAAGATGAACAGTCAGAAGCCAAAACTGCTAAACTTGTAACATATTTCCAACCTTGATTGAAATCACTGATTGATGGGACTAATTTAAAATATTGTAACAATTTACTATACTATAACTGAACTAACTGAACTAAAAATTAGTTCAGTGCAGTTTGTCCGAACTGTTTTTTGGTTCAGTTCAGTTCAGGTGAACCATTTTATAGTTAACTACAAATCTTTATAATACAATGCAGTTCAGTATACTTTGCCCACCCCTAACCATTCATAGTAGGCAATGGTCCTTACCGGACCTTCTTCTAATAGTAAATGGCATAGAAAAAAGTCTTTTTTTTAAGAAAAATTCCTTCTAATTATATTTTTTTAAGGGTGATAAAAAAATATAAATTCTTAAATTCAGAATAAAATTGTTTAAATTTATATTATTTTAAGTTTATTTAAATAATTTTACCACAAATCCAAATTTATATTTTTGAATATTGAGTAAACTTCAATTAAGTAGATTTGAATTCAATATAGAATACATAATATTTTAGATTTTAAAAATTCAAAATTAAAATATGTCTAGATCATTTCAATTTTAGTTGGATAAGTTTAAATAAAGTGCACGGAGTCAGATTTAAGTATGGTTAAGGTTAGATTCAAGTTTTCCAATATTAAGTTGTAAAAAAAAAAAAAACAACACTAAAGTCAAGCTAGAGAAAGTTAGACACAAGTCATGTTAAGTAAACAAAAAGTTATTTCAATATAAGTTTAGTCTTAAGTTGGATCATACCAAGTCAAGCTAGATTAGACCAGACTTAAGTCACTTTTAATCAACTCCGATTCAAGTTGAAACAAAATCTTGTGAATGACAAAGATCAAACTAAATTAGGTCAAGGTAAGGTCAAACTAGATCAAACCCATGATTAATTCAAGCTAAATTAGTTATTTTTTATTTTCTTTTTCCTCTTGCAAGTATTGTAATGTATCAATCTATATTAAGATAGTAATTTAGATTGCAACCACATTTAGCTCAATAGAATTACATGGTCATATCATAAATTTTTCCTATTGTAAGAAAAGTAGTAAGACAACATGTAATAAAGATATAAAAGAAAATACTAAATTTTTGTGAATGTTGATAAAAATAATAAAAACAAAATTATGAATAGGATGTTTGACTTAATCAGTTATGAAGTTCTTTTGAAAAATGATATTATATTATATATGATTAAATTATTCTCAGACTCGACTAGAATTGTTTTAATAGAATATATGTCAATCTATTACGTTTACATATATTTAATTTCTATTTGTTCGATTAAAATGATATTGTACTAATTGTATTATTCATAATCAGCTATAGTAATTTAATATTAACCTGTAATTAAGCCACATGACCTAGATTAATGCACATAAGAGCCAATGCACAATACTATAAATAATATATTTTGTGAGAAATATTAATGATGTTTATTAATGATTATATTTGTTGTTAACTAATGCACTTGATTGACTTAGCATTGGAGTATCTCGAAAAAAACGATGAGTATCTCGAAAAAGGACGAATATTTTTAAAATCGAAAGCTTGAAGTGTTCAAAGTGCTTTTGAAATCAATATCCCTGTTCCATTCAACAAAAATAACAAAAATAAGATATCTATGATTGTTATGGTTGACATTGGTTTCACAACTCCACAAGCAACGAAAGAATATTTGAGAATGTATAAAAAAAAGGTAAGAAACTAAAAGATAAAGCAAATTAACTAAATAAAATAATAAATATCAACAAAAGCACTTTTCATATTGTATTGTAAACAAATATCCAAAAGCACTTTCGTTAGCAACTAGATTTTCAAGTGGACGAGGGCCAATTCCACATAAATTAACTAAGGATTCATCTTCAACATATAAAGATGGTTGAGCCATATATGCCAACTTCCTCATTTGAAGACTTCCATAACAACAATCTCCGAGTTCCCTCCACAATGAACAAAAGAAACAGATGCTACTGAGTTGAAATATGTTCAGAATTGACATATTTTCAGTGCATATTCTCGATCAGCATAAAATTTTAAAAACACTTCTGACACTGCAATGGATATAAACTAAAAAAAAAAATGTCAGATAGAGCTGCACCTTCATAACTGACATTATTTTCAGTGTATAATTCTTATTTCTTCAATTTAATGTGATAGAATAATCTTCACTAGTTTTAAACATGTTTGGCAATATGTAAAAGAGGAGAGGAACAAAGGGAAGTCAATAAACCCAACAAATAGAAGCTCCCACTTAACTTTACTTTGTTTCCATTTTCAAACATTTGAAAAGTAAGCACTAACACCCTTTTGTTATTTTTTACCATTTATTGTGAACTATTAGTAAACATGAAATAAAATGAAAACAGAGAAACATTTGCTTAATTATTTGTGAAAATAGTTAACAAGGGTCTCTCGAATCAAACACACCCTCAACAATTCCTTCCCTTAATAAAAACTACAAGGACGGCATCTCATTCAATTTTGAAATCAATCAAAAGAAATTCTTAAGCATAACTTAACAGGAAAAATAAAACATTGTGACATATCAGAATTACATAACATTAAATATGATATACACATATCTGTGCAATAACAGGAACTCGGGGATAGACTAAATGAAAACCTTGTTGAAGACAGAAGGTGAAGCAAACAAAAGAATATTTTGCATCGTCCACACAAGTAAAGTTCAGGCAGCGAAATACATGATATCTACTAATGTATTTGGCTATTGATAACAAGTTGAACTTCCCTCAAATTCAAGATAGTTAGCAACCTAAGAAGAAAATCTCTCTAGAGCTTGACCTCAACATCAACACCAGCAGGAAGATCTAGTTGCATAAGTGAATCTATTGTTTGAGCAGTAGGATACAGAATATCAATGAGACGCTGGTGAGTTCTGATCTCGAAATGAAACCGAGCATCCTTGTGTACGTGAGGGGATTTAAGAACACAGTAGACTCGCCTCTTGGTTGGCAATGGCACAGGTCCCATCGTTTTTGCATTGGTAGTCCTTGCTGCATCTAATATCTGCTTGCAGGAATCCTCAATCAAGGGCACCCAGTAAGATCTAAGCTTGATTCTAATCTTCTGCTTTGGTGCCATCTAAGAATAGTAATAAAACAATATTATAAGAGGATTTAATTTTATGAGAGTACATAAAAAAAGAAAGGCATCTGAATGAAATGTTTATTCTAATTTCTGGTTAGAGTAAAGAAAAACAAATCAATGGTTTAATACTCAAAATCTCGTACCATTGAGTTGCTTTTGCACCTTTCAACTGAACTTACAGATAATTTCACAAAGGAACTAATGAAAAATAAGCTAACAGCATGCTTAGTTCAACATTAATTGAAAGCCCAAAATAATAGAATTGCCATATAAAACCCCTCTCATCCATGAAGAACAAGAAAATATCATAGCAAATATTAATAATCTAACTGTTATTAGCAGCCTATGCTACATTACTTATCCCGAAAAGTAAAAAAGTTTAGGTTTTTACTACATGAAATGTGTAGTACAGAATTAAACTATTTATAAACTTTGGAAGATTTCTTAACACATCCTCAAGAACAGTGATTCGAGAATATTAGTTTCCAATGCAGCGACCATCTATTTCCATAATGCTCAACTATAAATATTATCAAAGTGATCACAGTAAAGAATCACAAAGTACACAGTAAAGAATCACAAAGTATGTTTCATGATGTTAAAATGCAGTAGAACATGCTGAGTGAGAGCTTAATTTTTTTTTATTATAAAAATTCATGATTACACTATCATGAAATAAAAAATCATAATACCTCATTTTGACAACTAAAACAGTTCAAAACAGATAGTTGATAAGAGTGATTTTGATGGTAACTGAATCTACTGTGGACACAAATAGAGAATTTACTCAGGGAACAGCGCTCATATTAGAACAACAGGTACAAAGTATTGGAATTAAGAATGAAACAACCAAACAGAGAGGCAATTTTTGAACATTGGCAACAGCCATCCCAAGAGTACCCCAAATGATTGCCAACCTCACTCATTTACTTCTTTCTGTATATATATTCCACAGAGCCTCTAACAAAATTCTTTCTACATTAGCTGCTACCAATACAAATTTTTAATAGCCATTGAAAAACCCTCTTTTTCCATATCCATATAGGAGTGCCTAACAGGTTCTAATATTGCCTTTACCTTTCTCTACATTCAACAACCAACTGTCCAACAAAACAAAGTAAAACAAATTTGTAGAGAAAATCCAGTATTTGACAAACAAGATATCAGAGACCACGTTTAGCCACATTCTTCAAGAAAGAAACATTTGCACCAGTTGGACAACTTCCTAGGACTGTAGTCTAAGGACACTACTGTAAGATTACATCTTAAAACCAGCAGACATTAAAGGAAGTTGTCTAACATATATACTAGTTACAACCCACTGAGATAGGCAAAATGGAACTTCCCAATAGTTACCAGGCCCTCTATGAACTTGATTGCCATTTTTTCGAGCTAAAGTTGTTGGGGCCTCTATATCATGCAGAGCAAGGCCCATTTTGATAAATTAGGGGTGAGGGATACAGCACTAATAGGCCATCAAGTATCATGGAATACGAAATGGATTCATATATTCATCGTCATAGCTGTCAAACCATGAACTATACAGAGAATACTTGGTTTTTGAAACGTAAATAGTAACTTTTTTCTCAATTTAGAATGTACACGTGATTCATCGACACTTAAAACGTTAAAAAACTGCATACATCATAATGGACAAGTAAATTGTAATGGTACTAGAGCACACAAGCCAAAAATTCATAATTGAAACTCAACAGTGTTGATTCTTTATGAGTTCCTGCAAACTGATAGTTCATCCTAAATGAACTACTCCACATTGTTTGTGGATATTGAATGTGTTGAAAATCTCATATTGACTAATATTATGACTAAATCATGATATATAAGGGAGTGCAAATCTCATCTAATAAGCTGATTTTGTAAGGTTAAGTTACACTTAAAATCCACTTTCTATAAAATGATAATTATAATTTGTGTAATTTATTTAAAGAACATAGTATGCTATCAGGAAACATCATTTTGTCCTTCCTTTTAGCCTTAGGGCAAAGTAAGTGATTGCATGAAGACTATGTTTTGAAAGAAAAAAGAAGAGGCAATGATATAGCTAAATAAATTGAATGGAGTATGAGAATGGCTGTATGAAGTCTCTGTTTCTAGGTGATGAAAACAGAACTTGAAAGCCAAATAGGAGTTTAGAGCAAGTGAATGACCTTATGAAGCCACTATATCAGAAGAAGAATGTAATAATAAAAAAGAGTGCATTAAGAAAAACTCCTTTGTTTCACTTTTATGTAATAATTTATACCTTTATAGGTTTCAGTTTCTCTGATGAGAATTGGTAAAAAATAAAAAGCAACAAAGTTAAAAATATCAAAAGATGCTAAGACATGATTCATCCTGGGATACAGAACCCCACCAATTTATGTATTATCACACGATTCAAAGCAATAAGTGATTCATCACATGATATAAATTGCTACATTGCTGAATTGAATCAAATTATGCATCAAATTACGGAAAGTGCAATCATGTGATTTTAATAACCTTTCAAATATATTCATGAAACATATTTCAGCCAAAATTATAACTTAAAAATTGTCTAGTACAAGCATAACTGGTCAACAATAATATTGAGAGTCATGTCACATCGTCAGGGAACTATGCCATATGACTATGAGGAGTCAAATATTCACTCCTGACTTATTGGCTACCATCAAATACAACTCATTTAACCTCTTACCTGATTTACCAAACACTATTCACAAATTAAAATGTCCAATCATTTCTTATTATGATTCTTCAACGATTTTTACTGGATATAATTCACTTGAAATTTGAGCCTTACATGTACAAGATAAAGAAAACCCCCGAAATGAAACAAATATTAAATAGCAACTGGAAATGAGGAATTGAACAACATACTGCATCTGCATCAGCGCCAATGCTAATTGCCGAAGTGCTCGGAGTCCCCAATTCACCAACCTAAAACACCAAAATATTGCATTAACAAGGATACCAACTGCACCATGCCACCTAACATCTAACCGCCCACCGCCCACTTCACTCATGAGCTCAAAACATTAATGATATGTTGTTTGAATGGGAGAAAAGACATTACAGCGGAAATGAAACAGATAACAATGTAGTTTCCTTTGTTCAGTTAAAGGGAAAGTGGAAATCAAGGGGAGAACAATAATCAACTTGAACAAACAAATATTCAAATTTTTTCCCCACCCATTTTCTCTTAAATTTAAACAAACTTTCCTCCCTCGTTTTCCTTCCGCACTACTCAACATGTGTAAGGAAAACTACTACACAAGCTAAACCATAATAACATTAAACTCAGTGCCATTGTACTTCCTCAATCTCCAACCAAACAAACAAGTTATGACATTGCAAAAGACAAAAACAATAACATAGTCGTAAAGTTCATTATTCATTTCATCTTATCTCCCCAAATCTTAAATTATCAACAAACACAATAAACATTGCTTTACAGATAAATAACAAAAGCTGAATTAGTGCATTCTAGAAACACAATTAATCAAGCAATTGAAAAACTCCTAGTAATACATCACCCAATGAAGAAATACCAAACCACACACCCAGAAACCTGATAAGTGGTGGGTTCAGAGTCATCATCAAGGGTTTCTGGAGGTGGGTCCAAGGGATCAGGGGAAGAATCCAACACTTCCGGAGCAACATGAACCACAGTTGATGACTGCAGAGGCTTGGGGCATGTGACCCTCAAGGAGTTACCCGAGAAAAGGCACAAAGATGGAGACTTTAGCTTGGAAGATAGAGAGGGAGAAGAATTGGAGAGAGAAAGAGGAGTAACAGAGAGAGAAGAAACCGCCATAGTAGCTCTTGAACAATTCTATCTCACTCTGAATGAACGAACTCGTGTCAAGCTCTGTTGAAGGTTGTATTCGGACACATGAATTATCCACAATTTATTTTCTTTTCTGATTTTTTTTTCTGGATCACAGCCCGAAAGCCCATTAAATAATGGGCTTTCAATACAACCTTTTACGAATATGGCCCAATTATGTTTTTCATTTCCAAGTTTTAAATGTGAAAGAAATATTTAATTGAAGAAGGAAAAACACTATTAATTATTTGGAACATATATGAATGCATGATTTTCGTCAAACCAGTTCTATTTATTTATTTAACTTCTATTTTGGAATGCTTATTTTAAAATGCTTATTTTAAAATGAGAGTTTGACTAAAGAATTTTATAGATGCTAAATGTTGAGTAGAAGTTAAGAAAACAAACTAGTGTACAAAATCTACTTACTAGCATTAAACAAAGGCTTAAATAAGATTTAAATTTCTTATAAATTAAGATAATTTTAGTTTAAGCTTTTGTTAAAAAAAATTATATTAAATACTCAAAATATTATATTTTTTAATCAAGTATTTGTTGTTTGATTTTGTCAGTTGCATTATCACATTGTTTATGTACCTTGATATGAAAAAATAATAATAAAAGAATGATATAATTAAATTTTGAGTTTTTATAAATTAAAAGACTTTTAATTAAGTTTTTATTAAAAGATGTTGTTTTAAACACTACTAACATAAATATTGTGAACAACACAACATTTGGAGAGAAGTTAACCTAAAGTTATCATTGGTTTTGTTTGAGATCTTAAAAAGAATAATAAATATGGAAATTTTGAATTTTTTAGAATCTTGGATTAGGTAATTAAGATTTTCTTTCTTTTATGGATTTCTAAGGGATTTAATTGATAATCAAGCTCAATAAATGTCTTTGAATATTTGGATTGTGAAGTATATTTTTTATTTAACCTTGAAATTTTCTTACCCAACGCTCGTAAAAAAAAATACAGCTTTTTAATGAGAAAGAAAAAGGTAGACTACCAGATACACGATTTAAAATTAAAGTTATCTCCAATATCTTCTTATAATTTAAAATTGATCCTAAATTAAGTGAAACCAATTCATCACATAAATAACATGTACTTACATATTTATATTTGTTAAGACCAATATTAATTAAATACATATGTAATTTCAATTCAACGCCTTACATTTCACATACTAATTATAGTATTATATTCACAACCAATACTAGTTAACTACATATATAATTTCAATTTTAAATTTGACATACATATAAGAAATTATTCAAATTGATAGAAAAAAAGTATTTCTAATTAGGAAAGAAGGAAAATAGGAGGACATTATTCAAGCAAGTAAAAAAAACAAAGATAATGATAAGAGTAAAAAAAAGTGAACAAAATAATACAAATAAGAAAAAAAATACATAATTCAATTAATATGACACATTATATAACCTAAAATGCTTTTTAAATTGAATGAACAAGAAAAATTCTTAGAGATTAATGTCATTGTATTAATATTATTGTAATAGAATACATACAATTATATATTCCATAATTAAAGAATTACTTCTCAATTTATCAATAGATAACCATGTGTATATTATAGGAAAAACATTGGTTATGCTTTCCTTTTTTAACTAGAGATTTTTGTTTTCTTTTGTAATTACTATGTATAAAACTTAACAAAGAGTTATATACTTACAATGTTAAAAATGATCTCTTCTAAGTTCTTTCTCTGTGATATTGTTATCTCTACTCAAAGGTATTGCTCATTGTTTTTAATTGATGGCAGGAGTTGCAAAGTCTTTTATGGAATAGAATAATGGAATAAGGGGCTATCTTCAAGCTTATCTCTTCTCGTTTCTCCAAGCTCAAGCTTGTTCATGTACTTACATGTGCTGTCATGCAAATTTTTGCTTTGCTACCTCTTCTTATATTTCATGTATGAAGTTTAGATCAAGTTGGTGATCATTCTTGTTGTGTCAAAGTGTTGTCTTGCTAAATGTTAGTAACAAATAATTCTCTTTTTCTGTGAGGTTGATTTTGGTGAAGCTTTGTGCTTCTAATGAAGGATGGTATAAGTTGATACTGAGACCACCCAAATTACCAACTGCATGGTGCATGAAAGTTTTCTAGAGGAAAATATTATTGAAAGTTTAATAACCTTTTCGTTCATAGCTAGAGTTTTCTTCAGACCCCTTTTTATAAATTTTCTCATAGAAATTCTAAAAAAGATTTCACATTCTTAGCCATGGCATAGACAATCTACTTGAGAATATCACTCATACATCACACTTTTTTGCTTAAGTTTCTTCTTGTACTGAGTATATGGTCGATTAATTTGTAAGTTATCATTATAGTGGACTTCATCAAAGCTTTGTCTTCCTGATCGAGGCTGTACCTGAATCAAATTTAATGCTCAACTAAGTGCAGTATAATACTAGGAATTGACTCCAAGGTCGTCTCTCAAGGACCAAATGTGGTTCAGTCAATAGGTCGAACACTTGGTAGGGAGTGTTTGGTGAAGAGTTTGTGAATGTAGATGAACTAAATTAAAACTAGAATGGAGTGCAACACAGATTTAAAACGGTTGGTCACTAGCTCAATTACATGCTTCCAATCACAGATTAACAACAATTACCCACTACTTTAACCCAAATCCAACACAAATTACCCAACTAAGCGAAGGCTAATCTGGTCTTCAAAATTGCAAACTAAGTGAATGCAATGCACAAATCCAATCAATTTTGTACCATACAGCCCAACCAACTAAGCGAAGATTAAACACCAATTAGGCAACTAAGCGTATACCCAATCTCAAGTACAAAACATATTGAATATTGAGCCAAATCAGAGCAGCAGAATGACAATTAAGGTGCATAAGTCTCATGAATAAACTACTCTAACCTCTAATCCAACATGAATTAATCAACTAAGCGAAGACCAATCATGCTATCATAATCGCGAACTAAGCGAATGCAACACACCTATTCCATCCATTATGTTCCATACTTATTTATCAACTAAGCCAAAATTCAATCACCAATTGGGCAACTAAGCGTATACTCATTGCAAGAACACAATCAGATTTAATAGAATGTCAGGCCAGAGCAGCAGAAACACTAGTACAGTCCAGAAATATCAAGGAAACAATGCAAAATCACTAATGACCAGCCAAACACAGTTAAGTTAACATTAAAACGAAATTAACAAAATCAAACAGAATTGAAAACATTGAAGTAAATGTGGAAAACATTAAAGCCGAACGGTCCTAAAGTGAAGTCGAACAGTGTTATTAGCCAGGCATATATAAACATGATTTCTACCCTAGGGTTCAATATAGAACAATCAAAATAATTCACACGCAATTACTTCAAATATAAAACATAGATAAAGAAAAAGGAAAAAAAAACATAAAGCAAAACCACATCCATTCGCGCACCTAATTAAATGGCGTGACTCTCTGATGTCCCCAGTGAAGTCGCCATCTGTCGCAACCGGAATCGCGACGAGACGACGATCCAAAAAAAGGAACGCGATTTGGAAAAGAGATTGAAGTCGTCACCATAGTTTATTCTGGAAAATTACGGAAAAACCATAAAATGATAAGGCATGGTCTACGAAAATGAGATTATGTTCGGGAGTCAGTTACGTATAGGGAAGGTATTAGCACTCTACAACGCCTGCCCTAAGGCAGTACCTTTAACTAAATACGCGAATATGATGTGGTTTTCAAAATGTTTAACTATCCCCTAAAATAAAACTCTAAAGAAACAAAAAATATATTTTTTAGTTTTTTTGGGCCCAACAATGATTGACCTTGCTCCTACGTATTCTCATTCAGAATGAGAAAACAGGGTTACGTAGTTCTTTTAAACTGTTTGAGAAGTTTGTTTGGAAATTGTTTGAAAATTTGTTTTGAAAAGATTTTGGATTTTGGGAAGTGAACCTGACAAGGGCTAACCTTGCTCCTAGGTATCTCCACTCTTGATGGAGAATCAAGGATCACGTAGTTCTGGCGTAGGTTGATTGAATGAGAAATTTATATTTTTAGTTTTTTTTTGAATATTTTATATTTTTTTTTGGTATTTTGATGTAATATTTAGATTTTTGCGTAATGAGCACTAGGTTGATGCATACGATCGCACGAGCACTCACACGGCTTTTTTTCTTATTTTTTATTTTTTTGCGTAATGAGCACTAGGTTGATGCGTACGATCGCACGAGTACTCATACCGATATTTATATCATTACATGTTTTTTAAAGTTTTATATTTTTTTATTTTCTTTTTATTAAGAAAGAGAGGTGAGTTGAAATATCTATGACATAAAAATGTGAAAAAGGATAGGATAAAATTGTGGTAAAAAATAGGATAAATTTATAAACAAAAAAATGATCAAAATGCATATAAATAAAATGAAAAGAAAATGTGTACCTTGTTGAAGATTTGAATGATGAAGCAAGACTTTGCTTGTAATAAGTTGTGAGAAGAGATAGATTGATGGTGAAGAAGATGAATTTATAGTAAAAATGTGGTATGAGATTTACTATGTATAGAGGGATTAGGAAATAGTAAAATGTGAGAGAAAAATGAAGTAGAGTTTTGGGATGATGAAGAGGTTTTGAGAGAGAAGAGATGGATATTATGTAATTGTGTGTATGAAGTGAAGAGAATGTAGGTATTTATAGAATTAAGGATGAAGAAAGTTGATGAATAAAAATAATATAATAAGTTGGTGGAAAATTTAGATGAAATAAAATATAATAGAAAAAAGTAAATAGTAAAGGTTAATGTGGAAAATAAGTGAAAGAAATAATATAAAAAAGTTGGTAGAGAAGTAGGTGAAATAAAATATAGTAAATAATAAAAGTTAATATGGAAAATAAGTGAAAGAAATAATATAAAAAGTTGGTGGAGAAGGTAGGTGAAATAAAATATAGTAAATAATAAAAGTTAATGTGAAAAATAAGTGAAAGAAATAATATAAAAAGTTGGTGGAGAAGTAGGTAAAATAAAATATAGTAAATAATAAAAGTTAATGTGGAAAATAAGTGAAAGAAATAATATAAAAAGTTGGTGGAGAAGTAGGTGAAATAGTAAATAGTAAAAGTTAATGTGGAAAATAAGTGAAATAAATAATATAAAAAGTTGGTGGAGAAAGTAGGTGAAATAATGTTGATGAAGAAGATATAATTAAAAATGTAACTGGAATAATTAGAAAAGTTCGTATATAAAAATTAATAAGGAAATGAGGTGGAAAAAGTAAATGAAAAAGGTAGATGATGTGGAATGTGATATGGAGGGTGAGGTGGATGGTGATGTGGAGAGTGGGGTGTGGTAAGAGAAGATGGGTGGTGAGGAAGTAAAAAAGTAAGAGATTATTTTGGGCCATTGGATTAAGTGTTAAAAGAAAATTTGGGGAAGCAAAAAGTAAAACAAATAGTATTTTTTCATTTTGGTTTTTTATGTTTTTTTTATTCATTTTTGTGATGAATTTAATTTACTCGGACAAAATTGGGTGTTTGACAGCTGCCCCTCTTTACTTAGATTTTACTAGATGATATGGAAATTTACCATTTACATATTATCTTAGTAAAAGATAAGTAAAGATAGAAACACTAATTTTGTCTGGGTTTCAAAGAGAAAGAGGAAGAATAACAACCAATTCAAGCATACAATGACCGAATTCAGAAAGGAGATTACAACACAGCAAAAAGCTTGGCCAATGCCCAAAGAGAGCGATTCACCAAACAAAAACTTGGATTCGACCATTTCCAAGCAGAGGCCGTTAGAAAAACTAAAACCTGGATTTGACCATTGCCTTATCGAGGACCAATATCGCAGAAGAAAACTTAAATTCGACCATTGCCAAGCAGAGGGCCGTTAGACAAACTAAAATCTGGACTTGACCATTGCCTTGCAGAGGGCCAATATCGCAGAACAACAACCTGGATTTGACCATTGCCTTGCAGAGGGCCAATATCGCAGAAGAAAACTTAAATTCGACCATTGCCAAGCAGAGAGCCGCTAGAAAAACTAAAATATGGACTTGACCATTGCCTTGAAGAGAGCCAATATCACAGAACAACAACCTGGATTTAACCATTGCCTTGTAAAGGGCCAATATAGTAGAAGAAAACTTAAATTCGACCATTGCCAAGAAGAAGGCCGTTAGAAAAACTAAAACCTGAATTTGACCATTGCCTTGCGGAGGGCCAATATCGAAGAAGAAAACTTAAATTCGACCATTGCCAAGCAGAGGGCCGTTAGACAAACTAATATTTGGACTTGACCATTGCGTTGTAGAGGGCCAATATCGCAGAACAACAACCTGGATTTGACCATTGCCTTGTAGAGGGCCAATATCGCAGAAGAAAACTTAAATTCGACCATTGCCAAGCAGAGGGTCGTTAGAAAAACTAAAATCTGGACTTGACCATTGCCTTGCAGAGGGCCAATATCGCACAACAACAACCTGGATTTGACCATTGCCTTGCAGAGGGCCAATATCGCAGAAGAAAACTTAAATTCGACCATTGCCAAGCAGATGGCCATTAGAAAAACTAAAATCTGGACTTGACCATTGCCTTGCAGAGGGCCAATATCGCAGAACAACAACCTGGATTTGACCAT
This sequence comes from Vigna angularis, assembly GCF_016808095.1. NCBI lineage: Eukaryota > Viridiplantae > Streptophyta > Magnoliopsida > Fabales > Fabaceae > Vigna > Vigna angularis. The sequence goes on from NC_068975.1 coordinate 19,270,579, forward strand.
TGCCTTGTAGAGGGCCAATATCGTAGAAGAAAACTTAAATTTGACCATTGCCAAGCAGAGGGCCGTTAGAAAAACTAAAATATGGACATGACCATTGCCTTGCAAAGGGCCGCGATACAAATGGAAGAAAATGAATTGTTTGATTGTTTTGAATTGGAAACTTTTGAATTTGTTTATTTTTTTTAATGAGCTTTTTTTTTTAAGTTTTGAAATTTTGAAATGTTGAATTTTTTGATTTTTTTTCATGAGATAGAAATGAGTGTCCATTTTTATATGATATGAGAAACAAGGTTTTAAAGATTTTGTATAAGGTTGAAACTATGACTTAAAATCAATAAACAAGGTGTTGCATTTTTGTACAAGGATTAGGATTTTGAAGCCTCGATATGCAAGAGAAACATGGTTGATGTAAATTTTGAAATTGGAGGAGAAAACTTTGATGCATGTTGATTTTTTTTGTCTTTTTGAAGGAAGAAGATGTGATAAACATTCATGAAAACAAATTCAAAGTTTATGAAAATATGTACATGATGTTGACTTGTGATTTTTTTTTTGTCCATAATGGAAGATTATGAAACTATGACACTTATTTTTTTACTGAGTCAATTTGTTTTCTTTGAAATCATCAAATTTATGAAGATTTAGACCTTCATTTTCTTTGTTTTACAATGGATGTCAAATTCTAAAGTCAAATGTTCAAAATGAAGCTTGTGTGCTAGACATTTTCTGATGAAATACTAGTGTATACATGCTTGATATCAGAGGTTGGTTAAAATGGTAAGAAAGATTTTTCGAAGGGTTTAGAGGAGACTGAGATGGCTTTTTGGGCACATCATTCCTCATACAATCATCAATGAAGATGTAATATGTGAATGTCAATGTGAAATATGATATACCCAAAGGTTACCCCAGTTTGGTGTTTCGGAAAAGGAATGTGAGGGAATAAGTTATGAATCAGGGAGTGAGAATTTCATGTGAGATTTATAAAAATTGCCCCAATTTTGGTGGTAATAGATTTATGAAATTCAGGGCGAACCAAGATCATGCGAGGCCCAACAAGGGATGCCCTAGTCTTGGCATGAGCTTTGAATATACAGATGAAAAAAATTGTGAGATTAACAAAGCTGCCCAATATTTTGAATGGGCCAAAACATATGAAACTCACAAAGTTGCCCTAGTTTTGGAGAACGAGCGAAAAGGTTATGTAAAACCTACAAAGTTGCCCCCTAGTTTGGGAATCGGGGGAAGAGTTTGAATGGGATATGAATTTGTTTGGGAATTGGGGGAAGAGTTTGAATGAGATATGAATTTGTTCAAAAATTTGTGATGGATATGGAAATGATTGGCTTAAAAGGATTGCCCCAATTGTCTTGATTTTCCTTTATATAATCTTAATCAACAGGGAGTTCCCTTCTTCCGAGGACATTTATTTTTTCATCATTTTTTACAACTCCATTGTTAGTCATTTTGTCTTGTCTCAAAATTAAGCTTTATGAAAATTTAAGCAACCATTATTCAATCTGTATGGACTTTTATTGAGCTTCTAATGTGGCTTGGGCTGAAGGGTATTGAAAGAAAAGATATAAAGGCTCAAATAAATGTTTGTAGATTATTTGAAACAAGAGTTATCATCTACACCTTGTATCAGCTATTCGTCAAATCTGTTTTGACTATTTTGCTATTTTGCAAATTTCATTCTTTGTTTGTCATCACTTTGTGATTCTTTCTATTTTTGCTTTACTTTTGATGAATTCTCTTCATTTGATCACTAAGTGTGTTTTTTATTGTTTGCAATTTGAGTTGACTTCTATTGTGATGGTAACCCTTGTTTAGGTAAATTTTTGAAAAGAAATTTCTTATTGGCTCAAATTTGGTATCAATGGATATATCTTTTACTTTTTTGTTTTTGGATGAAGAAAGATGGCCACACATCATTTCAAATTTTGATTGTTTTATTTTCACAAGATTAATTAGGAGACAAGACTAAATGATCTCAACAAGAGTCATTTTTCTTTTCTTTTGTTTTATTTTTTATTATTTTTTTTGTCCCAACGGATTCAAGGATCTTCCAAATGAAGGCCAATGAAGGTAATCTTAACATGGAAAATTTGTCCCAGTGTAAAACTTTGCGTTTATTATTTGGACTCAAGAACATGATTGGGGTCAATCTTTGGTTTAGTGAAGGTTGAAGGATGATGTTTTCAAGCAATGCACACACAAATATTTCTTAAGAATACGTGATATAATCACTTGACTATAGGAGATTATGACATCCATTACATTTTTTTTTTGTGAAATGTCATAAAGTGGATGATTTGCATCGAAAATAATTGACTCAACATTTGATACGATATGCATATATTTTTTTTTTTATGAATGAAGAAATGTAATATGAAGTGAAAATGATGTACGTTACTGAGGGAAATCTATGTTTTTTTGTATATTTTTTTTTTGTATTTTTATGATTGAAGACATGTACATTAAGGAAAGACGATGCAACTAACGGGAAGAGATTTTTTTGTATTTTTCACATTTATATCTTTATGACGAAATGTAATGTGAAGTAAAATGATGATACTAGCTGAAAGAAAGATTTTTTTTTTACTAGAGAAAATTGGGTTTAAGGGCTAGACAAAAACTAGGCTTAGGGGCCAGTCAAGCTTGGCTTTGTGGGCCAGTGTGGAATCTGGGTTTTGAGGGCCAGTATGGAAACTGGGCTTGGGGGCCAGTGTGGAAACACTAGGCTTTGTGAGCTAGTGGGAAACATTGGACTTTGAAAACAATGCAAAAACTGATATGAGAAAGCTTGACTTAGAAAAATGTTTGAAAAACAAAAATATTTTATTTTTCATTTTTTTTAAAATTTATTTATTTACAATAAAATGTGAAAAATATTAAGCATATTAGAAGAAAAACTTTTTGTGTTTTCATTTTTTACAAATTGAATTTAATGAAAATCATGTATGTAACTGGGCCAAAATGAGCTCGAAAATTGTTCGAACATTTTTTCATTTTTTTTTTATTTTGAAGTTTTGATTTTATTTTTTGACATTTTGATTGATTTTTATTCCTTCCAAGACTGCAAAAACTAGATTGAATCAAATTTGAAGGGAATTAGGTGGGAATAAACTTGGACTTGAATGTTAGATGAACTGCACTCGATGAAAATCATAATGAAAATTGGGCCAAATGGGCTCAAGAAAAAAAATTTATATTCATTTTTTTTATTTTCTTTCAAAGATTTTTCATGCCCCAAAAATTATTTTTAAGAAAATCTAATTTTTTTCGTTTTTTAGAATGATTCCCAGAATTTAATAGTAAACAAAATTAATTATGAATTCAAAATTTATTTATTTATTTTCCTATTTTCTTTTTTTTTATCAAAAGAAACATGACGCATTTATTGTAAAATAGAAAGAAAAAGAACGAAAGACAAACTTAAACAAATAATCTCCCTTTTGTGCCTTATCAAAGGTTGAGTGACTAAAGTTCTAAGGCCAAATATATGCACTCACAAGGATAACTCCATAATGCTTAAATCAAGGCCACTAGAGCTATAACTCTTTTCACTGCATCTCCACAACAATCAAAGTAATCAACTAGATGCGGAGACACAAGTGAAGAGAACAAACTCTAGCTGGGGTTCTCACGATAGCCAAACAGGAAGTATGTCCCAAATGACACCGCTACACAACCCCTCTATTTCTAAGTTACACTCAGACCCGGGTATAGGGCCCCACTCATGATATGCATAATGTGCATGTGCGAAGGGAGAACGCAATGCATACTCGAACCCTCACCCGCAATACAACCAGAAAAATCCCAGGTAGATATAAACATGATTTCTACCCTAGGGTTCAATATAGAACAATCAAAATAATTCACACGCAATTACTTCAAATATCAAACATAGATAAAGAAAAAGGAAAAAAAAAGATAAAGCAAAACCACATCCATTCGCGCACCTAATTAAATGGCGTGACTCTCTGATGTCCCCAGTGAAGTCGCCATTTGTCACAACCGGAATCGCGACGAGACGACGATCCAAAAAAAGGAACCCGATTTGAAAAAGAGATTGGAGTCGCCACCATAGTTTATTCTGAAAAACTACGGAAAAACCATAAAATGATAAGGCATGGTCTACGAAAATGAGATTCTAAGTTCGGGAGTCGGTTACGTGTAGGGAAGGTATTAGCACCCTACAATGCATGCCCTAAGGCAGTATCTTTAACTAAATACGCGAATATGATGTGGTTTTCAAAATGTTTAACTATCCCCTAAAATAAAACTCTAAAGAAACAAAAAATATATTTTTTAGTTTTTTTGGGCCCGAGAAGGATTGACCTTGCTCCTACGTATTCTCATTCAGAATGAGAAATCAGGGTTACGTGGTTCTTTTAAACTGTTTGAGAAGTTTGTTTGGAAATTGTTTGAAAATTTGTTTTGAAATGATTTTGGATTTTGGGAAGTGAACCTGACGATGACTAACCTTGCTCATACGTATCTCCACTCTTGATGGAGAATCAAGGATCACGTAGTTCTGGCGTAGGTTGATTGAATGAGAAATTTATATTTTTAGTTTTTTTTTGAATATTTTATATTGTTTTTGGTATTTTGATGTAATATTTAGATTTTTGCGTAATGAGCACTAGGCTGATGCATACGATCGCACGAGCACTTTTTTCTTATTTTTTATTTTTTTGCGTAATGAGCACTAGGCTGATGCGTACGATCGCACGAGTACTCATACGACTTTTTTTGTTTATTTTATATTTTGGATAATGAGTACTAGGCTGATGCGTACGAACACACGAGTACTCATACCGATATTTATATCATTACATGTTTTTTAAAGTTTTATATTTTTTTATTTTCTTTTTATTAAGAAAGAGAGGAGAGTTGAAATATCTATGACATAAAAATGTGAAAAAGCATAGGATAAAATTGTGGTAGAAAATAGGATAAATTTATAAACAAAAAAAATGATCGAAATGCATATAAATAAAATGAAAAGAAAATGTGTACCTTGTTGAAGATTTGAATGATGAAGCAAGACTTTGCTTGTAATAAGTTGTGAGAAGAGATAGATTGATGGTGAAGAAGATGAATTTATAGTAGAAATGTGGTATGAGATTTACTATGTATAGAGGGATTAGGAAATAGTAAAATGTGAGAAAAATGAAGTAGAGTTTTGGGATGGAATGAAGAGGTTTTGAGAGAGAAGAAATGGATATTATGTAATTGTGTGTATGAAGTGAAGAGAATGTAGGTATTTATAGAGTTAAGGATGAAGAAAGTTGATGAATAAAAATAATATAATAAGTTGGTGGAAAATTTAGATGAAATAAAATATAATAGAAAAAAGTAAATAGTAAAAGTTAATGTGAAAAATAAGTGAAAGAAATAATATAAAAAAGTTGGTAGAGAAGTAGGTGAAATAAAATATAGTAAATAATAAAAGTTAATGTGGAAAATAAGTGAAAGAAATAATATAAAAAGTTGGTGGAGAAGGTAGGTGAAATAAAATATAGTAAATAATAAAAGTTAATGTAAAAAATAAGTGAAAGAAATAATATAAAAAATTGGTGGAGAAGTAGGTGAAATAGTAAATAATAAAAGTTAATGTGGAAAATAAGTGAAAGAAATAATATAAAAAGTTGGTGGAGAAAGTAGGTGAAATAATGTTGATGAAGAAGATATAATTAAAAATGTAAGTGGAATAATTAGAAAAGTTGGTATATAAAAATTAATAAGGAAATGAGGTGGAAAAAGTAAATGAAAAAGGTAGATGATGTGGAATGTGATATGGAGGGTGAGGTGGATGGTGATATGGAGAGTGGGGTGTGGTAAGAGAAGATGGGTGGTGAGGAAATAAAAGAGTAAGAGATTATTTTGGGCCATTAGATTAAGTGTTAAAAGAAAATTTGGGGATGCAAAAAGTAAAACAAATAGTATTTTTTCATTTTGGTTTTTTATGTTTTTTTTATTCATTTTTGTGATGAATTTAATTTACTCGGACAAAATTGGGTGTTGAGAAACCCCATAATGATTTCCAATATATAGACTACTCCCAAACCCAACAATGGCGATCAAGAAGGCTGGTGATTGGCATGCTCGATGCAAGTGAAACCAAGTGCCTTCCAAACCATCAAACACCTTCAAGTAATGACCCACCATCACTTTAATTGGCATCATTATTCCCCAACTCACAGTATTCAAAATTCCATGAACCTGCATAATTCACAAGCTCAAAAAATACTCCAACTTAAAATGGGTAAATATTAAAATACAAATTATTTCTTACGTTTCTCAACATGGTTCATGAGTTCACATCTTTAGTGGCTTTAGAAACCTTGTTGGATATGAAATCAATGGTCCATAGGATTGAAGATTATAGGATGAGAAAGAATGAGGTTTGAGGGTGCCATTGTGAGAAACCACACCCTCTTGCCATGCATGGTTCACCATAGTCTTGTTGGATGGAAGTTGAAAACTGTCAAAGATGATGATGCAGCCATTTTAGTATGAAGTAGAAAGGCTATAAACTGAAAAACTAAGATTACTCTCTTGTAGCATTGGCGCAAAATTGGATATTGGAGATGTGTATGTTCTGATGGTGCCATTTGATTTATGAACTACGACGAATGATTGTGAACTCAACATGCCTTTTGAATTAGGATTGATGGCCCATGCCACCCAAGTTGAATCCTTTGCGCTAGTCTTGTTGAATGCAACATTGACTAAACCTAAAGTAAGATGATAGTTGCAATGTAATGAAGATTCAAGAATAGGAAAATCCTCACAAGCTGCATAGTTGATGTTCTTCGAAAATCTATATAAATTGCATGATTATGAGATGTTAGGACAATCATAGCAACTAAAAATAACAAGAAAAATATTGTGTTTTGATTGAGAGTCAATTCAAATTTTGTATGATTTAAATTCATAATTTATAAAAGATGTAGTTATACATTTTAAAAACATACTTTTCAACCAAATATAAGCAAAAATAACACTAATAGAAAAAAAAAATGATTCACGTAATAAATGATTTTTTTCAAACCCAATATAAATTACATCAATGTGAAGTGGTAAGGACAATAATGACAACTATAAATGTGAAGAAAACTATTATATTTTGAATGGAAGTCGTTCATAAGAATTTTTCTCAAAACCTAAACCACCTTTATTCATATATTCAATTAGATGAAATTGCAATACAACATAAAATACTTTAACTTAACTAAATTAAACTAATTTTACAATTAAGTGATAATCACATATCACGTATATACATACATATAAATAAACAATTAATATAAGCGTATAAACGACAAGATTCAACAAATGACAAACATATGAAATACCTATATTAGAAATGTCATATCAAAATACTAATAGCTAATCTAATAATAAACTTAAATCAATAATGAGTCTAAGATTTAAAGGTTATACTTTTCACCCCAAATATATGCAACACAAATAGAAAAAGAAAAATAGTTATTCCCATGATAAAATATATTGTTTAAAAACCTGTATAAGTTGCATGACTGTGAAGTGGTAGGAACAACAATGACAACAAGCAATGTGAACAAGTAAAAGCCATAAGGAGAAGAACTAAGAACTGAGAGAAAAACAATTAACTTCAAATTTTGCAAAGATATTTGAGGGTGAATAAACAATAGTTACACATGTATTTATAGGTTTATAAGATTGATAAATAAAGATATATTATATTATCTACCAATTCAAAATATTTTTTCAATTTTTTTTTTGTTTTTTATCTTTTTATCTTAAAAAGAGTGGATTTTTTTTTTATTTTCTATATCTAGTAAAGAAAATATTTGAAATTCATAAAAATAATTTTATAGGTTTATAAGTTTGATTAATAACATTTAAAATATCTTTTTGAATGAATATTTATCTTGAAAGGTAAAGTGATAATTTGTTTATATTTAAAAAAGTTAAGATCAAAAACTCAATAAAATATTTTTATTAAAATATGTTCTAGTTTGTACTTAATTAAAATTTATAGAAAATATACTTTTACTAAAATATAATTTTCAATTGAAAGATTAGTTTGTTTTTAATTAAATTTATACAAAAATCCAAGCGACTATAATATTCTCCAAATAAAATAAATTAGATATCTACTAGAAATAAGAAAATTAAGAAAAAAGTTGGTATATATATATATATATATATATATATATATATATATATATATATATATATATGTGGTATAATACCTATTGGTTTAAATTTTGGTTGGAAATATTCGAAATGGTCCCAATTTTTTTTTTTGTTTAATGTTGTCCTAAAAATCATAATTTGTGTTCAATTTAGTCCTCTTTGCAAACGTCGTTTAAATCGTTAATGACCAAATGTTCAGCAGTTCAATTTAGTCCTCTTTGCGTACACTTATTTTTCGGTTGATACATTTTAGCAATATGTACCGGGTTTTAGTAGACAAAAATACCCTCATATGGATTATAAGTTTTAAGGTCAAGGTATTTGAATAATTTTATTCTCAAAACTAAAAAAAAATAAGAAACCCTCAGACACTTACTCACCTCCCTCGTTTCTCTCAACCCTTTCTCTTTCATCTCTCTCACTCTAACATTTTCTCTGTTATCTTACGATAGCCCCAAGTGAAAAAAATCAGAAACACTCGTCGTTAAACAATTTGCCTTTGTAAAGAGTTGAGTCATTGACATATTTACCTTCAGGCAAAATTTCATTCAAGATCTCTTCAATTTCATCATCTTCATTACCCTGTCTAATTTCATCATCTTCATTACCCTGTCTAATTTCATCATCTGTAGAGGTTAAATCATCATCTCTAAAAAAAACCCTCCAGGCCAATTACCAATTCCTTCTGATGTTATTATACTTGTGAAAATTAGATACAAAAAAATTATAAAACGAAAACTCATTATAAAATCATTTTTTGTAAGAAATTATTTAACAACAAGTATTTCTGATTTTTTCCAGGTCAATTACCAATTCTTTCATATATCATTATGCTTATAAAAATTAGATGAGACAAAAATTATAAAATGAAAACTCATTACAAAATCATTTTTTATAAGATTGTTTAACAGCTAGTGTTTCTGATTTTTTTCAATTGGGACTACCATAGGATGACAAAGAAAATGTTGGAGTGAGAGAGATGAAAGAGTAAGGGTTGAGAGGAATGAGAGAGGTGAGTAAGGGTTTGGGGTAGGGATGGCAATGGGTCGGGTCGGGCACGGATAGTGCCTACTCGCAACCTGACAAAAAAAAATTCACCCGCTACCTGCACGGATACCCGCTTAAAAAATATTCGCGGATATTTTAAAACCCGCGGATATCCACGGATACCCGCAAATATTAAAAAAAATATATATTTTAATAAATTATTAAAATAATTTAAATAGAATTACAAAAAATATATAAAATATAATATAAATTAAATTAAATATAAATATAAATTCAATTTTAATTAAATTTAATCTTGTAAAATATAAATTAATGTTAATTTTAATTAAATTTAACTTAATAAAATATAAATTAAATTTTTATTTTTATTTTTTGCGGGTAGCGGGTATCCGCGGGTACGGATAGTATAATACCCGCACCCGACCCGTTTATAAGCGGGTATTAAAATATCCGCTACCCGCGGGTTGCGGATAGTAAATATCCGCGGATATCAACTATCCGTCGCAGATTTTATCCACGGATATCCGCGGGCACGGATTTTTTTGCCATCACTAGTTTGGGGGTTTCTTGATTTTCTTTTAGTTTTGAGAATGAAAATTATTCAAATACCCTTGACCTTAAAACTTAGAATCTATAATATATGAAAAGTATTTTTGTCTCCTAAACCCGCTACACATTGGTAAAATTACTAACTGAAAAACAGACGTAAGTTAGCAAACCCCCATATATATATATATATATATATAATTTATATAAAATAGTTTATTTGTATTAATTAAATTGTAGTGAATTAAAACTTTAAACCGATAGTTATTTTAAGGTTATCAAAAATGAAGTTGATAATATATCGTTAATGTTATATTTTTATCTTTTTATCTATAAATATTGAATAGATAAAATGTTTAGTTATAAATAACTTTTTTTTATCCAAAATATATTTTCATTGAATACAGATAAAACTTAAAATCAGAGTTAATAACTTTTACTTCTAAATTTAAAGTATTTTTCATACTTTTATTTTATTATCTTTTATGTTTGAAAACATAAGATTTAGAACTCAAAAAATAATTTTGGACAATATCTTATTCTCAAAACAGATCAGGATTAAACAATATATTAAATAAAAATTAACATAAAAATGGAAATACTAAGGAGAGAAGATTTTGTTTATATATATATATATATATATATATATATATATATATATATATATATTCCTCCAATAAAATTTTAGAAAAAAAACTCCTTCAATTTAAATTTTGATTAAATTTTTAATTTTCTGGAAGAGTGAATATGACCGCAGATTTACTTCATCCACTATTATATTCTGTTGAGATATTTCAGATATTTAAAATTTCGATTGACTAAAGTTTAGTTAATGTATTAATCTATTTTGTTCATGATTTATGGATTACGTTCTTTAATTTTTCCTCTTTTATATTATTTTTATTTAAGATCTCTCTTTATCAAATTTAAGAACAAGATCTTTTCCATAATAAAATTTTAAAATTAAATTAAATTAAAAATGATATTTTAATTGAAAAAATATATTTATAGTAAAGATGTTATTTTTTTATGGGTTTTAAATCCTACTTCTTCAAACATAAAGATAATAAAATAAAAATATGAAAAATATTTTAAAATAAGAAGTACACTATCTTAACTCTGATTTTATGATATGCATAATAATGTTATTATTTTATCTATATTTGATGAACATATATTTGGGATAAAAAATACGTTATTAAGATTTTTCTAATTTTGAAAAGAATATATTTTCAATCTTTTAAGATAGGAAGATAAAAATTATTTTAAAAAGATATTTTAAATTTTTATATAAGATAAAAATATCTTCGTTCATAAATCATGTAAACCTATAAATATAGGTGTCATTTTGTGTACTTAGACTCAAAATTTTAAGATTGATTATTTTCCTCTACTTTCTTCTCTTTCATTATGAGTTTAGTTTTGTTAACATTTTTAGTTGCTAGCATTGTCCCTAGCATCTCACAATCATGGAAATTATACGAGTTTTCAAAACACATCAACTATACAGTTTGTGAAGATTTTTCTGATCTTGAATCCTCATTGTATTGGAATTATCATCCTTCATCAAATGTAGTTGATGTTGCATTTAACAAAGCCAACACAAAGGATTCAAATTGGGTTGCATTGGCCATCAATCCTACTTTAAATGTCATGATGGGTTCACAAGCATTCGTTGCAATTCATACATCAAATGTTACCATCAGAGCATACACATCTCCAAAAACCAGTTATGTGACAATGCTACAAGAGGGTAATCTCAGTTTTTCAGTTTATAGCCTTTCTGCTTCATACACCCGTAGGCCTTACTCTTTCTCACTCTCCAATCTTCGATCCTATGGAAGCATTAATTTCATATCCGACAAGGTTTCTAAAGTCACTAAAGATGTGAACTCACAAACCGTGTTGAGAAACGTAAGAAATAATTTGTATTTTTATATTTATCCATTTTAAGTTGAAACGTGTTTTGAGCTTGTGAATTATGTAGGTTCATGAAATAATGATGCCTATTGGAGTGATGATGGGTCGTCACTTGAAGGTGTTTGACAGTTTAGGAGACACTTGGTTTCACTTACATCGAGCATGCCAATCATTGGCCTTTTTTATCGCCATTGTTGGGTTTGGGACTGGTTTGTATATTGGAAAACATTATGGGGTTCATCATGCTCCTCTTCAATGCGTTGGAATCATTCTAATGTGTCTTGCATCTGCACAAATTTGTATTGCTGTGTTTTTTGGGCCTAAGAAGGATCACAAGTACAAAATATTTTGGAACATGTTTCGTTACGTAGTTGGTTACACAACTATTGCCTTGACCACATGGAATGTTTTAAAAGGTTTTGATATTTTGAATGTTGAGAATGTGTGGAAGAAGAGTTATTTAGGCATAATCATATCGTTGGCTACCATTGCTATCACTTTGGAGGTCATAACACGAATTTTAGTTTGCAACAACAGGATCACGAACTCTTAAGAGCATGCTACCATTAGTCAACAACAAACATCGACTATAGATATCAATCTTTACTTTTTATGTCTTCTTTTTTTCTTTTGTTTTAAAGTTTTATTCTATTGTAAAATATTCTTTTTCTTTATTTATAAGTTTGACCTAAATTTAGAGGATTTTATTGTTGTATTGGATTTTCAAAATTATCACATCTTATGACTTGCAACATTGAATATATCTCAAGTTATGTTAGTTTTGCTAAAGGTTGCATGTGCATTAAGTACAAGGTTAATTATGTATTATTTGTTTTCATAAAAAAAATATCATGTTGATCCTAGAATTTTTTTAGTCTCCATATTTGATCTCAATTTGTGAAAATTGATGAAATTTGGTCCTGATTTGTGAAAAATTGATGTCATTTGGTCCTTTTTGTTAAATTTTTTAAATGGATAAACGATTTTTCATCAAAATTGAAGTTGTTAATAACTATTTTGTTGGTGTAATACATAATATTAGTGTTATTTTTAATGAAAAGTCCATGATCTGTGTCAACAAATTTAATGACAAAAACTAAATTACATCAATTTTTCACAAATTATAACTAAATTGTATCAATTTTCACAAAATGAGATCAAATTGAGACTACAAAAATTAAAGGATAACTCAATAATTTTGGACAAAAACAGGGATCAAATAAGTAATTAAATCTAATTAAAAAATCTTATTTAAAAAAGAAAGCATGTAACTCCTTGTTTTTTTTTTATGAACTACACTTGGTTATCTGTCCATATATTAGGAAGAGTCTCTTTAATTATAAAACATAGGTTATTAGATTAAAACAACGTTAATACATTCACACCAATATGTATTATTTGTTTAAGAATTTTTCTCCTTCATTTAGCATAATGTCCTCCTATTTACCCCCTTTTTTCTCATTGGGAATATTTTTTTTCTGTCAATTTTAATTACTTTCTACATGTTAAATTAAGGCTTGAATTGAAATTATATATGTAGTTAATTAGTGTTGACGGTAAGAATATAACTATAATTAGTGTTTGAAATGTAAGGCGCTGAATTCAAACTTATATATGTGTTTAATTAATATTAGTCGTAACAAATATTATACTAGTTCTTTAGGGGGTATTAATAATAATAATAATAATTTATTTGAATTAATTAAATTGTAGAGAATTAAAATTTTAAACCGATAGTTATTTTAAGGTTATCAGAAATTAACTTGATAATATATCTTTATGTTATACTTTTATTTTTTAATCTATAAATATTGAATAAATATTGAATAGATAAAATGTTTAGTTATAAACAACTTTGTTTTATCCAAAATATATTTTCGTTGAATATAGATAATATATTAATCTCATTATATCTTAAAATCAGAGATAAGAACTTATACTTCTAATTTTTTTTCATACTTTTATTTTATTATCTTTACGTTTGAATACATAAGATTTAAAACTTTTATTTAATCTTCATATATTTTTAATGAATTAAAATAGTCATAATGACCAAACCAAGTTAAAGATTTATTGATGTAGTAAATGACATCATCTCGTGTATCCATGTTAGTACCTTCTACTCCTAGGACAACAGGTAAGGTCATACATAGAAAATGTCTACTTACTACCATACGCTTAACAAAAAATCGACCAATTACCGGTTGAATACCCATTTAAAATTTACCTGGGAGTTTTTTAAAACCTACAAGTTTCCAGTGATACGCCTGTAACATCCCATTTAATACTAAACAAAGGCATGTCATACTTGACAGTTAATAACATAGAATTTATAATATATATATATAACATTACAATTATAAAAAAAGTAACCATATTAACATAATATATATACAAGGAAACTACCAAACTAGAGAATTTTTCCCCAAAACTATACATTATGTTGAATATAAAGAAAATTATGTATGAGATTAATCACCCTTATGTTGAATACACACATAGGGTCCTCTATTTATAATAGAAGAAATATGAGTTAAATCCAAAATGCAAATAAGAAATAATAACAAACTAACTAAAGATAAAAGATAATATATCTAACACCCTCTTAAGTTAGTGCATACAAAGAGTATGTATGAAGCTTGTTGCTAATATAATATGTAAAGACTTAGTGAAAATATCTCATTCTGTACTCGAGTGACACCAAATTGTTAGTGATTTGCGAAGACGACACAGAAAACGAAATATCAACCCAAAAGACTCCCCTTGAGCAACAAATCTGGGAGGTTGCTTCATGTAAATCTCTTCTTGCAAATCGTCGTTAAGGAATGCATTATTGACATCCAATTGATAAAGAGGTCATTTTTGAAGAGCCACCATGACCATAAATAAACTAACAAAAGTCATCTTTGCCACGGGAGAAAAAACATATATGGATAGGTCAAACGCAATGGTGACAAAAGGGAGGTCAAAAGAGACAACAATAGAAGAAGACATGGATGAACAAGAGAGAGAAACCTTAAAAATTCAAGATTCTCCAATCAAGACACATGAAAAAGGAAAAAAGAGCAATATCGATGCTTGAGAGGAGAAGGGACGTGCGACCACACACGACGAACCTGAAAGAGAAAAAAGAGCGACCTCGACGCTTTGAATCGTTGCCTAAAAGGAGACGAGATGTGCTGCCAAGCACGATGGAAAAGACCCACAACTTCAAAAGGCGCTGAAAGCGCGTAGGAACTCCGATGAAGGCATCATTGATGACACGATGGTCGCCTAGTTGAGGCGACCAAAATCGTGTGATCATTGGTCAAAATTTAAACTCCGGTAGTGGCAGCGTTCGACAATGGTGTCGTCAACAATGGTAGACAACACCGTCACCTACAGCGGCGAGTGTAGTGGCAGAGGCAACATAATTTTTTTCTCAAAAGAACCTTAGGCTTAAGATACCATGTTGAATATAGTGAAAACTATGTATGAGATTAATCTCCCTTTTGTTGAATATACACAGAGTTCTTTATTTATATTAGAAGAAATAAGAGGTAAGCTCAGAATACAAATAAGAAATAATAATAAACAAACTTAAGATAAAAGATAAATATAAAATAAAGATAATATATCTAATACATTACACCCAAACAAGTTATATATCCTAAGAGATCAAAACTCAAGCTCCTCAACATCCAATGGTGCATCCACTCTTGAATCATCCTCTACTTACACCACAAAGATGATCACTGCAAAAAAAAGAAGACAAAACACAACAATTAACAAAACATATAACAGGATACGCTACTTGAGAAAGAGATACAGATAACACAATATACCAGGTCATTTAATTTACACATGAGATATAGTTACAACCATAAAAAAATATCATACATACAATTATACTTTTCTACTCTCAACTTGTCTGAATAAGTGCACTTGAATTAGACTTCTCAAATCATGCACTTATGGTGGTAATACAATGCTTTATCGAGCTACCGCACAAAAGGTTAGTTCTTGACACAATCATAAAAACCATAAAATAGTTCTTATGATATGACTCATATCACTCTCACCACCTAATCATTCTCCTTTACACGAGTATAAATGATTAGTAGAGTTTAGGATAACTTAACAAAATTAAACAACCCTTACCTCAAAGCACACCTTAGTGAATCACACATTCAATAGGACTCCCTCCCTGGATTAAATGTCCTAAAACTCAACCATTCATACCATTGTTTATCCTTACGAACCAAATACATAATTAAGATAACCATTTATATCATACAAGCATGAGAGAAGGCTAACCAAATATGTAGAACATAAATGGTGCCTAACAAAATAGAAGCATACCAAGCACTTGCTCTCAAGGAGCTTGGTGTCCAGTGGGCCATTTTAACACCTAGTGCTAAGGCCCATAAAATCTCTGGATGAATTTTTGAGACTACCGCCCAAGGACACAAGATAGCACCCAAAGACACAAAGTTAGTGAGTTCATTGACTTTGGTTTTTCCTAGCGACGGGTTCCATCTTGCGTCTAGTGCCTTCGGGCGAAAATACTCCCAGATTTGGAAAATTTAATTGGCACCTATTGTCTTCTACTACTGTCCAATGCCATGATAGAAACCAAAAAATCATTGGGAAAAATCTAGCTTATCACTTGACTCTAATTAGTACCTCTACTTATTCCTTTAGGTCCAAAACAGATGTAAAGCAATCTTTAAATTGTACCAATTAAGCCAATTTCTCAATTTAGAATCTTCTCATTCGATTTCCCTATCAAATCAAAATTCATCACATTCACAACAACATATAACAACACTCATTTAACACAAATCACATCTTCTAGACAAATTAATACAAGTTCATTAGGAGGCTATAACATTAATTATGTCACACCATTAACATATCATATTAGTTTCAATATAAAGCCAACATCACAACAACATGCTAACTTCTTTTACTTGACCAAACTGCTCAAATAACTCTAACACATGTCAACACTTTCAAACTCATAGATGCTTTATGTACACATTGAAAAATCACAAACATGATCATACCATACCACTATGATCATTGATCAACAAAGACTCATATAGAGACTAATAGGACACATATAAATTAGAAGAGATTGCATGTAAGGGAGAAAATAGATTTGACAAAGATATAGTTGCCAAAAGAACTTACTCAAGCTAAGAAATCAATCGGTTGGAATTGAAGAACTCATCACAAGAATCACTTCAATAATCTTAGATCTTCAAACAAACAACCTAAATATAATAAAGAGTTGAGAAAGACCTAATAAATTTTACAAAAGTGATTTTCAGATAGATAACGTGTTTAAAGTAATGAAACTCGTGTATAAGCTTTTTATTTTTATTTAAATATTTTAATATTAAAGTAATTGAGTCGCATTATTTTAAAAATGCTATCAATTTTAAAATATCATTTTATAGGTCATTACAACCCAAATATATTTTTTAAAAATAATTTATATATTTTTAAAATGAAATCTAAATAAATAGAAAAAAAATATAAAATGTAATGTAAATTAAATCAAAGATAAATTAAATTTTAATTTTAATTAAGTTTAACCCAATATAATATAAATTAAATTTTAATTTTAATTAAGTTTAACCTAATAAAATATAAATGAAACTTTAATTTTAGTTTTTTACCGGTAATAAATACCCAAAGGTATGATATCATTTCCCAACTCGTTTATAAGCGAGTAATAAATATTCGTTATCCGTTACTCATGGGTACTCGTCTGAAGTATCTACTTACTACCCGTAACAAACTTTATTTGCAGATACCCGTGGACATATGTACTTTTGTCATCCCTGTTTGCTCCTTTCCCTTGTGATTTTCCTTCCTTACTTTTCCATGGCCTCTCCTTCCTACAACCACCAACATCATTCTCCTCTCCCTCTTTGATGGGTCATTTTCTTCCCCAAAATCTTTTAATGTGGAATGTTCATGGAGGCAACTACTCTTCCTCTCCATTGAAGCTTCTTTACACATAATCGTTGTCACGCTTTGCACTTAGAGGCGCCATAATGGTGTAACACCTACAATAATAGTTCACATCGTGATTCACACACCTACGACCACTACTAAAACCTCATTAATCTTTCCTCCCTATTGTTGTTGCTGCTGGTGAAAAGGATTAGGATAGGGGTCAATGTGTTCTTGCTAGAGGTAATGACAACGTCACCACAACAAGTTTGTATCAAATGAATGGAGTGAAAGATGGTCTATTGAAGAAGATGAAGATGGATGACATGGCAGATGGTTTCCCTTTCTCTTTGTTATCTACCATATTGTTTTCTCTAAGGGTGTGGATAGGTATTTATTGTTTGGAAATAGAGAAATGGAGAAATAGAGGAGAGGAAGAAGATGTAAGTGTTGTAAGGTCACATTAAGGATGAAAGAGTGTTGGAGGAGAAGATGCATGTAGCGTATTAATCTATCCATGGGTGATCCATGTGAATAGGAATGAATATGATTGTTGGAGGAAAAGATGATTTTTTTAGAAGAGATGGAAAAATTGGATTTGACCATGGAAGGTAGAGTATAATCTACAAAATTTGGAAGATGGTGATGGGCATGTGGTGAAGGCCAACGAGGTGTGTGAATTGTGAAGGGAAAAATGGAAGATAGAGTTGTGGAGTGGTGATTAATATAATGATTGTAGTTCAAGAATATGGATTTGAGGGGAAGGAGAGGCCATGTAATATTTTCACTAACTTTCATATACAATGTTCCATAAACGTGATAACTGTGTGATGTCTGATTTTTCAAATTTTCCATAATCAAGTTAGAGAAAATAAATATTTATGTAATAAAAAAATCACTCCAACTAAACCAAACAAAACAGGTCCCCACATTCTCTCTCGTGATTTTGTTTTTTATTTTTTCATTATATGCAGCTATATTGGAGGTACAATTCCTCAATTCTGCAACTTTCTTTCTCTTCACCTCAATGTTCATAGCAATCTAAAGGTAATTTTCTTCTTCTTTATCTTCCCTTTCATAATCTCTCACCCTTGTCTCTTCCCTTCTTGAGTGTTCCCATACACCAAACCTTTACCGTAGTCCTTCTTTCTTGATTCATCTTAGATTACCATCACCATTTATACTCAAGGTATGTTATAAAGTCTTAGTCTTTTTATTGGGATCCCTTTTCTTCTTTCAATTCATATTTCGGGTATATGGGTTGAATGTCTGTTTAAAATAGTCTTTCTATCGCTCTTCAACTGTCTTTTTCTTCTTCATATTGTTAGCAATTTGGGTTATTCATATATATAACAAATCATTGAATTGTGTGAGGGTCATTATATTTTATTACTCAATTATAAAGTGATCTAATTAAGTAAATGTGGCTAATTAAGAGCATATATGTCATGAAAGGATTATTGTGTAGAGACCATAAACAATATTTTAATTTGTTGAAGGACCAAATTGAAATATTGAAAACTTAAGAAAAGTAACCGATAAAGGTTAGATAAATGAGTCATGGTCCTCATTTGTGAGCATGCTTATATCATTCCTATTTCTTTCTCTTCATTTGCATTAGAGGAGAAAATCAAGAGGGAACTTAAGGTTCTCTATAAAGGGAATATCAGAGACCAATTTAACGTGATTCATTAATTGTTTTCAATGATCAATCCTTCAGGGATGACTTCATTTTTTGTTCTAAAGGGAAATGGGAATTGCTTTATTTTATAAGGTTTATTGCTCATTCATTATTGCTTTCTGATTCACAAATCTAACAATTGGTATTAGAACATGTTAGTTTATGATTAATTGACATGAACCGTAATCTAACTTTTCTCAATTTTATGAGAAATTTTGTTCTATGAAATTTGGGGGTTTTAATTGATTATGGGTTGCATCTTAAATCCGGTTATGTTAATTGTATTCATGAATGTTTTTGAGTGAATTTTTATTAAAATCAAAGAAAAACTCAATTTTGAACCATAATTTTAATTTGTAAGAACCCTAGAAATTAGGATAAAAAATCCTAAATTGGGGGAAAATATCCAATCTCTTTTTACCCCTCTATTGTTCGAAATGGGAATCTGCCTTTGCATAATCTTCTTTAGCGTTCAACCATGGATTTTGAGAACCAATAGTGTTTTAGTTTCATTTTTTCATTTCTCGATGGATCTTCTTCTTGCTTCCAAACACAACTACTATGGTGGAGGAAAGAGTCGTAGTAGAGGGTCTGAGAAGTCACACAACTTCTTCCTTTGTATTCTTCGTTTTCGCTACAGCCTTACGGTGGCTAGTTTAAATCCTTTCTCTCGTTCAAATCTAGTTTGTCGTGGTAGCAAACCTAGGGCTTGAAGTGGTTTATGGCGATGTTCAACTGGCTTTGGTTTTTTGCAGGTTGGAGGAGGTTCATCCACATTGGATAGTGATGACAATTTTGATTTTGTTTGTATTGGCGGTCCTTGTTCTTTTGTGTCTGGTTTTCCATCTTTGTCCTTGCCTTGTTCTGCATTATGTTGGCTATGATGGATCTGAGGGGAGGCACTCACGACGTTGGGAGTCACGGTAGCAGGAGTTGTGTTGTGTCACTATGACATTGTGTCATAGTGGTTTGCGGGTTTGCAAGGGGCGCATCATTGGTTGCATAAGGTGGTGCGTCTATATCTCATTCGTGGTTTGCGATGGAGTCGTAATGGTCGTCATCTCAATTCTCAAGTTCATATCTGGTTTCTGGTTCTAAGTTGTGTCTAGGGCTTGCTCGCGCTTTTGGTTCTCTATAGTAGTGGTTGAGATCTTGATGAACTTGTGTAAATATAGTTTTGTGTATGGTGGCCTTCATTGCTGTTCATGGAGGAGTTTGAAGTGTTTATGGTGGACTTGTGGTGGTTTCAACGCCAATGGTGCCTCATGAAAGAGAGAAAATGGGTTTTTGGTTTTTTGGTTTTGGTGAGAGGTGGTGCAGGTGAGCACGAACCATAGTTGTTATTAGCGCAAGGAGATCTGTAACTAAACATGTGTCACACTATGGTGGGCCATTTTAGGTTAGGCCTAGTGTATTTTTGGATTGTGTGGTTGCATCCTAGTTTGGATTAGTACTCCCATTCCATGTCCATTAGGATGGTGTGATCAAGATAAAATTTAAAAGAAACTTTTGAAATAAAGTAAAATTAATAATTGATTTGGGTTTAGAATAAATAAAGATTCAATTTTGGTTTTGTTCATAATTTTGAATGAGCTATTTAAATTAAGAAATCACCAAAGTGAATCTTCTTCTTTTGGGTAGTTCATAGAAAAATTATGAACTTTCGTGTTTATGAATATCCATTCGAGTATTAGTCGGCCCAAAGGAAGATTAATATTTTGTTGAATTGTATACACACCTATGATGGTAAACGATGATAATTGTAAGGCTTTGTGTGTTAATGATAAATCCATCCAAAGATAGGTTTGTTATTGGACATGTTTGATTATCAGTGTTTGATCATTACACCAAGACACCTCTAGCAATTAATATTATTGTCCAATGACTTGATATTGATGCGGCATTGGATGTCTTGAAATAGGATAGACCATTATTTAAATGTATTGATAATTAATAGTTTTTATTATGTGAGCTTAATTCTTTTGTTTCTCTTGTACAAAATACAACTACGATGGCTTCAATATATGCCAATGTAAATTCAGTTTCGGTCCTCAAGAGTACAAATTTAAAGGATTGAAAAGAAAACATGATAGTTCTTGGATGCATCGATCTCGACCTCACGTTAAGGATTGAGAAACCTTCTTCTCTTATAGACTAAAGCACCTCTGACAAGAGAAGAGAATATGAGAAGTGAGACCGCTCAAATCGCATGAGTTTGATGATCATTAAGTGTGACATTCCAGAAGTCTATAAAGGTGTCCTATTTGAAGAAATTACAAGTGCTAAAGATTTCCTTGTTGACATTGAAAAATGCTTAATGAAAACTAATAAGGCAGAAGCAAATGCACTTCTTGAAAGCTTGGTTTCCAAGAGGTATCAAGGCAAAGGAAATGTGAGACGATACATTATAGAGATGATTTTTTCAAGTTATAAAGGGTCGTGTATAAAGTTATCAAATTTTTTCAAGAGAACAAAGGTTTATAAGCTTACATATATAGGGTCAGACTAGTTAGAGATTATTAAGTATTATGACAAAATTTTGTAGGATTCCAAGATAGTTTAAGATCTACTTTAGGTTACATTTTCATGCTAGCTAGTGGTATGGTTTCTTGGCTCATTTCAATCAAACCCTTATGGCTTTATCCACTATGATTTTGCATAATTTGTAGCATCTTAAGACATCAAACCAAGGTATATGGCTGATTTTTGTTACAGGGTTGTGTATTATGAAAGGAATTAAAAGACCACTTAGGTTATACTGTAACAAAAAATCAGTTGTTAAAGGGTATAAAATGGATAGATTTCCATAGAACACTTAGGGACAAAAGTCTTATGCTGATCAAAGGAGGAAACCTTTGAAGTTTGTAGTTGGAGAGCATGTTTTCTTGAGAGTAACTCCAACCACTGGTGTGGAGAGGGCTATTCATTAGAGAAAACTTTCTCCTAAGTTCATTGACCCATATTAGATCTTAAGAAGAATTGGACCAGTAGATTATGAAATTGTTTTGCCTCCTGGTCACCTCTCTAAAGATCCGAGATGCTTGAGTGATCCTTGAGGCAAGGTCTTGTACTTCAGCTAATTAGTTTCTACAAAGTAATAAGATGATTTATGCTTTTTACATTAGTTTATGTGTTTTTTCATGCATGTGAGCTACCTTAGCATGCACGTGACGTTTGTGTCTTTTATAAGACTCTCTACAGATCAGTGGTTCTAATAGTGTGTCTTGATCATGTTTTTGTTGCTCGTAGGAGCAAATGGAGTGTCCTATGCTTGTCGAGTTGTCTTAGGACCCTTTGAGTTTTTTTGGACATTTGTCAAGCAAGGGAAACTAGATGCTTTAATGTGAATAGTTAGATATTGTTGGTTGAATTTGGTATGTTGAAGATGATTGTTGGTTTGGTGCTAAATTGTATGGGGTGTTGAATTCCACGAACTGAGTGTCAATTGTGCTTGGACTATGATGATTGAGAAAACTTAGGATTTGGCCATTTGATCAATTTGGTGTTCATTTTAACATTAAGAACTATTTTTGATTCAAGCACTTAGTTAGGAATACCATTTTGATCGTCTGAACATGTTCCTAGTTTCCCAAATCATAGATTTGAAGTGGTTATTTTCTTATATGGCGTTGAGTGAGACTGATGTGACACTAAGCGCTACCTTGGCACTACAAGTCTAGAAAAACTTTAGCTCCAAACCGCTGAAGGCCATCTTTTCCCATTGAGCGGTGGTAGGGCACTACGGAGCGCCACTTTCCACTATAAGTCAGAAACCATTTTAAGCCTAGCTCGTTGAGCGACGTAATGGTCTCCTTGATCGAGTCATTTTGCAAGAAAAATGACACTAAGCACCATTCTTGCAACTCAGCGCAAAATCATATTCTATGTTTTTAGTTGATTTCTTTGGTTGTTTGGTATTGATCTGTATCATTCTTGATGTTGCTGATGAGTATAACGATTGTGTGAATATATGACAATTTTTGATATATTGATGCGTGGTGTTGTTATGGAGAGAAATTTAAGGAGAAATTCTATGTCTTGGTGATTGTTAGTGTATGCTTCACATATAGGAGTTTAAAAGGTATCTTGATATACTACCAACCATTCAACTCATATAAAGATGAATGAGGTGGGGGAGAAAATGATAGGAGATCTTTACCCTAGACTTTTGGTCTTAGGCGTGAAAGATTAACCTTGTGTAGTGGGGTGATCACCATTGTGTTTATGACTTTGCAAAGCATAAATATTACTATGAGTGCACACCTATAGTGGAGCCTTATGTCAAAGCATGTAACTAAATAATTTAGTCTAGAATCATCTATATATATGTTCATATGAGTTATAAGATTTTATATATGTTAAGTTAATATGTTATTTGTTTTAAATTATGTGGAGATATTTTTTAACACTAACTTACCCTACTTTTTTTCTCTCTTCTATTTATCTTTGCAATGATCACCCATTGGTGTTAGCAAAGGATAACTTAGGTGTTGAAATGCCTTTGATGGAGGTCGAGGATGCTGTTGAGTGATCATTTTTGTTTTTTTTTTTTCTAACTAGTGATTTGTATTATTGTCCTTTATCTTTTTTGAAAAACTTGTTCAGTTTTTCGGTGATCTTGTACATACAACTAAGTTAATATAATTATTACTATAAATAACTATATTAATATTTTTGTATGATTTTTATTTATTTGTTATGCATAACTTAAAATAACATACAAATAACTTAAAATTAGCTTGTGTATAATCTTGTGTCGATTCTAAATTATGTCAAAATCAATTCATCACAAAAATCAATCATATATATGATATTATATCATATTATTTACTGAATTACAAGTTATAATATTTATATTTGTTAAAATTAATTCAATTTAACACCTTAAATTTTACATAAATATAGAAAATGATTCAAATTCACAGGAAAAAATATTGTCAATTAGAAAAAGAAAATGATTAACATGCTCGATGCAAGTGAAACCAAGTGTCTCCCAAACCATTAAACACATTCAAGTAGCAATCCACCATCACCTTCAAAGTATTCAAAATTCAATGAACGTGCATAACTCACAAGCTCAAAATACACTCAAACTTAAAATGTGTAAATATGAAAATACAAATTATTTCTTACCTTTCTCAACATGGTTTGTGAGTTTACATCTTCAGTGGCTTTAGAAACCTTGTCGGATATGAAATCAATGGTTCCATAGGGTTGAAGATTAAATGGTAAGAAAGAGTAAGTTATAAGGGTGCTATTGTCAGAAACCACACATTCTTGCCATGCATGGTTCACCAAAGTCTTGTTGGATGGAAGTTGAAAACTTGTAAAGATGATGATGAGCCGATTTGTGTATGAAGCAGAAAGGCTATAAACGAAAAAACTGAAATTATCCTATTATAGCATTGTCGCATAACTGGTTATTGGAGATGTGTATGCTTTGATGCCATTTGATTTATAAACTATAATGATTGTGAATCCAACATGTGATAGCCAATGAAGTGTGGAAATTGCCAAGGAAGAAAATGAAAGAAAAAGTGGTGATTAGTATAATGGTTATGGGTAGAATATACAGATGAGAAAGGGAGGAAATGCCATATAAAAGTATGGAAAATGAGAAGAGAAGATGGACATTAAGATGTGGTACACATGTGACAATACCATTCGTCACTTCAACAAATTTGTAACTGTGTTAGGACACGTGACTACATCCATCTATTAATAAAGTTTGAAAATCAAAATAATTTAAAATGTGAGACAAACTAAATCTAATTTTAAATAAAATTAAAAAACCAATACATATAACAAATTTGAAATAGACAAATATATATAAAAGATAATTAAATAAAATAAGAATCACATAACTTAAATAAATTTAATAAGAAATCTATAAAATTTAAGACATTACATTAATAATTACATTAATAGTTAATTTAATCGATTTAGCTTAAGTTAAAGAAAATTAAACAACACATGTTTAATATACTTTCTCAAATTTAACTATATTTAAATTTTTATATAATAAAATATTAATATATAAACTAATTTCATTCAAAAATTAAAATAGTATGATAGGAAAATAATAAAAAATTAAATAAATTTTTTATATTTATAAAATTGATGTTTATGAAATATTTTCTCTAATTTGGATATACAATATACCATAAACGTAATAATTATGTGATGTCCGATTTTTCAAATTTTCAGAATCGAACTAGAGAAAATAAATATTTATGTAAGAGTAGAAAAATATTTCACTGCAACAAAACCAAACAAAACAGGTCCCCACTTTCTCTCTCGTATTTTTGTTTTTTATTTTTTTCATAATAGAACGCCTGCAGCTATATTGTTGGAGGCACAATTCCTCAGTTCTGCAACTCTCTTTCTCTTCATCTCCATGTTCATGGCAATCTCAAGGTACTTTTCTTCTTCTTCTTTATCTTCCCTTTCATCATCTCTCACCCCTGTCTCTCCCCTCCCACGCCGTTTCTTCCTCTTCAGTGTTCCCACAGACCAAACCTTTACCGCTGTCCCTCTTTCTTGACTCATCTGGGATCACCGTCACCATTTATACTCAGGGTATGCTATAAAGTTTCAGTCTTTCTATTGGGACCCCTTTTCTTCTTTCAATTGGAATATTCTTTCGACCTTTGGCTGATTGTCACCTCTGGAGCAGCCAAAGGCCCAGTTTTTCTCTTCCTGTTGGATTTTTGGGCTCCTGGATCAGATTTCCTGAAGGGTTTCTCTCTGATCTGTTCGGAGGCACATATGTTTGTTTGAGGTTTTTGTGGCTTTGGTCAACTTTGGAGCATTTCCAGTTTCTGGAGACGAGGATCGTGCCTCTTTGGAGGCTTGCTAGATTGGAAAAGAGGGATCGATTAGTGAACATTACAGGATGTTTTTATCTGATTTTAAACCCTTTTATAATTTCGAAGGGGTTTTTGTCTTCTTTTGTTTGATGTAATTTGGAGGGTATGCGTGCTTAATTAGGGTTTCTGACTTTTTCCCCACATGAAAAAGTACTTGGTTTTTGAGGATTCTGGTTAGTTTTATGTAGTACTCATATTATTGTTAAGCAGAGTAGGGTTCTTCCTAGTAGTGGGGAGACTGAGGTTGTTCAAAAGGTTGTTTGTATTAGGATGATGGTATGCTGAAAGCTTCTTCCTCTATGTTATGGATTTGGTTGATTGTCTTTTTGGACTGGTGAATCCAATGGGTCTGCACCCTTTGCCATTGTTTTGAAAACAAGTGCATATCTGGTGTTCTGTTAACTCCTGCTGGTATTCTCTTTAAGATGGCCGTGAACAATCGCTGTTTTGTGGAATGGAAAGAGCAGTTTGTTTCACAGGAGCGTGGTAATCGTGTGGTTCACTATTACCTGAAGGATGCTGCTGGAGAATCTATCCTTGCAGTGGTGGGTACTGAGAGGAGTGTTAGGCACATGTGCTATGTTGTTGCTGAGGAGTTCCTTGAAATTTGTGGTAAGGAAGGTTCTATTCCAACTGGTTTCAAATGGAGATCTAGAAGAGAGGTGGTGGATTGGCTGACATCAACGCTATCAAAGCAGAACCTGCAAGGAGATAGAAGTGGTACGTTGATACTTTATTTTAGCCTGTTGCAGTCTTTTATAACATATTTGATTATACCATGTCGAACAATAATGTGAGAAGTAACTTAGGAAATTATGACTTTATGAGCAACAAAGTGATGTAGACTATTGAACAACTGCATATGTGTTTGTTTTGTAAGGCAATCATATGGATGTGGTTCTATCAATGAACCAATATTTGGTGCCATTCTCTGTTACAGGAGCGCATATCATATGGATGTGGCTCAATCAATACTCTTGTTCACTGGCTGTTTTCTTTAATATTTTCTTATTCTTCCTTGTATTTGTTCAATATGAGAATATTTTTTCTACCTTTGTACTAGTACCCTCTGTTCATTGTGACAAAATCCCTGTTTTATCCTTCCAATAATAAAAACAGCAGATCTTCTCAAATAAAAAAGAAAATAGTGAAAGCATTAAGAAATTTAATATCATAAATAATCGTAGAAGATTGGTAAAGATTTTTGCCTAGTCACTTTCAGGTTCAGCATCTATGTGCTAACAGTCTAGTACCTTGACGCCAACTGGTGTGAAATATTTTTCCAAACATGAAAATTTCCATGCTAAAACCATTTCCAATCATTCAAAACATCCAGTACCATACTTCAGTAGAAAAAGAAAAGGATTAAGAACCGCTGTTTTCCTATTTTTGAATACAAATAAGATAAGCATCAAAATTTTCAGTGAATTAGAGCTTGAAACCTAACCTAGAAACAATAATTACCTTCCCTAACATTACAAAATTCAATTTTGTAACTCGGTTATTTCAAGAACAAGCAAGCTAGAGCAGTATAAATCTATTTTGATGGTGAATAACACAAATATGTTATTCTTCAACTAGAAAAAAAGAAATAGACAAGCAAAGCAAACACGGAGGGCTTTGGATGCTTCAGTCACCTTAAAATCCAAATAATTGAAGCTTTTTCCTTTCTTTCTCTTCATCAAGCTCTCCCTCCCTTCCTTCTCTTTTTCTCCAGCTGAAAATACTCCTTTTGAGACACACTTATACTATTGACTTTAATGTAGGGTTAAGGACTTGGATAATGTTTCAGTAGAATAAATAATATATGCAATG
This sequence comes from Vigna angularis, assembly GCF_016808095.1. Taxonomy (NCBI): domain Eukaryota; kingdom Viridiplantae; phylum Streptophyta; class Magnoliopsida; order Fabales; family Fabaceae; genus Vigna; species Vigna angularis. The sequence continues at coordinate 19,298,557 of NC_068975.1, forward strand.
ACAATGTAAAAATTTCTTATTTCAAATTGTCATGTATGGAAAATTTGCTGACCTTCATAATAATAATAATAATAGTAAATTTTCTTAGAAGTTATACATGTAATTTTTTATTATTTGGCTGTGTAAGTACTTTTACACTGACAATGCATGCCTATTAAACGCTATTATAGTATCCTAGTTACTTTTATAATTTGTTGCTTTACTCTTCACCCTTTCAACTTAACTGCAATCTTCTATTATATGTAAAATGATGTTGGCTAAATATGTTCTCAGTACCGCTCCTGTTCCAAGAAAAAAAGTGCTAGGAATATAATGAGGTTATAAAAAGTGTAAGTATCATTACATAAAAGTTGAGGGACTGACCTGTAATTTGGTACGTAATGCAGCAGTAGATTCCTGGAAAATAATGTTAAGCTCCTATTATCAACCTTTATCAATTTCTTCATTCGATATAACATTGAACATGCTTAGTTTAAAAAGTTAGGGGGGGGGGGGGGGGGGGGGTGTTTTACATACTACTTTTTTGAATTTTATATCTGCAGTCTTGTTAATGTTTTTATCTCTTATTTTATATTTTAAATCACAGTATCACCTGGTCATAACTTGGTTCAAGCTCATGAGACCACAAATGATAGTATAAATGAAATTACTGGAGCACAATTAACAGATGATAAGGTATGTCCCTTTTTGTTCTCCCCTCCCCCCAACCCCTAGCTAATATTTTCCTTTATATTGTTTCTAGTGAATGTTTTTGACATCTACGTACTCCTCTTTCTCAGGACTTTCCTATGAGTAACTCCAAATTATCCAATTCAGACATTGTTTGGTCAGGAATTGCATGGAGATGTGGCAAACAACTTAAGCATTTTCCTGCTTTTTGGAGGAATGGCATCAAAATAGAGGTGAAAAGGCGTTGAACTAAATTCCTTGAAGATCTTACTTCTAGCTTAGATGTCAACTCCTTGTTTTTGTCGTCAACTTCTAATTAGCTTCCTATCATTAATAGTCAACACATAATCAATTTCTTCTAGTATTGACAAGTGAATTCCTTAATGATGTTTGTACTTAGGTGTGTTACATGAAAATTTCTCAACAATGAAATAAATTTTTGGTTGCATGATATTTGCTTGATGCCATTCACATCATAGATGCTTGAATGACCCCGCTCTCAAAAAGGAAAAATCTATTAGTCAAAGAAGTTTCCTTTTTCTGTGGATATAATATATAAATGGTTTCATACCTGACATTTACATTCTTCCTGATTTCCAGATTCAGTCCTTTGTTTTTGTTATGGGCAAGGGAGAGAATCATTATATTGCTTATGTAGAGGATATGTATGAAGACAGAAGGGGGCAGAAAAAGGTCAAGGTGAGGTGGTTTCACCATAATCAGGAAGTCAAGGGTGTAGTTCCTGTACGAAATCCTCACCCTCGAGAAGTTTTTATCACACCTTGTTCTCAAGTTATTAGTGCAGAGTGCGTAGATGGTCCTGCCACAGTCTTGACTCGTGAACATTATGAAAAGTGCATGTCTTTTTTTACACCCACTTCAAGGGACAGAACACATTTGTGCTTTAGGCAATTTAGAAGCAACAAAGTTAAGCCCTTTGACTTGAGTAAACTACGTGGCTACTATGCCCAACCAATTCTTTCTTACTTGCACCTTGATTCAATCCAGAACCCTGATAGACTTGCAGGAGAAAATGAAGACTTGACTGCATGTGATGATGTCAAGGTAGGAGCCAAGAGGAGCAGAAGTGATAAGGGGTCTCCTCAGTCTTGGATAAGTCAACAGGGAGTTAGGAAATTGATGAGAAGTAAGCAAATGATGGTATACAAAACCTTCCAGGTTGCAAATTATGCAAGACCAGAAAGGAGATTGCTTTCTCGGAAGCAGGTTGATTATCAACCTTGGTCTATTCACACATACAAGGTTGATGACAAGATTGAGTTGCTTTGTCAAGATAGTGGCATCAGAGGCTGCTGGTTCAGGTGTACAGTTGTTCAGGTAGCCCGGAAACAGCTGAAAGTCCAATATGAAGATGTCCAGGATGAAGATGGAAATGGAAATCTGGAGGTACAGTTAAGCTTTTGAAATATTCTATATTTGATTTTCTGGTCAGTATTTAGTTTGCTTGTAAAATATGTGCATAAATAAAGGTGGTTCCAATTAAAGGTTGATCTTGAACCAGAAAGAGAAAATACAAGGTTATATAGTTTTAGGCTTTTAGCAACTGTTCTTTAATCGTTGCAGTTGAAGCCAAAGTAAATCTTTCTAAGCGATGAAATAATTGGTTTGTGTGTAGAATTAGAAATCATTCTAGTTTAAGTTTAATGTGAATTGTTGTATAAACTTAGAATGAATTAATCAGGGATCTAGATTGAATCTCATGGGATTAACTAAGCTAGAGGTATTTCTTTGACTGTGTACTGGCTTTGTAAGAATGTCAGGAGATAATGTAGGCAGGTTTTATGCATGGATAGATTTTCTAGTGAATTACAATAAATTCATTACTTTTATATTAAAACATGTAGAGGGTAATGGAATGGCCAATTATGACATGGATTAGAATGGCAAAGTATACAATTTAAGACGGTAGAAAGATATAGTTATTGAACCAAATGAAAAACAGAATTTTCCAAGAAAAGGTTTTGTAAAGTCATTTATTGCATACTTCTACAGCACCCACTTTTCAAACTTTTATCTGAATTTTCTCAATATTTTAGGAATGGGTCCCTGCTTTCAAGTGTGCTAGGCCTGATAAACTTGGGATGAGGCATTCTGGCCGGCCCACCATAAGACCTACTCCAACTCTTGAGGAACAAGAACTGGCTGTTGAGGTTGGACATGCAGTTGATGCATGGTGGAGTGACGGCTGGTGGGAGGGGGTTGTAACTAGAATTGATCACTGTGGAGATGATAGTGTTCAAGTATACTTTCCTGGTATGTTGTTTTAATGCCTTTTTAGAGCTTTTTAAATAATTTTATCTTCCCTTTTTTAATAGATTTTTATTTTTATTTTATTTTGTATCAGGGGAATGCCTGTTGATGGAAGTGTGCAAGAAGGATTTAAGAATATCTAGAGATTGGTTAGGGGACAGTTGGATTGACATTAAGGCAAAACCCGAAATAACTAAAACTATATTCTTCACAGCTAATAATAATAGCTTTAACACGAAGCTTTCCGTGTCCCCATCAATGGACAAAGTTGGGGACACTGTTGGTTTTGTTAATTCATGTCATGATCCTTTTAGTAAGAAGTGTGATGAACTGACTATTGAGGACCAGAAGCATGTGTCTTGTGAGGGCTTCACTGAAGATGGGGTCTGTGTCCTGGATAATAAACCCTCTTCTTCAGAAAAAAATACTGAAGCTGATAATATTGAGATACATGGTTGTTGTGATGAAGATAACTGTGATGAGCACGACAGAGTTAACAATGATGATGATAGTATCAAGAATGGAGATAATAATGGTAATAATAAAGATATCAAGGTGTTTGAAACTTCTGGATCGGACTGTGAACCTGTAGAGCTCATGGAAGTGGCTGTATAAACAATTTTTTAGAAGTCATGCATAAAGGTATGGTAGTGCTGATTGTAGAGCTATGCCATAATCTCTCATTGTGTTGTAATCTGTGTCCAAAGTTGGTGTGAGAATGTAAATAGTAGTTACACGGTCATGTGGGAATCCGATTGATTGTTAACTTCGTAGTTGCCTTCATAGGTGTACAGTGTTGAGTGTAATGTGCAAGTGTGTTGTTATCTTTCTTTCCATTGATTGTATTTGAAAGTAGATTTCTTTCACACGAGACAACTATTGTTGAGTAATTTCAATTGCTATCCAATTAGTTTCATTGATATGAGCCAGTGTATCATAAGATCTTTTGTGCAGAATATTTTCGCTTGCTCTTGTTCATTCAGGCTAGGCAAAAGATACTGCAATAATAATGCAAATTTCTAGAGTGTTGCTGCACGAACTGGAACTGTATCATAAGTGTTGTGTAGTGTTATTTGATGACATTTCAGTTCATACTTAAAACAGGTTTGAACAATATTTTTATTTGGTAGGCTTTTACTTCTTAAATAGTTTGAGTCTTTCTCAACACATGATTGGTTTGCATAGTGATGGGTTTGAATGAATTCGGACTATAAGTTTTTGTGGTGAACATTCTTGAATATAGCAAAAACAAATGTTTATAGTATGGGGTTGGAATTTGGAAAGTATAACCTATTTGAGTATTTTCAGATTTTTCAATAAAAGAGTAGTCTCAAAACGTATATATAATTCTTTTAATAATAATTTTAACATTACAATATCTTATTGAAATTAAGAATTTAAAATTTAGAATTTAAAAGAATCTGAATTAATTTATCTAAATAAAATATAAACAACTTAAAAAAAAGTATTTCAAAATTTATATATTTTAAGTTTTCCTTTTGAAAATTTGAAGTTTTCAATACAAATTTATACCATAGGTCGTTATTCATTTTTTAAATTTAAAATTAAATTTCATTGAATAAATCCTTCTATTTTATTGTAAATTAATTTATCTTATTTTATTTCATTGATGAGATTTGTGACATATTTTAGAACCATTTTTTCTTCTTTTCAACCTTAAACAAAAACCATTATCGTTCTTTTTTTTTTCTTTTCTTTGAAAACGCAAATCTTAAAGCTAGGGAAGAGTGTTGTGGCATGAGGGAGAGCAAGAGTATTCAATGTTCAAAAGTAATAGTGGAAGGGAAAGTGAAGAGTGGTGAAGGAGAGTTATAGTGACACGAGGTGAGTGAGGGCACCAAACAAGTGTGCGTGAGAAACCAAAGAGTGAAAAACATTAAGAGAAGGAGTGATTGTGAGGCACTGAATGAATGCGGGATTGGAGCGTCAGAGACGCGAAGCGCAAATAGGGGCTGGAGCAAGGGAGTGACTGAAACATGTATAGGGAGCCAACCCACATTGCATTATGTTCGTTATTTGAATGTGTGTTATATAACTGGTTTATGATTCTCTGTTAGTGTTATTGGATTGTAATAAGTGCGAGAAAAGCTATGATAATGTGTTCATCGATGGGTGCGACAAATTGGACGTGTCTTATTGTTTTGACCATGTTTTAATTTGAGTAATGCAAGGAGGATGAATGAGTATTTGATATAATGAGGGGGTGTGAGACTTTAGTCTTCTTTGTAGGATCATAACTTTCATAACTATAAGCGAAAGTGAGCTTATACGATATGACAGAGTAGAAGGCTTCAATGAAAACATTCTCATAATGTTCTTCTTTCTCTCACAACGTTGTTTTCTTGGATGTAGTGATTCTGATCATATCTTTCAGTTTTAGTGATCTGCACAAATATCAAGAAACATATAATACAAACATCAAGGTCCTTTATTGTACATGCATTAAATGTTTTGAACGATGATAAACGTTAGACTATATTACGTCTTCGTCTTTAGGACATTTTATCAATTGTCATGTCCTTCATAAATGCATCGTTTGGTAAAACATACAACATTTATACATTTATAATCATCAGATGGTATGAACATAAGATGCTTTTTTAAAGGCTATGGCGTTTGGCGATCATTCGGTAGATGAGGTTTTCTTTTTAAAAATCTTTGCTTGAGATAACATTGTATTGAATAAAAATTTCTTTTAGCCTTAGTGTTATACAAGATATAAACTTTCATTTTCATGAGACCCTTGTTTTTTTTTTGCTCATATAGTCTATTAGATGACTTCAAAAAAGAGACAGAGACACTTTCTTTTCTTAGACACTATTTATGATTTTATAATTCATTAGATATCTTGGTCTAGAAAACGTTATAAAGTATTTTTTAAGACGTTATATCTTTAAACGACTTTTCATACACAACAATATTTCATTTAATACTTTCTGTTAAACTTCAAAACCTGAGTTGCTTAGACGGTCTATTCTCTAGATGATCTTGTCTTAATAGAGTCTATTACGGTAGAACGAACTAAGATTTGAGTGTTGTATTTTCCTCTTTTGAGAGGGTAGAAAGGGATAAATGTCTCGCCTGTAGAGTTCTGGCTCGTGTTGAGTATTGTGCCAGACGTGAGCAGCATCGAAATTTTTATTCATAAGTCTTTAAGGAGCAGGGGAAATAGGTCTGAAGCTGCGGTTGAAGACAACTTGAATCACCCTGTTTTGGTGAACAAGATTGGTGTAGTGGAGTATGGAAGATGACATACCATTGTAGAGATTGTTAATATTGACAAGGGTTGCTTTTAGATGATAAGCCTGTGTAGCGATTGTGGGTATAGGCATGATTCCTTCTAAGGGAAAGTATGGTTTGGGATTGGATTAATCATTATAGTTTTACTACGTATTGACTTTGGTTGATGTGATAGGTTTATAGTATTGACTTGAGGATTGAGATCGACGTATTGATGTTTTGATGTTTTTTTTTTCAGTTAGCTCACCCATATTTATTTGTGTGTGGGGGATGATCATATAACGTTTGTGTTATATGGGAGCAGATGCAGATATTTTAGGAGTTGCGTAGATATTGAGAGATGGGGAAAACTAATGTTAGGCTTTTGTAAGAGTTGTATTTTATTCTAAAAGAGGTTTTATAGATTTATGTATTTGCAAACAATTGAACTTGAATATTTGTGTTGTAAATATTAATTGTATTCAATTTATTTGAGAAATTATTCTTGATTGAGAAAATTTTTATTTTTGACTCATTTTAGTGACACTCAGGAAACTAAGGTGTTACAAAAAGTTACATTAAATGTATTTTCACTATACGCAGAGTCTTTTTTTTTTCTTATGCTAGTAACAATGAAGTAAAACTTATTAACTATATGAATAATGATTGGGAAATAGATGTTTAAATAAGAAAACTCACATTAGGATATGTATTTCATCTAGGTAGTGAAGTAGTATCATAGTCTTCAAAGGAATAATGAGTTATTGTCCATCTATGTTGAAGCAAAATACATTGTTACAACTAGTTGTTCAAGTTAAACAATGCGACTAAGGATAATTTGAAAGTAATACATCATAAACAACATACTTTCATAAAGATATCTTGTGACAAGTTTGCGATTACATTATGAAAAAAATCTGGTATTCCATAGAAGATCCAAATACATTGATATTAGATTTCAATAGATTTTGGAGTTGGTTGAGGAGAAGAAAGTGACAATCAAATATTGTCCAATTGCATAACAGGTTGTGCATATTTTCAATAAGGCAAGTTGAGTTATTTTACAAATCGAATAAAATGTTTGACATGATAGAATTTAAGCCTCATTAAATAAGAAAATGATAGAAAACAATATAATTTTACCAAGTCTAACATATATCAAGTCACCTTATTTTTCTCAAATATTTATTGTTGGTGAGTTTTCTCTCCATTTATCATATTTTCTTTATTTGCATATTCTTATTGCTTGTTAATTTAATATTCTACTAATATCATAGTATGTATGTGTGAGGATATTAGGATGACCTCATATGAATTTGTTAGTATTATGTAAGTGAATCTATGATGTAATAAATATCATTTTCTTTCAATAGTACTTTAAGTTACAAAAATTAAAATATCAGGCAATAAGAATCGAGGTGAAAGGTTTGTCAAAAAAAATAAATAAATAAAGGAAAAACTCTACTGCTTCGGTTACCTATGAACCAAGAAAAAATCCTACTCCTTTCTATCTTGGTTTTGAACCAAAACAAAAAGTGGTAGACTTTTTATCTCGCCTGTATATGTCTCGGTTCAAGAACCGCTTCATATAGACAAAAATAACCACTGTCGTTTCCCTTTACTGCACTAGTGATCTATCTATCAATCAATCTATATATATATATATATATATATATATATATATATATATATATATATATATATATATATATATATTCTGATAACTACTAAATAACTACTAAATAACTAGTATCATATTTTGTTAAGACTAATATTAATTAAATACATATAAAAGTTTGAATTGGACGCCTTACATATCAAATACTAATTATAGAATTATATTCTTACCGTCAACACTAATTAACTACATATATAATTTCAATTCAAGCCATAACTTAACATGTAGAAAGTAATTCAAATTGAAAAAAAAATTGCCAGTGAGAAAAAAATGGGGTAAATAGGAGGACATATTCAAATGAGTAAAAAGAAAAAGACAATGATGATGAGAATTAACGAGTTGACAACATAATACAATAAGTAAAAAAAATGAATAATTTATTTTATAAAAGTCAATCAACATATAACAAATTTTGTACTTAAAATAAAATGTTTTTGAGCTAAATGAAGAAGAAAAATTCTTAAACAAACACAACATATGGGTGTGATTGTATTAATGTTGTTTTAATCTAATAACCACCTATGTTTTATAGTTAAAGAGTCTCTTCTTAATTTATGGATAGATAACCAAGTGTATATCATAAGAAAAATATGTGTTATATGCTTTCTTTTTTAAATAAGATATTTTTCTTTCTTTTATAATTAGGTTTAATTATGTATTTGGTCTTTCTTTTTTGTCCGTTGAGTTGATCCTTTAGTTTTTTTTTAGTCTCAAATTTGATTCCATTTATACAATTTGGTTATAATTTGTGAAAAATTGATAGTCTCAATTTGATTCCATTTATACAATTGGGTTATAATTTGTGAAAAATTGATGTAATTTAGTTCTTGCCATTAAATTTTTTAATACAACTCAATTTTTTTCATTAAAAATGATACTATAATTATGTATTACATCAACAAAACAATTACTAACAACTTCACTTTTGATCAAAAATCTTTTATCAATTTTAAAAAATTTAACAGAAAGAAAGGACCAAATGACATCAATTTTTCACAGATTAAGACCCAATTTCATCAATTTTCACAAATCAAAATCAAATTGAGACTAAAAAAACTTGATGACCAACTTGATACTTTTATTTTATGAAAACAAATACCAAATAAGTAATTAAACCATGTATTTAATGCATACGCAGTCTTTAGTGAAACCATCAAGTGAGATATATTCAATGTTACAAGTCATAATTTTGAAAATAATAATATAATAAAAAGTGTTTTGATTTTCATCATAAAATTTAAAAATTCAATACAATAATAAAATCCTTTAAATTTAGGACAAACATATAGAAAAAGAAAAAAATTATTTTATAGTAGGATAAAACTTTAAACAATAAAAAAAAGACATAAAAAGTAAATATCGATATCTATAGTCTATCTTTGTTGTTGACTAATGGTAGAATGTTCTTAAGAGTTTGTGGTCCTCTCGTTGCAAACTAAAATCCGTGTTATGACCTCGAAAGTTATAGTAATGGTAGCCAACAATATGATTATGCCAAAATAACTCTTCTTCCACACATTCTCAACATTCAAAATATCAAAATCTTTCAAAACATTCCATGTGGTTAAGGCAATAGTTGTGTAACCAACTACGTAACGAAACATGTTCCAAAATATTTTGTACTTGTGATCCTTCTTAGGCCCAAAAAATACAACAATACAAATTTGTGCAGATGCAAGACACATTAGAATGATTCCAAAGCATTGAAGAGGAGCATGATGAACCCCATAATGATTTCCAATATACAAACCAGTCCCAAACCCAACAATGGCAATAAAAAAGGCCAATGATTGGCATGCTCGATGCAGGTGAAACCAATTGTCTCATAAACTGTCAAACACCTTCAAGTGACGACCCATCATCACTCCAATAGGCATCATTATTCCATGAACCTGCATAATTTACAAGCTCAAAACACACTTCAATTTAAAATGGGTAAATATGAAAATACAAATTATTTCTCATTTCTCAACACGGTTCGTGAGTTCACATCTTTAGTGGCTTTAGAATCCTTGCTGGATATGAAATCAATGGTTCCATAGGATCGGGGATTAAAGATTGAGAAAGAGTGAGGCCTAAGGGCGCCATTGTCAGAAAAGACACCATCTTACCAAGCATGGTTCACCACATTTTTGTTGGATGGAAGTTGAAAACCTGCAAATATGATGATGCAACCATTTGTGTATGAAGTAGAAAGGCTATAAACTGAAAAACATGGATTACTCTCTTGTAGCATTGTAGCATAATTGGTTATCAACGTGTGTATGCTCGAATGGTGACATTTGATGTATGAACTACAATGAATGCTTGTGAACCCAACATGCCATTTAATGTAGGATTATTGGGCCAAGCAACCCAACTTGAATCCTTTGCATTGACTTTGTTGAATGCAACATCAACTATATACCTGATGAAGGATGATAATTTCAATGCAAGGAGAATTCAAGAACAGAAAAATCCTCACAATCTGTATAGTTAATGTTCTTTGAAAACCTATATGATTTCCATGATTGTGAGATGCTAGGAACACTGCTAGCAACTAAAAATGTTAACAATAAGAATATTATATTTTCAATCGATAATGATACTTTAACAACAATTTTTTGACAATATTTTAACACTATCTACGTGTATTTCTGTGATTGGTCCATGTTGGTGTTTATGATTATTACTATTGATTGTGAAGTAATTTTGGACCAATCACAGAATAACATGTAGATAATGTTAAAATGTTGTCAAAAAAATGTTGTCATAGTAGCATTATTCATTTTCAATTGAACTCATAATGGAAGAGAAAGAAAAAAAGTAGAGGAAGATAATCAATTGTTATCGTGTTAAATATTGGAGTCTACGTAAACAAAATTACACCTATAATTTAAATGGTTTTTGAAATAAGACATTGTTATCTTATATAACAATTTAAAATATCTTTTTAAAATAATTTTTATCTTTCTATCTTAAAAGATGGAAAATATATTCTTTTCAAACTAAAAAAAATCCTAATAACGTATTTTTTATCCAAAATATATTTTCATCAAATACAGAAAAAATAATGAGATTGTCATGCATATCATAAAATCAAAGTTAAGATAGTGTACTTCTTATTTTAAAATATATTTCATATTTTTATTTTATTATCTTTATGTTTGAAGAAGTAGGATTTAAAACCCATTAAAAAAATATCTTTATTAAAAAAAATCCAATAAAAATATCATTTTGAATTTAATTTAATTTTAAATTTCAATTATGGGAAAGATCTTGTTCTCAAATTTGATAGAGAGATCTTAAATAAAAATAATATAATTGAGAAAAAAAATGCACAGAGTCATCCATAAAAAGAAGTAAATGGACTTTAAAAAAGAAAACCTTCTTTAATTCTTCTATACTATCAAATGTAAAGAAAATCATGAATAATATAGATCAATACATTAACTAAACTATAGTCAATAGAAAATTTAAATTGATAATCTGAAATATCTCAATAGAATATAATAGTGGATGAAGTAAATCGGCGCTCATATATTCACTCTTCCAGATAATTAAAAATTTAATCGAAATATATAAATTGAAGGAGTTTTTTTCTAAAAGTTCAATTGGAGGAATATATATATATATATATATATATATATATATATATATATATATATATATATATAACAAAATCTTCTCTCCTCAATATTTCTTCTTTTAAGTTAATTTTTATTTAAGATCTTGTTTAATCCTGATACGTTTTGAGAATAAGATATTGTTCAAAATTACTTTTTGAGTTTTAAATCATATGTTTTCAAATGTAAAGATAATAAAAAAGAAGTATGAAAAATATTTTAAATTTAGAAATACAAGTTCTTAATTCTGATTTTAAGATATGCGAGATTAATATTTTATCTGTATTCAACGAAATATATTTTTAACAAAACAAGATTGTTTAAACATTTTATCTATTCAATATTTATAGATAAAAATATAAAAGTATGACATTAACGATATATTACAAGTTTATTTCTAATAACTTTAAAATAATTATGGATTTAAAGTTTTAATTCATTACAATTTAATTAATACAAATAAACTATTTTATACACATTATATATATATATATATATATATATATATATATATATATATATATTAAGGTATGCTAAATTTTTATTTAAGATATATATGTCAACTCTTTTCTTAATTCTCTAATTTCTAGTTGACATATAATTTATTTTATTTGGAGAAGATTATATTCGCTTCGACTTTTGTATAAATTTAATTAAAAACAAACTAATCTTTCAATTGTATAATATATTTTAGTAAAAATATATTTTTTATAAATTTTAATTAAATACAAACTAAAACATATTTTAGTAAAAATATTTTATTGAGTTTTAGATCTTAACTTTTTTTAAATATAAAAGAAAAATATCTCAAGATAAATGTTCTTTCAAAAAGATATCTTAAATGATAATTATCAAACTTATAAACCTATAAAATTATTTTTATGAATTTCAAATATTATCTTTACTAAATATAGAAAATAAATAAAATTAATTTCAACTTTTAAGATAAAAAAATAAAAAGATAAAAAGAAAATCTTTAGAAAAGATATTTTGAATGGTTAGATAATTTAATATATCTTTATTTATCAATCTTAAAAACCTATAAATACATGTGTAACCATTGTTTATTCACCCTCAAATATCTTTGGAAAATTTAAAGTTAATTGTTTTTCTCTCAGTTCTCAGTTCTTCTCCTTATGGCTTTTACTGCAAACACAATCTTCTTGTTCACATTGCTTGTTGTCATTGCTGTTCCTATCACTTCACAGTCATGCAACTTATACAGGTTTTTAAATAATATATTTTATCATGGGAATAACCATTTTTCTTTTTCTATTAGTATTGCATATGTTTAGGGTGAAAAGTATAATCTTTAAATCTTAGATTCATTATCGATCTAAGTTTATTATTAGATTAGCTATTAGCATTTGATATGACATTCCTAATATAGGTAGTTCATATGTTTGTCATTTGTTGAATCTTGTATTATCGTTTATATGCTTATATTAATTGCTTTTTTAAATGTATGTATATACATGATATGTGCTTATCACTTAATTGTAAAATTATTTTAATTTAGTTAAATTAAAGTATTTTATGTTGTATTGCAATTCCATCTAATTATATTAATAAAGGTGGTTCGAGTTTTGAGAATAATTCTTATGAATGGCTTCCTTTCAAAAAAATAATAGTTTTCTTGACAATTATAGTTGTCATCATTGTCCTTACCACTTCACATTGTTGTAATTTATATTGGGTTTGAAAAAAATCATCATTTATTATGTGAATGAAAATTTTCTTTTTCTTTTTTTTACTGCTATTTTTTTCTTATATTTGGTTGAAACGTATGCTTTTAAAATGTATAGCTACATTATTTTTTTAAATTATGAATTTAAATTTTAAAAATTTGAATTCACTACTATTCAAAACACTATCTTTTTCTTGTTGACATTTTAAGTAGTTATTATTGTCTCTAACATCTCACAATCATGCAATTCATACAGATTTTCAAAGAACATCAACTATGAAATTTGTGAGGATCTTCCGATTCTTGAATCCTCGTTACATTGGAATTATCATCCTGCATCAGGTGTAGTCAATGTTGCATTCAACAAGGCCAACGCAAAGAATTCAACTTGGGTTGCATGGGCCATTAATCCTACCTCAAAGGGCATGTTGGGTTCACAATCATTCATCGCAGTTCATAAATCAAATGGCACCATAAGAGCATACACATCTCCAATAACCAGTTATACGACAATGCTACAAGAGGGTAATCTTAGTTTTTCAGTTTATAGCTTTTCTGCTTCATACACAAATGGTCGTGTCATCATTTTTGCAAGTTTTCAACTTCCATCCAACAAGACTTAGGTGAACCATGCATGGCAAGAGGGTGTGGTTTCTGATGATGGCACCCTCAGACCTCACTCTTTCTCACCCTCTAATCTTCAGTCCTATGGAACCATTGACTTCATATCTGGCAAGGTTTCTAAAGCCACTGAAGATGTGAACTCACGAACCATGTTGAGAAACGTAAGAAATAATTTTTATTTTCATATTTATCCATTTTAAGTTGACGTGTATTTTGAGCTTATGAATTATGCAGGTTCATGGAATTTTGAATACCGTGAGTTGGGGAATAATGATGCCAATTGGAGTGACGATGGGTCGTTACTTGAAGGTGTTTGATGGTTTAGGAGACACTTGGTTTCACTTGCATCGAGCATTTCAATCACTAGCCTTCTTGATCGCCATTGCTGGGTTTGGAAGTGGTTTGTATATTGGAAATCACTATGGGGTTCATCATGCTCCTCATCGATGCATTGGAATCACTTTAATGTATCTTGCATCTGCACAAGTTTGTGTTGCTGTGTTTTTTAGACCCAAGAAAGCTCACAAGTATAGAATATTTTGGAACATTTTTCATTACATAGTTGATCACGTAACTATTGTCTTGGCCATATGGAATGTGTTAAAAGGTTTTTCCATTTTGAATTATCACAATGGATGGAAGAAGAAGTATTTGGGCATAATCATATCACTGGCTGCCATTGCTGTCATTTTGGAGGTCATAACATGGATTTGGGTTTGCAACAAGAAGACCAAGAACTCTCAAAACCATGTTACTATTAGTCAGACATAGACTATATCATTGTTTACTTTTTCATGCTTTTCTTTTTTTCTCTTAAAGCTTCATTATACTATAAAATACTATTTCTTTCATTAATGAATTTTTCAAGTTATTAAATCTAAGCCTTTTATGTCATTTTCTACGTTTCATTATTGTTTTGGATTCTCTAAGAATTATGGTAAGAATCAAATCACTTTTTACTATTTTATTTTTTTAATTACCATATCGTATCCCATGTAATAATATATCTAACTTTTTTTTGTTGAGTTTCAATAAATGCTACATAGTAATTACAAAATAAACATATCACGTGTTTTTATTTTCTTTCTTTTATATGAATATGGTTATCTGTTGATAAATTGATAAGGATCTCTTTATTTATGGAGCATAAAGTTGTAGGTATTCAATTATAGCAACATTAATAAAATGATTTTACGTGTTTAAGAAATGTTCTACTTCATTCAACTAAACATTTTAGGTTATAAAATAGATCATGTCGGTTGATTTACCTTTATTAATTGATTTTTTTACTTATTTATATATTTTTTACTCATTTTAATTATCATTATCATTGTTTCCTTTTTTATACTTATTTAATTAATGTCATCCTATTTTCTCTTTTTTATTGGCAATACTTTTTTTCCTGTGAATTTGAATCATATTTTATATTTATGTAAAATATAATACGTTAAATTGAAAGTAATTGTATAACTAGTAATTAAGAAAATAATATGATATAATATTGTATAAATGAGTGATTTTTATGATGAATTGATTTTGATCTAAAGTTCATACAAGATGATACACAAACTAATTTCAAGTCATGTGTATGCTATTCTACTTTTTTTTTTCTCATTATGACTGTATTTGTGAAGACATAATTTTTTTTAGAGTTAGGTAAGAAAATTTAAAGAATAAATGAAAAATGATAAATATAAAAACAAACAATTTTATTCTTCATTTATTTTAATTAATTTTTCTCTAAAATTTTAGAGTTTTTCGTCTTATCCTTATTTTTGTGTTTTTACGATAGTATACACCTTTAAATTGTTTTACCATTAATGTGTATACATATATATATATATATATATATATATATATATATATACATATATATATATATATATATATATATATATATATATATATATATATATATACATATATATATATATATACATATATATACATATATATATATATATATATATATATATACATATATATATACATATATATATACATATACATATATATATATACATATATATATATACATATATATATATATATATATATACATATATATATATATATACATATATATATACATATATATATATATATACATATATATATATATATATATACATATATATATATATATACATATATATATATATACATATATATATATATATATATATACATATATATATATATACATATATATATATATATATATATACATATATATATATATACATATATATATACATATATATATATACATATATATATATATATATATATATATATATATATATATATATATGGGTTTGCTAACTCATACTTGTTTTTTAGTTGGTACATTTTAGCAATGTGTATTAAATTTTAGCAGACAAAAATACTCTTATTTTTCTCTGTCATCTTATGGTAACCCAACTGAAAAAAATTAGAAACATTGTCTCTTAAACAATCTTACAAAAAATGATTTTATAATGAGTTTTCATTTTATAATTTTTGTCTTATCTAATTTTATCCAATTTTCACAAGCATAAAGGAATTGATAATTGACCTGGAAAAAATCAAAAATACTCGTTAAACAATTTCTTACAAAAAAATGATTTTATAATGATTTTTCATTTTATAATTTTGTCTTATCTAATTTTATCTAATTTTCACAAGCATAATGACATCAAAGAAATTGGTAATTGGCCTGGAAAAAATCAGAAACACTCAGTTTGTAAGGACCGGTATTTTAGGAGTAGTGGGGACACGGTGGTCACCCACCTTTTTCATTATTGGGGTACAATTATTGGAGGTGCTGATTTCAAGAAGCTTAGCAAGGTGAGGGTTTTCATTTTTGGCATGTGAGAGGAAGAGAGAGCAGCCAGAGGGAAGGAACTCTTCTCCCGTTTCCAACCGTCCAAAAAGCACCCAAGGGAAGCAATTCCAATTTTAGAAGAGGTGAGAGGAAGGCTAGGAGGAAGCAACAATCAGAAAGAGAAAGGGAGAAAGAAAAAGAGAAAAAGGGAACCAGAGGAGAAGGGGGATTCCACTGGAGAAGGATCGGAGGAAGAACCTGTGGGGGAAGATCAAGTTCTTGAAGGAAGTCTTCAAGAGGTAAGGGGAGTTAGATCTTTTGTTTGATTGTTGATTCATATTGTATTAATGCAAATATGGAATTTGGGGATGAATATTGGGTTTCTGGGTTTTGGGTTTCTGGATTTCGCAATTCTGCAGAATTCTGCAAAAAGCGCGTACGTCCAATTTTGATGAGTCAAAATTGGACGTTCGTCCAAGTTGCTCGACTAATTAGTGGTCGGCAGTAATAGGTTGAGCGTTCGGTTATGGTGTTCTAAGGTAACGAGCGTTCACGTTCGTCCTTGTTTGTAATTTAGACGTTCGTCCTTAATATAGTGAGCGTTCGTCCATAAGTGTTATAGTGAGCGTTCGTCCATAAGTGTTATAGTGAGCGTTCGTCCATAGTGTTATATTAAACGTTCGTCCTTCTTTCTCAGTTTACCGTTCGGTCGAAGACATGTGTTCGGTTAAGTGTGGTTCAGTGAGGATGGTAGACGTTCGTCCGACTTTGGTAGTCTAGGCTGGTGAACCTGAGCGTTCGGTCTTGAATTGATTGGTTGCAATTTTGAGCGTCCGGTCATGGTGAAATAGTGATCGTTGGTGTTCGTCCCTAAATTGGTATTCTCAGGAAGTGATATTAAACGTTCGGCCTCGGTAGGGTTGTGAGGGGAGCGTTCTTACTTGGTATTGTTGTGAGTATGAGCGTTCGGCCGTGAGTTAGTGTTCTTAGGTTTCAATCGCTGAGCGTTCGTCCAAACAGTGATCGATCCAATATTTTATTCGGTCTTAGCATTCGGTCTAATAGTGTTCAACTCAGGTGTTGGGTTTAGTGTACGGCCAACTAGTGTTTAATACAAAATGGTGTTCGATGTTCTCAGCGCTCGGCCTAGGATTCGATAACGTTCGTTCTTATAGTATTCAGGAATTAGCGTTCGACAGAGAGCGTTCGGCCTTAAACTTTGGGTCTCGAACGATCGGTTTTTGAGTATACGTGAGCGTTCTGTAGATCGCGTTCGCCAGATAGCATGCGTCAGATAGCGTTCGACCAAATAGTGTTCGGACTTGATCTTTGAGCGCTCGGTCAAACAGTGTTAATTCAATAGGGTATTCGATGGTTTAGCGTTCGGCCTGTTGGTAAATAGCGTTCGTCCTAAGTATCAATTTCAGCGTTCGGCCTAATAGTGTGTTCGGTGAAATAGCGTTCGGTCTGTTGGTAAATAGCGTTCGGCCTAAGTATCAATCTTAGCGTTCGGCCTAATAGTGTGATCGTGAAATAGCGTTCGGCCTGTTGGTAAATAGTGTCCGTCCTAAGTATCAATCTCAGCGTTCGGCCATGTGGTGTGCAATTTAATATGTACTCTGATTTAGCGTTCGGCCTGATAGTGTAGGATTTGATAACGTTCGTCCAAACAGTGTTCGGCCTGGTGTTTGTTAATTTGCGTTCGTCCAATGGTGTTAGGTGTATAGCGTTCGTCCAATGGTGTTAGGTGTATAGCGTTCGTCCAATGGTGTTCGGTGAATAGTGTTCGTTCAAATAGTGTTTTGCAAATGGTGATGGATTCTAAGTTCACTGGTTCTGGGTTGAATTAAATGTGTAAAATGTTTGGAAGGTATGGTATGACGTGATTTATGTGGAATGTATATGTTTGGAACATGTGATGTGATGTATGTGAAAAGTATGTGAATGAATGAGGTATGTTGGATTTACTGTGATAATATGGGGGTATCTGGTTATTCATGACTTGGGTTAAGGTTCAAAGTAAAAATATGATTCATGAACGTAATTCCATGATCCTCAAGGAGAGGATACATGGTGGTGTTTTGGGGTTGTATAGAATGATTACATGGTAGCTCAGTTTTGGGGGTCATCCTGAAACTCCAATGGTCTTTCTTCTCATGTAGAGAGGATTGAACCATGTGGTGAGGAGTAGCAGGAGGTCCTAGTCTTGGGTGCTTCCATATGATCCAAGGTGAGTGATAACGGATTAACCTCGTGACTGTGGCCGGGCGGTAGTGCCCAAAGTTCCACCGGGCGGTAGTGCCCAAAGTTCCACCAGGCGGTAGTGCTAGAGCGGTAGTGCTCAAGTTCCATAAAGCCACCACGAGTGCAAGACCCGCCATAGCTCGGTAATCATTCTAGTCCGGACGAGTCGGGGTATAAAGTAACAAGTCTTGAGATGTCAATTTACCATGTTT
The DNA here is from genome assembly GCF_016808095.1 of Vigna angularis. Classification (NCBI taxonomy): domain Eukaryota; kingdom Viridiplantae; phylum Streptophyta; class Magnoliopsida; order Fabales; family Fabaceae; genus Vigna; species Vigna angularis. The sequence goes on from NC_068975.1 coordinate 19,317,593, forward strand.
GGATGACTTTTGCATGTTGTGTGAATGGGTGGAATTGTGGTTTAATGAATATGCTCTACTTGTTCTTTTATACGAATCTAAGTATGATAACATGAATTAATTGTACTATATGTATAACATGCTTTTTATACCTAGCTCACCCTTGCATTGTTTTATGTTGTGTGCTGTTTGGGTATGTTTCTTTGGCGATGATCATCCACTTGGATGGGAGCAGATGTTGTCGCGGAGTTTTCCTTGGAGCAAGAATTGGAGGTTGCTGATATTGCGGAGTAGTCTTCTTAGGAATTTTCCTGATTGAACACTTGTAGTGTTTAATCCTTTCATCTGTTCATGTTTAAATTTTTACTCCTTTTATTTGGATGACTGTAATTTCATATTTAATTACACGTCATACTCCGACTGTTCTCTATATTTGGATGTTAACGTCCTTATTATATAATATTGATTATTATATAATCGGGATGTTACACAGTTGTTAAACAATTTCTTACTAAAAAAAATGATTTTATAATGAGTTTTCATTTTATTGTCGTATATAATTTTATCTAATTTTCACAAGCAAAATGACATCCGAAGGAATTGGTAATTGGCCTGGAGGGTTTTTTTTAGAGATGATGATTCAACATATGCAGATGATAAAATTAGAGAGGTCAGTGAAGATGATGAAATTGAAGAGATCTTGAATGAACCTTTGCCTGAAAGTGAATATGTCAATAACTTAATTCTTTACAAAGGCAAATTGTTTAACGGCAAGTGTTTATGATTTTTTCAATTGGGGCTACGTTAAGGATGACAGATAAAAGGTTGGAGTGAGAGAGATGAAAGAGAAAGGGTTGAGAGGAACAAGGTGAGTAAGGGTTTAGGTTTATTTTTTTTAGTTTTGAGAATGAAAATTATTAAAATACCCTTAACCTTAAAAGTTGGAATCCATGATATATAAGGGTATTTTTGTGTACTAAAACCCGATACACATGACTAAAATGTACCAACTTAAAAAACAAACATACACACATTACTAAATCCCATATATATATATATATATAACTTTCATTTATTGAGTATCTCTCCATAATAAATTACGATAAATTAAAATTTTTAACCACTAAATCTTAAATAACTCTAATTTTGTGATCAAATATATCATGTATGATTAATCTACATTTAAATACAACCTAACCCAACTTACCACAAAAAAAATACACAAAAATTAATTTTTAACTACTTTAGATGAATTTTACAAAATATTAAAAAAAACGCGTTGGAAGCAGAGTAGACAATATGTATAATGAAACAGAAAAAAAAGAAAAAGAAATTAGGGAAGAAGACAAACATTTAAGAAGGAAGGGAAGCTTACTAAATTTTTGGCATGACATGTTTTCTTGATATTAATGATGTATTTGTGTATTGTGGGGATAAAGTTAAAACAGGCTTCTCCGATTGGAGTTAGGTGGATTTTTATTGGATAAAGCCGAGAAGGAATTGGCAAATTCTTTTTTAAGGATTTGGTGTTTTGGTTTTTTAGGTTTTGGCATTAAAGAAGTTTGCGGCTTATAAGTTTTGGTATTAAGTGTTAAACCATCTTTTTAAAAAAAAATAATAATAACAAATACATGTTCCTGGAATAAAACTTTGATTTTAACTAACAACACTAAAATTATACGACTTTCCATAAAACATAGAAACAAAATAAATCTATAATTTAATTTAAAAATAAAATACAATTTTAAAAATAATTTGACGATCAAAAAATATATTTAATCTATTTAATAATCATGAAGTGCGTCTAAATTTAAATTGTATTTAGTCCCAAATTAAATATAATATTACATCTTATTTCTAGAGGATTAAATTAAATTAAAATTTTAAATAATCACTGTAATACAACAATACCATTGCCACAGCCCATACCACTTGACACTACCAAAATTTATGGTATTTATGTTTTTTTAAAATAAAAAATATAAAAAATTACGGATTAATACGTGATATGTACAATGACAAAATTAAAATTTTTTTAAAATTAAAAAACCAAATTAAACCAAAAAATAATAAGAAAATCAAAAAAATGAACCAACTATTCAAACCTATTTAATGACATATTTTCAACCGCGCAAGACAATTTTTTTTATCAGCAACAGCACAAACACATATATGTTCACACTCTTGTTTAACATGGAGTAGTATATAATAGAACTGGTGAACGGGTAATTCAAAGTTAGAATCAATAAGGATGGGATAGCTGCAGGGGAGATTTTCAAATAATCACCCTGAAGCCTCATTAAAGATATGTTAGCGAGTGGCTCAAGAACACATAATAATCTTGCTATTGCTCATGTTTGTTTTGCCACATCTACCATTATCCCTCGTGATTTTTTATAGTGACAGAGGCAACCTCCATCAGAAACCAGAAATGAATTCGAGTCATTTCTTTCAGATAATTTCTGTGCCATTGATGAAAAATACAAGGTCTTGATCATTATTCATACAGTCACTTGCTTGCCTTTGACTCTGTGAAGTACCAGATTTTCCCCTATATATTGATATTGTAAGAGCCATTGCAACTACAGTGCTACAGCCAAGGGAGAAGGGGGATGTTCTATAAGGGTGCTTCCTTTTTTTATTACAATTTGTTAGACTCTTCGTAATGAATTCTGTGCACCTATATTTGGAGCATTGTACGGTGTTGGACTGTAGTTATTAATTTAAGCGAGTTTATATATGATCATGAATTATGTCAACTGTTAAAACTTGGATTATTTTGTGCGTGTTCATTTTTTATTGCTATTTTTCTTTGGATCTCCCTGTTTGAAAAGTACTAACATGTATGAACATAACACGAATCGCGAGATCTAAGACTAGAACACAGAAAGCACCTGATCAATTGTAAATGCCTTCTCCTTCATTAAATCCCTCGTGACAGAGTTCAAAGATGTTTCTATCCCTTGTGAAATAATAATAGGAGCGTCGAGCTTAATGGGAAAAGATATGATCTAAATCTAGACTGGTGCATAGAAAAATAAGAAACCAACGATAAATAATTAGGTGGAGCAGGTTTGTGAAGACTAAAACCAAAAATTAATCAAAAACCATTGAGCAAATTACACAGTTCTGCTATGTACCAACGTTAGGTGCCAGGGTTGACACTGGTGGACCACGAGAGTATCTCCATTGATCACAGGCATAGCACTTATCCAACTTCACATTGTTCTCCAACGTACAGAATTTGCAAGACCAAGTGTTGTACTTGGTACTAACATCTTTTGGCTGGTGAGTGCCGCACAACTCACAAATGGGAGCCAATTTCTGCAATGATCCACATCATTCACACATATTAGAAAAGTCGTTATTTTTTAATGCCAGAAATAGGTAGTGCTAATTATATATATTTAGAAGAATGAATGAAAATAATATACTTTCTAACTACAGAAAAAAACAATGTCCGCAAAAATATTTGGATACTTACGTTGTTCAATAGAGTGCACATCGTACATTCCCACATTCTAGATTCATCAGAACGAAATGTTCTACTATCACCAGATACGGACACACTTGATAAATTTGCCGAACTAGGTCCTTCATGAAAATTGGATTGAGAATGTGAAATGGTTTCAGACCCACAGCATCTTCGTTTAGATCCCGTTTTTGGTGTGTCCATAGTCAAATCTATTAATTCAGAACTACTAGATGATGAGCCAACAAGTAAACTTGAAGAGGTATCCTGACTTCTTTTTCGAGATAACAGCTTTGATGGTAGAGTAGAATTGTCTGTTAGTCTTGAGGTTCCCACATTTTCCCCCTTATGCACAATGTTCTCAGCATCATCATAGTCACCGTCTTCCTGATCCAAATGTGCGGAAGATTGAGAACCACACCATATTTCATCCTGCAATCTCTGTTCTGCAGCCATTGCAGCAGCTTGTGCTGGACTAAGGGCTTTCATTATAATACTATCTCCACCAATACGTTTTGGTCCAGATGGAAGAAGAGATCCCAATCGTGATCTCTTTTCTGCAGCTTCCAGAGCAGTTTTACGGAGGGATGGAAGTGGAGGTTGCCGGGAATAACCACCTAAACGCCTTCCTGGAAGGTCAAACCCCTGTCCTGCACCAGTTATTCCCTTAGCCATCAACTCTTCACATTCCTGTGCACGATTAACAACATGTATATATGAAGGACGCTCATAAAATTAATAACTTGCTATTAAGAATTCACAGCGGTAAACGAGTATTTAGAACAATCATAAGCATGAGTTATCCAACTATTCCTCTAATAAAAATTTCTCCACTTTAAAATATATTTTATTGAAAAGTGAACATAATTTATAAAAAGAGGATGTTAAATGGAGAGAATTCTGCAAATGTCTATATTGTTAGAAACCTTCCGTTTCTAGCATGACCAGCAGCTAAGGATAAGTTGCTGGGAAAATAAAATTCCTGCCTCCTATTACATTTCCTTTCATACTTATTTATTTACTCATTTGTGTTATTATATTTTTTTTGTCAGGGATCTTAGCTAATAAAAATGCTAAACAAATATACCTTCTCATCCTATGCTAATATCTTCCGGTATGGAAAGAAATGATAAACTTGAGGACTAAACCAGTAAAATATTAGCTAAAAGAATACACTTGAACGTAAATATGACAAATAAAGGTCACATAAAATCCAGAGAGTATTTCTAATGCAGGAAATCTAAAGAACATTTACAGATTATAACAATATCAGAGGAACAAGAAGAACCTTTCTAAGCTCATCCCAAAGCTTGTAGAAGTTGGCATTATGAGGGCCATGGGCATTATGGCAAAGCTCATGAAGCATCGTATCAAGAACTTCATTAAAAGGGTAGAAGTCCAAATCCCTGTTCGGCCTCCGTAACCGCAACTTCACATGTATACCAGCCCCAACATTCAACCCCAGGAGAGATGAATTTCCTGGGCTACAATCACAATAACCAGCCCCTTAGTCACTCCCCCCAAAATTAAAGGTGAACAGATGTAAATCAAGCCAAAATAAAAACCTATTCACCAAATGAAAAGCAATTTTCTCCTGTATAAGCAAAAGCATAACTCAAACTAAAAACTTTAAAAGAAATCAACAATCACAAAAACTGAAACATTCCTACTTCGAATCACAAAAAGCTGTTAATTTAATTACTTCCTACCAACATATCTTTGGTGATTAAAACAGTGTTATTTACTCCAAAAAGAAAACTCCACTCTTTCAAACGTCAATGCTCCATTTTACCTTAATTACCCATTAACAGAAAACTCAAAGGAAAAATGAAGTTTTTATATACGGTCAATAACAGGTATCATCCAGAGGAGGTAACAAATATCTTTCACCCGAAACTGTCGTCCTGGGTCCGAGTCTGATCACTGTAAGCAGAAAACTCTATACTGTCCATCCAAGTAACTTAAATAAAGAAAAACCTTAAGTTCCGGTTCTGCTTCTCTCCCATTATAATAGAAGTTTCACTTCAATAAGTTGCATAATCCATTGTTACAAATATTTACTACGGGGATTGTCGAGCTTAAACACCAATTATGATCGAAGAACAGCAAAAAAAAATACTGGCTGTAAGTTTTCTCCTTCAAGTAATTGAAACTGAATGGCATTGCACTCGTGAACAAACAAACAAACAAACAAATAAACCAATAAATAATGAAAATGGAAATTTGAAGTACCAAAATTCAGAGAGGAGCTTGACCCTCCATTTGTGTTTGCGCATGATGGGTTGGACCTGTTTAGCGATCTTCTCCAACATCTTCGTCGCTTCTTCTGTCGCGGGTTTCCTCTTCAGAGCTCTGATTTCCCATACCTTGTTGAGGTCGCCCACGTTCATCCTCCAAAACCCTATATCTCAAACTAAGCAAAATATACAGTAATTGAGAGAGAAGGAAGGGAATCGACGGTGAAAATTGAAGAATCTGAAAAGGACGATGATGGTTGGTGAACGATCGCAGAGAATTTGGTGTGAATGGAGAACAAAAAGGAGTGGAAACGACGACGCAATGAAAGGATTTAATTAACGCGCGAGTCTGGGCGGCATTTTGAATCTGTCACACGTGTGGCTGCCTCTTCTTTTTAGTTTATTTTTCGATAAATAATTATTGAATTTTACAATATTTTTAAATAAAATAAAAGAATATTTTTTTTCAATTCTTTTATAGAAATGCATAATCATTTATTAAAATTTAAGAAAAAAATATCTCAAAATATGTAATAGATTTAGTACATTTAAATATAATATTTATTGACAAGAATAACTTCAAAAGTATATTAAAATTTATTGGAAAAAACTCGTAAGACAATTTAGGATGTGAAAATAAGTGGATTTAGAATGAAATTTGTAAAAAATTGTGAATGATTTAACTAATATAATAGATAAAATATATTTAGTAGATAAAAATTGAAAGTTACCCAATTTTCTTATATGTAAATGTAATATAAAATTATTTTTGGATTAGTTAAAATTATGTTTTTAAAAATAAGGTTTATAAATAGTTTTGAAGAAAAAAGTAATATTGTAATAAATAAAAAATACAATGTATTTGGTATAAATTTATTGGCATGTTGAAATAATTTTCATTTTAATAATAAATTTTCAAAGCTTTATATTTAATTATTACTAATTAATTAATAATGTTTATTGTTGTGATTATGATTGCTCAAAAGAAAAGACCATTCATTGAAATATATTAGTTGAAATAGAACACCCTTTATAAATATTGGAAATCTTAGTATAGATATATTTAAAAATTTTCACATTACACATTTTATTAACATTGAACAAAGTTTATATTTCAAAACTTTAAAAATATATAATTCATTATTATTTTTTAATTATTTAATAACATTCTATAATAAAAAATTCTATTTAAATTATTTTCTTTATGCGAGTTTAAAAATTAGAAAATAGAACGTCTATTGAAATATTTTCGTGAAGGGAATAACTTTGATTAAAAAGAAAATAAAGAACGCTTGTAATTTTTACATTGATTATTTAGAACGTATTACATCGATCTTGTATCTGATAAAGATACTACTAATGTAATAAGTTTAAAACTTTATACATCGATTGTAGAACAACCTATGAATATATGACACTGAAGTGAAAAATAAAGGGCTCTCCATTCATCTCCCTTGCACATAGAAAGGCGGAATACTAACAAACAATAAATAAAGCCCTAAACCTGGTTACAAGTCCCCATTTGGTTATGGAAAGAAGAAAGCAAAGACCCACTTTCCTATCATTGGTGGCAACTTCTAGAATAAGAGAACAATCTTCCTACCATCTGTAGTGAGAACGTTAACGTGGGTGAGACAATGGGCGAGCAGAGGCGTGACCGAGAGAGGTAGTGAGCCTTAACTAGACCGAGTGAAGCGACGACGAGCTTCAATAAACTTCTTCCACGAATGTGATCGCGACGACAATGAGACATGATTTTGAAAATAGGTCATGAACTACAACAAGAGAAGATTCAAAACGCTTGGAAAACACAATGCATACAACGAGAACACTAAATAACCTTAAAATAGTGAGAATGAAAGAAAAAATGGATTGAAGAAAGCTTCACAATGTTGTCATGAAGTGAGGGAGAAATGAAGAAGACAAAACATGATAAGAGAAGTGCAAAATATATTTGTAGTGTAGGTATGAAAATAAGGGATACTACATCTTAATATTAACTGATGTAGTATCTTTTTTTAAATTATTTTTTAAATTGGAAATTGGTTGCATATATATTCTACAATTTTGTGTCCATAGTGGCCTAGTCTATGATGCCACAAATTAATATCAACACGTTCATAATAAAAAGCAGTTTTAGGAATGAAATCTTGGTCAGAAATGGAAAAGGACCACAAGTAATAGAGATCTTTCTAGACATTAACACATTCAATCATCTTCAAGGTAGACTTGTCCTATATCTGACACATCTTAGAGGAAAAGGTTAGGGTGTAGTTTATGTCCCTAGTTAAGCTTTGGACAGATATTAGGTTAAAAGAGAAATCAAAGATGTATAAGAGATTAAAGATAATAAAATCTTTTGAAAACTGAATGGTTCCTGCATGTTTGACAGTCATAATGGAGTTATTTGGCAGTTTAACAAATATGGGTTTGATCCTATGAAAAGTGACAAAGTGTTTTTTCTCATAGGTCACATTATCAGTAACCATAGTGTCTATAATCCAAGAAAATGTACCTAGTTTATCTTTTGTTGTGTTCCTCTGTATTTGACTAATGTTATGTGAAGGGTTATTAGTGTTTTTTCATCATCTTTAGCAATTTTTGCATATGTTATGGAGTAAAAGAACTGAAGACAGTGTTAGTGTTTATAGGTTATGCTTTTATAAGGGCAAAATCACTCTTGCAGATGTTGGTAGAGTTCCAAACATTTTGTCATCTTCTATCTTGATTGTTGTTGTCATTTTTTTTGTACCGCGGTGGGTAACCATGTTTAGAGTAGCATTCATCCACAGTGTGATTCATCTTGTGGTAGTAGAAGCATTGTTTCTCATAATTGGGATTTTTTCCTCTCCCTCTTTCTTGACCACGTGATCTAGCACCACGGCCTTGGGACCTTCAGGTTTGTTCTAGTTTTCACTAATTCTATTTATCAGCAGTGTTAGCTAGAATCTTGGTTTCAGTATTCTGATTGGTGATCTCGATACCTTGTTTTTCTTGCATTTCTTATTGCACAATGAGGGAGAATATACAATTGATGTTGGAAAGAGGATCCATTAGCAAGATTTGTGTTCTCACAGTATTATAGGTCTCATTTAGGCCCTTTAGAAAGAAAACAACATGTTCTATTTCTCAGAATTTGAGAGAGATTTTAGATAAATCACAACTACAAGGAATATCACAAGTACAACATGGTATGAGTCTAAGAAATTCTAATTCTTTCCAAAGAATCTTCAAATCAGTAAAATTTTTGACTTGCACTCCTTTCTCCTTGTTTAATTGAGTGAATATCTTGAAGTAAGTCATAAATCTTGAAGTAATCACTTTTTGATAACCTTTCTTTTAATTCATCTCATAATCTTTAGCATTTTCAACATATATGACCTTTCTACAATTTGTGAAGAAATGGTCTTTATAATCCAAGATAGAATCATCATTCTTCCTAAGCATCATATATCGGATCATTTCTTTTAGGTTTCTTGATTCCACTATATATGAATTTGATTTTGTTCTTAGAGAGAAGAACTCTCTTTATGTTTCTTCTCGAAGAAGAGTAATTAGTTTCATTCAGAACCTAAGAGATGAGAGTGAGGCCTAGATTTTTCCTAGGATGCAGGTAAAAGAGGTTGGAAGGATTGGGAGACTGGTCCATGGTCTCCATCATATTATTGTCCTAGCTTATATCTTACCTTCAAATTGTCTCACCTCAAGTGAGATTGAAAAACTCACTATCTTACCAATTTTCTTTTTTTCTTACTTTCAAATCGCATGAAACGAATACAAATGTGTCCTACAAATTTGCGCTTCACATTCCTTTCAAACAAAAAACATTCGCACAAGAGAGATATTATCAAAATAATTCCTAGAAATATAAACTCTATTAAACAATAGAAAAAAAAATCTCTACTAAATTAATTCCTAGGTAAATCAACTCATAAAAAAATATGATCCTATGTTTTTGTAAAATGTAACGAAATAGAGATATTGAAAGAGAAAAAAAGAAATAAAGAGCAATATGCAACAAATGAATGGAAATAAAATTTATTTTGTTGAAAATAAATAAAATTTGAAGACACGGTTTTTTAATAAAAAAAAACTGACAGTGAAATACAATAAATGTATTTTTAGGTATTTAATTTTACAAATTATATTATTATTTATTCATAATTACTAATTACTTATTTATCATCATTATACCAATTTATTTATTATTATTATTATAAAAAATTAAAAAACCAAAGAACATTATTACTAGTGCTGCCAAATTATGTTAGAACTCGTGGATCAATCCGACTCACTTAGAACCCGACTCACGCAGATTGAATCCATAGTGAGTTGGGTTGGCTCATCAACCCACCTAATTTAATTTAATTTTTTATTAATTTATGTTTCAAAATTATTAGTTAACACTTTTTTTATTGTGTTGTAGTTGGAAATGAAGAAAAATATATTTCTAAGAGAGAAAAGTATTATGAATTTATCTATTCAAAACTTTAATATTATAAAACAGATAAATAACACAAAAATGATCAAATTTTAGAAACTTATTTGTTTGCTTTTTGTGTTTGTTTTTGTATTACATTTAAATTGTTTGATACTTTTTTATTTTGAATTGTCTTTGAAATTTAACATTATTTTAGAAAAATTTATTTACATTTAAATTACAAAAAAAATTAATTTTTTTAAATATAAAAAAAATTATAATTAAGTAAACTAGTGAGTCAATCCGTTTAACCTACCAATCCATAATGGACCGAGTTAAATTCGAATATTTTTTATTCACTAATAAATAAACCGAAATGGTAAACAAAAAAGATTAGCCATTTTGACAATCCTAATTACAACCATTATTCAGGCATGAAGCACAAAAGAAAAAAGTTTTCATAATTTGTAATATATTTAAGTTATGTCTTGTAAAGAGTTTTGGCGTTTTTCTTTTTTCTGAATTTTAGTACTTCAAAGTTTCACTTTCATTATTTATTTTGTTTTTATTGATTTATTTAAGCAATGCCATCCACTTGTCTTTTGTATTTTTCTAAAGGAGAAAAGTATTACTGCTTTTGCTGTTTTCAAATTAAAAATTGCAGTTTTATAGCAACAATTGTTGAAATAAAAGTATGTATTAATATCTATGAACATTATCGAGGTGATACTATCTATACCTAAGTTTTGTCTTTATTTAAATTTAAATACTCAGTTTTAGAGTTCAGAGTTTGCTAGTGGAACACAGCTAAAAAAGATCGTCTCCTTTCAAAGATTGATGTAGCTCCAACAGAGGCACAAATCATTAAATTACCACAAATAATTAAATTACCCATAATACCCTTTTTTTCGCTTACTAAGTTTCTTTTTTCAAAGAACTATAGTTTAGAAACATATGCCTAAGTGTTTGCTTCACCAGAAAGTAGATTAGTAACCATTTGGTATGGATTGATAAAATTCTATAAGATAGTAACCAGACTGTAACTACCAATAAAAGGGGGGCCAACTGTTTTATCACAGCTTGAATGTTTCGATGCAAATGTGAAATTGGACAATTACATAATAATCAATCAAATCCCTGAAGCCTGCTGATCACAATTTCATCTTACGTCAAAAGGCAGCTAAAATACTAGCCCATTTTTCACAGATTTAACATAACAGGGGGAAACTTGCCTTCGATAAAACTTTAACTTCTTATTACTCGAGATAATACCCACCATTCAAAACGTGACAAGTTTTAAATCAGATAAAACTGATGGACCATATTCTTAGGTTGTAATAAGCCACATTGAAAAACAAAAAATCTAGTTGACGACATAACAGCAGCAAATAAATTAATACACATGTAAATGTAGATGCTAAGTATGAGAAATGAATCATAAAAAAATGTCCACCAAGATGAAGATTGACGTCAACCTTTAAGTGCGTTCATTCTGTCCCTCAGATAGTAGAGTTTAGCCCTTCTCACTTTCTTCTTGTCAAGCACCTTTATCTCCTTTATGTTAGGTGAATACCTATTATAGTTCACATATGGCATAAATTTCAGGCATTAAGCTTTATGTAATATGACTACAAGCACAACCAGCTGAAAATTAAAAAACCCCAACACAAAATCACATCAATTCCTCCTTCCCAACCCCACACAATAGTACATAAATCATATGGCAGACTGAAATGAGGATAAACAGAGGACCCTTTTAGTATAACAAACTCAAGAACTCATCCCAAACACAGAAAAACACCTCAAATTAAGCTCATGAAAGAGAACAAAAATTACAGTCTGAATGTACACTGAAGTAAAATAGACCACTTTTTCCCTAAAGATAATGCTTGGGGAAAATTACAGATTGAGCTGAAATTGAAAATCAAAATGTATATTCCAACAAGTCCTTTCCAAAAATCTAATTCTTCATTTGAATAAGTTTGGAAACAATCATGTTCACACTTTGTAGCTTATAAGAAAAGCAGTAAAATTGCGTTTTCCTTCCTTTTATTTTTTTTCTTAAAAAATTCATTAATCATCAATACTTTAGACATTTTAATTAAAAGATGGTAAACAACACAAATAACTGGGCCATAACTAGAATTTTAAATAATTATCACCACCTCAAATAATTATTTCTATAATCCTTTTATCTTTATGGTGAGTGAAGCAATTTAAATACACCGTCATCCAATGCCAAGATATGTGAAAAGATTATTTTACCAGTTCAAATAGAATGTATATATACTTAAAATATGGGAAGGTCATACTTACAGAGGGAATAGAGATTCAATCCCAACCCCAGCCACCTGCCTCCTAATTCTGAATGTAGTATTGAGTCCAGCATTACGCCTGGCAATAACAATGCCTTTTATAATAGAAATGCGCCTCTTATTCTCAGGTGATTCCTGTTACACCAGATGTTATTAAACACAAGATCATATCCCTATCACAAACAAACACGAAGAAAAAAAAATGAATAGAAAATAAAAACCTTCATACCACTTTGAGCTGCACAATATAACCAGGCTTTATGTCAGGTATCTCTCTTTGCCCTCTCACCTCCTCTACTGCTTCCTTGTCTAAAATCTAAAGGATATAAATACCAACCATTTTTACAAATGACAAAAAATGAATTTCTCATTAAAAAGCAATCCAGATCAGTCACATGCCTGCATAATATGCCGGCCAGTTTTGTCTAATCTCTTAAATTTGATACGAGGAGGAACTTCAGGTTCTGGCATCAAACTACCTTGAGAAGAAGAATCAACAGAAGGTGCCTCTGTTGACATATACCTGCTAGCTAAAGGTGGTGCGATCCCCCTAGAATTCTTAAATGGTCCCAGTTCAGAACTTCTCTGAACTGATGCTAAACCATAGCCACATTCAAATCTTGAGAATGCCCCAGTCTGAGGGGATTTCGTAATCTACAAAAGCAAGCACCCATAAGAGCTGATATCCCACATAACTTGTGCTAAAGTTAATCAGGTCACACTTTCAAAAAACTAAACTGAAACATAGAATTAGCTTGGACAATGATAAACTCCTCTATAAACACTTTTAGGAAAATAAAATAAGCATGTCCATAAGTTAAATTAGTTAGGCATAGGTTAAAAATTAGCTTTTGAAAAAGCTAACCTGAAAGAACTTCTACAAATTAGCCTCCTTAAGCTAATTTTCAGAATGAAGAAGCTTATTTAATTTTTCCTACTACTTTTATTCTCCTACATGAGTGACGTGGAGAAATTTATTCAAACAAACCCCAAATTAAACCCATTGACGAGCTCTTGATACTTTGTCATTTCAAATTCCTTTATTCATTCCACTCAATCATGCATAATTAACAAGAAAGAAACAAGAAAACTGAGAAGATCAAACTTTTAGTAAACATTATTATCTGCAAGTTAACAAATCTCCCAATCACAGTTCAAGATTATATCTTATTAATAGATCTTCTTTGTTACTTTATTTATATGTGCCAAATAACACACTTGAGATGAGATTTGGGATTCTACCGATAGAAACAAACACGGTACTAAAAGAGACAATTCTTGTAAAATACTATTCAGTGAATTAGAAACATGTCACACTTCCCGTCTCTATTCATTCTTTCTTTATGGGATTTTGATATATAAATTTATTTGACGATAAATCATGTATTTAATTTTAATTTCAATTTCAATATACATAAATTTAGGAGTATGTAGTATTCTTTATTAATTCTTATACCTTCAACCATTTAGCACCTAGCATGTAGCAGAGACCAACTAAACGACCGAAAATGGTAGCTTTTGGTGAGAGGATGACATCGTGCTTAATTATACGGGTAGAAATGAAAAAAAATGTAAGACAGGGATAAGCAATTGTCGGACTCATGAAGTACGATGATATGAGGACATATTTGGTAGTTATTTTATCAACCAACACGAGAAAATACACGGGTCTTCTTTGTTACTTTATTTATCATCATCACAACAACAAAATCAAGTATAAAAAAGTGTAAGGATATGAATGACACGAGGTGATGCTTACGGCGATCGGAGAAACATGAGAGGTGCATTTTGGGAGAGAGAACGACCGGGAAGATGCCGGAGCATGAAATTGCAGCGGAGATCGACGGAGAAATGGTCGGAGTAGAGATGATGAGAGCCTTCGAGAAGCCATAACCGAAACGCAGTGAGAGTGAAAGGGAAAAGCCCTTCGTTTAGGTTAGGGTTTATGGCTTGGACCATACGATATGGGTCGGGCGAATAAACCGGATTTTCGACCCGAACCGTATTATTTTAGTTAAAAAAATTCTATTAGTTTTTACTTTAATAATAGATTTCTGAAAATGTGATCCCTTCAAAATTTATTAAAATATTTAATGTAAGCCATAATAATAAAATCTATTTTAAAATATATATAAATAATTAAATTTAAAACATGATGAAACAATTAAAAAATTATAAAGATTTATTTAAAAGTTTATAAAAGATTAATTATAAACAACAGGTAAATTGATTTTTTAACATTACACTGTTCCAAAACTTAAATTCTTAAATTCAAAAGTATTGATTTATTTATTCAAGGTTTAATAATATTTTTTCTTAAAGATGGATTTGAGGAGAAATAAACGTATGAATTTGAAAATAAATTTTGTGTTGTTTGTTTTAAAAGATTTAAAAGCGAAAGTAAGTAATTTTGAAAATAAAATTTATAAAAAATTAAGTAATTTGTTTGACGTGATAAATGAATAAAAAATTTAATAGATTAAAAATAAATATTACAAATTATCTTTAATATTAAAACTAATATGAAATAATTTTGGATGAGTTAATTTTTTTTAAAAGAAAAACTGTTATTTAATAATTTTGAAAAAATAATAGTAATAAATAAAGAATACAATTTATTTAACATAAAAAATTGAATATTTAGATATTAATTATTCTAAAAGCTATTAGTTATGAAACATGAAACATGATTAATGATTATTGTTATGTTCCTCCTCAGTGGCTCTTGAAAAGAGGACCTTTGATCATAAGCTTCATCCTCATAGTTCCTTTTGTAGAAACTCCCCCATCTATTATACATGCAGACATCCCTCATGTGCCACCACTTTTTCTGCCTCATCCTCCGCCTACGGCGGGCTGCGCGTTCACTTCCAGACCTCTGGAAGAACCTTCCAACTCTGATGATAAACTCTATGCACGTGTCCACCCGAGACCCGTAAGCCATCTACAAAACTCAAATAATAGGACAAAAACTTATATTCAACGGTGGAGCAGTTTAAATTAAAAACTGATTTTTCAGACATTTAGAATCGGTTCATCAATAAGGAAACTGATTCCTACATATGCAGAGTTCTTGAAATCGATTCCATCACATCCAGAATCGATTCTCATCACTCCAACGTACAATTTATATTTCACAATCATCTTCCTTGACCAATGGAAATTTAGAATGTAATTTAAAAAAGAGTATCATTGTCAAAACTTATATATTATCCTCAAATCGTATCACCTCAAGCGAGATTAGAAAAACTCACCATCTTACAAATGTTTTCTCATTCTTAAATTGCATGAAATGAACAAAATAAACAAAAACGAGTCCCACAAATCCGTATCTCAAAATCCTTTTGAATAGAATTTTGTGTAAGAGAACATAACCTTAGAGTCTTTTCTAAATTAGCACCAACATTGCCATTTTGATATGAAACTATATAATATAGCACGACCTGATATAAAAATAAGATAAAATCCAATTAGATGAATAATTTTATTAAAATGAGATTGATTTTAGTCCTTTAAATTTAAATTCAATTGTTTAGTTCTATAATTTAAAAAGTTACAAGTTATTCACAAGATCATTTATTTTAATTTATAATTTTCATCATCAAAAACTCAAAAACATAATTATTATTTTTTTCTTTTAAAGTGTCCATTTTAACTAGGTATTAAAATAAATATTAATTTTTCAAATCACAAAGATCCAAGAAGATGACTTTAAATTTGAAAGGTAAAACAACATCAGCCGAAATTTCAATTACTAGAAAACATACTTAAACTCTCTTTTTAAATGTTGATCTTTCAAAACAAAAGTCAATATTATTAAATCATATACAATAACCTTTTTTTTTTTTTTTCATAAGACTACATGAATTAAAAGAGAACCACTTTATGATGTAAATAATGTTTGTACTACATGAATTAAAGAGAGCCGTATATAGTATTTTGATGTAAATAATATTTGTACTATAGATTTGTATATATTTCTTTTCCGTTCAATGTGAACAATAAGAAAGTAATTTATTTATTTGAAGAATTTAATGTTTTTTTAAAATAAAATTATTTGTTTGGACAAGAAAATTAAAATTGATAAAGTTTAAAAAGGTATTTTAAATAACTAAATTATAAAATTTGAAATTCAAAAAAAGAATGTAAATGAAATTCCTCAAGTTGTGGGATTTTTTTTAAGATGAAAAAAAGTCGACAAGTTCAGAAAGTCAACTTATATCAATATTTAACTCGGGTCAAGTTGTTTTGAAATTTAACCTGGGTTGATATAACTTGATCATGAATATGAGTTGATTTGTCTCAACCTTTGTCCAAAGTCGACTCGTCTCTATCTATGGTCAAGAGCAACTTGTTTTTACCTTTTGTCTAACCAATTTAGCTTGACTTTTCGACTAAGTCAACTCAACTTGATCCTTTGACTTGGGTTGAACCTCCATCCCGAGTGACTTGACTTTACTTTCAACTCGAACCTACTAAGTTGAACCTTTAACCTGAACCTACTCGACTCAACCTTTGACTAAGGTCAAATCGTCTCTATTTATAGTTAGAAGTGAATCTTCTCGACCTTCAACTAGGATCGACTAATCTCAACTTCTATCTAAGACCAATTAGTCTCAACCTTTGGCTAAATCCTACTAGTCACGACCTTTAGTTAGACAGACTTATCACAACCTTTGACGCTGAAGGTTGAGCCGATTTAACCTAGGATGAAGGATGAGTGGAGTCAACCATAGTCAAGGGTCTAGACGGGACGACTTAGGACAAAGGTCGAAACGAGCCAGTTCAAACCGAAAGTTAAGTTGAATTAGTCCGACCCAAAGATTAAACCAAATACTTTTAAAATAGAATTTTGATTCAAAGAGAAATGAATTTGCTTTATCCAAACAAGAGAATTGAAAATTCAGAATATTTTAACTATTTAAGAAATAAAGAAAACTAGTTAAGAAATAAAGAGAATTCAATAGTAAGCAATTCAAATATCATATATTTTAATTTTTTTGGAAATTTTAAAATTCCTTATCTAACAAGGTTAATTCTTCTCCATACTTCTTGCTCATCTTTTGCATCATTTGAGGAAATTTATGTAACCTTTTCAATCGTAGGAACTAGCACAACTTTTTCTAAAACGTATTCATCATCAACCCAGATGAAAACAGAATAAGAAAAAGGTCTGCATATGCTGTAAAGAGAAGTTATCTTGGAACTTAAGCTATCATTATGTATGTCTCCTATTTATGGACAACCTTAGGTATCCCAAATCATCACAACTGCTATCACTCCCACGCCCAACAACACTGCAAAAAACTTGAAATAGGCTGAGTCAACCTTTGTCGGGTTGTGTGGTTTGTATCCCTTTGCCAACAGATGGTTTACTGATACATAGATAAACACTCCACAGGCCAGACCCATCGATATGGCAAAGATCCAATCTGCCACATGACCTTGTGTTGTGGCATCCAAAATGATTCCAATGGCCACACCAATTGGACTGGAGATGGCAAAAGCGAAAGCATAGGCTGCACATGACATAAGGGGACGGTTAGGAATCATTCTAAGGAGTGCAATTCCCATGGCTATGGCTGCAAATATCTTGTGCAGACAGATTGTCCATAAGGCCTTCCATGCATCTGCTATTGTCTCAGCAACTCCTATTGCTAAGCCCTCAAACACAGAATGTGCACAAAGGGCAACAATCAACAAGATGGTGTCTCCAAGTGAATGGGCATAGCCAAGTGCAGGGCTTGCGAAGTTGTGATCGGTGCTAGAAACAGAATGGTTCTGATAGCACAGAGAAACAAGAAGTTAGTACCAAAAAAGAGGTAGCAAGCCTAAGATTACAACATCTTTTTCACCACTCATTGAACTGATACAAAAACATGAATATCTAACTTGGTTTTGTGACTGAGAAGTAACACCGTTTCCACTTACTTTGCTTGTATCAGCTCCTGCACAAGTAAAATATAATGTTACATTTTTTTCATTAGAGATAGTCGAACTTGAGGATATTCAAATCCAATTTCATATTTGCCAAATTGATAGGCCATGACAATAATGACAAATTCAGAAGTGCTACTACAATTCAATACAGCACAATGATCATGCTGAAATGAAGCAATATATGATCTTTGGTTTTTCATTTGTTTATGGCATTCAACCATCACCATAAACACACTTTTATAGAAAGTGGATGAATAAAAATAAACATTTTTTTAAATAAGAATTAATTACAAGAGAAATTATATCACAAGTGCTTAATTTCGTATAATCATTTACATGAGTAATTTTACGGTGGTTTGTAGTCTGAATCATGCACCGCCGCAATTCAAGCATTTAATCCCAACAACAAAAAACAAAACATAGTTCAGAGGAAGAGAGATTTCCAAAATCAAATTGAATTGCATAATCAGAAGGTATTGTAATACTCCATCACTCACAGCGACCAATCAGCTTATGAAAAATACAAATTCAACAAAACAAATTAAACAAAAAGAACAGTCTGTTAGCTGAATCATTATGCATTCCCCATCAAAATTATAATCCAAAATCACACCTCAAAAGAAGAGAACAAAAGTATGACAAAACTTGGATGCAAGTTCTTGTACCCTTTTGATTCTGATCTTCTATCAAAATTGAAGCTTCGCCTTAGCAATCTATATGGATCACAGAAACCCTGATTACACGAATTACCAACATACAAATTGCATCGAAGTTTCGGCTTAAAAAGGAGAATTCAATTTTTTTTACTAAGCATCCTACTTTGATAAAAAGAAAATATTGAAATGGAATGTCTAAAAAGTTTTGAAAACATATTTACTATTCCATTCGATACTTATTTACCCAAAAAACATAACACTGTTATTCCCTGAAAAAAAGCACGACTCAACACAGTAAAATACTTATAGCAGTAGTAGTAGCAATTCTAACTGAATCACATTTTCATTTTCGCATACCATTCAACGAGCCAACACAAGCAGAAGCCAGAGTACCAACCTTGAACTTCGACATCTACTGCATCTCCATCACGCCCCACCTTCGCTAAAACCGAAGAAATGACAGAATCAGCAAGCATGGTCAGCAAATAGCCGGCACAAGCCAGCATGAACGCGAAAGGGTACTCTGTGGTAGTCAAATCCCCGAAAGTCTCGTTAGCATCACTGAGAAAATGCATCATGGCAGTTCCCAGAAACACTCCTCCAGCGAACTGGGTCCCCAGAACCAAGAACCCCTCGTTCCATTTCAACACATAGGGAGACACCCCAGACACGAACGTGGCCAAAAAGATCACGATCAGACACCACACCTTCGCCAGGATCAAAGTCCTCGAGTGGAGGTCAACGGGAACGGCGTTGGAGTCGGGTTCACCGTCGCCGCCGTCGTCGTCGTCGTGGCCGCCATGGGCGTATATGAGGGAGAAGAGAAGGGAGAGCGTGAAGAGGAAGAGGAGTATGCGTGAAGAAGGAGACATTGCTGCAACGTTAGAAGTGAAGAAGAAGAAGAAGAGTAGACAAAATTTATGGAAATGGATGTGAATGTATTAATGGGAAGGGACCGTTGCTTTGTTTTTGATTGGTGGTAAGGTTTTAGAAGTTTGTTTTGTACTGCGCCTAAGTGAGAGTGACACAGTTTGTACTACGTTGGACCACTCAAGCCATCATAATCATGTTTTGCTTCAATCTCAATTCTACTTCTTTCTTCTTATGTTTTAAATGTAAAAAATCAAAATAAAAACTCATTATATCACAATTTAATGACAAAAGAGTTCTAAATTTACAGCCAAATTTCTTCTTAAAATTATATATATTTTAATTACGAAATAATTTATTTTCATTTGATGCCGCAACGTGTTGTTAGTTCCAAGTGAACCGGAGAAGAAAGCGTGTGTACTACAAAATCTGAGTCGTACTAAAAGAGGTGTCACGGGTCGTAAGTCATTGGAATCTTAATTATTATTTTCCAATGAAAACACGCGTTTTGATCTATAATTTTGTTTTCTTCTTTAAATTTGACGTATAACGGTCTCTAAACCTAAATTAATTATCCTTTTGAAACATTATATATTAAAATAAGATTGTATTTATGAACATTTTCTACCTACTCTTGTTATGGTATATATTAAAATAAAATAGAGAGAATTTTGGTTTCAGATCTATAAAACGTTTCTTCTATATCTGTTTCTTCATAGACTTCTACGTCGTTTTCTTTGTAGACTTTAACGTTGCTCTCTTACCTTCTTTGGCGTCAGGTTACCGTAGTCTCATTGATATTTTGTAACTGCAGACATCATATAAATGTTTGGTTTACGTAATTTCAATCATTAATTGACGATTGAGTTGAGAGATATGGTGAGTGAGAGAAGACTTTGATTAAGTCTTCTCTTGATATTTTTACTTTATTTGTTATTTTCTCCTGCATGCAATTTTTACTATAATTACATGTCTTAATGAAAATATTGAATTTAGTTTTTTTCTTTAATTACTAGTGTATTAAACTACTTTTATTCTCAATTTTTGTTATCACTATTGTACCATATGGACCAGATGGTCCAAGACCACACAGGATCAGTCTAACCGGACGGTGGGAGAATAACCGGTCGGTAGGTTATCTGGGTCATTAAGACCATGATTAAGGTAAGCAGCAATTAGAGCTATTGGGCTAAAATTGGACAGTGATTAACTTTTCACTAATCCCAAGCCCATGGCAAAAACTATAAATACAGGTCAAAGGTAAGTGGTAGGTACGTTGCATTTACTGCACATTTATTACTATTCTATTGAATTGCCGAACGGTTCACACACTGACTTTGGCATCAGAGGATCTTTGACAGGTTCCCTCCCGGATGGAAGAGCAAGACAACGGAGCTTGGAGTGAGACCGAACGGCGAGAAGGCAAAATTGTGAAAGAGTTTGGTGACTCAGCCCCATAACCGAAACATTTTGGCGCCCACCGTGGGGCTGAGTTGCTTGATAAACCCAATGGTGACCATGAGAAACATGAGTGTTGACGACCCAGTTGAGATGATTTGGATGTTGCAATAGAAGATGGAGGAGATGCAACAGCGCCACGAAGCAGAACTCGTAGCAGTAAGGGCTTAATGCTCGAGTTGAATTGCCCAGGAGAGGGAGTCAGGAGTAGGAGAGAAGGAGGGAGAGCAGCACGGTAAGGAGCGCGAGAAAGTTATGGTGGAAGATAAAACCGAGCATAGCGGTTCACTGGATGAAACGTGGAAGCCCACAAAACTGGAGGTTAGGGAAGTAAGGTCAAATCCATACATGCAGAGAGTGCCGTGGAGGACAAACAGTTGGTGGTGAAAGCCGAAACCTCATCAACCTTACTCCCCTTCGTCCAGGGAATCATGGACGTCCACATATCCGAGCAATTCATCCCGCCCCAGTTTAAGATATATGACGGGACGACGGACCCGGAAGCCCACATCAAGACCTTTTCAAACACAATGGCGTTCCGTACGGGCAATAACGCCATCTGGTGCCGAGCATTCTCCTTATCACTGGAAGGGGAGGCACTTGAGTGGTTTAACTCGCTTCATCCCAATTCCATAGAGAATTTCGCAGGGTTGCAGCGCATGTTCAACCGTTAGTTCGCCGGCAGTAGCACTCAGGACTTGACTATCTTTGAGTTGGTCAACCTGAAGCAGGGGAAGGAAGAAACTTTGAGAGCATTCATGGATCGCTACCAGAAGACCGTCCGACGGGTGAAGGGTTTAAGCCCGAAACTGGCCCTATAGTACGTTCTACCTGCTCTCAAGACCGAACCATTCAAGGACAGCGTATGCCGACGAGCATCCAAACCCATGGAAGAACTGCGAGAAAGGACGACCGATGAGATAAGGGTGGAGGAGATGAAGCAGTTGTACAAGAAGGAGAATCAGGAGAGTAGAGGAGAAAAGACCAACAGAAGAAAATCGGATGGTTAGACCGGGAAATCTGGAGGGTTCAAGCAGAGAGAACCACCCAAGGTACCGCGATTTCAACAGTACACCCCATTGAACGCCCCTCGGGCAAAAATTTTTCAGGAAGCCCTAAGTGCTGAACTGATCCCAGAACCAAAGAGACGACCTACTCCACCAGGGGCAGACGACAACAAACACTGTTTGTATCATAAAAACATGGGCCACACCATAGAAGAGTGCGTGACCCTAAAGGATAAGATAGAAGAATTAATCTGGGCGGGGCAGTTAAATAAGTACGTAAGGGTTGACCGTCCTTGAGCACCCTTGAATCGACCAAGTCCGTGACGGACTACTCCCAAAAGTCCGGAAAGACAAGAAAGGTCTAGGCATGACCGAACCGATCACCCACGATCTGAGAGTCGGCGAAGCAGGAGCCGCAGTAGGATCCATGACCGTCCCCTACAGGGGCATATCAACACAATATCCGACAGTTTCATGGGGGAGGATCTTCGTCGTCTGCTCGGAAGCGTCAGGTGTGGGCCTTACGATCTGTTCACGTGTGGGAATCAAACACGTCACTAGTTCGGTGGAGCATCCTCAGACAAACGGCCAGGTGGAGGCAGTGAACAAGACAATCGTGGGCGAACTAAAGAAACGATTGGGCAAGAAGAACGGAGCATGGATTGATGAGCTCTTGGAAGTGCTATAGGCTTATAGGTGTACCCCACACAAAACAATCGGAGAGACGCCCTTCAACTTGACATACGGTACTGACGCCATGTTGCCGGTCGAGTTGGGAGAACCTTCTTTACGGCGCCAGATAGAGAACCTTTAGTTCAATGACGTGGAGTTGCAGGTAGAGCTTGACACCCTGGAGGAGCGGAGAGATCGAGCAGTTTTAAGGGCGGAAGCGTGTAGGCGAATGGTGGAAAGAAGGTATAACTCTAAGATCCGACCTATGAGCTTTCAGAAGGGCGATTTGGTGTCGAGAAAGACTAGGGAAGCACGACGAACGACCACTCACAACAAACTTGCAGCCAAGTGGGAGGGACCTTTTCGAATTATAGAGGCCTTGGGCAACAGAGCTTACAGACTCTCGTATCCGGACGGACGCCCCATTCCAAGCACTTGGAACGCCACTCACCTCAAATTTTATTTCAGTTAATAGTTATTTCAGATTGTACATTTTCTTTTGGGATGATTAATACAATGACAGGGCGTCCCACTTTTGGCAAAGATCTCTATGATAAGGACATAATCCAATAAGCGTTTAATAAAAAAGAAATCCAAGTTGATGAACGGCGAGTTCCAAACAGAACCACTGTTAACTTGGCCGGGCGGTGAACGACGAGTTCTTCCCATGGAACCACTACCGCCCGGATTGTGAGAAAGTCCAAGTTGATGAACGACAAGTTCCAAACAGAGCCCCTATCGGCTTGGCCGGGCGGCGAACGATGAGTTCTTCTCATAGAACCACTACCGTCTGGATTGCGCAAAATTTCAAGTTGATGAACAACGAGTTCTAAACGGAATCACTGTCAACTTGGCCGGATGGAGAATGAAAAGTTCCTCCTAGGAGAACAATCCACCCGGTGCGTATGACGAAATGCGGATTTTACATATGAATTTCTATCGATAGAAGTCATTGACAAAGATAGCAAGATAATAAAATCAAACGACCGGCAGAAAAATAATAATAACAAGCGAATCGGAAAGAAGAAATTGTATTGATGTATATGGGGGTATACAAAAAGTCAGTAGCGGGCCGGTAAAGCCAATGCCTAAACACGTTAAGATGTTGGCCGCCCGGCCACACGAATGATTACATCAAAATTTTTAACAAAAAAAAAAAGAACCCCTAACATACGAAATTAAAAACTCTATTCGGCACCATGACCGTCATCATCAACGGCAGCATTAACCCCTTCGGCGTCACCGGCCTCTTCGTCTTCAACATCTTCAACCTCAACCTCTTTATCCAAGGCCTCAACGTTCGGAGGATTCTCCAAATCCATTTGCGTCTCCTCGGTAGCCGATGACTCGAGGGGGACCAGGACCCCGTCGAACACATCCTTCTCTATGTCAAAACCCAGGGCAAAAGGCTCCTTGAACCCCATCAAGACGGACGCTTGGCGAAGAGCTTGGTTGAAACCCTCCTCATGCTCGAACACGATACCCGCTTCTAACTTGGATATCTTCTCTTTGGCTTTCGTCAAATCGTCTGCCAGTGCCCGATTTTTCTGGATAAGCCCACTCTCCATTATTTTTTGGCGAGCAACTACCACCTTTAGTTGCCCGCACTCCTCCACCAGCCAGTCATAGTTCGCCCGGGCATCACGAAGCCGATTAATGGTACCAGCTAGTTTTTCCTTGGCCTCATCGAGCTCGACTTGAAGCTCGTCATTTTTCTTATCGGACTCATCCTGAGCCAAAAGTACCTCCTCATTAGCCGCCCGAAGATCATCATAAATCTTCTTCTCAGATAGCAGCTCAGCTCGGACGTCCTTCGCTCCTCTATGATCAGCATATTCCCTGAGATACTAGGCTAGAGAAGCCGCCCGGGTAGACATCTCCAACATCGCGTGGTCAACTCCGACTCCAACAGGGGCTCGATCAAGCCCGGTGTGTAGAACTCATGTGGAAATTTGTCCGTTTTTTTATGCTGAACGTAGGGCTGAATACCCCATTCGGAAGCGGTCGGAAGGAGGATCCCTCTTTCCCTTTGCGCCCTTTCTTGGAAGCCGACCGAGAGGAGGATCCCTCGTTCTCTTTTCGCCCCTTCTTGGAAGTAGATCTTTCCCCCTCTTTGTGCCCCTTCCTCTTCTTGACGAGGGGTTGGATGGAGGATGTGGCCGCTTTAGAAGATGGATCTAGGAATACAACTGGGTGTTCTGGGGGGGATTGTTTCCCGAGTAGCGATGCTTGGAGGAACCACAACATTAGCAGCTGGAGAAGCCTTGGAGCCGACCGGAGGAACAACAGGTATCCGATTGGTAGAAGATGTGCGTTTGATGATGGGCGGACAGAGAGCGGTCGGGGCAACCTGTTCCCGGCCGCTCTAGGAGCTAGCACCGACTTCTTTCCTCGAAGCCATGAAGTTGGATTTGCGGGGAGGAGGAGCATACATGATATCTGACAAACACACAAAAATTAAGCTAAGTTAACATCGACTTATTAAAATAGACAAATCGAACATAAAATACCATACCGAACGCCATTCGTTCACAATCCTCATGACGAAGGCATTCGACTAAGCCGCAGGCAGAAAGGCGGCGGGGAAGAGCGTTGATGATTCGCACGACCTCCAAGTCGACCAGTTCATTACACCAATCGTATTGGCTTTTATTTTCTTGGGGTTCCTTGTCCAATAAAAGGGAACAAGGAATTTCCCGCCGCGTCATGAAACTCATGACGGCCGACCATGTCAATGATGATTTTGAAGAACCGATTCTTGAAATTCTTGTACTAGTTAGAGTACGGACGGAAGAGGGTCCTATCTTTGATGGATGTCAAAGAAACCAACCTACCCTTGGGGAGCGGGCGAACATCGAAATAATGAAAGAAAACCGGGATCGTCGGGGTAATCCCAATGGCCGAACACATCGCCGTAAACGCTTGGACGACCGCCCTAGCATTTGGATGTAGTTGTGCAGGAGCAACTTTCAACTCCCGGAGAACGACCATTTGAAACATAGTAAAAGGTACCCAGACGCAGAGTTGATCGAAAAAATTGGCGTACATGAAAAAGAAATCATCCAGACTTGACCCCTTCCCGTGATAAACTAGCTTGTTCCTCTTGCTCTCTCCCGCCCGTATCAGTCGGGAGTCCTCTACATCTCTCACAATGTAGAGTCGACCGATTCTTCACGCCAGTGCCTTCTTAGTACCTTACTCTGATGCGAACAAGCTAGCATCATGCGACACCTAGTCGTACCTCGGAATAGCTGTCACGTTACCAACCGGATCCAATGGCGCATCATCTACGGGAATACCACCCTTGAGAAGATGGATGGGTATCCTGAAGATAATCCTCTTATCCACATACGTGGGGGAGTTAGGCTTTAGCGACTGACCCTCATTATGTACAGGAGAGCTTAACCTCGGTGACCGGTCAGACTCTTCCAAAAAGGAGGACGACATCGAGCTCGGAGAAGAACCACGCTCGCTATCACCGCCCGTTGACCCCCCGCCACTTCTACCCGACGACTCCAAAGAAGACTCAACATGGACGATCGCCACTTATTACCTGAGGGAAAAAGAATACTCTAAAGACAGAAGAAAAAGAAGTGAGAGTGAAAATGACAGCGTCCCCACCCTCCTATTTATAGGAAAATTTTTTATAACTGTCAATGCATCTTCACCGTCAAAAATTACCACGATTAACGGTCTGGATGCGGAGACGCCTCAGCTCCCACCATCACGCGCACGACACGTGTTTTCCCTCCTAAACCCATTTTAAAAAATTAGTGGGTCGTAGGATTTCTACAGCGTCGAACCGATAGTCACATGGCGCACTCACCAACACAAGTACATTACCAAGGACGAACGGTCCGCAAAAGGAGCTCACACACCCGCAACCATTAAACCCAACGTCCAGTATGTGCACTAGGGCTTGGGGGGCTTGTGTACCATATGGACAGGACTGTCTAAGGAAGACCACACAGGATCAGCCTAACCGGACGGTGGTAGAATAACCGGCCGGTAGGTTATCTAGGTCATTTCTTACCATGATCAAGGTAAGCAGCGATTAGAGCTATTGGGCTAAAATTGGACCGTGATTAACTTTTCACTAATCCCAAACCCATGACAAAAACTATAAATACAAGTCAAAGGTAAGTGGTAGGTACGTTGTATTTACTGCACATTTATTACTATTCTATTGAATTGCCGAACGATTCACACACTAACTTTGGCATCGGAGGATCTTTGACAGGTTTCCTTCGAGACAGAAGAGTAAGACAACAAAATTTGGAGTGAGATCGAACAGCAAAAAAGCAAAATTGTGAAGGAGTTTGGTCACTCAGCCTATAACCGAAACAACTCTTAATACAAAACACATATACTTTTAATATTAAGGTAGGTTTCTTCTTTTCTCATATATCACACTCCAATACCTCCATGGTTGAATATGACAAACTTTGGAATTTATGGTCATAAATATCAAACTTTTTTCCAGAAAGGGAAATTCAGGTTTCCCGCTCCGATTTCCTTCTTTTGTTTTCTCTTTTGTTTTTTATCCATGAAAAGTTGAGTTTTAGCACTTGCACTACTCAACCGTTCTTATTAAGTATTTAACTTTAAAATTATTTTTTAGTTAAAAAAAATATGTATTATATTTTAAATTATAATACAATCAATAATAAAATTATTTCTTTGTGTTTAATTTGTATTATTTTTAAATTTTGTAATAAATTTTTAAATTTTAATTTATATATTAATAACTATTAAAATTAACTACTTATATTAAAATTTATTTTAAAAATAATTATTCAAACATGAAAAAATTTATATTTATATTAAACTTAATGGTTCTTTTTTTCTGGCTATTCATTACGTTTCAAAAATTTAAAGAAATTCATTTTGAAATTATTTATTAATTAAGAATATTTATGGATTATATTTTTAGATTATAATAAAGTTAATGATAAAATATTTGTGTTTTATTATATTTTGATTATACCTTAAATTTTTGAATATTTTTTTCTGTCATTCACTACATTTTAAAAATTTAAAGAAATTGATTTTGAAATTATTTATTAATTAAAAAATTATGTATGGATTATATTTTTTTAATTATAATATAATTAATGATAAAATATATTTTTTTATTATATTTTGATGACTTTAAAATTTTTATTCATTTTTCGTATTTTTTTAATCTATGTATTAATTGCTATTGAGTTTTTTTTTTTGTTAAAAACTAAATTTAACAAAAGTTTTTGAATTTTTTCATTTAACTTAAAATAATTTAGTTGGTCAACTAGGTTATTTGTTGCATTTTTTTTTAATTTTTTCAATTTTTTTTAATCTTAGGTGTTTTTTGTGGTATTTATCTCACATAATCAAAGTAAATCATTCTTAGTTCAATAATCTTTTCACACAAGTTTGTAACTAGTGTGTGAAAATTGAAAAGAAAAAAGGTTTATAAAAAATGTTGATTATTTAGATATATTTTTTTGCATTTATTTGAAAAAATTATGGAAAACTTAATTCATTTAATTCTTAGTTTTTTTATAATATTCATATATAGGAATCTATCGAAATTATTTTTAAATCCATAACCTCTTCACAAAAGTTTGTAATAATAAGGACGTGAAAACGGAAAAAAACAAAAGATGTTTATATAGCATGAGTTATTAGGGATGTGCATTATTGTATTAGTCTTAAAACGTCTTTCTTTATGCCTCCCAGAGCACATGCATTAACCCCAAAGCATATGTATTAAGATACATTAATTACATCTTTTATTTAAACTTGAGAGACTCTTGAAAAGTATTTTCCTGCATCCAAATTATGTGTCATCCATAAAGAAATCCAAGACATAAGACAAAGAGATAGAGAGAATCTTAGTTAATATTGGGAAAGATTTAAGAAACTATGTGCTTCATACCCTTAACTCCAAATGGAAGATTTCGTTTTAAGCTTTTATGAAGGCTTAAGTCCAACAGATAGGTCATGAGCAGATACTACAAGCGAAAGATCTTTCTTAAACAAGTCACTAGAGGATGATATAGATCTAATAGAATGGAAGGCAGTAGATAATCAACAGTATGGAACAAGAGAAAATTCAGTGACTATGTTGAAGAGAGTGCATGAAATCGAAAATGGTGCAGTTGGATGAAAAAAGATAGATGAAAGATTAAATAAGCTAGAGAGAAAACTCAATGAGATTTCGAGCTTGTGTTAAAACTTCAACTCCACAAATTACCAAGAAATGTGGAATTTGCATCTCAACAGAACATTATACTAATGAATGCCCTAGCTTGGTAGAAATTACTGTGGAAAACCCATCTCAAGCTTTTGCTACAAACATGTTTGAAGGAAATAGACCATACCAGAATTATCAAGATTCATCCTCCAATAGGTATCAGCAAAACAGGCAACCTTATGTTCCACCTCAACAAAAGCAACAATCCCAACCTGAATTGTCACTACAAGATTTCATGAAGACAATACTTGAGCAAAATTCAGAAATCAATTGTAGAGTTGACTCAGAGGATGGATAAGTTAGAGGCTAAGGAATCAAATAAACTACCTGCACAAACATCAATCAAGCCACGAAATATAAGTGCTATTACTTTAAAAACTGGTAAGCAAGTACAAGGCTCTAAGGGAGCCCAAGAAGATGAAGATAAGGAGAAAGAAGACACACATATTGATAACAATGGAGGGCTAAATGAACTATCACCTGAGGCTACCACT
Organism: Vigna angularis; assembly: GCF_016808095.1. NCBI lineage: Eukaryota > Viridiplantae > Streptophyta > Magnoliopsida > Fabales > Fabaceae > Vigna > Vigna angularis. Next base: position 19,347,348 of record NC_068975.1, read on the forward strand.
GATAAATCCAGGTTAGTATCTTCTAACTCTTCTTCTAAAAAATTTTCTTCATCTTATTCTCCACCTCCTCCATATCCAAATCGATTGAAGCAGAGAAACAAAAAATGGAGGAATTAGACCAAGAGATCTTAAATACTTTCAAAAAGGTGGAGATCAACATTCCCTTGCTAGATGCTGTTAAGCAAATCCCTAAATACACCAATTTTTTTAAAGAACTTTGCACAAGTAAAAGGCGCATTAGGGATAATGAGATTGTGAATTTGGGAAGAAACGTGTCAAGCTTGATTAAGAAGCATATTTAAATACCGCAAAAATGCAAGGATCCATGTATGTTTTCTGTTCCATGTGTTATTGGAAATTCAAAGTTTGATAATGTCATGCTAGATTTAGGGGCTTCCATAAATGTAATGCCTTTATGAGTGTTTACTTCTCTATCTTTGGGACCTCTTAAGACTAAGGGTGTGGTCATTCAAATGGTCAACCGTAGCACAGTTAACCCTGCAGGTGTGCTTGAGGACGTGCTTATCCGAGTAGAGAAGTTAATTTTTCCTACAGATTTCTATATCTTGGATATGAAGGATGATGAAGGAATCAGTCCAACAACTATTATCTTGGGAAGACTGATACGCTGTCGTTGAAGCTATCATATTAATATTACTTTTTAAGACAACTTCAGTATTTCCAAGTAGTATTCAAGAAAGTAGATAGGGTTAAAGTAATCCTGAGTCGTCTCCCAACGAATACAAAATTGCTTTTCAATATTTGAATCTTATGAATGCAATGAAATGCTCAAGAATAAAAGTGAGAAATTATGCTAATAGAATTAATGTTTGAAGAACAAAGAGGAAACTTAGAAATAATTATGATAAAATAGGCTAATTCCACTGTTTTTCCAAAATAGATTCATCATCGGTTATCCACAGATTATTGTTCAATTCATTATTGTTCAAGTTTCAAATTAATTAAAGTACATTCTTAATTAATTTGAGGGTGATCATGCATTTAACCAAAGTAGATTCCCAATTAAATGCAAGATCTTTCTAGATTATTCATAATGAATTCAACCAAAGTACATTCTAGATCAAATTCTATTGTGTTTAATCATGTCTATTCTTAAATATCCTAACCAAATTAAAAGCTAATTAATCAAATTAAATTCTCAATTAATTATAGTTGAAATTATTACCACCAATCAAAGTACATTCTCAATTAGTAGCAAAACCCCATTTAATTATATGAAAGTTCCTAAATTTAATCAAAGTAGATTCTCAACAAAACCTAAAAACCCTTGAACTCATGTAATTAATATGCATGTAGATTCAAACACTTTATAATGCAAAAATCATTGCTTTTAATATGATTGAGAGATGAAAGACATTGAAAGAGAGCAACTCAAATCAATAATCAAAAGAAACAATTGCATTAATCCAACTTAACCTCAGAATCCATAATGAAATTATAGTTGAATAGCCTAGGAGCTTAGCCCTCCATGAATGGAGTAGATTACATGATGAAATAAAATGAGAGGAGTGGTGGATGAATGCTTCCAAGTGGAGGAGTCTCAGAATGAATGAAGTTTGCTTCCTCTGGGTCTCTTTATATAGGTTTTGATTGGGCTTGGACTCTGAATATTCTGTTGATAAAATCTTTTATCTTATATCTTCCAAATAACTGAAAGATTTAGATAATGATAAAATTATTTAAAAGATGGAGTTGAAGCAGCGACGACCATGGAGGTTGCTGGGTTGAAGCAGCGACGGCCATGGAGGTTGAACGTGGAGTCTGGCGGTAGCGGTGGGGAATCCACGAGGGTTTCTGGGTTCTGGACTATTGTACAAATTTTCCTTTCTCTAGTTCCGATTTCTGATGCAGGTTGGTGAAGGAGACGATTCTCGCGGATGATGGAAGCACTATGGCGATCTGGGGAGGGTTGTGGTGATGGCTGTTGGCGAAGATGGTTGGGCGGCGTCTAGGGTTTGGCTGGATTAGGGTTCTGTTGTTAGAGAAGATGGTGATGATGTGGAAGGTGATGTGACAGGGCTACTGATGTGGCATTCTGTCATTGGATGAATGGTGAATGCAAGGATCATTAACATGGCAACATCTGGTGGGTTTGATTTAGGAGTGGTGTGTTTAGGGAAATTTAGGGTTGTAAGAGAGAAGGCTTAGTGTTGGGTTTATTGCCCATTTCAGAAATAGGAATGTATGTAGGAAATTTTAGGAGGTGCAAGGGTAAAGAGTGCATGTCTGGCCCATTTGTATATTATTTTCCAAACAAAATCTGATTTTGGGTCTTAATTTGCAATTTGGGCCACTTATCTTCCAGCTTTCAATCAATTAAACTTTAATTTTAGCTGCATTAACAAACATTGTGACATCCAAGAATAATTTATGCGCTAAAAATTACTTTTTACGTCTCTTTAACTTCCAAACCCAATAAATCCAATCGCCACAAATTCACTTTAAATCAATCATTAAAGAACAAGAATCTCATAAAAACTTTGAATTTTAAAGCATAAATTGGGCATAAATATGCACTCATCAAAGACCCTTCATGGTGACAGCACGAACGAAGATAGATGTGCATGCAAGATCATTGACATTGGAGATAGGAGACGATAAGGTGCATTTTAACGTATTGGAAGCCATGAAGCAGTCAATTAAAGAGCATTCTCTGTTTTATATTGACTTATTAAGTGATGTTGTAAACAATTTTTCTTTTAGTTTCTTAGACGTTTTTTCAACTTTTTCTCTATCTTTGGATTTTTCTTTTTCAAATATGTCGTGCCTAATTTTAGACGACAAAGAAAATTGTAAAGCAGGTGATATTAAGGACGCGGTGTCAATCGATGATACCTCTATGACGTATGAGTGTGATGTTGAGGTAACTGAGATTATCTTAGGTAGTAACACTATAAGAAGTAATGGAATTACCTACAGAACTTTATATACGGATTTAAATTCGTATATAAATAAGGTATTATATACGGAAGTTATATACGGATATCAGAAAAGGTGTTATATACGGATATTATATATGGATTTTTATATACGAATTTTTCTGTATATAAATTCCGTATATAAAGTTGGCGCGTGGTGGCGGGAAAATTACCCTAGGATATATCCGTATATAACCCGTATTATCCGTATGTAGTTAGAACAAAGTTGTTAACTGCGGATATTATATACGAATGTGGGAAATAATTTAAAAAACAATGTTTTTCTGATTAATTGGATGGTAGAGCTACGTATCACTCTCATTCTGAAGTTTTTTCCCCTCTTTCTCGAACCCTACGAACTCTCTTCTCTCTCTCGAACTCTCTTCGCTCTCGAACCCTCTTCTCTGTCGAGCCCTCTTCATCAATCCTTCATCAAACACAGTCACCTCTCCTCTCCAACCTTCAGTCATCTCTCGTCTCGAACCTTCAGTATCCTCTCCTCTCGAACCTCTCTTCTCTGCAGCTGTCGGTTGACTTCTCCGGTCGCGAGCCCTGTTAATCATTATGTCGAACCTCTCTTCTCTACAGCTATCGGTCGACTCCACTGCTCTTCTGTCGAACCCTATCGTGCCCTAAATCATTCTTCTATCGAGCCCTAAATCATTCTTCTGTCGAGCCCTAAATTTGGTAAGTGATTCTTCTCTTCCTTCATTTATCTGGTAATCTGTAATGCCTATAAATCTTTAAAATTGAACCTTAATCTGTGTTAATTTTATTTTAATATGCCCATTTTTGGTTCGTCTGGCAAGGCGTAGTTGGATTTTGACGAGGCATCGATTGAGGCTACTGTGTTGCGGTTTAAGCTAAGACATAGAACTTGGTGATGCAAAGGCTGAAGGAACCAGAAAAAGGTGTTTCTAATTTCCTCTCTTGCTCGGTTTGGTATGCAATGTACTTCGGTGTGTGTATATATATATATATATATATATATATATATATATGAACTATATATAATGTTAATTTTTGAGTATTGTGGACTGTATTAAGTATGTAAAGTCGTGAATGTTATGATATATGTTAGTGTAATGCATGAACATGAATTTGTGGTTATTCTGCATTGCTAGAGTTGGTTGCCTTGTATTATAGCCTTTTTGAATCTTAACTTAGTGTAATATGTTGTTTTTATTTGGTTTAGAATTTTCTGGTGTAAAGTCAAAGAAATCCTCTGGTTCAAAGGACTCTAGCTTGCTTCCTTCAAATCTTCCTTCCTTTGTTCCTTCATTACAAGGAAATTTTTCTTCTATAGTAGTGGTAACAAATTAAGTATGCTCTCAAGAGGTGTCTTGTTATGGGTATTGTTGTTGTTGTTGAGGTACTGGTGTTGGATGTTACTAAGTTTTTTTATGGTGGTGTTAGTTGCTATGGTTGTGGTTGGTCTTCTACCACTATAACTACACTAGATTCCCCCATTTGAAAGGGTCTGTCTCCAGGCCAAGCCATTAGGTTCAGAACATGAAACTTTGAAAATCTCCTCAGTTATGACATCTGCTATGTCCAACAAGTATCCTCTTTTGATGTAGTATATGAATTAGGCTTAAGCAATGGTGAAGCTAGGTACATGGGAGCTGGGGGTCACATTAGAAATCAGAAAGAGTTTTTTATATTGGGTGTTGAAGAGTTTATAAGTAAAGCTTGTGAACAAGAACGTTATCGCATAGATGGGGTCTTCGATGTCCATGTTTAAAGTGCGATTGTACAAAGATTCTGAACGAAAGAGTTGTAAAGGTTTACCTCTACAAGGTCGGTTTCAAGCCTAATTATTTCATTTAGGAGGATCATGGGGAAAGAATGACAAAAGATGATGTAGAGAATCATGAAAGTTGGATATGTGTAGATACCAAAGGTGGTTCAATTAACCAATTTATGACAATGGAAGACATGATGCATGATGCTCTTAGGCAAAATGAGTCGTGCCAAGCATCTAATTCAGATACCATTGAAGAGGCTCCGAATGAAGAAACACAAAGGTTTTATAATCTTTTGTTGGATGCAAACAAGTCGTTGTATGAAGGAGCATCAGACTCGAAATTATCAATGTGTGTCAGGCTATGGACAGTACTACTCTCAATAAATGGCAGGAATGGCCTCTAACCTTTTAGAGTTTTGTTATCTAAGTGAATTGAGTCAAGGATCATGGGATGATCAACAGTCATGGGACAATAAAGGTGGCCATGGCACAAGCATATCCATCAAACAACATATATAGCTTCACATATATAGTTTCCTTCTTTTCCTCTTCCTTTTTCTCTTTTCTTTCATCACCTTCTAAAACAGGTTTAACTTTCAAACCAAAAATCAAACTTCTCTACTTTATTAACCAATATCATCGTGGCAAGAAGGACACCCAGAATCCCAAATAAATCTTATGACTTCTATTTTCTTTTTCGATCAAATTATAACAAAATACTTACCAAATAAATTCTAAACATCTTATTAGGATCAATTTCTCTAAAAATACTAAGAGTATAATGTTATAAGAAAATTTTATCACTTGCATTTTCTTTTTCAATTAGGATTAATGGTCTCTTTGTCATGCTTAAGTTCATTGGTAGCAGAAGGACTTAGGTTCACTTTGTCATGCTTTACTTAGAAGTTGAGAGGAAGATCATTTCTAAATGCTTTTCTCTTTTAATGTATCCAATAACCAAACATTAGAATACCTACTACAAGGAGGTTGTCAGGTAGTACAAACAATTCAAAACTAAGACATCCACCTCCAAAAACCATTATAAAATTCTACTTTGTCTTCAAGTGAGTCTTAACACATCAAATTTCCATAGCATTATATTGGATGTGTCTTACAATTTCTTTTTTGATTTGTTACAGAAAGAAGAGTTTTCTAAGAAAGTCTTGATTATAGTTTTTAAAGTTCTGCAACCTAACATGAATACAATGAATTTCTCTTGTTGATGGAATCATGTTTTCTGGCATGTAATTTATATTATTACCATTGCAACATATTTCTCTTGTTGATTGAATCATGTTTACACTCTTAATTCCATCATTACACCTTCAGCAATATGGCATCAGGTGGTTGTGGCCCTCCTCTTCCACCTTCAGGAAAATCTGATAAGGGGAAGGGGAAGAAATCTTATGTAGTCAAGTTGATGGAGCGTTTCAATAATGAAATTGGTTCAAGCAGTCAGCCAACTACCCCTACCTCTACCTCCACTGGTAGATCTGTTCCATCTCAATTACAAGTTCCTGGCTTCACTCCCACTTCACATACATCTACACCAACCTCTCTTCCATCTCCATTACAAGTGCCTGGCTTGACACCTACTCCATACCAAGTGCCTACTAATCAAATGGCAGCACTCTCTCCCAATGTTGGTTCTAACCCATCAACTCCCACAAATATTACACCATCACTTAGTACAGTGGATTGAGATCCACATTCCAGTTCAGTCGCCAATGACGTGGAAGAATGTTCCAACAGTCATCCAATGATTACACCCATTGGAGGAGGATAACAAAAAAATTTAACTCAATTAATATATATATATATATATATATATATATATATATATATAGACAATGCATTGTTGTATTATTCTAATGTTTGAGTTTAATTTTGGTTTAGGTTTTATCCTACAAGAACTGCATCGAAGGCAATCACAACTACCATCAAGCAACAGTTTGATGAAGGCTAACATGGGGACAAATCCCTAAGCCAACTAGAGATGTTTTCTTCGACCGTTTTAAGGTACACACTTTTAGAAATTAAGATACAAAGCAACATGATGTTGATTTATAATGTCTGTGTTTCTGTCTTTGTAGTACTACAATGGAAAATATTTGTTATACCTTCATTCTCTCCTTTACTCCCATTCTTCCTCATTCTCACTAACCATCATACAACAAACTAGTTATTCCTTAGACCACATGTATATGTTATAAAGATTTCAACACTCCTACTTATTCAAACCTATTCTTTCTAATATAACAAAGAAAGGTTTCATGGAAGCCTGAAGATGAGGAAAAGGTAAAAAAAAAAATTCACACCAAGGCATCTCATAGACTCTCAAAGATGTATAAAAAAGCTAGAATTGTAGGAAAAAAACCCAATTGGCAGGGGGATGATACTTGGAATGCTCTTCTGGAAAAGTGGAACATGCCACTTTATAGACAAAAGTGTGAAACAACTAAGAAGAATCGAACATCTGAAAAGGGTGGCTGTTTTCACACTGGAGGATCTATTAGCGTGCATGAGCATGCTATTCGTTTGGTATGTAACTTGTACATTTTATTTCTTAAATTTTTAATCATAAACTTTACAAAATTTTTTTAACAACTCATTTTGTTTGCAGTCACAGGAGCTTGGTCGGTCTGTGCATGTTGATGAAATATTTCAGCAAACACATATTCGTCAATCAGCTGGGGAATTTGTGGACGAAAGGTCTAGGCGGACCCATGTAAGTTTCTACTAACTCTATCACATTATACATTGTCGGTTTTTAAACCTTACATTCACTAATAATAGGAATAATTTCAAGCAAAATTTTCTCAAATAAGATCTGAGACTGCATCTGTTGGTGCCTCAATATGTAGTCCTCTAGACCCTACGGATGAGGAAAGATTGAGAAACCGATGTTGGCTAGAGGCTGCTGGTGGAAAATAAAAGGGACATGTATATGGCATTGGAAATGTCACTTCCCAAGATGACTGTGTCGATAGCTACATCCAACAGACACAAGCATCTTCTTCTACTCAGCAAAAAAATTCAAAAGAAATTGTTAACCTTAGATCACAGGTACAACAATATGGTTAGCAGCTTGAAAAGTTTCAAGGCTTTATTGGCGTCCTCCTGCCATTCCTTCTGCCTTTGGCAGCCGCAACTGCACAATAATTTTAAAACCTCCAAAATCCTCCAGCTCAAAATCAAGTACCCAATGATGTCCAACCAGAACAACAACATCCGGACCAGCAACCACTGGACCAACAACCACCAGATGGAAATAATTATATGCATTATTAGGCATTTTATACAACTTATTTCTATTTCTGTTGAACTTATTGAGAACTAGAACCAGTTTATGAACTTAACTGATGTTTAATGTTGCACTTATATTGATGTAAACGATATTTATCTATTCATGTACAATGTATTCTTTATGGATTAAGTGTATGTGACAAGCTTATTGGTTTTATGTCAATGTGCAATGTATAATGTCTAGGTCTGCTTATATTGTGAATGTTAAGTATATGTTAAGGGGAAATCTATATGCAGGACATGTAGTTATGTCTTCTAAAACCATTATATACGGATATATCCGTATATAAATTATATACGGATATATCCGTATATAACTTATATACGAATATATCCTTATATAAACCTAGCTACGATAGTATTATATACGGATTTTTACCCCTATGTAATCTGTATATAACCAAGTATTATATACGGATTTTGGGCCTTATATACGGATTTTGGCTGTAGATAATGTCGTTTTTTCTTGTAGTATAAAATGTTGCCATCTGTGGTACAACCACCCATTTTGAAGTCGAAACCCTTACCATCTCATTTGAAATATGCTTATCTTGAGAAGGATGGGAAACTTCCTGTTATTATATTTGCACTGCTTACTGATGAGCAGGAAAAACAACTATTACAAGTTATCAGAGATCACAAGAAAGTAATAGGCTGGACTTTAGCAGATATTCCTGGTATTAGCCCTTCTTTTTGCATGCATAGAATACTTTTGGAGGAGGATGCTAAACCAATGAGATAACCTCAGAGAAGACTGAGTCCTCAACTGATGGAGGTTGTAAAGAAAGAGGACACCAAGTTACTACAAACAGGTGTTATATACCACAATTCTGACAGAACTTGGGTGAGCCTTATACATGTGGTTCCCAAGAAATATGGAATGACAATGGTCAAGAGCGAGAAGGACACGTTGACTCCTATTTAGGACAAAAGTGGGGCACAAATGATTTTATATATCATGGTGAATTGTTGATGAATATGGAGATGGTATTTGTTTGACTTGGGATCTCGTGGAGAGATTTAGTGTTTGTAATAAATTAGTGTACACATTAATTTGGGAGTCCCGACATTAAAGGTTATCCTGATACTCTAATAACCATCTAGTATCACGTAGAGAAGGATGAGTTATGTGGTGAGAGTGGTAGGAGGTCATTATCTATCGGCTGATTTTGGCCATATATAGGTGCTAACGGGCTAACCTTATGGATGACATGATGTATTGTATTGGCCATGGTTTTGTATGAGGAGTGGAGGTCATTATAAGTGTACGACCTCTCGAGATTTCACATCAACGATTCATCTTGATGATTGAGTCTAGTATGATTATCGTATGATTTTATTATTATTACAAGTAAATAATGTGTATTAATAGTTTGATGTCTGCTTTATAAATTAACTTTTATATATTAACTCATACTTACTTGTTTGTGTTTGTATTACAATGTGTATATGGAAACAAATGAGGAAGTGATAACTACTCCAGTACAAAACAAAGAAGATGCATTATAATAGCAATGAGAACTTAATGATACATAAGTATTAGTCAAATTAGATATATGTATTTTCTTGAGAAATTTATACTTGATACAATTAATTATATTATGAATAATTATAATAACGTTATATTCATGAACGATTGTCGCAACCGGAATCGCGACGGGACGATGATCCAAAAAATGAAACGCGATTTGAAAAAAGATTTGGAGTCGCCACCATAGTTTATTATGAAAAACTAAGAAAAAACCATAAAATGATAAGGCATGGTCTACGAAAATGAGATTCTAAGTTCGGGAGTCGGTTACGTGTAGGTAAGGTATTAGCACCCTACAACGCCTACCCTAAGGCAGTACCTTTAACTAAATACATGAATGTGATGTGGTTTTCAAAATGTTTAAATATCCCCTAAAATAAAACTTTAAAGAAACAAAACATATTTTTTAGTTTTTTGTGCCCGACAAAGATTGACCTTGCTCCTAAGTATTCTCATTAAAATGAGAAATCAGGGTTACGTAGTTCTTTCAAAACTGTTTGAAAAGTTTGTTTGGAAATTGTTTGAGAAATTGATTATGGATAAATTTGGATTTTTTGGGAAAGTTAACCTGACAAGGACTAGCCTTACTCCTACGTATCTCCACTTTTGATGGAGAATCAAGGATCACGTAGTTCTGACCTAGAAATAGTTTGTTGTTTGAAAATGTGGATGTTTTTAGTTTTTGAAGATTTTATATTTTGTTTTTGAAAATTTTATATTTTTGGTTTTTTTTATATAAGAAAGGGAAAAGGTTTTTTAGCACAAGGACGATGCAAGCGATCACACATGTGCTTAACTGTTAAAATATATTTACATAGGGTTTAATAAAAAAAAATTATTTATCGAAGTATTTAAAATAAAACAATAACATCATAATAATATTTACATAGAGAAAAACAACGTCCAAAACATAAAACACATTAAAAATATATTCAGCTTATTTTCTTTTAAATTTTGTAATTTTATATTTTTTTGTGAGTTTTTAGAGATAAAAAAAACAAAATTGTTTATTCATGACAATTTAGAAAAAAAACAGTAAAAACAAATATAGAATAATAAAACCAAATTTAATAAGATAATTCAAAACAAAAAGAAAAGGTGAAGGGATAAGAACCTGGATGAGAAGACAATGATAGTCCGATCAAGATGCGAGTGAAAATAGAGGCTTCTAGCTATGTAGATGTTGATATGGAGGAGAAGAGGTGTGTTGAAGTGTTTCATGTGTGGTGTATAATAGGGGAGATAAGGAATGTGTGGAAAGATATGTAGTGTGGGAGAGAAGAATGAAGTAGAGTTTTGGGATGGAAATGAAGTGGTTTGGTGTGAGAGAGAAAAGATGGATATTGTGTAATTGTGTGTTTTGAAGTGAAGAGAATGTAGGTATTTATAGAGTTAAGGATGAGGAAAGTTGATGAATAAAAATAATATAATAAGTTGGTGAAAAATTTAGATGAAATAAAATATAATAGAAAAAAGGTAAATAGTAAAAGTTAATGTGGAAAATAAGTGAAAGAAATAATATAAAAAGTTGGTGGAGAAGTACGTGAAATAAAATATAGTAAATAATAAAAGTTAATGTGAAAAATAAGTGAAAGAAATAATATAAAAAGTTGGTGGAAAATTTAGATGAAATAAAATATAATAAAAAAAATGAATAGAAAAAGTTAATGTGGAAAATAAGTGAAAGAAATAATATAAAAAGTTGGTGAAGAAGGTAAGTGAGATAAAATATAGTAAATAGTAAAAGTTAATGTGAAAAATAAGTGAACAAAATAATATAAAAAGTTAGTGAAAAATTTAGATGAAATAAAGTATAATAAAAAAATGAATAGAAAAAGTTAATGTGGAAAATAAGTGAAAGAAATAATATAAAAAGTGGGTGGAGAAAGTAGGTGAAATAAATTTGATGAAGAAAATATAATTAAAAATGTAAGTGGAATAATTAGAAAAGTTGGTATATAAAATTTAATAAGGAAATGAGGTGGAAAAAGTAAATGAAAAAGGTAGATGATGTGGAATGTGATATGGAGGGTGAGGTGGATGGTGATGTGGAGAGTGGGTGTGATAAGAGAAAAGGGGTGGTGAGGAAGTAAAAAAGTGTGAGATTATTTTGGACCATTGAATTAAGGAATAAAAATTTAATTTGGGGGTGTAAATAGTAAAACAAATAATATATTTTTTTTATTCTTTTGTTCTTTTTTTTATTATTTATTTTTGTGAAACGTTATTTACCCGGACAAAATTAGGTATTGACAACGATATTTCTATTTTTAATTATTGGCTCTAAGAAAAATTGGAATATTACACGCCTAAAATTTCAAATAACAAATTGCATTCACTATCAACCACAACTTTGCTTTTAGTACATCCTCTTTCCTGGCGATCTTATAATTTGTTTCAATTTGATACGGGTGTAGTTAGGATTGACAAAAAAATCGACGCTCGCAAATATCCGTAGATAAAATCCACGACGGATAGTTGATACCCACTTATAAACGGGTCGGGTGTGGGTATTATACTATCCGTACACTCGGATATCCGAAACTCGCAAAAAATAAAAATAAAAAAGTAATTTATATGTTATTAAGTTAAATTTAATTAAAATTAAAATTAATTTATATTTTATATGTTTAAATTTAATTAAAATTAAATTTTAATTTATATTATATTTTATCTATTTTTTGTAGTTTTATTTAAATTTTATTTTAATAATTTATAGAAATATACGTTTTGAAATATTTGTAGATATCTGCGTGTATCCACGGGTATTCGCGAGTTTTAAAATATCTGAGAATTTTTTTAAGCGGATATCCGTGCAGGTAGCGGTTCAGGTAGAGGGTGGATTTCTTTTTTGAGTTAGGTTGCGGTAGGCACTATCCGTGTTCGACCTGACCGTAGGAACAATCGGTACCGTTATAAAGTCGCGCAGCGGAATAAAATATAGATAGCGAAAAGCGTGTAACGATCACAACACAAGTTAAAATATGTGCTAAGAGTTTAGGGATCAAGAAAATCAACACAGAATTTTTATCCTGGTTCGAATCAAAAGATTCTACGTCCAGTTGTTAATCACTATAAATAGTGATTAACCTTTTTCACTAAAAATATAGTTGTACAGATTGCAAGATAATGAAATGAATAAAGAATAGAAAACACCTTCCTTCGACAAACGAACCAGAAGAGTGCAACAAGTAACTTCCTTCGACAAACGAACCGGAAGAGCTTCCTTCGACGCACGAACCGGAAGCAACAACTCTGTCAACTTGAAGAGAACTGCTCCGACCTTTGACACACAAAGCGCGAGCTTCTCCTATTCACAAGACCAGACAAGAGCACTCTATCACTTTGAGAACTTCCTCAGAAAAACTGTATTCTCAAAATGGCATAGATCCTTTTCACTCACAGAGAGCTTCCCTTAGGCACAAAGCTCTAATACTCTAATTGAAACGTTCTTTCTAAGAGCTGTAGAGACCTCTATTTATAAGCCTAGTCTCGTGCAAGGTCAAAAACTGAAAATACATCTCTCAACTGCCACTAATAATCGATTATCAAAAGTGATAATCGATTATTTGTGTCCGTTATGGGGTTTTCAAAAAAGTGATAATCGATTATCCTGAGCAATAATCGATTATTCCAGAGACTTTGACAGAATTAAATGAAACAGTGATAATCGATTATTCTGTGTAAAAATCTTAATTATTTATGTTGTTATTAATAAATATTTTATTCTAAAATATATTTTCATTCTAATAAGTTATATTTTAGTTTAATAAATTTTACCGTAATATAATTAAATATCAAAATCAAATTATAAGGTTTTTTTAAAACAATTCAAGTTTTTAAACACAATGCAGTTTTTTAACAACAATATTTGTAATTAAGACCCATTATGGCACTCTTCATTTGTAATTATTAGGTAATTGATAACGGTTGAAATACCTTTATTTTTATACTTCATTCTTATATTAAAAACACCCTCTATGATTTAGAAACTATCTTGAACTCATGTTTTTGCTTTAGTTTTGTAACTAAGAGAGTTGAGGTTATACTTGAAAATTCCCTGGATTTTGTAGGCTATTGGAATGATTTGAAAGAAGTGTTAAAGTACCAAATAGTTGGAGTGCAGAAAAGTCAACCAGAGTGCAGAAAAGTCAACCAGAGTGTAGAAAAAGTGCGCTAAGCGCAGAAAAAGGGTGTTGAGCGCCAATTTCTTCTGTCTCATGCCTGAGTGCCACCGCTGAGCGTAAGTTTAGTGCCACAGCTACCGTTGGGCGCCCTTTTGGGGCGTTGAACATCGACAATGTAAGACCCGTTTAAATATAATGTTGTTGCATGCTTTCTTCCTTGTGTGTTGGGATTAAAATTAACATGTTGAGATTTATTTGAGACCCTTCCCGAAGCCCAAAATAGTCGTATGAGTAGTCAAATTAAAGATAATTAAGTCTAGTTTCCAACAAATCAAGAATCAACTCAATTGCAGTTCGGTAGAAAGAGTAATGATCAAAATAGTCATCAAAGGTCAAAGCAAAGCAGACCAGAGCATGGTTAAACTTCCAATTTTAATAATTTTACTACAGCTAGCCCTGTAGGCCAAAAATTATGAGTTTTGTGTCTAAAGAAAGATATTTGAGTCTAGTTTCCAAAAAATCAAGAATCAAATCAATTGGAGTTTGGTAGAGAGAGTAATGATCAAAATAGTCATCAAAGGTCAAAGCAAAGCAGACCAGAGCGTGGTTAAACTTCCAATTTTAATAGTTTTACTGCAGCTAGTCCTGTAGTCCAAAAATTATGATTTTTGTGTCCAAAGAAATATATTTGAGTCTAGTTTCCAACAAATCAAGAATCAATGCAATTGAAGTTCGGTAGAGAGAGTAATGAGCAAAATAGTCATCAAAGGTCAAAGGTGAGCAGAGTGGAAATTGAAGTGTTATGATGAGCGTGGAAGTGGCTTCCAAAGCCTTGTTCCACTTTGCTTGGGTGGGCACATATTGCTCCACTTTGCTTGGATGAGCACATATTGTTTTCCACTTTGCTTGGGTGGGCACATATTGCTCCACTTTGCTTGGGTGGACACATATTGTTTTCCACTTTGCTTGGGTGGGTATATGTTTTCTAGACTTAGGAGGCTTGTAAGTGACCTTGGGGAGGTTAAAGCTTGGAGAGTGGAGAAGAGATTTTGGAGAGCAACCAAGTTGGTGAGAGAAAGGAAGAGCCACCCTAGCCTTGGAGTTTTTTTGGACATCACTTATAGGAGACCAAGAGGAGTGGAAGCTTGTTGCCTAGTGAGGAAAGAAACCTAAGAGCCTTTGGAAGCTAGCTTGGAATTGAGGTAAGAGGTTTAACTTGGGATATAACATAGTGTATGATGGGTAAAAGGTAACAATATAATGTTGTTGCAAGCGTTCTTCCTTGTTTGTTAGGATTAAATTTAACATGTTGAGGTATGTACTTTTCTTTTTATTTGTAAGTTTTATGAGTTTTTGGGTATAACACGCACAAGCTAAAACTGAACTTTTATGAAATTTACAAGATTTATTTGAGACCCTTCCCGAAGTTCAAAATAGTCGTATGAGTAGTCAAATTAAAGATAATTGAGTCTAGTTTCCAATAAAGCAAGAATCAACTCAATTGAAGTTTGGTAGAGAGAGTAATGAGCAAAACAATCATCAAAGGTCAAAGCTGAGCATACCAGAGCGTGATTAAATTTGCCTATTCTTAATAATTTTACTACAGCTAGTCCTGTAGTCCAAAAATTTCGCCTTTTATATAGAAAGAAAGATCTTTGAGTCTAGTTTCCAATAAAGCAAGAATCAACTCAATTGGAGTTTGGTAGAGAGAGTAATGAGCAAAACAATCATCAAAGGTTAAAGCTGCACATACCAGAGCGTGATTAAATTTTCCAATTCTTAATAATTTTACTGAAGCTGGTCCTGTAGTCCAAAAATTTCTAGTTTTATGTCCAAAGAAATATCTTTGAGTCTAGTTTCCAGAAAAGCAAGAATCAACTCAATTGGAGTTTGGTAGAGAGAGTAATGAGCAAAACAGTCATCAAAGGTCAGAGTTGAGTAACCAAATCGTGATTAAATTTTCCGATTTTTAATAATTTTACTGAAGCTAGCCCTGTAGTCCAAAAATTTCTAGTTTTATGTCCAAAGAAAGATAGTTGAGTCTAGTTTCCAGAAAAGCAAGAATCAACTCAATTGGAGTTCGGTAGAGAGAGTAATGAGCAAAGTAGTCAGCAAAGGTCAGTTTGGACAGCATTCAATTTTACTCATTGGGAGCACTTATCTACACTCTTTGGCCAAGAGTGTGGGTAAGAGGGTATATAGAATTCTCTTCCATTGTTGAAAGAGGAAAGAATGAATTATGAGAATGAGAGGAGTGTGTTTAGAAAAAAAAGGGGTATATTAGAATTATGTTTTTCTTTGATGTTGGGTATTAATTAAAAAGCGGGGGGTGCACTAGAAATGTTGTTCTAGTTGATGGAAGTGTGAAATTAGTAATTTTAGAGGGGTGCGGCAGTAGGATAAATAATTAAATTAAGTTATTTAATTATTTGTTAGTCCATGAATTTAGTTGACTTTGTATATGATGGTGATGATTGTGATGGTAAAACTGTGAGAGAAAGCGTTCTGTCATATCCCTAGAATGTTGTTGAATCGATGGTGTTCGTATTATGATACGATAGTGTGTTGAGTCTCTGCGGAGACTGAGGTTTGAGTGTGATGGTTGTGATGGTAAAATTGTGAGAACAAGCGGTCTGTCATTTCCTTAGAATTTTTGTCGAATCGATGGTGTTCGTATTGCGATACGATAGTGTGTTGAGTCTTTATGGAGACTGAGATTCAAGTGTCACCCTTTTCTCATGCGTGGTGACTAGAGAGGGTTGGATGTCTCGCCCAATGACTTCGGCTCGTGTGAGTATAGTGCTCGGTGGGTGTGCCTAACCGAAGTTTTTACTCATAATTCCTTGAGGAGTCGGGGAGATAGGTCTGAAGTTGCGATGGAAGACGACTCGAATCGCCCTGTTTTTCGAAACAGGTTTGGTACGACAAAAATTCAAGGAAACAACAGAAGCTTGTGTCAATGATTTGAGTTGTGAGTTTAATACTGTGATGTATAAAGATGTTGTAAGTTTGATAGTATCAGTGGTGATGATCTGAGGTTTAATAATGTGACTTTGATAGTCCGAGTGGTTATGATCTAAGGTACTAATATTGTGACTTTGATAGTCTGAGTGGTGATGATCTGAGTTATGAGTTGAATATTATAGACAGGGTGGTAGTGATCTAAGTTATGAGTTGAATATTGTGTTGTATTGTAAGGTTGTGACTAGGATAATCTAAGTTATGATATTTTGATATTGAAATTATATGCTATGTTAGGTTCTTAGTTACTCACCCTTCATTTTGTGGTTGTGGTTCCAGCTACGATGATCGTACTTGTACGGGAGTAGATGGCGTTGTAGATGAGGCAGAGATGGAGTAGCCCGATGAGAGTTATGGGAATAACTATGGGGGATTTATCATGTTTTAAAGAAATTTTATGTCTTTGAATAACGAATTTGATATTTGTAAGGTTTTAACCTTATGTTGTAAGACACCTAGACTTTTGATGTTTACTTCCGCGATGATAAAAAAAAAACTGTTGTAAAATTTTGGATTTTTTTGGGGGTGTTACAGACGACGTGGGCTTGGACCTGTTTTCTGTTATTTTTATGTTCTATTTAAGGACTTGGACGTTCTAGGGTTCACATCTTTTGATGGCTTGAGCATAGAAACACACTTTTCACCCTTGGGGTTAGATTTGGGGATGTGACAATTCTCCTATTCTCTTTCTAGGATTTTTCTATCTCTTTCATTCTTTCATTCCATTGTTCATATAGTTTCTCCATGATTATGGTGAACTAAACTTTATTTGTGGTTAGGGAAGATGTAACCTCTAAACTCTCATATATAGAATTGATTTATATTACAAATGCTTTACTTCATTAATTGTTAGGGTTTTTCCTCTTCGCTCTATGCATGCTTTGTTTAACTCATTCAATTGCATGATTATTGATTTTGTCAATATGGACACATGGGAAAATCTAGAACTGGGAAAATTCTCCCAAAAGCAATATTACCTAGACATAGGGATAGGAGGGTTGGTTGCCTTTAAGCTTCTGTGCGAATGTAATGCATAATTAATTGATGGGGATACAAGACATTGTGATCTAGTAATTAAGAGTAGGCTTTCTTCACCGAGACATCGGGTTTAAGGTAAATTAGAAAGTGACATTAACATTAATGAAGAAGATGAATTCATATATGCATGAGAGTAATTAGGTGAAATCTAAACCCCAACAACATATTCATCTCATATTTTCAATATCATCCATTCACCCTTGGGTTTAGCCTCAATTGATCAAATTTGCATTCATGTTTATTTTTATTACATTTGCATTCAAAAATCCCAAAAATTGTTCTTAAGTCTTAATTGGTTAAGCGATTACATAACTGTTTAGTGTTGCGAGTCTCTTGGGAAACGATACTTGGTCTTACCGTTTTATATTACTTGATACGATTCGGTACACTTACCGGAGTGTTAACATTAATTATATATTACTCTGATACACAAATGTTTTATTATATTATTTAAGTATTGATACAAAAACTAAATTATAATATTTTTCTCTTTTAATCCAAAAAGTATATCTTCAGAACAAAATACTTATTGTTTCTACTGAAATGGGACAAGGATAACCGTCGAACGTCCTCTTGTCGCAGCCGAACGTCCTCCTGTCGCAGGCGAACGTCCTCCGTCTCCTAGCTCTAGTTAACCGAACACCAAATGGGGGGTGACCGTCTCCTAGCTCTAGTTAACTAAACACCGAATGGGGGGTGACTTGCAGAAGACACTCTAACGCTCATGTTGGAAATTTTCTCTCTAGGCCTTCTATAATTTAGTAGTGAGCAAAATGTGAGTTTACCTCGAACCTAAACCCTTATTTATAGAGTTTTAAGGAATCTGACCAATTAATTTACCTCTTAATGGTCATTAATGCAAACCTTAACTGTTTAATAGTAACCGTTGTCACATTTAATGTACCAAAACTCTGGTCAACGGTTATCGAGACCGAAAGGCTGAGAGGCTTCTTCCTCCAGCATGTTGATCGTTCAGTTCTTTTGGGTCGTATCTCATCCTAACCGATCAGTAATATATGAGTCCAAAGTAACGTAAAAGCTCTCCTGCATGTTTACCGTTCGGTTGACTATGAGTTCATAGTAACACTTATAAAATATATTTAATATCTTCTAATAAAAAAATATATAATATATCGTATTTAATGACTATATAATATCAACATATTTTCAAAATTTAATAAATTTGATACAAGTTATCCTAATAATTTGAAATTTAATAAAGTTTAGGTAAGACCGTGATGGCACAGTGATGAAACCAACTTGTACTAGAACTTGACTGTAGAAAACTTGTGTGAAATGGATGTGGCAAACGTGCTTACACAGGAGCCACATCATATTGATGGAAATTTCTCCCACGGACAAGAGATTAAGATTCGTAGACATTTGTTTTATTAAGTTAATTTATATTGGAAATATTG
This sequence comes from Vigna angularis, assembly GCF_016808095.1. Lineage (NCBI taxonomy): Eukaryota > Viridiplantae > Streptophyta > Magnoliopsida > Fabales > Fabaceae > Vigna > Vigna angularis. The sequence goes on from NC_068975.1 coordinate 19,366,475, forward strand.
TTTATTTTCTATATTTTATTAATGTTATGTTTCTTCGATAAATCTATTCAAAAGAAGTGATACCTAAACTGATATTTATTGAGATGAGTATAATATGAATCTGAAATACTAATACAAAGAGACTCACAGTTAAAAACCATGTTGAGTCCTTTTTTACACTATAAGAGAGACGTTTACATTTTTTATTTCACACTCCTAAATTTATTTCATGATAAAATATAAACGCTTAGATAAACTAAATTTTGGTAAAATTTAGAGTTGGTATAGCTTTGGTGGTAACCTTGGCTGAGCAATGGCTACGAGTGGTTGTGCAAGAAGGATATCATGGTCTGACTCAGAAAGATTGATTGTTGAAACATCGGGTGGTGCAGTCCAAGTGAAGCCATGGATCAATCTAGCAAATAGCATCACTGTCATTGTCGTTCCTAGCATCACTGCGGGACAACCTCGTCTTCCTGTGCTAAATGATATGAACTTCAGATTTGGTTCAGTCAAAACCACATCATCTGCATCACTCTTCAGGTGGCGTTCAGGTTTGAACTTGTAGGGTTCATTCCACACTTTTGGATTTCTTCCAAGTTCTTGTCTGCTTAGCAATACGTGGCTACCCTTAGGGATGAAGTAATTCCCCACAACAGTGTCACTCATAGAGACATGAGGAGGAATGAAAGGTGCAATGGGATGAAGACGAAAAGCTTCTTTCGAACATGCCTTCACATAGTTGAGCTTAGGTATGTCTGATTCTTGGACCAGCCTGTCTTTTCCTACCACACTGTCCAATTCTTCAACAGCTCGACGCAGTATCTCAGGTTGGTTAATCATCTCAGCAAGTGCCCATTCAAATGCATTGGATGGATTGTCCACTGTTGCAAGCATCAATTCCTACAAACAGTTTGACTTAGAGTTAGAATGATATCAAATTTCACATTTTCAACGTGCATGATATGGAGTCAAATCAGAAATTACTGTATACCGTACAAACTATTCATACGGAGGTTGAAAAAAAGGTAAACGAGAAAATGGCAGAGGTGAGATGGAAAATAAAATAAAATATATGTATGTTTTTAAACCTTTTTCCCTCGTGGAATATGATTTGCGTTAACGTGTTAGTATAAGTAGGGAAAAACAAACAAAGAGAGAAGTGAAGTATATATTACTATGATTTGTGCACTGATCTCTTGGAATGTTAACGATGGGTTATTGTTGGAATCTTTCAGAGAGATGAGAACATCAAGCCAGTCCTCTTCATCAACCTTTAATCCATCATTCCATTGTTTGATTCTCTGTTGAACGATGGGATCATGATACTTCTTGATGATCCTCAAAGCTTCCCTCACTTTCTTCTCTTGGTCATCCAAGTGAAGTTTCCTCAAGTATGGCATATAATCAGAAACAGAAAAGGAATAAATGTAGTTGAGCAAATCGAAGATGGAATCAACATGTTCTACTTCTTCAAAACCGGCTCCTCCGTCCTCTCTACCATCCCCAAAATACCTTACATTGAAAGTAATTTTTCTGATGAAGTTGCCACAATAATGCCTTGCAGCATTCCTAACATTCACAAGGCCATAAGTACCATCGTTCACCATTTTGCACTTGTTGAAGACGTAAAACATAAGGTTGTCGGCCTCTTCAGTTCTTTTGTCGTGAAGCCATCGGTGCTTATGTGGAGAAAGCAAATCGTTGGTTACGATTTTCCTCATTTTCTTCCACTGGTCACCGAAGGGCACAAAAATTGTTGTTGAATATCCATTAGAAATGAGATCACTGGACATGCTGAGTGATCTTGATGCAAAAGTAGCATCTTGTTTTCTCAAGAACTCAGTAGCAATGGTGGAAGACGTGACTGGGATGACATAGGCATTTCCTAAGCGGATACATGCAATATCAGTGTTCATTTGTTTCATGAGATTATGTATCCACTTATAAGCAGGTTTGCTTGCAAGCATTTCAGGAAGGTTGCCTACTATAGGCCATGGTTTGGGTCCAGGAGGGAGCTTTGGCTTTTGTTTCTTGGAATAAGTCTGAATGAAGTTAGACCTTAGAGTTTTGATCATAATGGTGAAGCAGATGATTATCACAACCAAAGAAGACCAAAAGCTTTGAAGATTTGACAACAGAAGAAATTGGGTGTGGCCCATGGTTTGGAAAAGCTTTGTGACCAAGAAGGAAGAAGTGGATGATGATTCATCACCAAAACTTCATGCCTATTTATAGCCAAATAGTTCATATCCATTCAAATTCTCCTTTTTGTCCTATTTTGCAACATTCCTATTTTTTGTATTTACTTAAAGATTTTAAGCAAATAGTTGGACACAAATACCTTTCAGAATACGAGAAAGTTGTTTTTAAATATTTATGTGCGATCCAATCCAAACTTTTAAGTTGTGCTAGAGTTAATATTTTCTCAATATCTATTTTTGACAGTCTAAAAATGGCATTATTTCTATAATTTCAAATATTTCACAACACCGTCACCCACGTACATGTCGATAATGATTATATTTTTTTGTTCATTCCTAATTGCAAAAATTGGAAGAAATGTATCTCTGATGTGTTATATATAAGATTCTCAACCAATAATTCACTACCACATCAAAATTTATTTAAAAATTAAATTAAAATAATACAAAGTATGAGAGATCATAATAAATTCTTGATAAAAATTATAGTTTACTTGTCAAACTATATTTATTATAAAAGAATTCAAATAAATACTTGGAGATAAAATATTAAATTACTTATATTATTTTATATAAATCAAAGTTAAATTAAATAGTTTATTAGCATAATTATTTTTCTTAAGAAAAATATAAGAAACTTTAAATCGTATATACTTACACAATTGCAAATATCAACGTCATCTTTTTCTAAGCATTAATCTAAAAAAATATGACTGACTAAAGAAAAATTACCCTTCAATCAAAGTCTTTAAAAATTTTATCTTCAAAAATGCTTCAAAACATAAATAACTTTCATAGAAGTCAAAGTTTTTCAAATACTTTTTAAGTTTGAAGGAATGTATGTTATGTTGTGTTATTAAAATTGTCAATAATTTAAGGACTTAGAATTATTGAGATCAACATTGTAAGATTATATAAATTTGAGCTGATTTTTTTTATTAAAAATTTAGTAGGTATTAAAATTAAAGTTATATTTGATATTGTTAATTTTTTTCGGATTTTTTTCTCAAAAAGTTATGTTAAAATGAAATTTATATTTGACATGGTTTGTTGAAATGTATTATGATTAAAACTATTATATTATTGATTGTAATATTTTTCATAAAATTTATTAAATTAATATATATATATATATATTCGTAGGCATGTAAAAGAGTTGAAGCATCTTAAATTTTCATTGTATTATATTGATTTTTTATATTATTGATAAGAAAAAAGAGTAAAGTTGGATGTTAATTATGTTATAAGTGTATCATGTAAGACCAAAGTTGTGAAGATTATAATGAATAAAACATATTCGTAAAAAAGTCTTAGTGTCTTAGAAGCAATATTTACTTTTATGTGATAAGAACATTTATTTTATTTTTAGTTCAATATTATAATTTGAAAAAATTGAACACATAGTAATGATTTTTGTTTAACTAAAATAAATACAAAATATTATTAAATATAAATAATAAGAATATTAGAGTAAGATGAAAAGAAAATTATTAAAATAAAATAATTTTGAATTTTAATATGTACCTTCACTGATACGGATAGAGAACTTATGTAGGTGAGTACAAAAAGATGATTGTTTCACAATAGCATCATTGGTTCATACTTGGGGTAGCCAATAATAAGGGCCCACCACATGCTGCAATTTTTTACTATAGATCTACAATTTTGTGCTAAAATATTGATTTGAAAAAATAAATAAAATTTAGAGCTTACATGTATGGCTTTCTTTAAACAAAAAAACCTTTTGTGAAAATTTGTAAATATTGTTAGGTAGTTTATTGTTATTATTTTCTATTTGATAATCGCGTTATTTTTTTTCGTATGTTGTTTTGTTCATGAAATTTGATTGATAAATTAAAATTTAAATATCAATTAAATGCAATTAAGGATAATTAAGAAGAAAACGAGTAAAGAAGATTTTTTGCTTAACTAGAACAAACACAAAACATTATTAAATATATATAGATAACAAAAATGTTAACGAAGATGAAATAAATATTTGTAAGTGTTTGTACATAACCAAAGTCATCATTATTGATAACATTTACAATTTTTCCATCAATTGATAGATTAAATTTTAATATAATATCTTTTAATGCGACTATCTATTCTTTAATGAGAGAATGAAAACTATAAGTTTGTTTTCTATCTCTACTATAATGTTGTTGTCAAATGATGATTGATGTGAACATTTACAAATATTTAGAGCTAAACCCAAATTTAGTATGATGAATTAAATTTATACTTGTCCACCATTTTGTCTGGATAATATGGTTATGTTAAAGACAAAAGTAATTAATTATCGTATATGGATTAAGTTAAATATCATTTTATAAACTAAAAGTAGTAATAGTAAGTAGTTAAAATATCAATAATTAATGTTAAAGATCAATTTAAACTTTAATTCATAAATCAATTATAAATTTTTATTTATAATACCTACAATATTAGATACACATAATTTTAGGTATATAAAATGATATGTAACTTAACTAATAAAGTGATTAACTATATTTTGTCTCTAATATTGGTTGTTATTAATAATTTTCTTGTAATGATATTATATATATTAGGTATATAAAATGACATGTAACTTAATTAATAAAGTGATTGTATATTTTGTCTCGGTTGTTATTAATATTTTTCTTGTAATGATAGTATATATATTAGGTATATAAAATGATATGTAACTTAATTAATAAAGTGATTAACTATATTTTGTCTCTAATATTGGTTGTTATTAATAAATTTCTTGTAATGATAGTATATATATATATATATATATATATATATATATATATGATATCATAGTATTAACAAAAAAGGTATGAACTGTAACAACACAATTAAATATATGTTATTCAAGTCATTGAGGTATTTAAATTATAATTTGAATAAGATGTATATGTAAGAAATTGATAGGTGTATGTTCCAGTATTACATAACCAAGGAATCTAGGAATGTATGTCGCATTGTGTATGTGCTGTGTTACCCACGTGATCCTCGTCAATATGTTTGAATTCACGTTTTAAATACATTTTATTTAATCTTAGTTCAAAGCGTTTTTAAAATTTCACAAATATAAAATGACTTATTTAGAATGATTAAAGTGACTTTTCGAAAAAGGTAATTTTACGATAAGTTACTCATACTAGTTTGTCATTTAAATTACAACATAGAATTCTTTTTGTTTCAGTAGAATAGTTGAAGACGAGACGTAGGTATGATGAGTCACTTCTGCTCCTTCCAGTAATGCAATTAATTTCACGTCTTCCTCCTACGTAGAACTCTTTGGGGGAAAAATGGGCTGGGTACCTACAAAGACACTCCGACGCTCAAGTTAGAAAAAGGGATTGATAGAACCTTTTTCAGTTCAAACGAAGAAGAAAATCAATATATCTTTCTTAATTTCTCTCAGGGAAAAACGTACATTTTTTCTTTCTGGTTTTTCATATTTAACCTAACAATAAAATAAACTGTTTACCTAAAAATCCGGTTAGTTGGAGAACCTGACTATCTGGAAGACACAATCGTTAGGTCGTGCTTGATACTAGGTTAGTTGATTCCGTGATTTACGGTATTATGGCCAGATATTTCTAACCGCTTGTTCTTTAGTTCCTTAGGATTAATATGTCCATTTTGACTAAAATTGACCGAACGTTCTTTAGTTCAATCAACAGACGATCGCTAGAAAACGATCGCTGAATGATTGATGCCAAGAGCGGCGATGACAAGCATGTGATATTCCTGAATGATCGTTCTACCTAATGGGTGGACGATCGTTCAGGGATGGTCATAAGACAGCTCGCTATTGTGTGCTTTATTTATCTTCAGTGGTCGCCTGGGTTACCAGTCGATTGACTCAGATATCCTACTATACATAATGCCCCCTAAGTCCGAGTAAACGAGCGCGGTTTAAACGAGCGCGGTTTAAGCATGCGAGTTTACTGTAGGACGTTGAGTGTACAGTTATTGGATAAGTGCTACGCACTGTTTTGGTGAAAGGCTTTAGGGTTTCCCGCCTTTGGGGTATGCAAAAAGACATGAAAGCAGAGCCGTTGGATTAAGTTGATCCTACGGCGCGTGGCGGTCTGCCTTCATTTCGCCTTTTACACGAAAGGGAATGAAAAAGGTGTGTCACTTTTGCTGAAATAAAAAAACGTTCTTTTCCCTTCGGTGACGGTTCCCCTGCGTTGCTGCAAGTTGATTCTGCCTTCATACGAAACCGACGTTGCTTCCATACGAATCTGCCAGGTAAATCTTAATCCTTTCTTCGTACTAGTGTGCTTATTGCCGATAATGGAAGAAAAGGGGCAAAATGCCCGGGTTGATACACCGGGATCTTCGTCGACGGCGGAGCGTCATGAAATCACCACCATTCTTAGCGGCGAAAGTGCGTTCTTGTACGGAAACGTGTTGAGTGAAGGTCCAGAAGATTGCGATGAGCCCACGTCCAGTGGTGGTAACTACGATTGGGCTTCGCGGGAAGTAAGTGATTTTCGTAGCCTGTTTAGAAATAGAGTAGTGTTAGCAGATTGGGTAGAAAATAGTTATATCTTGAGAACCCTAGGTTATAGCTCTTGCGTCAAGTTGGTGGCCTGTCGTGAGAATGAGAGAGTTTTTCATGGAAGAGAGAACGCCACCCACGATTTTTTCTACTGCTATGCCTCACCGTTTTATGATCTGTATGTTAGATTGCCATTGACAAATTTTCAAATGGAAGTGTTAAGAACCCTAAACGTTGCACCCACCCAACTGCATCCTAATAGTTGGGGGTATATGCAGGCGTTCGCTGTCATGTGTCAAGCCTTGGCTATTAGGCCTACTGTGGCGCTATTTTTGCGTTTCTTTAGATGTCGCCCGGTTGCTAAGAAGGGTTAGGTGTCTTTAATTTCTGAGTCGGACGATGCCCTCCTAGAGCTTTATTCGCAGTCGTACAGGGGCTTTAAAGACAAATTCTTTAAAGTGTCGATTATCAACTCAGGGCGGACGTACTTTTTCGATGAAGATGGGAACCCGAAGTTTCCACTGTACTGGACGCAGGATCCATTGAGGTTCACCTTGTGGGCTGAGGATAAGATGACGATCGAAGAATTAGAGGCTCTGAGTGTGTTGACGGCATTGCCACGCCCCTTTTCTTCCCGTCGGCTCATAAATTGTCTCGAGCATGATGACTTCGACTCGAGGGTATTTGGTATGTTTCTCTTATTGTTGTTTTTGTATATTACTCGATTGTTGCTGACTGTGTTGGAGGGACTTGTTTTTTGGCAAAGATAATGGGGAGAAAGGGATCAGTCCGCAATTGGTTCCAAGCCATCGATGCTGGCAAGGCGGGTGCTGGATGTCCAAGCCCCTCTTCCAAACCCACTCAAGCCTTTCCGCCACCTTCGAGCGTGCGATTGGCTTCTCGTGACGATGTAGTGGTCGTTGAAGAGCAGCCATTGGTAAGGAAATGGAGAGGCAAAGCGGTCGACACCACTGACGCTACGTCAAAGAAGATGAAAGAGACTATAGAAGAGACAGATCGTCCTCTGCCGAACGGCGTATGGGATCCCTCCTTCAACCTGAGCCACAAGATCGAGTTCAACTTGGATAATTCTGAAAAGAAAGTGGTGGAGAGCATGACGGAGCAACAAATGGCCGACGCCATGTTAGAGATGGCGAGTCGAACAGCCATGGCCGCTTGGCACATGGCGTATGCTTCCGACAGGGGCGTGTTGCGGGTTGAGTTGGAGAAGGCGCGGACGCAACTAAAAGAGCTGACGGAGGTCCACGCTAGCTGCGACCAGAAGGAGAGGCAATCGGAGAAGTTATTGTGTGAGGCGCAAGTGTTGCTGAATGGTGCTCGCTCCGCCGGCCTGGCTTTGAAGAAAGAACGAGATGACCTTCAGAGAGAGCGCAACCAGGTGGTGGCCGAACTGGAACAGTCGAAGAAGACTGTGGCGGCGTTGACTAAAGAGAGGGATGATCTACGTGCTGCGGCGGTCGAGGATCAAGAGATAAGAGAAGAAATGACCGAAGCCATAATCCTTGAGCACACTAGAGGTTTCAAAAAAGCTTTGAGGCAGGTTGCGCATCTTCTCCAAGTATCTACCGAGGGAGTGGCATTTGACATGCAGAAGGATTTATATCAGGGTCAAATGCGGCCCTTAGGGGAGATTCCGGAAAACGCCTTCTTGGAGGCTGAAGATGGTGTTGATGATGAAACGGCCGCTGTTGAAGAACCCAAAGAGACGACCGCTGCGGAGGAACCAATTGCTGAAACTGTTGGAGAATCCGGTGTTGGATCTCCAAATATTGTAATAGATTAGATTGTTGAACTTTGACGTGACGATGAACTTGTGTTTTGTTCGGCTAGAACTTTTGTTACGTAAGTTTTGGTCATTCATGAAATATTTTGTCATGACGTTGTTATTATTGTTGTGTGAACGATAAAATTTCTTCGTTTTGGTGTGAGGTAGACGTTGATAGGGTTTATGAACGATCGTCTAGAGCGAGTGTGTTGGGTGTTCTAGGGTGAACATCTACCAGGGGAGTAATGTCCCGAATTAACTGGGTGTTCGAGGGAGAACATCTACCAAAGGGAGTGTATCCCGAGTGTTACTGGGTGTTTGAGAGAGAACATCTACCAGAGGGAGTGTATCCCGATTCAACAAGGTGCGGAAGCTCTTCGGTGAACTTACATCCGGCCGAGTACTTGCTTTTATCTGGCTGCTCGAGGGCGACCATGTAACATGCCGAGCGAAGTTGGAAAAATTTGACCCTGGGACTCGATATGTGAGAACATTATAAATGAAGAATAAAAAAGATATCATTTATTTGGAAGCGAGAAAAATAATGTGTCATGAACATAAGTGAACTTCAACTAAAATAGTATTTGAGGTGAGTAGCATTCCACGTGTTGGGGACAGGTTGTCCATTGAGGAGTTGGAGGCGGTATGCCCCATTCATTAGGTCCTCAACAATGCGAAATGGTCCCTCCCAGTTGGCCCCTAATTTTTCGTGTTCTCTATTCTTTCTGGCTTCTCCCCGTTTCCGCCACACAAGATCGCCATTTTTGAACGCTCGGGGCTTGACCTTGGTGTTATAACGGCGGGAGAGCATTCTTTTTTGGGCTTCTGCATGGACGGTGGCGACTTCTCGACGCTCGGGCAGGGTGTCAAGATTCATCTGCAACTGTTCATCATTAAGGGTCATATTGGTGATGCTGCGTCTTAGGGATGGCTCTCCTACCTCGACTGGGAGCATGGCGTCAATGTCGTACGTCAAATTGAATGGAGTGTCCCCAGTGGATCCGTGCGGGGTGCATCTCTACGCCCATAGGACTTCGGGTAGTTCTTCCACCCATAAACCTTTAGCCTCGCCGAGTCGCTTTTTCAATTCTGTGAGCAGGGCTTTGTTCGCGGCTTCGGCTTGTCCATTAGTTTGTGGATGCTCCACTAAGCTGGTCACATGTTTAATCCCCAGGCTGCTGAGGAATTCCTCCAATTTTCTCTCAATGAACTGTCTGCCGTTGTCGGTGATGATCTTTTGTGGCAGACCAAATCGGCATATCAAGTGCAAAATGAACTTCTATACTCGCTAGGCGCTGATTATGGACAGTGGTTCGGCCTCTATCCATTTGGTGAAGTAGTCGACCGCCACTAGGAGGAATTTGTTCTGAGCTTTGGCGAGGGGCAACGGTCTAACTATGTCGATTCCCCATTGGGCGAACGACCAAGGGGAGATGATGCCATGCAATTCTTCAGGAGGGACGTGGACATCATGACCGTGGGCCTAGCATGAGAGACATTTCTTGACAAATATCTCGCAATCTCGGTCGATCGTTGGCCAGTAATATCCTGCACGAAGTACGCGCACTCTGAGCGTACGTTTACCCGAATGAAAACCGCAGATCCCGGTATGGAGCTCGCGCAGAACGTAGTCAGCTTCTTCCGCTAATATGCACTTCAACAAGGGTGTGCTATGGCCACGTCTGTATAGGTCGCCGCCTATGTATAGAAAACGTGCGATGCGTTTTGAGTCACTCACGGTAACCTTTTCCCCTCGCTCCTGCTTCATCATCAAGTCTTGTATGTTCTGTCTCCAATCCGTCTCCTGCGTCGGAACATCGGTGATGAAAGCTTCCACGACTGGGTGGTCAAGTGTCATCTTGATGATTGAAGACAATTGTGCTCTCTCCTTGGAGTGAGTTAATTTAGACAGGAGATCTGCCCTCGCATTTTGCTCCCTAGGCACATGGATAATGCTGACCTCGACGAAATCCTGGAGGAGGGTGCTAGCTTTGTGGAAGTAGCGCAGTAATTGATTATCCTTAACCTGATATGTTCCGTTCATATGCCCGACCACCAATTGTGAATCCATCCTACACTCTAATCGAGCGACCGTGAGTTCTTTGGCTAGGGCTAGACTAGCAATCAAAGCTTCATACTCCGCTTGGTTGTTGCTGGCTGGAAACCGGAATGTGATGGCTTGCTCCATGATTAGACCATTTGGTCCTTCCAGAACAATACCGGCTCCTTCCCCCCTTTTGTCCGAGCATCCGTCCACATTGAGGAGCCACCTCGGTTCCGAGCCGTCAAGTGTGGGTGTCAGCTCGGCTACAAAATCTACCAAGTGCTGACCCTTGATGGATCCCCGAGGTTCATAACGGAGTCCAAACTTAGAAATTTCATTGACCATGAGACCATTCTCCCTGCCAAGTCGGGTTTTCGGAGGATCTTGGCGATCGGGTGATTAGTGCGGAGAACCACCTGATGACTCTGGAAATACGGCCGAAGTTGGCGTGAAGCTGTGAGCAGGGCCAATGCTACCTTCTCGATTTGAGAGTACCGCTCATCCGCTCCCTACAGCGTGCGGCTGACAAAGTATATCATCTTAAGGGCGGGGGTCTCTTGTACCAAAGCAGCACTTATAGCGTGATGGGACGCTGCGATGTATAATTCCAAGTCGGATCCAGCTACCGGTCTCGCCATGATTGGGAGGCTGGTGAGAATGTGTTTGACAGCACCGAAGGCTGTTTCACATTCATCGTCCCAGTGTTGGGTGGTGCCCTTCTTCATGTTCTTCAGGATGGGCCTGATATGTTCGGTTAGTTTCGGAATGAAACAGGATAAGGTTGTGAGCCTGCCGACCAGACGTTGTATCTCTTTCGAGTACGGCTTTACATTTGTCTGCGTCTGACCATTGGTATGTTGCTCTCCAAGGAAAAAGGCAAATTGAAGATAAAGAAGAGAATCTAAGTAATCTTCATATCGTTGACAGCCATCCATTTAAAACGACAATAAATTTGGATGACGACCCTTTAATTGATGATATACAAGCAATACGAGAAGATCACAATGAGGGAATATATATATGACCAATCCATATGATTATGTATGAATTTCATGTTTGTGTAAATATTTATGGCTTTTGTTTTATAATATATGTTATTTTATAAGTGCTTTATTTATATTTCATCTTATTTATTGTGACAGATATATGGCTGAGTCACCTCATTCGTCAGGCGATGAAGTCCCCACTACTTCTACACGGACCAGAGGAGCAACGAGGTTACGAGAGCTTATACTTAGAAGAAATGCAGGTGAGAGGACACCTGTCATTATTGACGTGGTCACTAGAGTTGCATCTGGCCCAAATGCAGATATATTTAGGTCTTACCTTGGAGTACTAGCACGTGATCGTATCTCTATACTTACTCCATCCTTTGACCATGTTTCTGAGGCTGATCGAAATCTCATCTGGCAAGATCTATTAGTAAGTTAAGCAATTTTGCTCCAAATTCTATATTCATTATATTGATAAATCTGTATTGATATAAGGTTATTACTTTCTTTGTTGCAGATAACATTTGATATGCCAAACGTCGAGAGCTTAAGGAATAAGTGTTTATCTGCAATTGCAGAAAGATTTCGAGGGTTTAAGACAAAATTGACGTCTAGATATATATTTGGACCAAAAAGTAATGAAAATCCATGTTCCAAATATTCAGCAATTGACGAAGATACATGGCGTCAGTTTGTAGAGCTTCGTTCATCCGAGGCGTGGCAAGTAAGTGCAGTAAAATCATTCAATTCATCATTCATAATTCTCTACCATGACAATTGTTTCATTTTGTCACAGGAAAAAAAGTCAAAAGCATAGGGAATAAGCGCTCAGAATAAAAATCCACACCTACTGTCTCGTGGTGGATATAGGAGGCTTGAAGAAAAAATAATGAAGCAGAAGTCAGATAGTAGACTTCCACTTTCTGATGATGGTGACCCTCCTCCTCCTCCTTCACCACCATCTCGGCACGAGAAGTGGAAGTTAGCCCGTATAAGACCATCGGGCTCCTACACTTCCGAGTCTGCCAGAGAAATATCTGAAAGAATTGTATGTCATTTCTTATATTTTTACATTAATTTTGTTATATATATTACATAGATCTTTCAAATGATTTTGAACTTTTGTTATGTGACAGGACTCCTTGGTTGAGCAGAGCTCCCAAGGTCAATTCACACAAGAAGGTCGTCAAGATATTCTTGCCACAACTATTGGACGACCTGAGCACCCAGGACGGGTGCGTGGTGCTGGGACTGGCATAGGCATACGACAATTTTTTGGGTCTTCCTCGCGTCCATATTCATACGAAAAGATGAAGGGGGAAATAAGAAAAGAGATGACGCAGGAGATCACAAAGAAGGTTCGAGCAGAGTTGTATGATGAAGTTGCTGAAATGGTTGCGCGCTAGTTCCAGCAGCATTATGAGGATTATGGCAATCGTCCTCCGCCATCTCCTGTAGCGGAACATGTTGTGCCCCCTACAGGTAAACATATTTATTTTTGTATACTAATTTACTTTTTGCATAACCTAACATTTAATTTGACAGGTAGAAGCGGTAAAGGAAGTTGTTCAACTGCCGGTGCCCCAGGGGACGACATGGATGAAACTCGTCCATGTCAGTTATATATTCTTTCTGATACTGGGACCATGCTAGTGGCTCGTGGTACAGTTTATGAGACAGCCACTGTAGTGCATGGTGTACAACTTTCAGAAGATGAGTTCAAGGTTACGGTGGATGAAGTTGTCATAGCGGATGTCGTTCTTCCTGTGCCTACAGATGAGTTCTTCACTGTGGAAGAAGCATTTAAGTCCTTTGTCGCCTGGCCTAGACATTTGGTTGGTGATGTATCTAATCCCCCGGTAAACACTCGTACTATATACTTCTCAATTTTAATATTTACATCTAATTCACGTTATAACATAACCATTTTTGCATTTAACAGTAGATAGGTCAAGAGGGAAGTCCTCCCCCGAAGAAGACTCATTTATCTGAGGATGACCCTCTTGGTGCGTTAGACGAGCTTGGTAAAATCATTTCAGATGTGCCGATGAATGTACACTGGGATTCTACTACATTTGGAAGAGAAGCTCAGATCCCATTGTACTTGCATAATCAAGATGTTAGGGAGCTTGCGTCGGGGAGAGAAGAAATTAATATTACACTCATTCAGTTGTGGATGATGTAAGTTTATGCGAACTTTTTTATATAATTATTTTTTATCAAGTTACTTATATCAGATTATTTCTTCATTTTAGGTATATGTTTGATGTTAGTAACAAGAAGGGGTTCAACGATGTATATGGGTTCATTGACCCCTCTATGACTCATGAAATAAATAAATTTGATGATATCCAAACATACATCACCACCTGCTTTGGAATGGGGAAGGAGATATATTTTCTCCCTTATATACATGGGTAAGTGAAGTTTGTTAACTTTAAAGTTTCATTTATTAATTTCAGTATATGACAATGAAGTTATTATCAATTTCAGGTGTCATTGGCAGCTACTTGTGATCTCCATACCGGAGAACACTGCTGTCTGGTTTTGTTCATTGCACAAGTCTCCGCCTAGTCCTCTTAGACATATAGTAGATTGGTAAGAACCTCAAGGTTTCAACTTTCTTTGTTGTATAAATGTATGCTAAAGCCATTTTTTTTAATAGTTCGCTTGCAACACACATGATGTTATCTGGGAGATCTACTGCTACAGCTAAAAAGCTTGCATGGGTTGCCCTTAAGGTTTGGTATTTTAGTCCATACTTTGTTACATTTGGTTCCATTCAAATGATGTTATTTAACATTTTATAATTATGATGATATATTGTAGTGTAATAGACAAACGGGATCATATGAATGTGGTTACTACGTCATGTTTTGGATGATGACCACTATTCGTGCACATTACACTAGTGGATGGGAAACGGTAATATTTAGGTTTGAATTTTATTTTCTCTAGAGTTTAGATTTCATATACACTAATTGAAATCATTGTGTTTTATGCAGAGATTCAATAGGACTGCTCCAATTCCAGAGAAGTCACTTCAACTTGTGAGGAAAACACTGGCTAAATATGTAATTTATTTATACAATAGTATGTAGTAGATATTTAGGTTTGAATGAGTTCTAAGTTTATGTTTCTAAGTTGATTTATGTTTTTCTACATTATTATTAGTTTAACTTTGTACATTACATTCATTTATGCTTCAAACTTGATTTATGATTACATTGGATTGATTTATGATTCTAAGAAGTTGATTTATGATTATGTTTAATGTATTTATGTTTTATTATAATTTTCATTCAAAATATACGTTTATGGATTTTTCTGGACTGTTCTGGCTGTAAATATATATATGCAGGTCTGTTTCTGTAGTGGGGAATGTAGCAGAAACAGACCTCATTTTAAAAAAAAAAAACAAGGGAATATGCCTCGGTTAAGGTCATACCCGAGGTAGAATATCCCCCTTTGGCCTCAGTTAACGTCAAAATCCGATGCAGAAAGACTGACAGAATAAAAAAAAAAAAAATCGGGTCTACTGCTTCGGTTATGGCTAGAACCGAGGCAGTAGAGGGTGGCTTTATGCCTCGGTTCAGAAGGAACCGAGGCAGTATGTGCTGCGAAAAAAAATAAAAAAAAAAACAAAAAATTTACTGCTTCGGGTACGAAACAACCGAGGCAGTATCTCAATTAAATATGCTTCGGTTCCGACCCGAGGTCAAAAGGGGTAGACTTATTGCCTCGCCTGCATATGCCTCGATTGTAGAACCGGTGCCTATAAACAAAACGAACCGGTGCCATTTTCCTTGATTGCACTAGTGAAAATTGACATGCAGAGTTGTTTCGTCCACAAGATTAGGTAAGATATTAACCTAACGTTTGTGTGGTTGTTATGAATATGTATTTATGTGTGTAATAGAAATGAGAATAATCTGTAAAACTAGATTGATTGATAATGTCGCAGTGTTAATTAACATTACAAAAAAAATCCATATTAGTGATCCCGAAATCTCCACTTAAACCAATAAAATTCACTCTGTGCAATTTTGTTTGTGTTGGTTGGGAAGACCATTTACGTTGTTTCGACTCATGCTAACACAATTTTTTATATCAAAATAATATTAACAATTTTTTATATTAAAGAAATATTAACACGTATCGTATTTATTTTTTAAAATTTATATGAATCCAAGCGACACTCACTTCATTACAAGGAATATGTTTTACCGATTGACATGATATCTTGGTAATTGATAATTATCAATGTAATTTTCGATAAAAATTCAAAATTTGTAATTACTGATAGAAGATTTCGTTGGTAATCTATTCTTATTTATTTTATCGATCAATATATTTGTTGGTATGTACTTCGATGAAATAAAATAAAAAATTTGACCTTTTTCTTTTTTAAATTCATTTTCACAAAGTTTCTCCTCCACTGTTATCCATTGCTCTATCCCATCTTCCTTGCAAATCTTGTGAAGCACCCTATCACAGGCCATCGTCTCCTTGTCCGTCTCGCCATCGTCTCCATCCGTCTTATCATTGTTTGTCGTTAGTGGTAAGTGTATTGCTCTTCAATTAACCAATTTTTGTGTGTGGTGACTCACTTTCGCATTTTCTAGGCCATTGGTGAGGCGCGTTGAAGCCAACAAAGGTGTAAATTAGAGACCTCATTGATCTAATTGCTGAAATGCTATGTTTCAGTTTTTCTTATTATAAGGTTAACTTTGAATATATTTTGTAGGGTTTAACCCACACAATATTTAATGTTACTATTATCTTTTATTAATTTTTTAGTTTGGGTCTTACCAACTTATTGTTTTTATTTTTATTTAATTTCTCTACTTATCTAGGGTAGGGCTTATCCATGGTAGTGCTTATCTAGAGTACACTTATATGAGATAACATTTATTTGGAATCGCTAGCGCTTATGATATCATTGACCTAGGATATCACTTGCGCTTATCTGGATAGTGCTTATTAGGATAACGTTTATTTTGGCTTATATGAAGTATCACTTATATGGGACAACTCTTATATGGGCTAGTCCTTATGGGGTACTGCTTATCTAGAAGTTTCTAGGTTTAGTTGAGAATTTACTTTGATTAAATTTAGGAACTTTCATATGATTAAATAAGTTTTTGCTACTAATTGAGAATGTATTTTGATTGATGGTAATAATTTCCACTATACTTAATTTGAGAATTTACTTTGATTAATTAGCTTTTAATTTAGTTAGACGATTTAAGAATAGACATGATTAAACATAATAGAATTTGATTGAGAATGTACTTTGGTTGAATTCATTGTGAATAATCTAGAAAGGTCTTGCATTTGATTGAGAATCTACTTTGGTTAACTGCATGATCGCCTTCAAATTAATTAAGAATGTACTTTAATTAATTTGAAACTTGAACAATAATCAATTGAACAATGATCTATGGATAACCGATGATGAATCTATCTTGAAAAAGTAGTGAAATTAGCCTATTTCATCATAATTGTTTCTAAGTTTCCTCTTTCTTCTTCAAACATTAATTCTATTAGCATAGTTTCTCACTTTTATTCTTGAGCATTGCATTGCATTCATAAGATTCAAATATTGTAAAGCAATTTCGTAACTCAGGGTTACTTTAACCTTATATACTCTAGTATAAAAATATCGTATAACATCGTTTTTTGGCCTTTCACGTCGAATTCGAGGTCGACGTCATATCGGGAGACGTTAAATTGACGTTGAATTTAAAAAGTTCGACATTAATCAAATTGACATCAAATTTTGTTAATATTCGACGTTAAACAATTTTTTTGTTTTTTTAATTAATTGTGATAATTTCTTACAACTCTACGAGACCTGAAAAGCAGAAAAACAACAAATTTCAGTTTTTGGTATTTTATAAAGCATCAACTATGAATGTGTAGTATAGTATCAACAACAAACAAATTCAATCAAACAACAACAACAACAACAAACAAGTTCAACCAAATAACAACAACAAACAAGTTCAACAAAAAACTAAAACAAACAAGTTCAACAAATAAGTTCTTCAAAACGAAAACGAAAATTAACCTTCAATGGGTTCGTCGGAATAAAGTGTTTCCACCCGTGAGAGAGAAAGCAGAATGCGCCTATGAAGGAAGAGAATACGAAAATAATCAGTCAAAACAAAAAAAATTATACATAAAGTAGTTAATTAACATGCATTTGTATCAAATGAAAGAAATATTACATGTGATGATCGTCAAACTTCGTTCGAGAAAAGTTTGAGAAAAGAAGAGGGTCTCGCGCGCTAAGATAAAGTGAATGAATTTTCAATCTCGCGCTTAAATTAGAAAGGGGAAACTTTTGGATGACAAATAATATGTCAAAGCTCCTACAAAATTCGACGTATTATATATGGTTTACAAGAAAAAAGAAAAAAAGAATTAAAAATGGATTACTTTTTGGCTTCTGGCTGACAAATAATACGTCGAAGCCCTTACAGAATTCGACGTATTATTTGTTGTTCAAAAGAAAAAAGAATTAAAAAGGGTTGGTTTAAATAATTGACGTACTATTGGTGGTTTAAAAGAAAAAAGAAAGAGAATGACGCGTTGGTTTAAATAATTATCATCATAGAACGTCGAATTGAATGGGGCTTCGACGTTCTATAATTGCATTTATTTACAAAAATGACACCGGCCATTTTTAACGTTGGCTATTCAGTGGTTGGACGTTGAACGCGTGACGTTATACGCTGTTTTTGCACTAGTGCTACTTTCTTGAATACTACTTGCCAATACGGAAGTTGCCTTAAAGTAATATTAATTTGATAACTTCAATGACAACGTATCAAGGTCACAAGGCAGTAATGCACCTATAGCTCACCCATAATACATCCTAATGTAGCTTTCTCATTTTGGCCTTCAAACGTGCAACCGAAGACCGAACGGTCTCACTTGCTTGGTCATTCGACCTTATAGCATAAGCTATTTTAATATTAATTGTCTAAACTCGTAAATGATTGACTACACTTTTTCTCACCATTTAAATTCGAGTTGCTATTTTTCTTTAGTATAGATGACACGACCTTGTATACAAACCACTTGACCAATCGGGAGCTTACTGCTCGATGAGAAATGTTCTCTGTGAACTCTCACTCGAGTCTCTCCGACCTAGGGAACTCTCACCGTAACCTCTTTGACCTAGGGAACGATTCCAAGTGAACTGCTACCGTCCGCCACTCGGTGAACTTCCTTGTGAACTCTCACTGTAGCCTCTCTGACCCAGGGAACAATTCCAAGTGAACTCCTGGCGCCCGCCGCTCGGTGAGGAACGCTTCCCCATGAACTCTCACCGTAGCCTCTTTGACTTAGGGAACACTTTCATAGCTCCTAGAGTCCGTAGCTCGGTGAGGAACGCTTCCCCATGAACTCTCACCGTAGCCTCTTTGACTTAGGGAACACTTTCATAGCTCCTAGAGTCCGTAGCTCGGTGAGGAACGTTCTTTGTGAACTCTCACCTGAGTTTCTTCAATCGAAGAGTCTCGTTTGCTTGGCCGATTGACCTTATAATCTAAGTTATTTTGATATTAGTTGTCTAATGTCACAAATGTGTTAGTCTGATGATCTACATTCTTTTTTGACAATTCAAATTCGATTGTTATTTTTCTTCAGTGCAAATAACAAGATCTTGCATACAAACCACTTTGCCAACTTTGAGTAATCGGTCCGTGAGGAATGTTCTCCGTGAACTCTCACTTGAGTCTCTTCGACTAAGGGAACGTTCTAAGTGAACTCCTAAAGTTCGTCGTTCGGTGAAAAACGTTTTCCGTGAATTCTCACCTGTGTTTCTTTAGCCTAGGGAACGTTCTAAGTGAACTCTTAAAGTCCGCCTCTCGGTGTAGGGAGAAATGAAGACTTAAGGCACATCGAACACAAACTCCCTAATACCACGTGAACGACCTCTCTCAAAGTTATAATAATCCCTGCGCACCTCTTCCAATAAAGAGCTTGCTTGGCCTTGGGGGGCATGTGTATGGTATGGATACCTGTCAGGCCAATGAACTGAGCAAACAAACAATTAACAACTCTTAACCAATCGGTTAAGATAGTTGTTGTGTAGTTATAACTGATTGACAGTTAATAAAAATATTAACCATTTATTGGTAATGAGTCACACATAAGGATAAACTCATTTTAATATATATAAATATATGTTTGACAGGAAGGTCAGGTAACTAATTCTGGGTACTTAGTTTCTAATGAATATTATCATTATTATCATGCAAAATCACTGACTTGAGCGTCAAAGTGCCTTTAACAGGTACTCTCTCACATGGCTTGGACAAAGAGAAAAGGTAGCCAGCAATACAATTTGGATAATGGAGGATCATCAGGAAGTCTATCCAGTCTTTAGAACAACTTAAAATTCTTTGAGTAAGGAATCTCAACCCTAACCCGAAACAGGTAAGATTATTTTGATCTTTGAACGAAACACGCACAATGCATCGTGTCAAATCTCCTTCAAAA